>NC_139500.1:11977189-12577189 GCF_008360975.1 Lichenostomus cassidix | reverse complement strand
GGAACTTGGCTATTTTCATCTTTTCCATCATTTGTTGGTCTAAACATTCACATTTCTTTGAACACAAGGAACATATTTTAGAGTCAGACGTGCAGATGGCTCTATTTTAATGAAATCTCAATAAATGAATCTTTGTTTAGGATTGCACCGAAGCAAACAATGTGGTTGGAATTGCAGAGAAGAGAATGCAACTAAGGGAGGAATGAAAATTGAAGCTGTTTAGCTTTGTCTCAACTTGAGAATCAAGTTTCATGTCTGGGACCTTTATGTCAAATCAAAATTTTTCAATTGTTACAGAAACATTACACTGACTATTTCATCCCCTAAAGTCTTTCTAGTAGAAGAGATGTCACTGCCTGGAGAAGCATTTGCTTTTGCAATCTTTCAGTTACAGAGACATGAAATCTTTTCTCAAGCTCAAAAGAATGATTTAAGCCTACTTTTGATCATAAGGGGAAAACTGTCCAGAAACTCAACAGTTTTCTGTGATTTTTACAGAGAAGACACCCAAACTTTATAGATCCTAATGGCATATGAAACTGAGGGATGAGGAGATGCTTTTGTTGCAATATTTGTGATTGATGACACAATTCTATTCTCAAATATAAACACTGGGAGGGGATATGTTGCTTCACATTTCTTTCTTGACAGACAATTGGAAACATCTTGAGTTTCCTCAGTGTCACTATCTCAAGGTGTGATTATGAGCTTCTTTTCAGCCTGGAGGTTCTGTGGTTTCTTAGTCCTTTGCTTCTGAGAGCCATTGGCAAGGATTTGAGCAACAGCACTGAGTAATTAGTGAGACAAAACCTCACAAAGAACAACGTGATAATCCCCAGAATCGAGTTTTACATGAGTGCATGAAGTGCTTGCAGATGGGATAAATGACACCAAATGTCCTCAGGTAGAAGGACAATCTGCCTTACCTGCTCCTCCTGCTCTCCAAACATGCCATCCGTGTTTCTGGTTTCCTCTCACTATATTTAGAGTTTCCATAAGAATATTATTTTTCAATCTCCTAGATCTCTCTTCCGAAGTCTTCCTTTGGAAGATTGCCTTTTTGGCAAAGAAAACCAGAGCTATTTGTCCAGACCAGATGTGTCTTCTTGTTCCATCTTCTGCCCTCATTCCTGTCCTTTAAAGCAATGCTGGGGCTATCACTGCAACCTGGGAGTCTCTTCAGCACTGCAGATTATCCTAAACATCATTTATATAATTTTAAGTTATGTGAAAGCTGGAGGAGGAGCAGGAACATCCAAAGGTAAAACTGCAAAGCAAAATAATAAAAATGAAGGAACAGAGGTCAAAAATAATCAGGAATGTGGGGAATGGCTGAGGAAGATGGCACCTAGATGATTGTTCAGGAAGGAATTTCTGAATATTTCTCCTAAATTTTGTCACCTTTCCGCATTTTTGGGTCTGCACAGGCAATCTTCTCCCAGCATTCCCAAGACATCCCCACAGCTGGACTGAAAAAGAAGGGACTTTCAAAGTCTTCAGGTGTTCCACTGCCCCCTGCCCATTTTATTCATGTTTTGTCTGCTGATCTTGAAGATAAGCACTTCAAATTTTGCTGGAGGTGCAGGGTGGGGCTCTGTGAAGTACAAGCTGTGACTCCCTGGAATATTTGAGCAGAATGGTACTGCAATTGTTAAGACACTTGGACTTTCCTCCTAATCAAACAAAATATTTCAAATGCAGCAGCCTCGTATTAAAACATATTCATGGCTCAACCAAGCAGCAAATTGCAGCCACACTCTTTGAGATTTGGAAAAGTACATTTTTGTTTCCTCAATTACAATATTGCTCCCTCAGAACATATTGTTCCCAAAATCGTTGTCCAGGCCCTGAAGCTCTGGCCCATCTGGTTGCACTGGACACCTCAGGTACATGACTCAGAAGTTTGATTCCAGCCAGGCTTTTCCTCAAGGCTGCTGTGAATCCAATCCTAACCAACCTGGACAGCTTCCCAGAGAGACTCAATAGCAAAGTGTAACTCAGGGATCCCAACACAGAGCAAATTGGATTTTCTCCCCTCCTGGCAACAAAGTGAAATAACTTTGGGACAGCAGATTGCTTGCTGCAAGAGCCCTGAGTCAATTATTGAATAAATCTTTCTACAAACGACAGATTCCCAGCTCCTCTTGGGCAGAAGGGACAGCAGGAGCTTCTGTCCCCCTCAGATACCTCTTTCCTGATCATAGACCTTTGGAAATCTCAGCTGTTCTTTAATGGATAACTCCTTTTGGCAAGGTGACAGACAGGAGGGTGTGCCAGTCGTGTGGCCTGGTGGCCCCAGGTGTGGGAATGCAGCTCCACACTCCAGGGGCAGGAGTCACAGCTTGCTGCTGCTAGCATTGGCTGTCCTGCTTTCAGTGCAATCTTGTCATCTCCCTCTCAGGACTGGCTCTCCCTGGAGCATTAATTGAAGCATCCAGCTCTGGCCAGCAGGATATCCAGGATTTCCCACACTGTACATCACAGAGTCACAGGGATTTTCGTGAGCACCTTCTCTACCTGTGATGATGCTGCCTTCATTCCTCATTGATGAGTCTTCAGCTAAAGTGCACCATCCTGCACTTACCATTGCCTAAACTTTTAAACACACAATTTATGGATTTTAGTGAGTGTGGCCTAGTGAACAGTAGCTCAGCAGATGTGGCGATTTGCCACCCATACCCTAATTCCTCATGTCTGCTTTCCTGGTTTAAGTGTCTTTGTTATGGACAAAAGCACCTTCTGAATATTTTATATTTTGCAATGCATAAATGATAAAGCAGACAGAAAGAGAAAATGTTGAGGCAGAAGTAGGTAATACTCCATTACAGAATCCCAGAATGGATCAGGCTGGAAGGGACCACAGTGTGTCACTGGTGCCACTCTCTGCTCCAGCAGGGCCACCCCAGAGCACAGGGTATAGGATTGTGTCCCATGGGTCTGGAGTATCTCCAGTGCCTCCGTGCACTCTGGAGCCTCTGTGCACAATCTGTTCAGGGCTGGGGCACTGCCCAGGAAGTTGTGCCTCCTGTGCAGGAGCTCCCTGGGCTCAGTGCCATTGCCTCTGGTGCCATTGCTGGCTCTCAGAGCAGAGCACAACTCTGACCTCCCTGCTCACAGGGACACCCAGGGCTGAGGTTCCCTCTCAGCTGGGCTGCTCTTGAGGCTGAGCAGCCCCAGCTCCCCCAGCCTTTCCTCATCAGGAAGATGCTCCAATCCCTTCATCATCTCTGCAGCCTCCACTGGCCCTGCTCCAAGAGCTTCATGTTTCTCCTGTCCTGAAGAGCCCAGACCTGGACACTGCATACCACATGTGCCTCACTGGGCTGAGCAGAGGGTCAGGATCACTCCCTGACCTGCTGGCAGTGCTCTTCCCAGTGCTTTCCAGGATCCCAATGGCCTTTTTGGGCCACAGGGCACAATTCTGAGCACTGCTGGCTCAAAGAGCACGTGGATGGTTTTTTGCTGGTGTGATCCCTGTTACAGCCCAAAGGAACCTGTTATTGCAGGTTCCCTGTGAACTCACCCATTCACAATGGACCTGCATCGGGCAGTGTCCTGCTGATATGATCCTGCTGCTGGCAGAAATGCTGCTCTGGAGATAGACCAAGTGCCTGCCTTTCAAACAGCTTTAGTGGGTTTAGAATATGGGAAGTGTACTGGCTGAGAGTAAAGTACTTCCAATTTTTCTTGAACAGTTACATCTTTCTTTTTTTTTCCTGTAAGGACTCCAAGTTACACATAAACCTCATTAAAATACATAATAGATGTATTAAAGCAATAGCAGAAAGTTGTCTTGTGAGGCTACAAGATGACAACAAAAATAGTGAAAAATGTTCCTTGGGAAAAAAATTGACTTACCAGGTGATGAATACCAGTTGCTGGGAATTCTCAGATCTCCTATAAAATGACATTGAGCTGCAATTTTTCCTAGTGAGATTTAAAAATGGATCTTGGTGGCAAGTGTGTGGAAAGGAGCAAAATTCTTCAGGAAACCTGCTATTGGTTTAAGTTGTAGAAAGTGCTTCCTATCTGCAAGCTGAAGTTGTCCGAGTCTATGACCGGGATGTTATATCTCTTTTCATTTAGGTTCAAGTTTCTTGTAATAAATGGTTTCAATTATCACTGTAAAAGAGGATTTTAATTTTCTGATATTAAGAGACTTTGTTCTAGATTTTCCAGGGAGAATCTTTCTGCTGTTGCAGAAATTTCACCATATGTTACAAAATTACAGTAATTTTCAGAACTCTTTCAATGCTACTTCAGTAGAGCAGGCAGGTAAACTGCTCCATCCCAGGATTTATGCCTGTGGATCATGCCTGGATAAAACACCTGGCTGCAAGCACAGGATGCATCCCCAAAGACAAAATGGTCAGAATGATTCTAAAGATTTGTTCCTACATCCCCCAGGGCAGGAACTTCCTCTGTGCTAACAGAGCCCACACTGTGAAAAAGCCATGGACACGAGGGAATCCATCTAAGGAATTACCTTATGGATTGCTCCTTGTGGATGCCATCCTAGGCACTTCCAAGAGGCTTAGTGGGCATCTGGTGTCCAGCCAGGGCTAGCCTACCACATGGTCATTCATCTCTGGAGGTGGGGAGAACTCCAGATTGTGCTTAAAAGAGAGATACGTGCAAGGGAAAGGCAAGAGTCAGGGACAAAAGAAATCTCCAAGTTACCCGTGAGCCAATGAGTTAAACATGACCTTATGGGCTGGATTTATCTCTGTGCTGGGTTACTGTTCCTTGCTCTTTACTGTGGTTTGGCTTACTCACTGCTGGAGCAATAATAAAGTCATAAATTTGGTCATGACACAGGGCTGTCTGTTTCTCCTGGAAAAAGGCAGTGATAACAATAGCCAGCGAATTGGATTTTCTGCTTTCCCAGCAACAAAGTGAAGTAACTTTGGGACAGAAGACTGCTTGCTGCAAGAGCCCTGAGTCAATTATTGGAAAAATCTTTCAACAAATGAGGGACTGCCAGCTCCTCTTGGGCAGAAGGGACAGCAGGAGCTTCTGCCCCCCTCATACACCTCTTTCCAAATGCCTCCCTGGCTGTGTTGTCCCTTACCTTCCACCCAGTGTCTTCAGTTACAGCACAGATCTGTGCTCGCCCTGTCCACATGAACTGGGGCACCAAGCTCAGAAAATCACCCGAGTTTTCTCCTCGAGGGGGGCCAAAAGGAGGGAAATGTAAATGGCAGGGAAGTGCTGTACACTAGGATCCCTGGGCTCTGCAGCCTGTAGTTTGGGAGCAATGTGTAATCCAGAGAAGCACAACAGCCACAAACCCAGTGCCAGCTGTGGCAAAGCTGGGGTTTGTTCTGAAAGGCAATGGAATTGAAGTGAGATGGTCCAAGATGCTTCAGTGCATAGGGTTCCCAACTCTGGGTAAGTTTTTCAGGGGAAAGAGGTATGTGGAAAAGGATTTTACTCCTTTCCCAATGCTGCTGCAAAGATGTGGTGCTCACAGGCCAGGGAGAAAATGGCCAAAACAGTCATATGCTGGAAATGCTGAAAGTCAGGCTGTCTCCAAAGGGGCTCCCTCTGGAGAAAGGTTTTCATTGTAGAATGAACAGTCTCTCCATTAAGCCAAAATCTGCCCCTTTACCCGGGCGTGATTCAAACCAGCCTCCTGGGCTAAATCATTTGAGCATTTCAAATAAACATCATCTCCCTGCAGGACTTCAGTCTAGCCTTGGACTGTTGCATCTTCATTTGGGAAGTCAGCAAAAATGCAAGGTGCTCTCAAGGATGCTGTTAGAGACCTTCAAACCATGCAAACCTCCCTGCCTCTCAGAGCATATTTTAGGAACTAAATAGCTTGATCCTTTTTAAGATGTAGATGAGGATGGACAAATCTTTGTGGCACTCGTATTTTTCCACTAACACCAGACTGAAAATTAAAATCTATTGTGTGGAGTGGAAAATGCAGCCAAATAAGAGTGTAGTGTGAGAGGGCAACAAAGCAGTTGGGTGAGAGTCAATGCTTCATAGATCTCCAGGCACGTTTCAGCTGCTTTGCCCATGCCTTCAGAGGATTTAGAGATCAAGGTATCTGGAGGAAAAAATACGGGTTTTACTTCGGAAACTTGGGCTCCTGACTTCTGTTTTATTTCTCACTCGTCTCAGTATAAACAAAAGCATTCAATACTAAGGCAGATGTTTACTTGTTCGGAATGTCATGGCTCTCTTACCATGAAAGAAATACTTGTGGGAAACCTCAAACCACTCTTTGGGAGTCCAGAGTTTTCCAGATAGCTGCACTGGAAAGATTATGATGCAGATCAGAAGATTGCCTGCTTCCCCTTTCCACCTAATGCCTTTCTTTTCTAGACCTGCATCCTTATGTTCAAATCCAGAGCTGGGAACTAATTCGTATTTCATTTTGTATTTGTAGTTCAAAGACAAAACCCATTAGATGGGTGGGCAGAAACCCTGGCTATCTAAAGCTTTTGCCCTTCCCTCTGCTGTGTATCCCACAGCCACTAACTTTGTCTGCTCCTCTGCTCCAGTGCCCACAAGGATGAGGCTAATTTCCTCTTTATCTTTTCCCTTTTTTTTTCTTTTTCTTTTTTTTCTTTAGAGTGGTCTCAGTTGTGTTTGTTTCAACCTCTTTTTTTTTGTTTGTTTGTTTGTTTGTCACCAATCTGTTCGTTTGTGACTAGTAATCTGTCTTCTGTTTGGCTTATTGCTGTAACACAGAATATTATCTCTGCAGATGCCCATCGTGCGCAGACTGAAGAGAAAAGAAGACAGAGCCACACTCCCTTGTTATTTGCCTTCTGGAAAGGGACATCAGCTCCTGCAGATAAACAGGGCTGATTCAGGACTTGTACACACACTAGACAGCACAGATGAGGGAAAGGGAGCCTGGATTCTTGCTCTATAGGGATCCAGGTTTCCTTCAAACATGGAGCTGGGAGACAGTTTTGGTTTTTCCCTTCTGTGAAAGCTCCAGTCATGGAGCTGAGAGCCCAGAACCTGCTGGTATGAGAGCACAGGAAAGGAAGGGAGGGAGGGAGGGAGGGAGGGAGGGAGGGAGACCCGTGGCTGCCTTTGGCGTTCCCTCTCCCAGCTGCAGCTGGATTGTACCTACAGGTTTTGGGGACTAGGGTGTCACGGTCACAGCTGTAGGACCTGCCCACCAGCTGGAGATCCAGATGTGCTCCTGTGCCCTGAACACCCCGTGAGGCTTCCTAGGTGTGTTTGGTGCTAAGTTTGATTCTGCCAGTGGTGCATTTAGCAAAAGAAACACAGCCATGGTGATCCTTATGGAAAAGACTTCCTATGGGAAATCTTGGGCATTGGAACGAGATGAGCTTTAAGGTCCTTCAAACCCAAACCATTCCATGATCTTTCTTTGCTTTCATGCACAAGGACAGGCTCGGGTTTAAACTCCCAGATGTCTGGCTCCTGCAGACTTCTGTTTCTCTGGTGATAATGGGCACTTAAATCACCCTCAATTCCCAGGATTAGCATCTTGTAAAGCACTAGGTCCAGCAACTCACCTGTGTCTGGAGCAAATCAAGTGTTATTTTTCTTAATCCGTATTTTAATGATAGCTGTGCCTGCATGCTCACACTATAAACAATCTTTGTGCATTGCCTTTCAAACTGCTCCTAAGAAACAGAAGCATATTCTGGGCCCAACAGAGTTTTCAAATTTTTTTAGTATTGAAGACAGGTTGGCCTGAAGTTAGGATTTGTAAGGCCATTCCATGAAGCTAAGAGGCTAAAAATATTATTGTTTGTAGAGAAAGCCCTGTCTGATATTCATCTGAGACACATTTATCCTGTTTCATTGCATAACTGAATTTTCTGCCTCTTCTACAAATCCATTTTTCTTATTTTCAGCACCTTCAAATCCATGTGAATCCTTGGATAAGTGAACAATTTCTTACATTTTGTTTAAACAACTGCCCATTTGTCAGTTTTTTCCAAGGAAGGCTGAGCACTGGTGTACCCTCTGCAGGGGCAGCACAGCCCCCATGTGTGCTCCAGTGATATTCAAGTGAGGAATTAGTGGCAATTGGGCACTTAGCATTCTCCCAGAGCCTGGGGCAAAATGTCAGCAGTTCCAAGTGTTTCCTTCTGGCCTCGCTGCTCTGAAGTGCATTGTGAGGGAGGATCCAGTCCCAGGAGCTGCCACAACACTTGAGCAGCCCCACCAAAAAGCTCTGGCATCTCCTCTCCTGGCTTTCCAGGGCCACCAGCACCCTCAGAGGCACAGCATTCCGTGCTCCCAGGCCAGCTGAGGTGCTGTTTGAAGGTCTTTTTCAGATGGTGTGATGCTGGGTGTACTCACACAGGGACTCTTAAAAGTCCTTTTCTGATCGTCCACAGCTGTGCGTGCCGAAGCTCTGGAGTCTATGATGAATGGGGATGGATGAAACCATCCCCTCATTAACCAAATCAGCTCTTTTGTAATTTACTGGATGCTTCTGATGCTCTCCGTGGGTTTGCTGTCACCATCGACATGAGGTAAATGCTTTTAAATTTGCCATACACCACCCTTCATGGATTGAAGTTTCCTCACCCTGTGAAGGAAGGGCATTTCCAGCTTGCTCCTGTTATATTAGCATTTGAAAATAACATCAAAGAACCAGATATTATTTTGGACTTTCTGTTTTTTAAATAATTCACAGAATCAAAGCAGATCCTTCTGCCAGACTGATGAAAAAGAAGTTAATTTTCAGGCCAGCATCTGAACTTTCAGGTGTTGGAAGCAACATTAGCACTTCTGTGAGCAAGGCCATGATATGCCCAGAATAACACTTTTCATTTTTCCTTTCACTGTGCATGAAAACCACTGGGCCTCCATTTTCCAACCATGACTGTACAGAAATCCCGTTTAGGAATGTGGGTGAGTTGCACAGTGTCTCTTAACCCAGATGACAGCCGCAGTGTTTGCAAATGTTTCCTACCTTGTACAATAATGTGCCAATTAAAAAAAGATGAACAGTGCTTTTACCAATCCCTCTGATTTTTTCTCTCAGAGCTGACAGACCCCTCCTGCATCTGCAGCTTCTGCTGATGCAGTCACCTGGTCTGACCAGTGCATCTGCCCCTGCTAAACTGTGGGTGCTGCTGGAGTGGCGAGCCCTTCACATTGAACAGAGTATCTGTGGTCTGTGGTTGATGGAGAATGACTTAAAATGGGTTTTTAAAACCCACTCAACATTTGCTTTTTCCTTTATTGGAGATTTATTTTGACTAGGCTTAAGTCAATCACTTTTAAATTTAGGTAATAATAGGAAGATAAGGTACTGCTTCTGTGAAATATCTGCGCTCACGGATCTGTGACAGTTTGGAAATGGATCTGATTGTTTTTATTTTTGTCAAGAACTTTGTTGGAATTCCAGAACCAAGATGTTATGTGGGTTTCATATTGCCAATTATCACCAACAGGTACGTGTAAACTTCCAGTTAAGGGGCTGCCATGAGAAAATAACCTAGACCATATGTCCATGTGTATCCATTTTCTTCTTATTCACAGCTTGTCACATAAGATGGCACTTCCATGAGACTGGGAGAAGGTTGTTCATGCTCTTGTATCATTCCTAGACATATCTTTGACATTTTTATCCTCACGCAACTTTCTGTAATGTAGACATGGAACAGAGTGTTTCCTAGCCATTCAGTCAGGATTTACTCCCTTTTTAAATGGATGCAGTTAAAATGTTGTGTACACATGGTGGGCCTGGACCAAACCTAATGACGATGTTTCCTGAGCGAGATGTGACTAAACAGCTGCGGTGGCACTTTAAACACTTTTGATCTCAATTAACTTTCAAGGGCAGGAAAGTCTTCAGTGAAAAAAGTGACACATCTACAAATGTGAGTCTTGCACCTGTTTTCTGTGAGAGCAGAAGAGGCTGATGGAGATAGGGAATATCGATGCAGTTTTGATAATGTACAAAGGTAGAGTCCTCTGATCCTGTGTGCGCAGGAGGGACTGAACATGAACCTTGTCCTTGGCTCTAGGACCAAGCCTGGTTTCACCTGGTCTTTCTCAATCACAAGTAGGGCTTGTCCAAGCTGTGCATTCATTTTCCTGGCTCTTTTACTATCCAAAGATGTTTCCTCTCTTTCTCCTCCACTTTTCCATCTGTATTGAAAATGGTAGCGATCAAAAGCTCTGTCTGCATATTATGTTATTCCCAAATGGATTTTTCTGCGATTTTTGTCAAGCAGAGCAGTAGCAGGGACAGCAACATGTGCTTTAGGCCTCCAGGGAGTTCCTGGACAGACACGGCACTGCGGCTACCAAAGCAGGCTGGCAGAAATCCGACTATAAAGGTTACAAAACAAGGCCTATGGTTCCCAATGCAAACATTTCTCACATGCTGGACAAAGTGATTACTTTAGAAGACTCTCTGTGTAGTTGTCCAGGCAGAAAGTTTAGAAAACCAAGCTGTGACAGAGGGAACTTGGGCTCTCCACACCCAGTTTTCAGTGGATTTCAAGTACCTGGTTTGTTCAGGAACTGTTGAAAATACTTGCAAACACCATGTTCAAAATATAGCAAAGAGCTGGAGATAGTCAGGAGAAGAACGAAGTTCTGCCTCACCCCCTTCCTCTGGAACAGAAGTTTCAACCATAAACCTCTGTATTCGCTGTTTGCAACAGATTTAAACTGAGAGCTGACTGATCTTCCAAACTCCTGGAGAAAACAGTGCTCTGAGCTCTATCACGAACCACTGTGGCCCCTTTCATCCCCTTTCCAAAGGAGCTGCAGGAGAAAAGGAAAACCCCTTGTTGGCCGTGCTGCCGGAGCCCAGGCTGCCGTGTCCGGGCTGTTTCTGTGGGCTCTGCGGCGCTGCCCTGGGCAACCAGTTCCTGGGGAATGTCGCAGGGATTCCCTGCATCCCCGCTCCGGGCACGGCGGGGCTCGCTCTGCTGAGCGCGGGCGGCCTCTGGCGGCGGCGGCGGGCGCGGCCTTCCCTCGGGGTGCCCTCACGGATCCCCTCAGCGATCCCCTCACGGATCGTCTCATGGCTTCCCTCATGGATTCCCTCAGCGATCCCCTCATGGATTCCCTCAGCAATCCCCTCATGGATCCCCGGCACCAGGAGCGCTCCGAGCCGCGGCACCCGGCCCTCCGGGCTGACTGGTGTGCCCATGGCTCTTCCCACTCTCAACCCACAGGGATCACAGAATCCCAGAATGGTTTGAGTGGGAAGGGACTTTAAAGCCTCTCTCGTTCCACCCCCTGCCATGGGCAGGGATTCCACTGTCTTCCACTATCCCAGGTTGCTCCAAGCCCTGTCCAACCTGGCCTTGGACACTGCCAGGGATCCAGGGGCAGCCACAGCTTCTCTGTGCCAGGGCCTCCCCATCCTCACAGCCAGGAATTCTTTCCCAATATCCTATCTATCCCTGCCCTCTGGCAGTGGAAAGCCACTGCTCCTTGTCCTGTCCCTTCATCCCTTATCCAAAGCCTCTCTCCAGCTCTCCTGGAGCCCCTTTAGGTACTGGAAGGGGCTCTAAGGTCTCCCTGGACCCTTCTCTTCTTCCTGCTGAACATGAGCCATGTATGACTCCATAATCTCACTGTAGGTGTGTAATGGCTACTTCGAACAGATGTGATGTTTTCATGTTTTGGCACTGTGGGACAGCCTGGCTCCAGCATCACAGCAAGCCCAAGAGCAGGGCTCGGAATTCAGCCAGGCAAACTCACAAGGAATTAGTTTTTGAGGGTTGGGTAATACTCAGAGGCAAGACACACTACAGGTGTGATTCCCATGATTGGGATTTCTGCTGGGCCATCCCCCCAAATTCAGGGTTGCATTTGAAGTTTATTGCTCCCAGACTGTGACTGCTCCACCCTGTAACTTGGGTAACTGCACAACACTTGTGGTGCACTGAAATTCTGAGCTTTGAGAATCTGAGTTTTAGTTACTGAAGTTAAAATTCCACTTGACCTGCTGCCTCATAGGCCTTTTCCTTATTGTCACAACTGTTGATCAACAAAATAAGAAATAAAAGAAGAAACCTTTTATTCTGTGTGTTTCTACAAGCACTTTAACCCAAACTGTGCTTTACTTACCAAAACTCATGTAGGATTTCCCCCCACCCCCCGCCAAAATATCAAATAAAAAATACAAGTTCCACCTGGTCTTCTCAAAATGTCGTAATTGGTAACAACTAACAACTAAGGCACCAGCACTCTTCAGTTTCTGAAGCCTAATTAATTCACAAAAGCATGGAAGAATAAAGAACAGGGAAGTCTTGTATTCTGAACAGTTTGCTGGCATGGAAGGGGGAAAAATCAATATATGGTCACCTCCCAGGTGTGCTTTGATGCTGTGGCGCTGCAGCCAGGAGCTTCAAAGACAGCAATTTTGTGTCTGTGTGGAGAAACCCCAGCCCAGCGCTCCTGGCAGCTCCTTTTCTCCTGAGGTTTTCCAAGTATTGTGCACAACATTATGTTATGTATTGCTCACTAGGCAGCCCAACTGGAGGGAATGTCAGGATTTTTGATCATCAAGTATCTCAGAGATTTGTCACCAATAAAACACATTTCCCAAGTATTACTGACAAAGAAAGCAGAGAACCTGATTCAAGGAAGTGCTAACAGACATGTTCTGGATGAGGCACTGGGGAATTACCCAGCTCTGTCTGGTACTGCCCAGGAATCTGATGGAAGTGCTATGCCCAGAACTGGGCACTGGGCTTTGGGAATATGTACATTAAGGGAGGTGCAGGAGACAGCAATGGAAGTGGGATCAAAAAGGTTGGGGAGGCTGGATTTGCATGCTTTTAAAAAGAAGGGCAAGACAAGAAGGGGCACAGTGATATTCCAAAGACCTGTGGGTTTTCACACAGGGAACACTGAGCTGGTCTGTCCTTAGGGACAATGCAACAGGAGTTGGGTTAAGTCACAGCAGGAAAGGTGAAGAAATTTTGTTGTCAGGCCCTTGAAGAGGCTGTGGAGGCAATCTCTGTTCATGGTGGTTTTTAAGAACAGCATAGACACACATAATTAGGGATGGTACAAAAATATCATCATCCTGTCTCAGGACAGAGGTTGGTCTAGGTGAGCCCTGGGCAGTGAGGAAAGTGTTGGGGCAGTGCAGGTGCAGCCATAAGCAATCCATGTGCTCTGGCTTCATGCCAAGGAAAAGCATCCCAGAGTCAACAGTCTCATATGACAGAAATATCAAAGCAAAGGTCTGCAGCAAAAGACGGAAGAGTTTAGTGGGCGAGCATCTTCAGTGTTACAGCAACACCAAACATGTCTGCTCAGCTCATCAACATATTTTCTCCAGCGACCAGGGACAAGACTAGAGGCAACAGCTGGAGCTGTGCCAGGGGAGAGCCAGGTTGGAAAGGTTCTTCCCCTAGAGGGTGCTGGGCACTGCCCAGGCTCCCCAGGCAATGGGCACAGCCTGAGGCTGCCAGAGCTGCAGGGGTGTTTGGACAATGCTGCCAGGGATGCACAGGGTGGGATTGTTGGTGTGTCTGTGCAGGGACAGGGGCTGGACTGGATGATCCTTGTGGGTTCCTTCCAGCTCAGGATATTCTGTGACTCAATGATTAAAGAAGAGCTGCCTGCAGTAACTGAAAATCAGTAGTATCCCTGTGACACAACAGCACAAATAGGGAAAAACCCAGGGAAACAGGGTGGTACTGAAGCAACAATAAAAAGTAATCTTTTAAAGTTGGGTTTCAGGGGTTTAACAGAAATATATACTGTAGTTATCTTGGGAAAAGCTAAAACTGGTCGTGTCCTGGTGCCTGCTTTGTCTCCAAAATGATGGCTTTGCTTACGGAGCATGCTGGGGGCCCTCACTGCCCACTGAGGCAAGCAGGAAAGGTGGGGGAAAGGAAGACTAAGGATAGACATGATGTTTCTTGTAGGTGTTGACAAAGTTAAATGATACAGTTTGCATAAGTTTACATCACCAATTGGGAAGTTATGGGCCTTCAAGCCTACAAATGGTCTGGAAATATTAAAATGTAAAAAAACCCTGTAACAATGTTTGAGCTGAAAGCTCTGCCTGCTTTAACACTAACTCTTGCATGAAACAGATGACCTTTAAATTTCAGAGTTGGTCGGGAGGCAGAATTTTAACACCTCATGCTAAATAACTGTTGTCATTACTGCCACATTCTTTTATTAGGTAGTATTAAGGAAATGGAATGAGGAAGGTGTTCCTGCCCCTGGCAGGGGGTTCAAACTAGATGATTTTTAAGGTCCCCTCCAAACAAAAACATTCAGTGATTCTATGACAAAGGGACTGGAGTATCTGACATATAAAGAGAAACTGAGAGAGCCTGGGTTGTTAAACTTATAAAGACAAGACTCAGGGGGATCATATCAGTGTGCACAGAGGTGACTTAACAAGACAGAGCCAGACTCTTGTAGATGATAGGAGAAGGAGCAGAAGACAGAGGTTGAAATACAGGAAATTCTGCTTAAATGTAGAAAAAAAAGTTTTTATTGTGAAGATAGAATTGCCCTAAGAGGTTGTGGTGAACTCATCCTTAGAGATACTCAAAACCCAGCAGAAGGTCCTGAGGAACCTGTTCCTGCTGCCCCTGTATGAGCAAGGAGCTTGGACCAGACATTCTCGAGAACCCCTTCCTACACCTTCCTTCAAGTCTCCAATTCCAGGGATCACAGAAGTTGACCAACTAACCTTTACCAGCACAAGCTCATGCAGATCACACTCTTTTCCAGCTGGTACCTGACACCTGCTTGGGGGCTTTAAGCTATTTAGGAGGAATTTCTTCACACAAGGGGTGATTAGACATTGGAATGGGCTGCCCCTGGAGGTGTTTAAGGAAAGACTGGATGTGGCACTCACATCCAATGAACCATGGTGGTGTTGGGTCATAGGTTGGACTTGATGATCTCAGAGGTCTTTTTCAACCTAATTGATTCTGCGATTCTGCATTCAAGAGTGAGGACAGGCCCCTTGCCACAGGAACTGACTGTGCCCAGGAGCCAAGATCTCCAAAGGTGTTTTCACATTATTAAAAAGCAGTAGAATGTACAATCTTACATACATAAAAGCCCTTGATGTTCTGACAATGGGGTATTTACAACGGCATGTCCCATCAGAGACACCAAGGGCTCACTTCTAAAATATGGTGAAAATCTCTGTTCAGAGCCAGCAAAGGGAGATTCACATGGGAAAGCAAACATCCCAGCACCAAGCTGGCCAGAGAGAACAGTGGCACAGTTGGAGGCTTGTCATCAGTGGTGTCCCCGAAGGTTCACTCCTGGACCCGCTATTGTTGAACTTCTTCATCAATGACTTGGATGAGGGAGTCAATGCCTCCCCAGCAAGTTCTCTGTGCAGCCCTTCAAGGGCACCTCGGCAGGTTGGAGAGATGGACAGAGAGGAAGCTTCTGAAATGCAGCAAGGGCCAACGCAGGGTCCTGCAGCTGGGGAGGAACAGTCCCAGGCACCTGCACAGGATGGGGACAGCAGCTTTGTGGAGAAGGACTCGGGAGTCCTGGTGGACAAGAAACTCTCTGTGAGCCAGCAGTGTGTCTTTGTGACCAAGGTGCCTACTGGGATCCTGGAAAGCACTGGGAACAGCACTGCCAGCAGGTCAGGGAGTGATCCTGCCCCTCTGCTCCTGATCCAGCCCAGTGAGGCACATCTGGAATGCAGTGTCCAGGTCTGGGCTCTTCAGGACAGGAGAAACATGAAGCTCTTGGAGCAGGGCCAGCAGAGGCTGCAGAGCTGATGAAGGGATTGGAGCATCTTCCTGATGAGGAAAGGCTGGGGGAGCTGGGGCTGCTCAGCCTCAAGAGGAGCCCAGCTGAGAGGGAACCTCAGCCCTGGGTGTCCCTGGGAGCAGGGAGCTCAGAGCAGGGCCAGGCTCTGCTCCGGGGGACCAACAAAGGCACAAGACGAACGGGCAGGAACAGATGCCCGGAAGTTTCACCTGAACATAAGGAAGAGCTTCTGTCCTGTGCAGTGACTGAACAGAGCCCTGAACAGACTGCCCAGGCAGGGTGTGGAGTGTCCCTCGCTGGAGAGATTCCAGAATCGTCTGGACGCAATCCCGCACGATATGCTCTGGGAAGGCCCTGCCGGAGCTGGGAGTTTGGACCAGACGCCGCAGAGTGCTCCTTTCCAGCCCGGGCGGCGCCGGGATCGCGGGGCTGCGCGGAGCCGGCACCAGCTCCCCACCCCCGCTGCCCTCGGCGCTCCCGCCGCCGCCCGGCGCGTGCGCAGCGCGGGAAGGCCGCAAGTCGCGCGAGGCGGCGCGGCGGGCGCGCGCAGGCGCGGGGCGGAGCGGGCGCGCGGCGCTGATGCAAGAGCCGAGCACGGAGTGACCCCGCGGCACCGACCGACCCCGGCTGCTCCGGCCCGCGGCCCCGCCCGGCCGCCGACATGTCCGGCGACGAGGTGAGACCCGCCGGCCGCCGCCATCCGCGGGAGAGCCGCGCCCGGGGGCTGCGCCGCGCCGGGGCCGCCGCCATGTGGGCGCCGGGCCTGAGGCCTGCGGCGAGCGCGGCCTCCGCCCTGCGCGGGGCCGGGGCTGGGGCAGGGGCAGGGGCCGGGGCCGGGGCGGGCGGGGGTCCCGCGGGGCCGGGGCTGAGGCACCGCGCGGGGCGGAGGCCGGGCCGGGCGCGGGGCCGGCGCCTTGTCCGGTGCCTCGCCGGGCCCGCGGGTGTGTGCTGGAGCCGCGAGTGTTGGGAAGGCCTGGAGCTCCCCCGGAGCTCTCGGCGTGCTGTCGGCGGCCGCCCTGGCACGGGGAAGCCGGAGGAGAGGGAGGCAGATGGCCCCACCACCGCTTCTCCATCGTGTTCTGCGCTCTTGAGCGAAACGCATCGTTTAGGCAGTTAACACTCGCTTTCTGGAGCTTTAATATCTTGGGTTTTAACCCTTAGAGCCCAACAGCAACATCTGAACAAATACTAACTTCACGTTTTCCGGATCTGATGGTGTTTGTCTAGGCACACTTCCAGGGAAGTTGTTACATCCTTGTGAGAAATTTTTCAGTTGTTGTAAATGCCGTGTGTTGGCAGCTTTACTGGCCTCATTGCCATTGCTCTCATGGGGAAGAGGAAAGTTTTCCATGTGTGAGGTGCTTATCAGCCTCGTGTAGCCCGTGGGAAGCTGCCCTGGCTGGATCCAGGAGATTGCTGCTTCTGGCCTTGTATCTTCTCCCTGGTGTTATTTAAAATACCTGTGTGTCTTGTTTCCTTCTGAGCAAAGTGATCACTCAAGCCTTGCAGACAGGCTTGTCTTACGTCATAAAAGAGAGCTGGTGTAATTACGACTTATTTTAGTGGTTGCTGTGACTGACTTACTCAGCTGCTTTAACATCTAGAATGAGTACGTTGCATTTTTGTGCCTAAATGTGTCATGGGAGCTGCAGTTCCAATGTCTGGGCTGTTCTCTGCGCTCAGGAATGCTTGCATCAGGTACTGTCTGACTCAGGTGATCACACGGCCGTGGAGCACTTCATGGAGTGTCCTGGTCTGGATTTAGTTTGTGTCAGTAAAACTGGCTTTCTTGCATAGTGGATCAATTTGACATGGACGTGATTCCTGGGATCTGTAGTGAAATTCCATCTCTGGGTTGCTTTATGTGGCAGAGTGACAGAGAGTAAAGATGAAGGCAGATAACACGGTTGAGCTGTCACTGTTCTTCAGCTTGTGTGGTGTTAATGTGAGTGCAGGTGCCTTTCAGAACTTCTCTGTCTCTGGTTGCTGGGAGCCAAATACTTTGATGTTGATGTTAAGTTGGTGAAACTTTTTAAAGCCCATGAAGTTGAGGAGGGTGAAGACATGTGAAGACAAGTTAACACTGGAAACTGGTATAGATGGTAAGGACTTTGTTGTGTTGAACTGTAGCTTAAAATTCTCAGATCTGTGTATGAATGAAACTTGGTGGGAACATCCCTGAGTGTTATCCAGAGCTGGAGCATAGCAGGGGCAGCACAGGCCTGGTTTGTGAGGGGTCTGTTAATGTCAGTTTGACTCATTAAAAGTTCTGCAAGGTACATGATCCCACTGGACATCTAAAACTTACTTGTATCCTGCAGTTTTGTGAAGTTCCAGGCAAGAATATTAGAGAGTGATGTGTTTTGAGCAGCCAGAAAATTTAGGTGCTGATTTGTCTTAAGAATTTTACACCTCATCATAGACATAAGTCAGTGTACCTGAATTACCTTGATCAGGGCAGGGGTGATGGCTGCTTCCTATTCCTGCCTGTGTTTATTCAGACTAAGGAAATGGGATTTATTTGTGACTTCTGTTGGAATCCCTGCCATTTGCCACTGTCAGAGCAGTTCAGAGGCTCATTGGCTCCAGTCTTGAGTAGCATTTGGTCTGTGAAACTTTGATCCTCCCCTTTCACTTGCTCACCTTCTGTGAGGTAGGATTTGACTCTGTAGGCACTTGAAGTAGGGAGCAGGTATATGGAGATGGATGTGAGAGGGAACCATGTGGTCTACAGAGGAGAAAACTCCATATGGGAATTCGGCTGGGAGAGCAGAAACAGGACAGGAATCTACAACTTTTTTCACACAGGAAAAGCATCCAGGTTTGGTGTGTTTGGACTGAGGGCTACAGTTTCTTCAGTAGAAAACCAGCGACTTTGTAGTTTGTCAGCACTTAAATGGTATCTTAAAGTTTGGACTAAGCCAACGTGGTGAGCAGAGAAAAGGAATAAAGAAAGTTTGGAAACACCTACCTCAGAAATCCAGAGCACAAACAGCTGGGTTATCAGGCTGCTTCATTTACGTCATCACTTGTTAAAGCAAATGTGGTCTAAGGCTCCTGCTTAGTGCTTGTCAAAGCCCTTGGTGCACAAATTATTTCAGGCTTAGGCCTTCTTCTCCTCAGGATGTTCTGAGTAGGTGAGGGTGTGCAGAAGCCAGGCTTGCCCTGCCTGGCTGGGGTGGCCCTGCTCAAGGCCACCTGGATTTAATGCTGAAAACCAATCTGCATCCAGGAGCTGTCTTGGTGTGTTCAGTTCAGTGTGGTTAGGCTTTGGACACTCTGTCTCTGTAGACACAAGAGATCTTTTATGGTGGTTCAGATGCCTTTTCCTTCACAAAAATAGTGATTTGGAGTGGGTGGGCTGGTTCCTTCTTACAAACCGTTACATCTGATCAAGGCATGATCTTAGATTCGTTTCACTTGAGAAAATCAAAACCTCTTCAGAGCCTTGCAGAGCATCTTCATGGAAATGAGTCAACCACTTGTGCTTGTTCCCAAGGCTGAGGACTGTACCCATGCAGGCAGCTTTCCTGCTCTCCCAGCAGGCTGGGGAGGTCCAGGAGGAAGCAGATGTGTAACCAGTTGGGCATACTGTGATTTCTGTGAATTACAGGAGCATGATTCACACCCCTATCTAAGGAAGCAACAGAGGAAAGCCCTCTGGCAGAACTCTTTTGAAGATCATTCCAGCACAGCGTGTGCAACCAAAGACACACTTCAGCAGTTTGAAAGTCTTGCTGTCCCACATATGTGAAGGCTTTTGGGGTGTTGTGGTTCAGACACCCATATGAACAGTTTGCTGCCTTCAGCAGAGCCTTTATGAAATGTGAACATTCCAGAAAGTTGGAAGAATATCACAAGAATAGCACATGTAGGAGAAGTGCAAGGAAAGAAGCCTGGGGAGGGAAACCACCAGGCTTCAGGTGTAACTGAACAAGAAGTTGGAGAACTGCTCCTTGGTGAAGTTCTGGCCCTTCCCTGAGTGTGGGTGTTCATGATGGTGAATTGTAACTGTGAGAACACTTCCATTCCTGGATAAGAAACATTGGAGAAAGTCTCATTAAGTGTGTAAAATTGTTGTATTTAGTATAAGCTATGGTGTGACAATACAGGCAAGAATGTAACAGAACTGCCCAATAACTGGATGCCAGCTTGTGTCTGAAGTGGAACAAGTAAGGCATTAGTGTGTTGGAAAAAGCCCTCAGGTCTGCAGATGATGAATAGGTTAAAAGTGAGTCTGGGGTTAGTGCCTTCTTCACAGTCAGACAAGGTGAATTAAGCTGCTTTGCTGGCTAAAGAGCTCATTAACAGCTTTTAATCACTTGGTGTCTGGGAAGAGAAAAGGATGAGACCTTTGCCATTTCACAGTGTTGAGAGCTGATGCAGGTCTTGCTGTATCACCAACCCCTTCTTGGTTTCCCCCTAGACCAGAGTGTTCTTGTCAAGAGAGTTGCTGGCAAATCTTGCCTTTAATACATCTGGGAAATAATGTGTCTCACAAGCAGAAGTGATGTGGGATCCTATGGTGTGCTTTGGTGGTTGAATTTTCTTCTGATGCTGTATTACTACAAAACTAGAGTCCATAATTTTCATAAAATAGAGATGGTAGCCACTCTGTCAGAGTCACAGCTGTAACATGTTTTCAGCTGCACTAATAAATAGGTGGCAGGAAACTTGGACTATAGGAAAAGTAGCAGAAACTGTAAATTCTGAATCAGTTTTCCCTTGTAATTGATACAGTTGAGACTGAAGCCAAGGAACAGTTTGGGAAAGGTGTTATAAATATTAAATGGGGGGTGATTATTGAGCTGCTAAGGAACTCTCGACTTTTGCAGATGATTTTCGACCCTACTATGAGCAAGAAGAAGAAGAAAAAGAAGAAGCCCTTCATGCTGGATGAGGAAGGAGGAGGAGACACACAAACAGAAGAGACTCAGCAATCAGAAACTAAGGAAGTTGAACCAGAGCCAACAGAAGACAAAGATGTTGAAGCAGATGAAGAAGACAGCAGGAAGAAAGGTAAAGTGAATCCGTGGAGATAAATTCTCAAAGGTGGTGTTTTGAGACTGCGAGGCTCATTGCAGGAATTTAGCATCCCACAGTATAATGCCAGAGCCCTGGTTTGTTCAGAGATTTGTGAGTAATCTCTGCTGCCTGTTTGGAGGGCAGATTGCCCTCCTGCTTGGAATCATGTTCACAGACATCACCAACCTCCCAGGGGCTTATGTAATTTCCATTTTTCTGACTCAAACAGTTCTTTGTGTGAGGCAGTGAAAGAGACTCTCTAAAATAGTGCGAAGTTTTAAATCTTCCACGTGCAGTTGTTGCAGTAATTCCACAATTGTGGCTCTTTTTCCTTTGAACAATCATGCAATAGTGTGTATAACAGAAACAAGGTTTAAGGAGTTTCTATTTTTTGGCCAATTCTCAATGTGATAACCAGAGTGTTCTTTGGAATCTTTCAGGAAATAAATGTGTGATTGTGTATAAAACCTTGCATTTGAAATTGAGGCCAATGTCATTTCAAGATTACCTAATTCAGAGAGTGCCATTAACTTAAATCCAGTTTGTTGATGAAATTGGCTCCTGCTGTACAGTAAAGAAACTGTACCTTCCTCCTACACCTCTCATTTTTTCTCTAAGCATCTCTAATGGCAAAAGTAACTAATTTATCTTGTACAGCAGAAAGAAGGATTAAACATTTAAAGAGTCAAAAGACACAGAAGATGCAGAAACTAAAACAGTATTTGGGGATAGAGGGGAATGATCCCTTCAAAACCTGAAGGGTATCTGCAGGGCTTACAGATTGTTGCTCATGTCTTACTGTAATGTTTTAAAGATTTGAATGTAAATTAGAAACCTTAATGTCTGAACTGTTTTTACAGTTGCACTTCTTTTGTCAATCCTTTGTTTTTTAGATACAACAGATGACTTGGATGATCTAAACTTCTTCAATCAAAAGAAAAAGAAGAAAAAAACAAAAAAGATATTTGATATAGATGAAGCAGAAGAAGGTGTAAAGGTTTGTTCACATGACTATGGCTAAAAATTCTCTTCCTTTCATTTTTTTGGGATTGGCAGTGCAGGAGTTGTTTCACGTCTGTCGTTGTGTTCATAATTCAACTTTACGTGTCCTTCACACATGGCATGTTCTGATGAACATAATGCTCCTGCCCAGGCTTCTTGTCCAGAAGTAAAAAACTTGCTTGTTCTGCACAATGAGCAAATAATTCTGCAGTCTGTAGGAAGGGTTGATTAGCCTCAAGGTTAACCGTCTTTGGGGTTAGAGAGGTAACTGGATGTCAGAAGCCACACACAGAACGGTCCTCTAAAGGCCAGCCCTTCAAATAAAGTGCACATATCTGCCAAGAAATCTGTTTTCACTCTGGTGTTTTCTTTAGAAAGGGTTGGCTACTATGCTGTGTTCCAGAAGGTGTACAAGATATTTTTACTCTTCTCAAGTTTTATTCCAAGTAGTGTTTTTGTATCACATGTCAGTGTAACTGGCAAGCCCAGAGAGCAAGGGGACAGAGAAATGTTATGTTGTGTATAAACCTCCTCTTCAGATTCTGACTTTTGGGGATGAAAATGTTCCTCTGATCTACCCCAGAAAACAAAATACTTGCTCTGTGTTCTTTCAGTGTGCAGAGCAGTGATAACAAATTAGGAATTTTTGAAAATTGGAAAGCTTTGCTTTCCCTTCCTGCCTGCCATGAAGGGTGTTTTGTTCCCTCCTGCCTTCAGATTGCTGCTGCCTTTAAGTGTAGTCTGACCTTGTTCCTTGCTAGCCAGAAGGTACACATCTGGCCCTACTCATGGCAGCAGTGCAGGGCTCTCTTGAACATGCTAGAATTCCATTCTCACCTGTTGTGTTTCAGGGCTGTGGTGGATATTACCAGTATTCACCTCTGTAGTGTGCAACTGGTTTTGTTTCTAATGCTGTGCGATGGAAGTCTGAGTTTAACACTGGATAAACTCCAGTCTTACTTCTTTGCAGGAATTGAAAATTGAAGGAGATGTGCCAGAGACAGTAGAACCTGAAGATGACCTTGATTTCATGCTGGGTAATAAAAAGAAGAAAAAGAAGAATGTGAAGTTTCCAGATGAAGATGAGATAATGGAGAAGGATGAAGGTAGAAGTATAGCCTAGCTCAGTGAGATGTTGAAAGTGAAATGTAGTCCATCTTATATGTGAAATAAGTTCTGTTCAGGTGCCTTTGGTGTTCCAAAATTCACTTTATTGCCTTTATCGTGATGTTTATCAGAAAGAAGTTCTATGAAAGCACTGTATAAATGTCCCATAAATGCTGGTGTCCCCTTGTAGACAGAGAAAACTTGAGTCCACATCGTGGTGGAATCTTCTATCTACATTCCAGAGGCTGTAAGCTTGAGGTTAAAGAATGTTTCTTAATGAATCCCCAAAAACTTTCTTTACAGCATTTGAGGATGAAGATAGCAAAAAAGATGATGGAATTTCTTTTAGCCTTCAGTCAGGACCTGCGTGGGCAGGCTCAGAAAGGGACTACACATATGACGAGGTAATGTTTGAGAGACTTTTAAAACATATTTTCCATGTTCATCTGCTTCAGTAGAGCCTTATGCTCAGATTTCCTATTTCTAACTACAAATTAAAAAACTTGTAGTCAGAAGCTCATGAGCAGAAAGCTGACAGAGCATGTCTTCTGTCACAGTTAATATTCATAAGGGGCAATATTGGTCATAGTTCAAACACCTCTGCCATGGGCAGAAGAAACTTTGGGGAAACAGTGTTGGGATTTTGCATTTATCAGAACCTTTCAAGTGTGTTCTGAAGCAGGTAGGGAAATGCTCTTGGACAGTCAGTCTGATACTCACTGTGAATGCTGTTTGAGGTGGTTTTTAGAAGTGAGGTACTTTGAGAAATGGAAAATACTCACGTGGGTGTGCATCCCTTCTTTTGCAGTTGCTCAATAGAGTTTTTAACATCATGCGGGAAAAGAACCCAGACATGGTGGCTGGAGAGAAGCGGAAATTTGTCATGAAGCCCCCACAGGTTGTGAGAGTAGGGACCAAGAAAACATCTTTTGTCAACTTCACAGATATCTGCAAATTGTAAGTGTCCTCTTTGGATTTCCCAGGAGCAGCAGATGGATGCACTGCTCTGTGCTCCTGTGTTGAAGGCAGTGTTTTCTGGCAAGTGACTGTGGCAAACCAGAAGCTATTTCAGTCAGAGAGCTCATTACATTTCTCTGTGAGAAGATATTTCTGAAAATGATTTATTGAGATAATTTCTAATCTTATACTTAAATTACGAAAGTGGTACATAGGCTCTTGGGCTGAAACTTGGTGAGTTCATTGGCTTCTATCAAGTCAGGTCACCAGTGATACTTATGTGCAAGCCTTGAGGAGAAGGGTGGGAAAAGTTCTTTCTAATTTGAGCTGACTACAAACACTGTTCTCTTGGTAAATGGTGTGGACTGCAGTAGAGTTTTCCCACTGTTTTCTGCAGTTTTCTGTTATTAATTATGTTTTGTGAAGGCAGCTCTGTTCTTTGCCAGCACTTCTGGGAATGCAGTTGTGTTTGGGATCATGAAACCCTGCTGAGGGTCTGGGTGGTGCAATAAGGGAAGCTTTTAAAGGTAGTTACTAGCCCTTTTATCAGGGGATGGGACAGTAAGAATGAAGAATCTCAAATAGAAAACTTCTTTTCAATAGTTGCTGTAATTGCAAGTTTGATTTTGTGGGGATGATGGGAGTTTTTTTTGTGTGGACTCTTCTTGTGTGAGGTTTCTTGTGTCCTCAGTCGTTGTCTGTGTGTGCTCTTTGGTGTAGACCCTCTGGCACTGCACACTTTCCAACTTTCTAACTTTAGTTGGATGTAACCTGCCAGTCCTGTATAAACACCAAATTTCTCTGAAAGGGGGAAGGTTAAACATTTCCTTACTTTATTTTTAGATTACATCGTCAGCCAAAACATCTCCTGGCATTTTTGTTGGCAGAATTGGGTACAAGGTAAGGCTGCTGGGCTGTGGGTGTGCTTAGGGTTGATATTGATCAAATATAAAATTTAGGGGGTTGGATCTGTATCCATGTGCTGGAGCATGAGGCTTTTGTTCCCTGCACTTCACTGCTGTGCTGGGTGATTGAAGAGGGAACATTTTAGTGAGGAGGTACAGTGGGACACTCCAACTCCTAGGGAATGGTCTTATGGGCTAAACAGCTCAGGGTATGCCTGGTCAAAACTTCTTATAAAAGGTAGCTCTAAATACCTCAGAATTTTGGATGTTTTTCCCCACAAAGCAATTTTGGCTTGCTCTTATCTTGAAGAGCACATCATTATCTTGCTTCATATTCCTGACTTGTTTTAATGCTTCACACCTGCCAATCAAATAATTAATTTTCTCTTTTCAATTAGTGGTTCAATAGATGGTAACAACCAACTGGTAATCAAAGGAAGATTCCAGCAAAAACAGATAGAAAATGTCTTGAGAAGATATATCAGTAAGTAGAACTCCCTTTTCCACTACAGATTTCTCTCAGGCCCTCGTGGCCCATGTGTGTGCCCACCATGGAGAAGGCTGAGGAGCCACAACTTCCCTTTGTCATGGAATAATGCAAATGCAGGTGGTTCTAGCATGGTTAGACCACAGGGGCTGCACTTGGTTCTGCATTAAAGCATGCCAAGGAAAACAGTAAGAGCATTTGAGAAGTGCTTAGTTCCATTTCTTGGCTTTGATGAGGACTATGGAAAACAACAGTAATTGTTAGTTCTGAAGTCTGTAGTGCCCATGGATGGACAGATACAGTGTGTGTGTGTCATTGCTGGTCAGAGGGCTCACAGATTCTGTGTCACAAAACTCCTGCTTTAGTGCTGTGTCAGTATCAGAGCTGCTGAATGTCACCAGGGAACATCAGTGGGAAGCCTGTACTGGTTATTAATTTTAAAATACCTGTGTCAGTGCATGATGTACCACACAAAACCTCCTCTTCATTAACCAAGGACAATTTTTAGGTTTCCATAATGAGCCACTCTGAGTTAGTAGGTGTGTTTGAGCAGCTTTTCAAGGCAGCTGTTTGCCAGCTGCTGCTGCCTGATTAACTGCCCCGTTCCTTCCCTGCAGAGGAGTATGTCACTTGTCACACGTGCCGCTCCCCCGACACCATCCTGCAGAAGGACACCAGGTTATACTTCCTGCAGTGCGAGACCTGCCACTCCCGCTGCTCCGTGGCCAGCATCAAAACAGGCTTCCAGGCTGTCACAGGCAAGAGAGCACAGCTCCGTGCCAAAGCTAACTAGGTTTGCTAACCAACGCTGGAGTTGGCAAAGTGTTCTGGGGAGATGGGACTGGACAGGTTCACAATCGGAGTGGATTTACCATTGTATTAAAGCGAGGTTGTAAAAACGACATGAAATTTGGCTTTTGATTGATTGGTCTGTGAAATCCTTGCAAGATGCAGATCCTCAAGCTGTTCACATACATTTTGCTCATTGAATATATTTTACCAACTGTAAGGAGCGTGGTGGGAAAGGAGGTGCTTTTTAATCCGTTCAGACTTCTGTAAAACACAAGATAAATTAAAGATACTATAACAGTGAGTGTCTTGGATTTGGATTTTTCCTTCAGTTTCCTCTTCCAACACTGGTGGGAATGGTTGGTGTGTTGTTCTGCAGATCATGTCACTGAGCTATGTCCAAGACCCAGAATGAAGTTAAAAGATAAAGGTTATTTTGCTTTTACATAACAAGCTTATTTTAGTTATGCTGTCATGAAGCAGAGAAAGCAGTCACAGAGTCCCAGGGCTGACAGGCCAACGTGAGCCCTGTTACAGCCATAGGTGCATTGTGCACACACAGGGGGGTCAGGGCATGCTGGTACTGCTTAATTAGGCAAAAATAGCTCTGAGAGAGTTCACACACCAGATTGATGCTGAGTCTTAACACAGAATCAATAAACTGTACTGTAAGTTTTCTTAGTGTCAGAGTACTAAATTTTACAATTTCTAATAGAGAAGCGTTTATATTTCTGAAGTCCTGCACTCTTCATCACTTTAAAAGGAATCTAAATGCAGCAAAAAACAAAAAAGTAGGTCTAAATGTCATTGTATGATGGCTGCAACACAGTCTTCTATAAATCTTGAATTTGCAGGGGACACTGCCAAGTAATTTGGGTTCCAAATTAACACTTTTTGCTTCAGGATCTTCCCATGCCCTTCCTCTGCTGGCAGTGTCAGTGACCTTGAGGGACACCCAGAGCTGTCCTCACTGGGTTTTGTGTAGAAATGGTTCCAGCTGGGGAGTACAAAGATGAAACAGGGAGTGAAGTTCCCCCTGGGCTTCAGAAGTGGGGACAGTTGTCACTTGATTGCAAAAATGTCCCGGGGGAGGGAAAGGTGCAGCAGCTCAGCCCCCAGGCACCACCCCTGCGGGTCAGGGGAGCAGCCTCCTCCCCAGAGGATCTGGTCCTTCTGAAGGCAATACAGCAAACACCACAACTTGAAGAGTTTCTACTAAGTTTTAACCTTTGTATGTTAACACAGAGCACAGTATTGCTGGGAAGTCACTCACTTGCTATTTGAAAACTTTGACAGTGCTGTAAGGTGAAATAATTGAGGTTTTATGGTTGGTTTCTTAAAAGCATTTTGAATTTCAAGTGAGCTATAACAATGTTGGATGTATCTTAAAGTGAATAAAGCCAGGATCAGTGCCTCTTGTAAACATCATTGTTGTATTCTTGTTTCTTCCTCTAGCAAAAAGTCTCCTGTTGGGAGTAAAACATTGGAGAAGTGCAAGTTGCCTTTTTGTTTTGGTGACTTGCCGGTGGGACGCCCTGAAATTGCTGAAGAACAATGATACTTTGTTTTTAAATGCTTGTTTTTCCCCGGGTCAAATACCTTTAACATACTTTTAAAAATACAGTGTGACCTTGAGCTGGTGCTGTATTTCAGTGCTTTGAATGAAGAGTTTGATGTAGAGAAATTGGATCACAAAGATCCAAGTTAATAAAGGAATAAATAATTGTTCCAACCTCTCACCTGTGAGCTCTGGCTTGCAGGAGAGTTTTATAGATCCAGCTTGGAGATGTGTTTTGAATCTGCATGAAATTCTGAAGGCTTTTAATGACTGAGATTTGAGTGCACCATCTTGGGCTGTAGGCTCAGATCTTGCTGTGGAATAACGTCACTAACGCAGGAAAAGTCTGTCTAGGAGCAGATATTAGTTGGGTTTTATTTTAGAAAAAACTTCCAGTGTACATTCAAAAAGTGTTGTATGAACACAAATGCCTCTTACAAAGCTGATGTAAGTTTGAAGTGCAGTTGTGTTCAAAGGCAGAAAAGAGCTTTTACTTGAGCTGGCTGTGAGAAAGCAGCTTAAGGATAGAGTTCTTAACAGAGGAGGTGCTAGCTGTGGTTGCCTTGGGTCTGTGTGCAGACACCTATCTGGAGGCAGGGCTGTGTTTCTCCATGTTTTTTTTTCCTCTGAGCCAAAAATTGGCAGTGTGGAGATGTGGGAGCCAGGTTTTAGGTACTGAAGACTGGGGAGCAGGATGGACTCTCCCTGTGTGAGCAGCTGGGCTGCTCTTCTCCATGGCTTCTGCCCTGCCCAGTTCTCCACCTGATCCAAGTAATCAGAGCAATGCAGGGCTACTCCTTCCCAGCAGTGAAAATGAAACAACTAGCCCAGAACATTCAAAAGAAGTAAGCAGGGAAATGGGAACATCTCATTCCCTGATTCAGCACAAATGCAGTGGGATCAGCTGACCTGGGGCTCCTGTGCTTCTGTTCTGAAATCACTGGTGGCTGCCATGAAAATCAGAATAAACTCTCTTGCCAGGAGCTTCTGGTCAGAGCAGGAATTAAATCATTTTTTGTAACCACAACGGGTGTAACAGGAGCATTTATGAAATGTCTCCTTTGAGAGCTGAGAGTTTCTGGTTGGTCCCAGGAGTGTGACATTGTGCAGTGTCCTCCTCCAGGCATGGCCACCACATCCCCAGCTCCCTGCTTTGTGTCAGCTCTGGGGCAGCTTCTCAGGGACACTGGGCCACCTGGGGTTGTCTGCAAGGAGAGTAAAAAAGCAGATTTTCAAAGCTGCTGCCACCAGGACAGGGTTTCTCACTAATTCCAGGGGGTGTTGAGCTGTAATCAGGTGAAAAGGCCAGTGGTGGTGGCTAGTGGGGGAGGTACAGAATAGAAAGAGCAGGAAGTTCCCAAAAGTCAAGAAAATGGGAAGTTGAGTGTGATGCTGACACCTTAAAATCATCAGAATTTTTCTGTTCATGTTTTAAATAACATTTCTCCAGCTCTCTGCTCAGTTTTTCCCTCGAGGTTTATTTCAGATTACTGACAGTATCCAAGAAGGTGAGAGGCCAAGCTTTGAGAAGGAATTGAGCACAGAAGTTGATCAGAAAACAGCAGCTGTACAGGAATTTACTAGTTCAGCTTCAGCCTGGATGGACACAAAATTTCAAAGCCACACCAACTCCTAAAAGAATTGCTGGATTTTCTGTTTCTTGATTGTTCCTGCCATGGTAAAGGTCAGTGCCTTGTTGCTCTAGAGGACCCAGGTGACAGACAGGGGCATCAGGACAAACCTGTCCTGGTGAAAGCATTTCCTAGGTTTTTCCAGCAGTGCAAATGAGCTCTCTGGAGTCTGTAGAGGTTTGGATTCCTTTCAGTGTCTGTGGGATCAGCCAGGATTAGGCTGTACCTGTCTGGCTCTGCCCCTCATTCTGCTCTCTGCATATATGAACATTTGGCAGTTCACAGCTTGCTCTGCTTCCAGGTGCTGCTCCACCTTGGTGTTGGGTTAATAGCTGAAAGGATTTTGGATGAACAGTAAAATCCTATGGCAGAGAAAGGAGCACAGTTCCATGTGTCCTTTCCCTCAAATGCCAGGAGCTGAGGGAGCAGAAAGGTTCCTCTGAGCTGATCAGTTGATTTCATGACAGAAGGAAATAGGCTTTTGAAAAAAGATACTACATGAAAATATCTTCCTCCTAAACAGAAACAGGTTCAAGGGTTGGTGCTGAGCTTTAACACACATTATCTCACCTGGACAAGCCTTTGCTTTCAAGGGACCTCACCTAGCTCCAGCCCCTGGGCTAAGAAGTTTGGTGTTTTCAGCTCTTCCATTGTTTTAGCTGCTTTTTAGTCATTATTTTAGCTCTTTCACTATTTTATCTGTTTCGGTGATGAAGACAGGGAAGTGCCTCCAGAGGCCATTCAGCCAGTCTTTTAGAAAAAGCCTGAACACTGCTTCTCCTGTTGGTGATTCAACATAGGTGGATATAGACGAACTCTACATAAACATGCACCTAGGTATGACATGAAATGTTTCTTGTGTGCTGCACAGCCTGTAACTGTGATGCTCATCAAAGTTAATGGGAGTTACTAGAGTGAGTGGGGGTTTTGTTGTATCTCCTGACTCAGACTGAAAGCACGATTGCAGGCATTTTGGGCTCAGTGATAGTTTGTCTGTGTCCAGAAGCACATGGGAAGAGCATTTGGGACTGGAGTAACCTCTGTTGACTGCCCAGGCCAGCATGGGAAAACCAGAGCACCAAAGCTGCCTGCACATCCCAATCCCATCCCATCACATCCCATCTAACCCAAATTGTGTCAGCAGCCTCAGACATTCCTGTTTCCTTTGCAGAGGTGCAGGCAAGGCAGCAGGGACTGAGACTTTGGGGTTGTTTCTAACCAAGACCACTGATGGGATGGCAGCAAACAGAGCAGCACAAGTGAGAAGCCAGGTGAGGTCCAGAACACTTGGTAATGAGACTTTACCTCTGTGGGTGGTGGGGAAAGCCTTTAACAAAGGCTTTATTTTTTTTTTCAAGCTCACACCATGAAAACTGTGTATGTTCAGTTGAGCTGCTCAGTTTATAATGCTCATTTTTCTTCAGAAAATGCAGATGTTGAATTAATTGCTGCCTCTGGGGTTCTGGGTAGAATGGACTGGCCCAACCCTTGCGTTCCCACATCCCAGCAGGGCAGGGATAATTTACAGGGAGTGACTCTGTGGGGACACTGAACCATGGAAAAGGAGGTTGGTTGCTTATAGGGTGGGACCCTTTACATTCATTCAAGAGCTAATGGGATCTGACACATCTCTTTGTGTCATGGGTATTTAAAGGGCCTCGGGGAAGACCACACATGGTTCTGTTAGCCAGGACAACCTTAAACGCCCAGGAGCTGGCTGTCCCTGTGTGCCAAAAGATGAGGTGGGGAACAAAACTGGCTTGGCTGAACTTTTTTTGGAACTGAGGAAAAAAGAGTTTTTGACTTTTGGAAGAACAGGGAGGCAATTTAGGATGACTACAAGGGTGTCATGGGTTTATGCAGGGAGAAAAGAAGAAGAGTCAAAGCTCAATTTGAACTTAATCTGGCAACTGCCATAAAAGAGAATAAAAATGCTGTTGTAAATACATCAGCAACGAAAGTAGGGCTAAGGAGAATCTCTGTCCTTTATGGGATGTGGGTGGGGGTTAGTCTCTTTTCCCAGGTAACAAGTGACAGGATGAGAGGAAATGGCCTCAAGTTGTGCCAGGGAAGGTTTAGAATGGATATTGGGGAAGATTATTTCACTGAAAGGGTGGGCAGGCATTGGAACAACTGCCCAGGGCAGTGGTGGAGTCTCCATCCCTGGAGGGATTTAGAAGACTTGGTGTGGCACTTGGGGACATGGGGCAGTGGTGGCCTTGGCAGAGCTGGGGGCAGTTGAACTGGATGGCCTTAGAGGGCTTTTCCAACCTCAGTGGGCCTGGCTGATCCCTCCTGTGCCCCACTCCTCTCCTGAAGGACCTGTGGAGCCAGCAGGGAGCTTTGCAGCTGCTTTATGGCCCAAAGGGTGAATGAAAGGGGTCAGGGTGTGTCCATTTCCCACCTCACCTCTCTGGGGGTTCTCTGCATGGTCAGACCTCAGTCAGCACCAAAACCCCAGAACTCATCTCCTTGAGGCCCAACCCACAGCCAAGAGCAGAGGGAGTTGGGTTTTTTCCCCCTTGTTCTTCCTTCCATCCACGAAGACATGCAGCCATTAGACTGATGCTGCTGCTTTTGTCACCTTGATGGGAATGGGTGACTGGTGGCAGGATGGAGGGATGGATGGGCAGGTGGATGGATGGAGGGAGGGATGGAGGGATGGATGTCCAAACACCTCAGACTCACCATGAACAGCTGCAATCAGCAGCTTTGCCCTCCAGTGCTGGATGGTGGCTCAGTCACAAAGAGAAAGAACCCATCCAGGCTGGATGGGGTTTGGAGCAACCTGGGACAGTAAAAGATGTCCCTGCCCATGGCAGGGGTGGAATGAGATGAATTTTAAGGTCCCTTCCAACCCAAACCATTCTGGGATTCTGAGATTCTCCCCATGTGGTCACTGGTCCATCCTGACACCACTCTGGTGCCATCCACAGCAACGCTGTGCCTAAGGAAGGGTTTTTAGCACTGCTGGCTTATGCAAACCGGAAAAGCAGCCAAATTTTTCCAGTCTGTTATGAGCTGGACCAGTGCAAAGTCCAGAGATTACATGCCTGCATTTGTCCCCTGCATCAAGGAGTTTCCAAGCCTCCAGGGGAAAATCCCAGAGCCCCTGTGAGCACTGATGTTTTCCTCAGCCCAGTGGGATATATCTTGTGCAAGAGAAAGCAAATCCTGTGGGCAGAGCTGAGGCTTGGACACAGAAAAAAGACTTGCTTGAAATAGAAGAAACAAGTCTGTGAGTATGGCAGAGAGAGAAGAAAGGGGAAGCAAATTAGATTTCTTTCTTTTATTATACAGGATTGTATGTACAAGGTCATCTCTCTCCCAAACATCAGCATCACAGTCAGTTCATAGCCAAACCTGCAGCTCATCTCTCCAGGCCTGGAGAACAGCTCTACAACGGCTCAGGACAACACAGTGCAGACAGTGCACAGGAACCGGGCAGGGGGGAAGCACAGGTCTCCCTTCAAGCCCTCCTCAAGCAGCCCAAACTAAGAAATGCAAAGAAAACTTTGTGCTTCAAGAGCCATGTGCGCTCCAGGGTGGCCCCAGGGGCAGGGAAGTGTCACCCCTGGAGCTGATTGCCCTTCACCCTTCCAAGAGATGCCGTGGATGAGGCTGGAGCACTCGGGACCACCCGGGGCCAGGTGCTGTGTGGGAGGGACTGGCCAAGGGAAGCTGTGGACACCGCTCTGGGTTCCAAGCACTGCTGTGTGTGTTCTGGAGGGAAAAGGGGTGGGCAGGACACACCAGGTCTGAATAAAGTGCTGTGTGAGTTTCAGTCCCACCTGCCCCGGGAAAACGGGACAAGGCCCGGCAGGAGGAACGAGGAGGAGAAGGGCTGAGGCCTCTCAGGTGCAGGGGGTCCCACGCTGAGCCCTCTGCTCACAGCACGGGGCAGGGGGCAAAAGCAGCTGGAATCTGGGGAGCAGGGGAGGTGCTGGCACACCCACATGCATGGTGCTCGGGGGATTCCCTGTCCCCAGGCCTGGGCACGCTGTCACCCCAGGGATGGAGCTCAGGCAGGAGCAGGAGCTGTCGCGCCGCTCTCCCGATGTGTCCTGGCTGGGCAGGAGATGTGGGCAGCCAGGGAAAGAAGGGGCTGATGTCTCTGGCTCCAGGCTGCAGGACTGGGTGCTCCACATCCCTTCCAGGGAGCAGCTGGTGCAAGGAAAGGGTCTCATCCACGCCTGCTCACACCCCTCACACTGCAGGGACTTGCTCAGCCTTTCCACAGTGGAGAATGAGGGCACCAAACCACTGACGGGAACATATGCTTGGTTTTCCTGCTTGGATCACTTGCTTTCCTGCAGCTTCCTCTTCCCTTCCCTCTTCAAGCAGCTTCCCAGAGCACAGCACCTGCTCCACTTCCCTTACGCCTGGAAGTGACCATGGACACACAGCAGCTCGTGGGGCACAACAGATGTGACAGGAGGTGGCTGTTCTGGAGGACAGCTCACCCCACACCCTCTGACTCGGCAGGATCTTCAGCACGAGAACACAAATAGTCCAAACTGAGACAGTACTTTTCCCTCAGGAAATGCTCTGGCTCTCACCTCACACAGGAAAAATGTCTTTATTAGGCTGGGCTGAGTTCTCCCTGCTGTCCTGCAAGCAGCTCTGGCACACCTCTGGCTCCCTTGGGGACACACCTGCTCTCCTGGTGGCTCTCTCTGTGGTGGCTCTGGGCTGTGCAGGTCTGGCTCCTGCCTCCGCTGGCTGCAGAGCTCCGAATCCATGGCAGGGGTGGTGGGGATCCGCTGGGAGGATGAGTTTTCTTTGCCTTTGCTTTACAGATGGATGGAAGATGTCGGGCCATGTTTCTCCTTTGAATGCCAGGTAGAGATGACAGCAGCACTTCCATTCAGCTTGTCTTGCTCAACGTGCCAGGACAGGGTTTAGCCTCGTGCTCTCCTCACACTGCTGCTCACAGCTGCTCTGGGTGGGCTGCAAGGAGAGAAGGGGGAGTTACAGCACTGTCCTTGAACCCCAGGGATTTCTCATTCAGGAAAGGGGTGAGGGGCTGGCCAGTGATCCTGCTGAGCAGCCAGGCTCCATTGCTAGGAAAACACAGAGGATCAGCTTCTGAAGCAGGAACCCCCCAGCCCAACATGCCCAGCACGAGAGCTCTGGCTCAGAACCAGCAGTGCAGGGGCTGTACCTGGTTACTGTAGTCTGGCATCCTCCATATCTGTGTAATGGCTGTTCTCCTGCAGGGAAAAGGGAACCACAGTCACCCTGTGCCCCTCCTGCCCTGCCTGGCATGCTGTGACACCTTGCTGTGGTCACCAGCTGCTCCCCTGGTGTGGGACAGCAGTGTCAGGGTGCTCAGTGGGATGGAGGAGTTACAAACCACCCCTGGTATGGACACCAGGGGCCAGGGCTATGCTTTCTGGCACAGAAGACTCCCAGGCAAAACCACAAATTTCCTCTGTCTCCTTATTCTGAAATGGCTCTGCCAAACAGACCTGGGATGTGTAATTCCCTCTCGGACTTGGAAGAAATAGAATCAGAATCATTCAGATTGGAAAAGACTTCCAAGATCATCAAGTTCAACCATTAACCCAGCATCTCCATGCTCACTTCCTTGGGCAACCTGTTCCAATATCTGAGCACCCTTTCAGGGAAGGAATTTCCCCAATCTCCAATCTAAACCTTCCCTAGCACAGCTTGAGGCCATTTCCTCTCATCCTGTCTCTTGTTCCCTGGAATTGCCCAGTGATGCCAAGGTGCATCAGTCCACAGTGGCAAATCAGTGTCCTTATTCTGCTGCTGAGCACAGGAACTGATCCCAGTCTGCAGCAGAACTCATCATCCAGGATGGTAACACTGATTCATCAATCCTAAGGCCTCAATAATGGTGCTGAATTGCTCCCCATGCATGGGGTTTGGAAATCATGGCATGCTTGATGGTCTTGGAAGTCTTTTCCAGCCTTTATGGTTCCCTGTGGAATTTCCTCCAGGAGCTGTTGTGCAGTGCAGCATCATTGGGAGAATGAGGTGCTCAGCAGTGGTGTTTGACCTCCTGCACAGGGTGAGTATTTCAGAGTTGGAAATGGATCCACAAGTTGTCTGCAGGGGACACAAGGGACTCCAAGGGAACAGGCTCTGCCTGAAAGCCAGGAGAGGTGGCCTTGCTGTGGGCAAGGGAAGAGCCCAGCTGGACAGGGTTTGCCTTGGAACAGGTCAGAGTCAGCTGAGAGCCTGTGGGAGAGCATCAGGGACAGCCCAACATGGGTGACACCACAGCAGGCATCTCCTGCACCCCACTGGCATAGTCTCCTCTGGAGAGCTGCAGGAGGCCCTTGGGGAGACCTCCACCACCCTGGAATCTGGGGGGAAGCAGAGCTGGAGCAAGGAACAGGAGATTTCTGGAGAGTGTCAGGAATAACTTCCTGACTCTGGGCTGATGGCCAAGGAACACCTGGTCAGGGATGGGAAGGTGGAGAGAAGTCTTGGCTGCAGAGCCCATGGAACTGTGAACCTGAGTGTCCAGAGAAGTGACCAAGATCAAGAGCAGGATCAAATCCCTGAATTTCAGAGAGTAGATTTTGGGTTGTTAGGGATCTGCTTGGCAAAATCCCATGGGAGACTGCTCTGGAGGCCAAGGACATCTGGACTCCAGCTGTGTGAGACTTTCAGAGAGCACCCAGCACCAACCCCAAACCCCAGTTTGGATGCAGACAAATGACCAAAACTGCATGAAAACAGAGGAAAATCTATGATCAACCACTGTGTGTTGAGAATATCTGATCACATCAGGATTCCGTTAGCTCTCCCTTCAAAACTGTGTGCAGGGATCTCCCCTTGAGCAGGGATGTCCCTCAAGAGATCCCTCAGCTGCCACCAGGTATGGAGGGGCTGGCAGGTGACATTTCTTTCACACATGTGACATTTAAGGCATGTACACAATAATGTTTGTATCCCATACTAAGTGTAGTAAATAGTACTCACCACCAATCCAACTGCACTTACTAAATATCTTCCATACCCAAATTTATGGCTTAGAACCCAATAAGCTCCACCAGCTCTCTGAGTGACCTCTGACTCTTCCCCTGCCACTCCCCTGCTCCACAGAGCCAGAGGGATTTTAAGGACCCCATTTGGGTGCCACACCATGATGGTGTGATGGCCTCAGTGGTGTGTGTGAGCCAGAGAGATGTGGGATAAAGGAATCACTCCCCAGGAACTGGGAAGACTTCAGAACTGCTTAGAGTTGTAAGGTCAGGAGAAATACTGAGACTGGTTTTGCTGAGCTGCCTTGCAGGGTGTGAAAAGCTCCCTGCAGACAACCTGCACACCCTGACCTGACCATGCAGAGAAATTGGGAGCCTGTCTGAAGCTGGCAGTGAAATATTTCTGGTCTTGATGCCACATCAGGACCAGGGAGTTACAAAAAAAAAGAGATGTAAGTGAGCTGAAATGTTAATCTCCTCTTAATGAAGACCTGCTCGTCCCAAACCCTTGCCAGATGTCTCTCCACTGTTTTTTGTTTACCCCAGCAGTGGCAGAGAAATGCACATTTTTTGTTGACAGGCTGTTTGCTGCTTTATCATCATTAACATCAGCAAGTTTCCCCCTAATTTCTACCATCTGTTTCCCTTGATGTAATTCAAACTTGGCCTTCCTTTTCCTGACACAGAGCTTGTGCCTTTCTTCTTCCCAGTGACTGCTATGATGTCTCTCCTCAAGCAGCTGCCCCCAGACTTGGCAGGGCTGATGGACTTCAGCCACGAGGACCCACACTTGAAACAGCTGAAGGACCTCATTTAGAGCCCTCATCCATCATGGCTCAAGCAGGACAGAGCAGGAGAACACAAAGCAGCTGGGAAGGGTTTGGAGCTGGAAGAGCTTTTTGGCCATGCGAAGTGCTGTGGATGTGCAGTGTGGTCGTTGCAGGGATGGGGGGTGAGGAGAGGAGAGGAAAGGGATGCTGAGCTTCATCCTCACTTCTGCTGTCACCAGTGCTGGGCTGGGGAGGGAGTGGGGCTGTTCCAGGGGCCACTCAGGTCATGTCCTTCCATCCCAGAGTCCTGTTGCCTCTGGATCTGGAGCAAAGTTTGGGATAGATGAGAGTGCTGCCAGTGGTAACAGTGACCTGCACTGTACCCCAGCACAGAGCTCCCACCCAAATGCACACATTTGTCACTGGGTTCACCCCTATTTGGGGCAGGACTGACAGCAGAGGGGCTGATGTGTGCTGACATCAGCTGTGCTGGTGCTGCCCTCTCTGGGAATGCCCTGGCTTGGTCAGACCTTGGTTTGTGCCATGGGACAAGTCACTCTGGAGAGGGACTTTGGGCAAGGGCCTGCAGTGACAGGACAAGGGGGAATGGCTTCACACTGAGAGGGGGCAGGGTTAGATGGCATACTGGGGAGAAATTCCCCCCTGTGAGGGTGGGCAGGCCCTGGCACAGGGTGCCCAGAGAAGCTGTGGCTGCCCCTGGATCCCTGGAAGTGTCCAAGGCCAGGTTGGACAGGGCTTGGAGCAACCTGGGACAGTGGAAGGTGTCCCTGACCATGGCAGGGGTGGAATGAGAAGTTCTCTAAGGTTCCTTCCAATCCAAAGCCTCCTGTGACTCTGTGGATGTCTGGTCAGGTGCAAGGGCACTGCAAATGCAGCTCATCTAACATGGCCTGTCTTTGCATTGTGTTTAAATCCATTTAAGAATTACTTTTCAGCAGAGCAGCTTGGTTTAAACCACTCCCAGTTGTGAAATCAAGGATAAATGTGATCTGAACTTCAAGAGCCAACTATTTTTTTCAACATATCCACGTGTTTGAATGGGCAATGCTTCTGCAGGCAGCAGGGCAGTTTGGAAGAACAAGCTGTGAACAACAATCAGATTTAAATAAAGCTATTTCCCTGGAGGAAGGAAGAACAACTTTTCCTGGGGATTTAGCAAGTTCCAGTAAAGCTGTGGTCCATGACCAAACTCCTTTGCTGCAGGCATGGATTATCCAGGCTCTCTTACCAGTTCCTCTTCACACTCATCCCGTGCCAGCCCCTCCTCCTCGCCCTCATCCCCGTTGAGTGGCTCCTCGGCGTTGGCCTCAGCCTCGGACGCCGTGTCCTCCTGGGACACCTCACTCTTGCTGCTCTCCGCCTTCTTCCGCGCCTCTGCGGGAGCAACAGCGGGTCAGGGCTGGGCGCGGGGCCAGAGCCTGACCCCACAGCTGGGGCAATGACAGCCATGGAAAGGGGTCCTGCTGGGAACTGGGCAGTTTGCTGGCTTGGAGGGAATGGCCTGGGACACCATGCAGAGGGCAGAGATGGTTCTACGTCCCCCAGCGGGACTGTGGGAGCCTGGCAGGAGAGGATAGGGACAGGGATGGGACAGGGATAGGGATAGGGATAGGGATAGGATAGGATATAGGATAGGATAGGATAGGATAGGATAGGATAGGATAGGATAGGATATAAGATGGATAGGATAGGATAGGATAGGATAGGATAGGATAGGATAGGATAGGATAGGATAGGATAGGATAGGATAGGATAGGATAGGATAGGGATAGGGATAGGATAGGATATAGGATAGGATAGGATAGGATAGGATAGGATAGGATAGGATAGGATAGGATAGGATAGGATAGGATAGGATAGGATAGGATAGAAGATGGATAGGATAGGATAGGATAGGATAGGATAGGATAGGATAGGATAGGATAGGATAGGGACAGGGATGGGATAGGGATAGGGATAGGGGTAGGGATAGGATAGAACAGACAGAACAGAATGGAACAGAATAGAATAGAATAGAGTAAAGACAGAATGGAACAGAACAAAAAAGGATAGGATAGGATAGGATAGGATAGGATAGGATAGGATAGGATAGGATGGGATAGGATAGGATAGAGTAAAATAGAATAGAATAATAGAACAAAGAAGCAAGCTAAAAAAATACAAACTATATGACAAAAGGGAAAAAAACCTCCTCATTTTAAATCCCAGCTTGATAATTTCAGGAACTTTGGTGTGTAATTTTGGTGTCTGATTCTACCCTGGAGCCTGGGGGTTGACACTTCCCTGTCAGAGCCTGGAGGAAGTTGTGATGCACACGGCCAGCCCCGAGGCATTCCCACAGCCCACTGACCTGCAGACAGCTTCTGTTCCTCAGCAATCTGCTCCAGCCGGCCCAGGAGAGCATCAATGTTGGATTTGATCTGTGTCAGCTCGGTTTTGATTGTCTGCAGCTCACTGCTCTTCACTTGGAGGGAGGAAAGGAGGAAAGGAAGGCACTCAGTGCCCTGCAGAGCATCCTGGAGCAGCCCCACCCCACACCTGGCCCAGGGCACCTCCTTGAGCAGGCAGAAAAAACACGGAGGAACCTCAGGCTGGAAACTGGCAGGGAAGCTGGGGGGCTGCTCCCAAAAAGCCTGTGGGTGCTGTGTGCAGCCAGGCTGACCCCAGGCTTTGGCACACTCAGGCTGCACCTGTACCTTCCCCAGTTGCACCCCTGCAGCTTGGGCTGTTCTTTCCAGATGTTTGGGGTTTCAGAGGGCTTGCTGGGATCCCTGTGATGCCTTAGGATTTTAGCTTCTACAGTTTTCACGTATCTGTAATCCTGTAATTCTTTAGTGCATAACTCTAGACTCCACAGGGGCTAAGCTGCTGTTCTCTCATTTTTAGACAAAACAATTCCTCTCTAAGACTGAAACTCAAGGACACCTCACTGTCTCAGGCCCCTAGATAAGTAAACAACAGTGAATTGGGGGAGCAAACGTGGAGTAATTGACTTCATTACCTGAAGCTGTAATTGGAGGTTTAACCCCCAGTATGCAAATGGACAGAACATATCAAGTATGAGAAACTCGTGACCCACTGTCCATTTTGGGTGTAGCCCCTGGGTGGGCTGTGAGTGCCCTGAATGCACCTGATGGCCTTCAGTACATAGAACTGCTTTTTGTAACTTGTAACTCTGTCTAGCGTCTGTTGTAGGTAAGCTGGTCAAGGCATCACCTGTGCCCCAAGGTGTGCCCAGGCCGGGCACAATACTCACACTTGATCTTGGCCGAGCTGTTGGCGATAGCAGCCGACCTGGCGAAGAGCTTGACGGGCAGCGAGGCTTTGACGCGCCGCACCAGCGGGATGGTGACCCTGGGCCGCTTCACCGGCACCACCCGCGGCACCGGCGACACCCGGCCCCGGTACTCGAAAATCCTGACGGAGGGCAGGGGAGGAGGTGGGGCTGGGGCAGCTCTGCCCTGGGGTGACCCAGCCTGAGCCCTGCAGAGCTCCTGGATACCACCCCACAGGCTGGGCTGCACCCCCTGCCCCCCCAAATCCCTCCCTGCCCACAAATCCCTCCCTGCCCCCAAATCCCTCCCTGCCCCCAAATCCCTCCTTGCCCACAAATCCCTCCCTGGCCCCCAAATCCCTCCGTGTCCCCAAATCCCTCCCTGTCCCCCAAATCCCTCCCTGCCCCACACAGCCCCTCACCTGTCGTAGAAGTCGTCTCTGTAATAGTCATAATCGAAGTCGTAGCCACTGCAGAGACAGTCGGGACACCACGGGTTAATTAGTGCTGGTGATTCATTATCACTGCTCCCTCCTGCCTGCCGAGCACCCCCAGGGCCAGCAAGGATTAATAAAGTGATCCCCTTCATAAGGGACTCTCATCCAGCACGGCATGGACACTCCTGGCTGCAGGGAGCTGGGCTGAGCCCTGGAGGGAGATCTGGGGGGCTGAAGGCACTGGACAGGGTGGTGTTGGCAGAGGAGGGTTAATCTGGGTATCTCAAGGAGCAGCAAGGAGATTTTTGGAGAGAGAAGTCAGGAAGAAGGGGATAGTTATGGGCATATTTATTAATTCAAATCTTTCTCCCCTCAGCCAGGCAATGCCCACATCCTGTTTTCTTACACTTGAGCTGCATTTTAACCCAAAGTCGGAGCATTCCCCACTCCCTGGAGAACCAGTAACACACTGTCCCCCTTGCTGCAGCTGGTTTTCCAGCAGCACAAACCAGGGGGTTTGACCCCACACACTGGCATCAGTTGCTCCAGCTGAACACAGCACCCTTCCCTGGTGTGCTGAGGCTCAATTAACAGAATTCACTTCTAACTCAGAAATCACTTCTAAGTCAGAAGTGATGCTGATGATCTTCAGAATGGTCAGTGCAGCCCCAGGAAGCAAAGTCTGTCCTGCCTTCTGGAACTGTCTGAAGTGGCTGATGAAAAGAAAAGAATGGGAAGAATGAGAGAGTGATGGGGGGAGAGGGAAGGGCTCAGCCAGGAGGAAGTGGGGATGGGGAGAGGGAAGGATGAGCACCCAAATGTGTAGCTGAGAGTAAATCTGGTGTCCTGCATCTTCGACAGAAGTGACAAGAAAAATGTGTGGCTGACTGGGATGGTCGGTTGGGAAGTGTGGTTTGCACCAGGAAGTCCAGGCTGGACTCAGGACACCTCCTGCCAGGACTATGGACTATTCCCAGCCAGGGGTTGGTTTCAGTAACTGGCTGGCCTTTTAAATAGGATTTTTCCATGCTCCATAGGTTCCCCAGATGCCTGTGGCACCATGTGGAGATCCAGCCTGTGCCTCAGGGGGACCTGAGCCTGTGTGGATGGTTTGGGGCTACTCTGGGGCCATGGGGCTGAGGAGCTGAGGCCAGCATTAAGGACAAGGAGATGGCTTGTGCTGCACCTCCTGCCCCAATTCTGCTGTGCCACAGGGACTTCAGTAAGGGGGAATTTCATAAAGCTGGGCCTTAGCCCTGAGCTGCCCGTGGCATTCCTGGCTGGCTGGGATGGGATGGGATGGGATGGGATGGGATGGGATGGGTGGGGAGATGTGACTGTGGAGGTGTTATCACCACAACCCCTCCAGATTCCGCTGCATGGTGGAAAATAGCCATTTCTGACAGTCTCAGCACAGATGAATTCCAAATTCTTTTCAGCCCTGGTGTGCTCCCCTTCTGACCCGAGTTGTAGCAAACATTCCTGCTGGGCTCAGAGGAGACAGGAATATCCTGCAGCCTCTGTCCCAGCCTCTGCATGATCTGTGTTCACTTATTCCCTTTTCTGAACTGAAAAAGAAAGGTAATTCCTGCCAGGACAGCTGTTGGGATGAACCCAGCTGTCTGTGGGGCTGAGGGGATGGGCAGCACAAACAAGGCACTTGCACTGAGCTTTTCACGATGGGAAACTTGATTTTCATTCTAACCTGGGGTGAAACCTGGAGATGTAAAAACTCTCCGAGAAAACAGCTCCCCCCAGCCTGCCAATCTATTTTGATCACTGAGGATGTTTGACTCCTGCTCTGTTTGAATCCAATAAATACAAAATACCATCAAAATAGGAACCCATTTGAAAAGAAAATTGAAGTAGGATGCTGTTACACTGTCAGACTCTACCTCTTCATTTTTCCCCCCTCCTTAGATGCAACTTGAACAAAATTGCTGCAATTTTGTAATATTTTCAATCCTGACAGGCTCTGGTGAAGTGCCTCTGGCTCCCTCCAGCAGTGTCCCAGTCCCAGGCAAGAGGGGACAGTGGCATCTGCCTGCAGCTCCAGGGCTCCAAGTAGGACCAGCAGTGCCTTTATTCCCAGCAGAACTCCCTCCATGGGGATTTGCTCTTGCTGGGAAGCTCCCTGTGCCTTGGAGCCCACGAGGCAGCTTTGGGGCATTTGTTTATGAACAACACAAAGCTTGGGGGTGTTTGGCCAAATTTTGAGATGCCCAAATTCCTTTCTTCTGATCACTTTCCCACTCCTGGTCTGAGCTGGCTTCTCCTCCAAGCCTTTGCTCCCAGCAGAGATGTGGGATCAGCACTTGGGCAGCTCCATGGGGACACGGGCATGGAGAGGAGCTGCAGCTCCAGCCCCAGCACACAGCACTGCCCTGCACTGTCCCGGGCACAGCCTGGCACCTGGGAACTGGGAACGGAGCCCTGGGTGGGGTGGGCACCTCCATCTCCATCTCTGGCCCTGCCCTGAGGCATCTGGGCACCTCTGCCCTGCTCCTGGGCTTGGCTCCAGCACAAATAGGATGAGGCTTGGCCTCAAATAACTGTTATTCAATCTGGAGAAGGTTGGTGAGGAACTGGAGAAGGATGGAGAAGTCCAAAAGCTCAGGTGAAGTCTTAAGCCTTTTCCTAGACTAGTAAATCTGGTCACCTGGCAGTGGCTGGATGCTTTCAGCAGCATCCCTGGAATTAGGCTTTGAGCACAGAGCAGCTCTTCCAGGATGAATCCAGGAAAAAGGCTGTTAAAAGGAAGTGCCTTAGGGTGGGTGGTTTATCCTGAAAATTTCCCTGCACATAGGACAAACCATCCTGGGACTGAGGGATCATTTCCCAGTGGCCTGGCAGGTCTGTCTTGGTGTACAGGAATAATTTTTGCCATTTTTCAATCAGTTGGTGGCATTGCACCCTTTCAAAACAAAGCAGGGATGATCAGAGTGAGAAGCTGGGAAGCAGGAAGGCTTCAAGGAACACCACACTTCCACCTCCTGAGGCATTGCTTCTGCTTTGTCTTCCTCAGCAATCAAATACCATTTATTACTGACTCACAGGTTCAAAATGCAACTGTTGATAATTGAAGGGTGATGGTTTGCATGTGCTGCCTCTCCATCCCATTTGTGGGGCCAGCTCTGAGCCTGTGCCTGAACAGCAAATGTGCATTTGAGCATCTGTGTGTTAATTACTGCTAATCACAAGTGCCACGTTGAGCTCAGCTCCCACCCTTCTGTCATGGCATTACTGCAGCAGGCAAAGTCAGACCTGCTGGGAAGCTGCTTGGAAAATGTGGCATTGATCAAACAGGGATCCTGTGTGAGATTCCATCCTCCTGCAAAGAGCCGGGAGAGTGGGAAACGGGAATGAAGGCTGGCATTCCCAAAGTGCTGCTGTAGGCTGGGACATCACTGCTCACCTCCCCCTCTGCCCCAGGGCTGCTCTCAGCCCTGTCCATGTGGATTTGGCTCTGGGATGTCACTGCTCCAGCACAGAGGGGTGCTTGGGGACGGGCTGACAGCAGCTCTGTGACAGGGGATGGATGCCAGTGTTCCCTGGCTGTGACAGTCAGCCAGCAGGGCTTTGTCCCTGTCACCATTCCAGAGACCCTTCCTGGGGTCACTGAGCTGCAGACACCCAGCAGCTCTTGCTTGGGTTGTCCTCTCTGTCCTTCTGGCCATGAAGCAGCTTTAGCCCCAGCACTGCAGGCAAGGGCAGGGGTCTGTGCCTCCAAAAGCCCAGAGTGGCCCTGGCAGAGCCACCTTCCCTGCCCAGCCAGCTCACAGCAAGGTGGGATTGCTGCTACCAACCTGAACATGGCCCCAAATACCCCAGGAAATCCTGTCCAGACTTTTGCTGGGCAGGCACAAAAAGTGTTGCCAGAAGGCAGATTTGGAGAGGCAGGCAGTGACTCCCTGGGGACATGGGGACAGCAGCTCACTGCCCAGCCAGCCCCACTGGCACTGTGGGCATGTTTGGGGGCAGTGGCCAGGGGGACAGGCAGGAGCATCCAGGGAACTTCCCTGTGCAAAGGGATGCTCTGGGAAGTGCCAGAGGGAGGGAGGGAGGCCCAGGGATCCAAGAGAGTGTGGGGAGAGCAGTGATGGCAGCAAGGTTGGATATGAACTGAAGGTGCCTTGTGGGGAAACACCTGGGAAAACTGATGGTGGCACGAGGCTGGGTGGCATGGATGGAGGCCACATCCCCAGGGATTTCTATTAAACACCTAGACAATCCTCCTGGATGGGTGGAGAGGTAAAAATGTCATGTTGCTTCCTCTGTGCTCAAAATGAATTTCCCTTGCCTTGCCTTCCCCTCAACCCTCCCATGCAGACTTGGAGTGAGGCAAAGCAAAGCCCAGCCTTTGGAAAAATCCTCTGCTGTGTTTAACCCAGCACTTCCATAAATTACAGTGCTGTGATTGTTGGAGTCTAACATTTAGAAAAATGGATGGTGGTTCGAGAAGCTGTAAGCACGGCTGGCTGCAAACCTGCATTCCCTGTTTTCCAGGAGATATCATAAGTTCTGCCAGTCCAGATGGCAAAGTTTTAATCTGACAGCCAGTCTGGGATGAAATATTGCTGGAGCTCGGAGCAGTGCAGCTCTCTGGCCCATATTTTAGCATATCCATATTTGTGGGAGGGAGCAAACATCTCTCTCAGCAGTCTGGAAGTCTGAAATATTGGTCATTCCAGAGGAAGGGATTAGTGCTCCAGGCACGGGTGAGCAGTAAATGAAAAGCTCGTTAGTGAAGATGTATGGAAGGAGCTGCTGTGTTATAGCCCCAGCCCCACGTGAGCAGCCCATGTGCAGCTGAGCAGCAGCATTTCTGTGAGCTCTGTGCCCATCTCAGTCCCCTCAGGTGGAATCCCCTGGGAATGCAGAGAGCCACGTCCTGGGCAAGATCCCAACAGCTCCAGGGTGGGAGGGGAAATGGGTCTGAAAGGACAGGGGCAGCTGGGCTGAGAGGCTCCTGGAGGTCCCCAGAGATGCCCTGGGGTGCTGGGAGGGTCTGGCTGTGCCACAGCTGCATCTTCTAACCAAGATTTGCCATTCCACGCCCCACCAGTGCTGTTCAGACCCATGGCTGAGTCTGAAGCACAGGGTTCTCTTCACCCCTTGCACTTTTTTTCTTCTTTCTGTGGAAAAATCTCCAGGTCTCTCACAATTTCCCCTTTTACTACACCCACCTATAACCCCAATACTGATTTTAGTCTCTTTTTCCCAACCTCACACCTTCCAACTCCTGACTCAGAGCCTTGGTGTCCTCACCATGAGACTGACATCAAGATTAGGACAATTTTTAAATAAAACACGTTTGGGGACTTTGTTATTTGGGTTTGGGCTCCTGAACCTGCAGGGCACTCTTGAAATACCTTTTAAAGTTTTCCTTTCTGCAACCAGAAGCAAGAACTCAATGAGTTTCTCCCACATTCCCTTGACTCCAGAGTCTGGGCCTTAAATGAGAATCTTCACCTCTTGTGGAAATCACGATAAATTCTCTCATGCTGAGGACTCACTGATATCTGTACAGCAGCTCCATCTCCCACAGACCTCCCCATGTCTTTCCTGTTCCCTTGTCCCCTCATTCACTGCTCCCTGGGACTTCCCCTGGCCACCTCCTTGCTTCACCTCCATTTGTCACCCCAAGGGCTTCCTTTCTTCTCTCCCTTTGACAATCATTCTTTTCCTAAACTATCTCTGTTTCCCCCCACTCTCAGCACCTCTGTGCCACTCCTGCTGTCTGGCTCCAGGGGAGTTCTCCTCTCACTGCCCCTTCCCAGGAGCTCTGCTGTGGTCAGAGCAGGCACTGCCCACCCTTGTCCAGCCTCTCCAGGTGGGATCATGCCCAGGAAATCTCCCACAGCACTGGACAACCCTGGAGCTGCCTCTGCTGCCTCTCGCTGAGCCCCGAGAGGCACTGCCAAGGAAAGGAGCCCTTGGGAGAAGCTCTGGATGTGCAGCAGTGCCCAGGCTGCTGGGGCCAGGGCCAGGGGGCTCAGGGCAGTGCTTGGGGGTGCTGGAGGGCAAACAGCAGCCCAGAGACCCCAGTGTTTGTGGGGAACACTCACCTGTACAGGGCAGAGGCTGCTCTCTTCAGCCCTTTGGGTCTGTTGGGCTTGGGCTCCCCAGCCATGTTGATGTCTGCAAGGAAAGGACAGGCAGCTGGCACAGGGCACATCCTGATCCCCCTCATGCACCCCTGAGCACAGAGCTGGGCTGCAGGCACTCAGCCCTGCTGCAGAGAAAGGAGTTCCCCCACAGCCCCACCTGCTTGGCACCTTTGGGGCTCCACAGGAAGCTGAACAAACCCTTGCACTTGGCAAAGCTCCTCCTTTTCCTTCCCAGAGCCACTCACCATTCCCTGGGCAGTCAGTGCCCTGCACATGGGCTAATCCACACCCACAGACCCAGGACAGCCTTCTCAGGAGAACTCAGGGTGACAAGGCACAGGCAACACCCAAAGCTGCTGCATGCTGTGACAGTGCAGCCCTGATCCCTCGGGAATCACAGGGAATGCTCAGCACGAGCCAGCTGGGCTCTGCTGGGGATTTGGCTGTGCTGAACACTGCACAGGGTGCCTGCAGCTGCTCTTGGAGGAGCATCTTCTGCCAGGGGAGGGGAGAATGAGCTCCTCTAATCCCCTGAGGAAATTTCACTCCTTGGTCTTGGTGCCAAATGTGCTTCTGATGTGGAAAAAAGTGACACAGCCAATTTAATGGAGCTGCTGAGAGCACAGCAATCCAGTGTAGGATGTGGAGCCAGGGCTCAGAGAGGTGAGTGACTCTGCTCTGGTTCTGAGTCCAGGGGAGAGCAAATTCCCTCCAATCAGCCCAAAACTCTTTTGGTTCTTCAGATGCTGTGTGTATAAATAGGTGTCACACCCCTGGACATGTCAAATCTGAGCTGAGCAAGACAGGATTTCCTCATGTGGACCAGCAATGCCAAGCCCACCATGTAACCATGGCTCTCAGAAAGGGCAGGAATAAAGAGAAAGGAGTGTTTGTTTTAAAAACCCCACATATTTTAAAAATCAGAATAGTGGAAGGTGAGGGAGTGAAAGACCAGCTGCTGAGTCCATGGGGTTGGCAAGAACCCTCTGCATCAGCTGGTGTGAGGCAGGGGATCCCCAGGAGCTTGGAGGAACCACATCTGTGTTTCTGGATGGGCTCAGGAGACTCTTCCTCCCAGATGGGTCACCTGTTGGATGTGTTGGTCCTCAGGGGTCTGACCTGACCTGCCCTGAGGGAACTGGTGCCCCCCAGAGAAGCAGGGGCTGTGTCCCACCCATGGGTGCCTCCAGCAGCTCCATGAGCCCAGTGCCCCACAGCAGTGCTGGGATGGACCAGAGATGTGATGGGAGAAAAGATCCCAGAATGGTTTGGGTTGGAAGCTCATCCAGCTCTACCCCTGCCATGTCAGGGATACCTTCCACTATCCCAGGTTGCTCCAAGCCCTGTCCAGCCTGGCCTTGGACACTGCCAGGGATCCAGGGACAGCCACAGCTGCTCTGGGCACCCTGTGCCAGGGCCTGCCCACCCTCACAGGGAAGAATTTTTTCTTGCTTTCAGCTAGCTGCACCATATGGGGCATCCAACCAACTTTTAGGCCATTTAAAACTCTTCCATGCTGCATGAAGAGACTTTAAGGAGAAATGTGGACACACCATCAAAATAGTGAGCCTTCAAAGTGATCCAAAGGAACCTTCTGCTGACTGAGTTCTTAACCAGGAAAAGCCCCCTGAGCACGAGGAGGCTGCAGCACTGCTGGGATGAGCTGAGCAGGAGGAGCACAGGCTGCAGGACATGACTCCAGAGGAGCATGGATATCCTCCCAGTGCCCAGGGCCTTGCTGTGCCATTCCTTGGGCTGCTTTTTAGGGTCTGTCAGGAGAGGTCATTGCTGCTGAAGCTGGAGCTGAGCCTCTTTCTGAGCTCATACACCAAATGTGGGGTTAGGGGGTGTGGTGGCTCAGCTATGGCACCCAGGGCTCCTCTGGAGGCTCCTTCCCATCAGAGCCTGTGCTCTCCTTGCTGCCTTCCTCCCTACACCCTCCCATGCCTAGCTGCAGCAATGTTGAGCCTGAATGCTGAGAAGGCTGCCTGTGGCCACAGGGCAGGGCCAGGGCCAGCTGCTGCCAGCAGGGCCATTTCACACCCAGTCCTGAGCCTGCTGAGCCACCCAGGCTGCTGGCACTGCAGGGAAAGGGAAGGATAAATCCTTCCCTGAGCCCAGAGCTCAGCCCTATTCAGCTGCAGCTCCCTGCTTGTGAACCCTTCCTGCTGTCAGGATGCATCTCACCAGCTGCCACTCACTGCTCCTGACAGCTCCAGGCTGGGGAACACCCTCCAAGGGAGAGGCACTGGGAGCCCAGCAGGGCAGAAGGACAATCAGCTCCATTTGCTGGTCCCTGCTGCTCAAAGAGCCCTGTGGAGGCCTCACTGGCACATACCAGCAGCAGGGAATTCACACTCTCAGCTATGGTGGTGATGGGCACTCAGATCCCACAGGATTCCCTTGAGAGTGGAAAAGGAGAGACAAGAGCTCAGCAGGAACATCAGCCTGGACAGATTTTGCATCTCATCCCCATTCTGGCTTCTTCCTCTGCATCACTGGCTCCATCTGCCACCCCAAGGCAGTGCTGATCCCTCCTGCTCATAGCCTGGCACCTGTTTCCTGGTTGTGCTTTGCCAGCCCTGGGGCAGGGGGAGGGATGGTGTGGATCCAGCTCCCAGTGCCTCCCTACAGACACAGTGCCTGCAGTGCCTGGGGTGTCTGGGAATGTCTGCAGAAGGCACTCCAGAGGCTGCCAGGACCTGCAGGGACAGTCTCTTCAGCAGGGTGTCTGCCACATCCCCTGGCAGTCCCAGCTCATCCCCCCTCTCCACATTCCTTTGTGGCCATCCCTCCTGTTTTTGGAGAAAAACTTTCAACCTTGATTGTCAAACCACAGCTCTTCTCTGCTGGGTTGTCCTGGCAGGGGAGAATCCCTGTGCTCCCACTGCCTCTGGACAGCAAATCATCCCTGTGCTCCCACTGCCTCTGGACAGCAAAGGGAGCCTGGGGAGCTCTGTGAGCTCAGCCTGGCCCATGAACGAAAGGAAAGCTGAAAGGGAGCAGAGTTTGCACTTGTCCAGGACATGTACAGCACACCCAGCAATAATCCAGCCCTTTTGCCTTGCAATTCCAGGCCTCTGCAACCAGCAGAGATGAGAGCTTTCAGAGCTTTTCTGAGAGGTTCTTCTCACAGCAAACCCTTCATCTCTCTCTTCAGCTAAATGAGCAAGTGCTCCCTGTACCTTGGCCACATCTCCTCTATCCTTCTGGGCATCACAAGGAGCTCCTTGGCCTCCCAAGGCTTTTTCCATCTGATCTGAGACTGCACATGTGGGCAACACCTGGGCTGGAAGTGTTCCTGGCATGCTGAGCTCTGCCAGGTCTGCAGCTCCGCTGTCTGGAGCTCAAGAGAAGTGAGCAGAAAGTTCTGGTATCAAGGTAAACCTCAGAGGAAGCATCACAGCCTCAGCACAGCTTCTCATCTTGGACTGCTGTGCCAGCAGCAGGGTGGGAATGGGCTGCAAATTGCTTTCCTGGGTGCCCACTGCCCGCAGCAGGCTTGGAAATCACCATTTGTCATTAAAAATCCTGCTCCCAGTTCCAATTCTCAGCTTGGAGCTGGTGACAAGAGCATCTCAGCATATGACACCTCACAGCAAGCTGTGAAACAAGGATGCAGCTGGGGGGTTTGCTTGTTAGTTCCCATCCCACAGCAGGGCAGACATGGGGGGAAGTTTTCTCTTTTAACATCTGCTGGCTAAAGCCAGGCTGAGCTGGGCTTGATGTCAGCTCTGCTGACAGACTGAGGGTAAGGCCTGGGACAGGAGGGGAATCATTGAACCACAGAGTGGTTTGGGATGGAAGGGACCTTAAAAATCACCTTGTTCCACCCCCTGCCATGGCAGGGACACCTTCCACTGTCCCAGGTTGTTCCAAGCCCTGTCCAGCCTGGCCTTGGACACAGCCAGGGATCCAGGGGCAGCCACAGCTTCTCTGGGCACCCTGTGCCAGGGCCTGCCCACCCTCACAGGGAAAGATTCTTTCCCAATATCCCATCAAACCCTGCTCTCTGTCAGTGTGAATCCATTCCCCCTTGTCCTTTCCCAGCCTTTCATACCAGGCAATGTCTTTCCCCATCCTTGCTCTTCCCCAGCAGCTCAAGGACAAGGCCATGGGGTGATCCAGAACTGTGATTTAGCTGTTTAGCTTGTGCAATCATGGCCAACTCAGGAGGTTTTGGGCCACAATGTCCCAACACTCAAAGGCTCTGGGCCTTTGATCCCATCCCACATGGGAGCCCTCAGCCCCTGCCTGTGGGTGATGTTGGAATGCTGATCTCCAGCTCTGTGCCTGACCACAGATCAGCCATCACCAAGTCATCTCTAACCTGCTCTGCAGACCCAACACCAGCCATCCCTCAACACCCACTCATGGAACAACCAACTGATGCCTGATGATTTCTTGCCTTTTCTTGGTATATACCCTTTTACACAATTTTATACTCTTTTCCTATTAATGTACCCTGTGCTCGTAATTTTTTGTACTCTGATATTTAGCCTAGTTTAGGTCCTACAAAGCAGAAAAAGACCAAACATTCGCAGCAGGAGGCCAGAGAGCTCAAAACAAGAGGCTTCAGCCAAGGTTGAAAACCTGTTAAATACCAAGGTTGAAGCCTTTTCTCTGGAATATATTTTGTAAACTGGGCTGTTATTTCATTTAGGGAGAGCAATTAGAATAGGGGGACAATTACTTAATTTATTAAGTAATAAATAAGTTCTAAGTAATAAATAAGTAAGTACTTGTTGAGGGATTTTAGGTAGATATACTAATTTGAGAAGCTCTATACTATCTCAAAACTAGAAGGTTTACTTCAGTTGAAGCCTTTTCTCTGGAACATATTTTGTAAACTGGGCTGCAGTCTCGTTTAGGGTGGGGTAATTAGATTAGAGGGATAATTACTTCATTTATTAAGTAATAAGTCAGTTCTAAGTAATGAGTAATAAATAAGTAAGTTCTTGTTGAAGGATTTTAGGTAGATATGCTAATTTGAGAAGTCCATAAAATTGTATCTGCGTTATACAGCGTGTGCATCTTGGTGTGTTTTGAAGAGCTGCGCACCTCGGATCCCATTAAACACCGAGACAAAAAGCCTTTTACCCCTTTTAACCCTTTTTTAAACCCCTTTAACCCCTTTTTGCAACACATTTCCACCGCCCCAAAGGCAACAGTGCCCCGCAGCCCCCCGGCAGGACTCACCCAGGGTCTGGCCGGCCAGCACGCGGCCGTTCTCGCCCAGCACGGCGGCTCTGGCGTGCCTCTCGTTGGAGTACTGCACGAAGGCGTAGCCCTTGTGCACGGAGCAGCCCACCACGCGGCCGTACTTGGAGAAGATGGTCTCCACATCTGACTTCTTCACCACCGCCGTGTTCAGGTTGCCGATGAACACCCGCGAGTTGATGGACTTGGGGTCATTCTTGTTGGTGATGTTGCTCGTCTGCACCTTCAAGGACATCTTGGATGCCTGTGAGGACAGGGGGGTGTGAGAGGGAAATCCCAGGAAAAGGGATGGAGGACAAATCCCTCAGTATACAGGTGATGCCTGATGGTTTTTGTATTTTCCTTTTTTATATACCTTTTTATATATTTTATATACCCTTTTTGTATTTTCTGTACCCTTTATACATTTTTTGTACCCTTAGCCCACATGCTTGTGATTTTTGTAGTCTGATATTCTAGCTTAATTCTGGGGTTCTGCAAGGCAGAAAGACCAAACATCCACAGCAGGAGGCCAGAGAGCTCTATACTATCCCAAACCTCAAGGTTTTAACCTTGGTTGAAGCCTTCTCTCAGGAACATATTTTGTAAACTGGGCTCTAGCCTCATTTGGGGGGAGGATTCTTAGAATAGGGAGACATTACTTCATTTATTAAGTTTCTTATTGGGGAATCCTAGACAGATATGCTAATTTGCCAGGTTCATAAAATTGTATGTACAGAGTGTTCATCTCAGTGTGTTCCACCTTTGCAGGGCTGTGCACCCAGGATCCTATTAAATACCCAGGTAAAACCCTTTTACCCCTTTAACCATGTCTGCCTCACAATTCTAAGACCAGCAAAAGGCAACAGAGGAAGCAGCTCCTTAATTTCAACTGGTCACAGCGAGGATCCCATCTCTGGGAGCTCCAGTCCTGCTTCTTCCTTGTGCTCTCCTGCACAGAGATTCCCCAGAGGACATGAAATCTCTGCTTGCTTCTCTCTACTCTGTTAGAGGGGAGAACATCATCACATCCATCACACCCTGGAGCCCCTGGGTGTGGGAAAAACTGGCCCAGTCAACCTCAAGTTCTTGCTGGAAACTTATTGATCAGGCTGACACCTGGGTGGATCTGTGCAGGATGTGAACTTCAATGATGCCTGTGGGTCTCTTCCAACTCGGGGTATTCTGTGATTTCTCTTATTTTAGAGGAGAAATCAAGATTTAAACAAATTTTACGTCTAAGGAAAAGCTTCAGTGCTGTCACACTGAAGCTTTAACCTCTCTATGCTAAATTACAATTCAAAGCTGCTCTTTCTGAAGCAGTTTGCACCCTTGGCTCATGCCCACTTCTCCAGGCATGGCTTTGTCCCTGTGGGGCCATGCTTGCACCTGGAAGGGGACTTGGGATTTCTGGCTGTAAAAGGGATTTAAGCAGTGATGATCAAGAACCCACATGCTGGCACCTGCACTGCTGTGCCTGCACGCCGGGCTTTGGGCTGAGTTTTGTGCCAACAGAAGGTGTCACTGTTAGCTTGGAAATCACCATCAGCCAGAGCAGCTGCAAGCCACCCCAAGTCCCTTCCCGCGGCTGCAAGGGAGCATCCTCCGAGTTCCTGCCTGGGGTAGCTCATGGGCAGCCTCTGGGAGCAGGTTTGCCCTCTGAGGACAAGGGGCAGGGCTGGAAATGGTGTGAAATCCAAGCCAGCATGGCTGTTCTCAGCCTGTCTGCTCCCACCTCAGCAAAACCGCAGCTGTCTGGAGAGATCAGCCTGATCTGCACCTTGCAGAGCCCAAGGGATGCTTTGGATTCAGCACTGGGCTGCACACCCAGAATGTACCCGGGGGCTGTGGAAGGTGTTGGTGATGCACTCTGAGGTGCTGCTCTGCCCCAGCCCCTTCCAGCAGCACCCACGGGGGCTCCTGCTCCCCAAAACAACACCACAACTCCTGGGGGTCCCGAGCCTGGCACGGGGATACACTGTTACCACAGGGCCTGGTGTGCCCTCCCTGGTCCCTGGAAGACCTGAGTGCCTGGGCAGAGCTGAAGCCCTGCCTGGCTTTGGGGTTTTGGCTCCCTGGGCTCCAAGCCCAAGTCTGAGCAGGCTGGTGTGAGGTGGGGACAGTGGCAGCTGCCAGGGACCCTATGCCCCAGTGCCCCAAGCCCTGGCAGGCTCTGCTCGCCCCCAGCCCAGCCTGCTCAAGGCACTGACACAGCAGTGGGGGATGTTCCAGCTCTGCTGAGCCCTAAACCTTTCCTACACTCCTTCCCTGGCTGGCAGAGCCTGGCAAAAAGCCACTTTTTGGGGCTGCATCCAAGACTTTTCAAAAGCCCAGTCCTGCTTCTTCCTTGAGCTCTCCTGCACGGAGGTTCCCCACAGGACACGAAATCTCTGCTTGCTTCCTTCTCCTCTGCTAGGGAGGAGAACACCATCACCCCCTCTCACCCTTTGCCAGGGGATGGATGCTTTCCCTTTGGAGCTCCCAAGCCCTTGGGATCTGCTCCTGCCACAGCCCCACTGTGCCTGAGGGTGCCCAACACACATCAGTGTGCCAGGGATCACCATCACCACTCCAAACCCCAGGATCTGAAATTTCAAATGTGTTCAAATGTGCCAGGGGCACACCTCCCCTTTCCATCTGGGAGCACAAAGAGCTGGACACTCCATCCCTTCCCTTCTTTAAAGCCAGACCACACAGAGCCCTGGAGACACCCAACAAGTCTGAGTCTCTCTGTGAGGATGTGACTCCACAATAAATCTCTTCTGGCTCCAACCCCTGCAACTCCATTAACCTGCCACTGAGGCTGGAAATAATCTTCCTGCTAAATCCAATAATAATTAAAAAAAAAAAGTCAGGCTTTGTCTGAGTCTGGCTCGTTGTGTTTTCCCTTTCACGCTTCCAGATTAAAAGAGCCAGAGACTTTTGTTTTATTACTTTAAAACCAATTCCTGGCAGGCAGAGTTTTCCTAAAAGCACTGGGAAAAATAGCCAAAGGACAGGACTTTTAAAGGAATCTAAGTGAATTCAATTCTCAACCTTTGGCAAGTGGTGCTCCAACTTCCACCCCATATAACAACTCTTGTTTAATACTCTCTGTGAACTCCTTTTTGCAGTGCCACCTGGAAGAGGTTCCCAAAGGAAACTGCCCCATTCCCGCTGCAGATGGGGGGAAATGGAGCCTTTTCCCAGCTGTTTGGTCACTCTGTGCACCCAGCTTAAGCCTCAAGGACTCATTTCACACAAATCCTGAATATCTGCACCCAGCCCAGCTGGAGGCTGCTCCAGGGTGACATTCCCCAGGGAATCTCCATCCTTCAGCACATGGCTTTACACCTGGTGACTCCGGGAATTTCCAGCTCCTGACACCCACATTTTCTAGCCTCAGAGCCAACCTGCCCTGGCACCTCCTTCCCCCACTCCAGGCCATGTGGACATCCTTGGTCCCCCTTAGCTGCTTCCCCTCTCCAGGATGCACTCCCACTCCTCTGTCCTTATCTGCTGGAGTCTGTGCAAGTCTCCAACACATTTTCTAACCACCCACGGCCCCCAGAGGAATTCCCTGCTCTCTGGGCAGAGCCTGAGCCCTTCTCCCCATCCTTGGAGCTCACCCTCCAGCTTGCACCACCCTGGGAGCCACCCATCCAGGCTTCTAGCCCATCTGGATGCCAGGATGCTGCAGGAGAGCATGCCCAAAGCCTTCCTGAAGTTAGGGCAGACACCAACCATTGTCACCTTGCCACAGAAAACAAGTAGCTGGGCCAAATTTGGCCACACCATTTCCAGATGTGGCCCTGTTAAGGAATGTTCTCTTCCTCAAATCCAAACACAGCACTCAAATCAAACACAGCCCAGCACTGAAGAGCTTCACTGCTGCTTCCCCACAACCCCAAACGAGGGAAAGCCCAAAGCCTTCCCAAGCAAGAATCAGCCCAGCCAGGTATTATTTCCAAGAGCCTGAAGCTCTGCCCAGCTGTTTGCAGCTGCAAACCCCAAGAACCTCAGGGGCTGAGCTCCCTACGCCTGTGCAGGAGGGTTCAGGTGGGATGTGGGGAGGGTGGGGGGTATAAAAGTGTGTTTTCCCCCAAACTTCATGGGCTCTCAGCAGGTGCCACATGAGGCAGCTCTGCAGCTGTCAATGGACCCTTCCCCAAGGTTGGGTTTGCTATAAAAAAAAAGACCTGGATGAAGCTGAGGTGTGGGCAGGAAGGTACCAGATGATCTTCCCTTGGAGAAGGAAGTCTCCTAAGGCATCTCCCAAGGGAAGATTTTGGCTGCCATGGAGGTGGGGGGGTGGAAAAGGAGAATCTTTGCCTCTCCCAACTCCCTGCTGCCGATCCCCACCTCACACCCTCCTTGTCTGGCTCCTGTCACCCTCCCCTGGCTGCCTGCAGCTGGACCAGCCTGTGCTGTGCTTGTTCCCTGTGCTGCCTCCTCTCCTGGGATGCTGGCTCCCAACAATCCCATAGAGCTGGACATGGGATGAGCACCTTCCACCCCACATCTCAGGGCCCAGTGACCGAGTGGGGAGCTCAGCACCCCTCCCTAGGCACAGCCTTCCCCCTGGAATTCCCAGAGGCTCCAGGGCCACCTCAGGACACGGCAGGGGACGTGCCTGGCGAGATGGGAGATGGGACAGGGCCACCAGATGGCCGAGCCAAGGTCAGGCAAGGTGATGGCCAGGCTGCTGGGGAGGGCTGGGCAGGAGCCAGCGGGACCCTGGCTCTCTGCAGATGGGGCTCTCCAGGGCCATCTGCCCATGCCCTGCTGGCCCTGCCCGGGCAGGCAGAGGGGTTTGGCTGCAGGAGGAGGGCAAGGCCAAGGCTGGGCAATGCTCAGAGGGTTCAGGCCCCATCCCTGGTGTCCCCAAGCCCTGGGCACTGTCTGTTCCACCCCCCTGTGCACAGGGCTCTGCTGCTGCCACACACAATTCCCTGGAGAAATCAGCCCTCTTGTCTCCTCTGCCCTACTCATTCAGGATTTCTTCTTACACACAGCAGTCATTTGGCATTACTTATTGGCCTCTTTGCTGTTACAACTCGAAAAAGGCATTTTAACCATGGCTGTTAATATTTCATACCCACCCTCCCTGCATTCCAGCAGAGCACTCTGTGCTGTGTCCAGGTGAAATCCAGGTGAAATCCAGCACAGCTCCACAGCTGGAGAGCAGAGTGGCCTCTCCAGCCACCATCACTTGGATACACCACGGAAAACCCAGCAAGGCTGAGTCAGAGCAGAGCAGCCTAGTGTTGGGTCTGGTCAGAAACACTCCCCCAGCACACACACGTGCTCCTGGTTACAGCTGGATATTACAAAAACCACTGCTGGCATCAGCAGGTGCATTCCCACAGCTCTGATCTCACTTCCCATCTCCCAGCCCACATCAGGCACAAGGCAGACTGGAGTTGGAAAAAAGACAACAAGGAATAATATTTGGACATGAATAAATGAATGTGTAAAGGAGTTCTTTAGCTGTAGGACCCCAGAGAACATCAAGAACAGAGTATTAGGATAATCCCTGTTTTCTCCAAGGGAAACTGAGGCCCAGGCAGGAGAGGTCTGGGGTGGAGGGGTGTGTGCCCCTAGCTCACCAAAGCCTCCAGAGACATTGCAATGGCACCTCCCAGTCCCAAATGTCCCGAGACACAAGGAGACTCAGGGATGAGATTGCCAGGAGTAAGATTTCTCCTTCCACACCTTCTGCCATCCTTTCTAGAATCACAGAATGATTTGGATTGGAAGGGAACTTAAAGCTCATCCCATTCCATCCCCTGCCATGGGCAGGGACACCTTCCACTATCCCAGGTTGCTCCAAGCCCTGTCCAGCCTGGCCTTGGACACTTCCAGGGATCCAGGGGCAGCCACAACTTCCCTGGGCACCCTGTGCCAGGGCCTGCCCACCCTCACAGGGAAGGATTCATTCCTAATACCTAACATAAACCCACTCTCTTCCCCTTTTCCTTGTTTCCTTCCCTCTCCTGTCCATGCCATCCCCCTCTGCACAGGGAGAGACCCTGTGAGTCTGCAGGGGACAGCAGTGAGGACACACCACGGTGACCCCAGGAGCACATCCCTCTGCACCCAGGCTGGGCTCTCCAACACCCTCTGACCATCAGCCCTGCAACCTGACCCTCCACAGACCCCTGGAGCCTGGGATTTACCCAGGATTCTCCATGGGTTCACTCCTGTGGGCACAGGGGCACCTGTGAGCCACCACCAGGTGAGAAGAAAACACAGCAGGGATTAACTGAGCTCTGCACCCCAGAAAGCCAAGGATCCCCTGTGCCATTCCTTACAGGAGCACTCTGAGGTCCCACTGAGCTCCCCCAGCCCAGGACAGGCTATGCCACCTGCACATGCCCCTGTTCCATGCCAGGAGGGGGTTGGATGCCAACAAACTCCTCTCCCTTCTTGCGGTGACAGCACACCTGGCAGCAATGTCCCACCGTGCCCCTGCTGCTGCCACCCCGCAGGAATGCCTTACAAACACTGCCATTCCAGCCAGGAACAGCCCCAGGCGGGGCTGGTGTGCTGCTGAGCTGTCCCCTCGCTGCTCTAAGTGCCTTGTTTCCCAGATTAGCTGGTTAATTGAGAGCCAGGTGGCTGCAAACCCCAGGGGCCCTGCGAGTGACGAACTGTCACGGAAGGAGAAGGCAGAGCAGAGCCACAGCCCGGCTCCTGTAGGAGCTCTTCGTGTGGCTGTGACGGCAGCAGCCAGGCTGTTCTGCTCCCCTCAGCAAGCCTGCTCACCAGAGGGGACATGAGGTTTCATATCCTGTCCCCATCTCGCCCTGTAACACCTTTTTCCAATTTGGAGCTTTTCCACTGGAGGTGGATGACAAATGCAGACATCCTGCAGGGACCTCTGGCATGGGAGAGAGGGACAAAGCTGCTTCCTTGCCAGGTTTGGGGCAAATCTGGCATTTGGGGTGTTGGAGAAAGCAGGATGGATGGATGTTCCAGCCCATGGAGCTCTGGTGTGAGTGGGGTGCACCTTATTCACATGCTGGGAAAAAATGGAATTATGTATCTTGTTCAGGTCTTTTTAACCATCTCAGATACTCCTGCACAGGGCAAACCCCAGTCCTGACCTCGCTGCTTTTTGGAAGCTGTACCTGCTGCTTTCATCCCAAACCTTTAATGTCTGTACATTTTTCCTGCCTCTTGCAAGGGAGCAGCACACAAAATTTTAGGAACTTGATGGGGACAAAGGTCTATGCAGGGCCTGTTGTGACAAGATACAGGAGAATGGTTTTAAACCGAAAGAGGGTCCATTTAGATTAGATATTAGGAAGAAATTTATCCCTGTGAGGGTGATGAGGCCCTGGCATGGAGTGCCCAGAGAAGCTGTGGCTGCCCCTGGATCCCTGGCAGTGTCCCAGGCCAGGTTGGACAGGGCTTGGAGCAACCTGGGATAGTGGGAGATGTCCCTGCCATGGCAGAGGGTGGGAATGAGATCAGCTTGCCAACCCAAACCTTTCTGTGTTTCTATGAACTGAAAAGGCTAAATCAGCAGCATTACACTGGAAGACAAAAATCCACCAAGAGACTGATTTGCCCTTTCTTGCAAGTGGCCAGAAAGATGATTTTTAGGTAAGGCCCAGGCAATTAACACTCTCTAGCACAAACAAATTGGTATGGCTGTCCCACAGGGAGCATTTCATCCTGAAACAGCCATCAAGCCTCTCCTTGGCTCTGAGTGATTTAGGAGAGTCACAGGATCACAGAATGGTTTGGGTTGGAATGGACTTTAAAAACCATCCTGTTCCACCCCCTGCCATGGACAGGGACACCTTCCACTATCCCAGGCTGCTCCAAGCCCTGTCCAACCTGGCCTGGGACACTTCCAGGAATCCAGGGGCAGCCACAGCTTCTCTGGCCAACCTGCTATTTACTTTTTTTCCTTTCAGATGAAAAAAGGCAGTTTTGAAGAGAAAGTCAGCCAGCTGTGAGACAGGAGATTGCCCTGCCCAGCTCCATCCATGCACAGAGCTGCACAAGCCCTCGGAAGCACAGTCCCTTCCACCTCCAGTGCCAACCATTCCTCCCTGGAGAGCCCTGAGTAATTTCCTAGTGAGTCCCCAAACAGGAGAGCCAGGCTTGGAAGTGTTGGTTTAATAACCAACACAAACCCTGCAATCTTTTTAATAACTCCTGAGTCCCCAGCAAGTCCTGCACAGAAACCTGGAGGGCACAGTCCTCCTCATGGAGAGCAGGAAGACCCTGCTCACTGCTGTGTGCTCCAATCAACAGAATAAACAGAGTTTTCTGGGGAAAACAGCTTCACTCCTCCCAAGCATGAGTGTTAAAGGACTGGCAAGTTATTAAAGAAAGGGGATGGACAAAGATGTCACAATTATTAGACTGGTTCTGCAGGAGCAGTGCTGTTTTTGGGGGAATATCTGCTGTGCTGAGAGCTGGGAGGGCTGGAAAGCTGGAGATGAGCTCAGCAGGAGCACGACTGTGAAGCTGGGGAATCCCTTTGCAAACCTTGCTCCCCCTGGAAAGCGCAGCCAGGCCCACCCCAGGAGAGGAGGATCCTTGCCCTGCACACAGAGGAGGCCCTGGGGTCCCCTGGGGGCTGTTTGGGCTCTGCTCTCTCCCATCAGACTCCTTCTACAGGGCCTGGGAATTTTTCCCAACACTTCCCAGGGCTCCACCTTGCACATCACAGAATCATTTAGGTTGGGTAAGACCTTGGAGATCATCAGGTCCTGCCATCCACCCAGCAGCACCACCAGGCCCACCACTAAACCATGGCCACAAGGGCCACACCGACATCTTCTGATCACTTCCAGGGATGGTGGCTCTACCCCTGCCCTGGCCCAATGCTTGACAACCCTTCCCATGAGGAAATTTTTCCTACTATCCAATCTAAACCTCGCCTGGCACTGTTTGAAGCCATCAGCACCTCACCTGTCCAGGCTCAGCCTCTGTCCATGGCACTCCCTGACCTCCTGCTCTCTCTGGAGGTGCCTGGCTCTGATGCACCCCTGATGGGGACCCCCAGCTGTCCACTACCCTACCCCCTCCCCATGGCCAAGCCACCCCATCAGGGCTGCATGGCTGGAGCTGAGGTGCAGAAGGCACCAGTGCAGCCCCTGTGCATCCCACTGACCCTCAGACACCTCCTGGGAGGAAGGGCACATCCTGCCCCAGGACATGGGCTCCCCCTCCTGAGCAGGCAGGTCAGGTTCAGCCCAGTTTCCACCCTGTGTTTTCCTTGGAAGAATGCAATCCTGTTAACAGCTGACCTGCAGGGCCTGCTGTCACAGCTCAGGCTGGGGACAGCCCATGGGGACAGAGGTGATGATGCCTCTGCATGGCCTGCTCATGGGAGAGCACCCAGACATTCCCAGACATTCTTGGCTTTGCAAGCACCTGGACACTCCTGGGGAACTGGGGCTCCCATCCCTGTTTATACCTGACCTCACTGCCTGCTCCTGTTTCCATCCCCCCTCTTGCACTCACACAGCTTCTGATGCTCCTTGATGAACACCCCTCACCAGCCCAATTGTTGTTTCAACAGCAAATGATTTGTTTATGAGGGAAGCCAAGGGAAGTTTCTGGGAAATTCCTTAGCTCTTAAATGAACTGGCTGCTCTCAGTTTAGGGGGTGGGTGATGTGTTCCCCTTCCCCACGGTCAGGGAGGCTGCACCACCCCAAAGTCAGACTGCAAACACCAAGCTCTGGAGAGGGAGGGAGGGAGGGAGGGAGGGAGGGAGAGCAAAGCCAGGTCTGGCTGATCAGAGCCCATCTCCCACAGGATGTCAGCACTAATCCAGCTGACCCCCTCAGCCCTGGCAGATGTGGGCTCTGCAGCAGGGCTGGCTCAGCCCCTGATCCTGCCTCCTTCACACCACGGCTGACGCACGGAATTTGCACTGGGAGCATCCTGGCCTGGAGCTGCTCCAGCACAGCAGCACCTGGGCTGATGTCACCCTGCTGCTGCCTCTGTGCCAACTGCACAATCAGCTCCTTTAACCCCTTTTCTCTCCAGTGATGTCCCCACAAATCTGGGATTCACCCCTGGTTCTGCCTGGACACTGGGACAGAACTGGCTCCCCCCAGTCTTCCTTCAACTCTCCACCTCGCTGTGCAAAGAGCCTCCTTTTTCAATTTTTAATTAAAACAAGTCATTTCAAACTGGAGAAATCCTTGCCAATCCTTTGAAAAGCTGGCTCTGGTTTAAATTTCTGAAATCCTCCATAAATAATCAATAGCAGTTTTAATAAGTATTTAATCAGCTGTTAAAGGTACAGTGGTCACAAAGTCTATCAGGTCAGCACTCAGTTTATAGCTGTGGCTCCTTACCATCTGTCCTATATATTATTCATGTCTGCAGAAGCTTAAAAATCTATTCATTAGAGCCTTAAATCCTTCCTAATAAGTGTGATAAAGGATGACCTAGAGCTGGACACTGAGAGCTGTTCAAGCAGCCCCTGCAGCAGCCCTGCTCCTCACCCTGCCCTGTCTCAACACATCTGGGCTCCCCAAATGCTGCCCAACTCACAGCACAGCTGTGGGGTCACCCCAGATCTGCTCATCTGCATCCCCTTCCCAAGAATCATGGAATAGCTTGGGTTGAAAGGGACCTTCAAAGATTGAGTTGTTCCACACCTTCCACTGTCCCAGGCTGCTCCAAGCCCAGTCCAACCTGGCCTAGGACACTGCCAGGGATTGGGCATCCATAATCTCCACCTGCTGGACAAGGCTGAAGTTTTCTCTTTGAAAACATTTTCTCCATGAAAATACACTTGAAATTAAGGCATTTTTCTCCTTGAACACCCCCGCCCCCAACAGGAGCATCCTTTGATTGCAGAATATGCAACAAGTGGAGTTTTCAGGAGCCTCTGCTTCCAATCATGGCAGAAATCTCTCGTGAACAGACCAACATTCCTTTTGACAGCAGCAAAATAAATTTTAAAGGTCAATTGAATCTGATAAGCCCAGTCTGGCAGCCCTTTCAGATGCAGAATTCCATGGATAACATTTCGGTTCTGTTCGAGACAGAAACAAAATTCTTTGGAGGAAAGAATCTTCAAAAGAAAAAAAAAAAAAAAAGGAAGAAAATGAAAAGGTAACAGCAATTAAAGAAAATGTCATCCGTAATCCCACCAGTGCAAAACCTGATGATTACCTACCAGGCACTGGACAATGCTACATGCACTAATCTAATTAAAGGCCTTTTTTACAGGCAGCTGAAGCCAGCTCATTAGTGTCTTACCAAGATGCTCATTAATGGCTGGCCATGACTAATTTCTTGAGAATTATTCTTTAATTCTTTATCATTCTCAGCCTAACAGCAAAACACAATGTTTCCATCCCCCCTCTTGCACTCACATGGCTTCTGGTGTTCCCTAATGAACACCCCCCACCAGCCCAATTGTTGTGTCAACAGCAAATGATTTATTTGTTGGTGAGGGAAACCAAGGGAAGTTTCTGGGAAGTTTCTTAGCTCTTAAATGAACTGGCACTGCTGTTGCTGCTGCTTTCAGCATGTCCTGCATGTGGCAGGAAGAGCAGAAGTGAGGCCACAGCTCTTCAACACCCCAGTGCTGCTCTTCCCAGCCAAACTGGCCCTGCTCACCCCCAGGTCACCTCTGCCAAGCCAGGGGGGCTGTGGATGCTTCTTCTGAGTGACCAAGCAGAAATCAGGGATTGCCTGTCCCTGGGAATTTCAGCACAGCCCCAGCTGCCAGGAGACTGGGCAAAATCACAAGTTGAAGATAGCAGGACAGATCAAAGGGGTCCCAGGGACCCAGCCTGATCCCTCAAAATGCTCGTCCAGGTTTCTCCTGCAGAGAAAATCCCCACACTGTCCTCCCCCAGCTAAAAGACTCCATGTCACAGATGTCACCAAAGCCACTCACTCCCAGAGCTTGGGCTGGTAGCAGGGCAGGCAGGACAGGGGATGAGGAGCCTTAGGGAGCCTCCCTGAGAACCTCTACCAGCTGAGGGTTTGGCCATGCTCCTTCCCTCTCTCCGAGTTAATTACCAGCTGATTGCCTTTCACAATTATTTCAGACACTTCCAATGTGCAGAATGACACAAACAATTAAGATGCAAATCTCTGTGAGTTGTTGGGATGTGGCTGCTGCTTCACTGCTGGTTGGATTGGCTGAGGTTTGGTTGACTAAATGTCACTTCTGAGCTCCACAGAGATTGGCGAGGCACTGTCACCCCAGGGAAAGCACCTCAGCTGGGACAGGGAGACCTGGAAAGCAGCTGAGCTGCTTGAGGGGGCAGCTATAAGAACACCTCTGCTGGTAGCCCTTCCTTTTCCTCTGAGAAACAACAGATCCTGCTCCCCATCTCTGGCCTTGGCCTCTGCAGCTCCACAGGGATGCAAGGATGAAAGCCAAGCCTGGTTTTGCAGAGGGTGCTGTGCTCCCCTCGAGGACTGATGCTCTGGGGATTTCCCTCCCACGTCAGCAGGCTCTGGGCCAGAGCTGAGCTCAAAGCACGTCATCTGCTGCTCTCCTGCTCCATCAGCATCACCGTGCCAGTCGTGCATGCCAGGATGATGGGCCAGGGCTGCGAGGGCTCTTGGGACTCCCTGCTGATGCTGCTTTCATCCCTTCACCCCCTGCCAGCCCTTCCTGGGGACAGCATTCAGCTCACAGAAGGGGCTGGAGACACAGACCCCCTCTTAATAACACAGCAAAATTAGCAGCCCATCATTGTTTGTTGATTATGGTCATTCTTTTCTGTAAATGAAGTTTAAAAGTCATTAACAGATTTGCCAGCTGTGACTTATGAGCCCTCCTTGCTGCTGGGGAGGGAAGCAATGACAAATCCCTCCACCAGCACCTCATCTGTTATGTGTTAGGGGTTGCCACGTTCCAATTAGCAGGGACCCACAGAATCCATAAACAAAAAGCAGCAGGAATGTCCTCCCAGCTGCTGGAGCATTCCTCAGCAGGTTCCCTGTCCCAGCACCAGGCTCAGGGACCAGGGACACTTCATCCACATTCACCAAGCCCTGGGCCCAGCTGTGGGGAGGTGGAGTTTCCCCCAAGCAGGAATTGTGGCTGAAGGGCTGCAGGAGCTGGAGGCTGGGGCCACTGGGACACGAGCAGGAGCTCCCAGCCAGGAAAGCTCCTCCTGAGGAGGAGTATGAAGAGTTTGCTGGGAGAGCAGCTGGTGCTGAGCACAGTCCCAGGCTCTCTCTGGGATGGAGGTTGTTCCTCATGGATCACCCTGATGGATGCATCCAGTTAAAGCCAAATTTCCCTGCAAGGGCAGGGCAGGCTCAGTGGAGAGCCTGCAATCCTCACCACCACAGGATGCTCAGCTCTGCCCTTCCCACAGGATGCTGAGGAACTTCCCACAGCAGGCAGGCTCTCCTTCTGCTCCCACTCACTCAGGCTCCCAAACACCACAGACTGCTGGCCCCTGAGTCCTGGCAGGGAGGTAGAAGCCCTGCAGGTCTCTGCAGATCCCTTCCTAGCCCTGCCCTGGGCTCAGCCCAGTGTGGGGGTGACACACAAGGCTGGAGCCCCCCAGCCTCTGCCAGTGCTGCTGGGGAAGGCAAACACCACATGTCAAACTGCCTGGGGATGCTGGAGAGCCTCTGGTTAACACAACAGCTTATCAAATCAATTAGATCCCATTAAATGGCAATTTGGCCCTCATCACACAGCTTCTCTGGGAGAGGGGTAATGGCCCATGGACATTTCCTGTTTGGCTTTCATTTCTTGGGCCTGGTGGAGGGAGAACTCACAGTGGCAAACCTTGCTTTCCCAGGAACAACACCCGCCACTAAAACCTTTGAGACGAGCTTCTCTCCAAAATGTCCTCTCCCAGAGCCCACTGAGGTGTCCTGGGGAGGCACAGCAGAGCAGGGATGTGGCACTGCAGTTGTGGGGCTGCCACCATGGAGCAGAAAGAGTGTCAAGAGCTCTGTCTAGCACCTGGCACTGGCCAACACCCAACCCTGCCTGGGACACCAGCAGAGATGATGAAGAACAGCTTTAGAGTGCCCTGAGTGTTGCTGACATCCTCATGCCCAAAAGGTGATCCTCCTTCATTCACCCTCACTGACCACGCATGGGAGCAGGCAGGCATTATCCTGTTAACCCTATTTTATCCTACTTAACCATGTCAAAACTGACCTTTTGTCAGCAAACCTGGCTACCTGGGACTGTGCCCTCCATCACTGATGCACAGACCCCTGGGGACCCACCCAGGCCAGAGTGACTTTCAGCTCCATTTGCTCTCCTGGCTGTGCAGGGCATCTTTGACTGTCACCAAGAGCTGTGAGCAGAAACAGATCTGTCTGGACACGGCTGCTCCACAATTATTCATGTTAACAGTAGCAGTCACTGGGAAAGCAGCAGCAGCAGAAGAATGATTTCATTTTCATAACCTTGAGTTGCCCCTGCCCTGCTTGGATGAGTTTGCCTGTGTTATTGTCATCCCCCAGAACGCAGACACCACACTGCTCCTGCTCCACAGCATCCTCCACACGTGCTGAAGGCTCAGCCTCAGCTCTGAGACGCCCAGGGCTTGTTCCAGTGTGAGGGATGATGAATCCCTCAGGGAATCTGTGATTGACCCTCACGGATCAACCCCGAGCAGCCAACCCAAACTCATTTCCTCTGCTGAGTGCTCATCTGCAAGTGCCAAATGAGCTGCTGTGAACTGTGCCCCTGCTCTCCACACCAGCACTGGGGACCCAGCCACGGCTCGCTGATGAACTGCAGCAGATGAAGCTGAATAGGGGATTTAAGCTGCTTCATGGAATTTTGTGGTTCACTGTGGTGGGGTTTCAGCCTTTCCCTCCTCTTCCTCTTTGCCAGGGTTCTGCATGGAATCACACCCCCTGATGCACCCACAGCCATGACACCCACAGACCCTGGTGACACTCCTGGCCACAGTGTGGTTCTGGGAGAGGCAATATATGCATTTATATTGTATAGAAGAGTCTGAGCCATGCCAACACCTCTGTACCACATGTGGTTATTGCTTAGGAACTCACTGCTGCACATTGCCAACACTAGAAACAGAAGAATGAAGAAAATTCCATTCTGAAGTGTTTTCCTAACCCCAATGCCATCCCCAAGGCTTTAATTCTGTTCAATTAGTGACAGCTGCTTGGCTCTGTGCAGGTGGAGTTGGCAATGGCAACACCTGGCACTCCCATTTAATGGCTGCACTGGGAACTCACTGGTGACCAGACCTTCCTCCTGGCACTAAGGGATTTTGTGCAACTCATTTTGATTTTGCTAACCACAACTCCCACGATGCCTTTGCAGTGGAGAACAGCAAATGTATCAGAATCCCAGGACCATTTGGATTGGAAAATCCTCTAAGATCATTGAGTTACCGCAGCACTGTCAAGCCCACCCCTAACCCATGTCCCTCATGGCAGGAATAAAGAGAAAAAAGTGTTTATTTTAAAAATGCCTTTGTTTTTTTTTTGTTAAAAACCAAACTAGTGAGAAAGGGAAGAACTCCTAACAGGTGTGTTTGTCTCCCTGGCTTTGCAGAGGCATTTCCCACAGCACTCCCTGCCCAGCTGACCAAGCCCTCACTCCTGAGCAGAGAGGAGGAAATATCCCTGCAGTCAACTCCTCCAGTGATTCAATTCCTTGTCTCTGTGGCTCACACAAGCTCTGTGACTGGCTGCCAGTGTGGGAGGACATTTCAGACTGGGAGAGCTCTGCATGAAGAGCATTCATGTAGGAAGATGAAAACCTCCCCCTTTGGAGCACCCATGGGAAAGCTGGGAAAAATCCTCTTTTTTCACTCCGATCCTTAACCTCCCTGTCCATAGTCCACATGAGCTGCTTTTTGGGTTCAAGATGAAGTCATGAAGATTTGCTCCTGGCTGTGAATCCCCTGAAAAGCAGCCTGTGAATGCCAGTGATGGCAGAGATACCTGCTCTAGATAAGGTCTGTGGGGTCATTAATGCCAATCACCCCACATCCACCCAATTTCCACCCTGTCCAGTCAAGAGGGATCATTTGACAGCAAGATCCAAAGCTGGGTTTATAGAGATAAAGAGGTATCAATAAACTTAGACTTCTTTAAGATGTTTGACCCGGGGCACATTTTCACTCTGAGATGTGAACATTTACCCTGAGACCTGGCAGTGTCACTATGGAGCATGGATGGAAATGATAATTTATCCATCTGTGGACCAAGCCATGAGGGCACTCAGCAGCTGGAGGATGAGGCCAGACAAAGTCAGATTATAAATCAGGTACAAACACCCAACGCCGGGGGTAATCAGCCTGAGAGGCTTCTCTCCCTGACAGATCCTCTGTTGCTTTTAAAGCAAGGCAGATAATCTTCCTAAAAAACCTGCTTCCTCTTACGTGTTCTTTTAATATGGAATTCAGGGCAGTCCTGGGGCCTGATTTATACAGGTGGTCAGATTAAGGGATAATTTGACTTAATAAATTTATTCAGCAGCTTATCATACACATGACAGCTCATGCACATGCTGCTGTTTCCCTCCAGTTTCACATCCAGAGGAGTTTTTCTCCCTTTGCCAGCAGCAGGACATCCTGGCAGAAGCAGGGAGTCCAATTGCCTTGCTTGTGGTAGTTCTAACTCTTCATCTAAAATCTGTAAGAATGTGCCTTTGGCTGTTAAATTACAAATTTCCCCATTTAAAGGATGTTCAGGACTACTTTTCCACTCTCTTTGAAATCAAATCTACATTTTTGTTCTTTTTTTTTAGTCATTATTACCTGGTGTATCCTATTTCCAGTCCCATGCCAGGAATGCTGGCATTGCTAAAACTGCGCAGGGAAGAGACACTCTGGTGTTTGTTCAGGGTTCAGTTCTCATTGTGAACCCAAACCTGGGGGTTTAAACTTGAAGTGGCCAAGAGGGATGCTCTGAACTGCTCCTTTCCTGGCTCTTGAACTGTCACCAACCTGTGTGCTCACACAGAGACTGGCTCCTGATGGAGTTACAGATCTCTGTTCCACTGAGATCACAGAGTCACACTGCTTAGGGTTGGGAGAGACTTTTAAAGATCATCTAGCTCAACCCACGGGCAGGGATGTCTTCAGCCAGACCAGGTAGCTCAGGGCACTGTGCAGCCTGGCAGTGAATGTCCCCACGGATGGGGCAGCCACCAGCTCTCTGGTCAGTCTGGGACAGTTCCACCACTCCTGTAAAAAACTTCTTTCTTAAATCAAACTTATATTTCCCCTCCTTCAGTTTAACCCACTGCCCCTTGCCCTACTGCAGCAGTGTCTCCCCACCTTTCTTCCAGGTCCCCTTCAAGCACTGCAAGGCCACAAGAAATTCTCCTTGCAGCCTTTGCTCGAAGGAGAAATCCCACAGGTCCAGGGGGGCAAAGGCAGTCCCAGCTGCTCCAGGAGCTGCCCTTCCCGGCCAGTCCTTGGTGTCAGAGCTCCTTGTGGGGCTGCCCAGCAGAGCTCCTACGGGAAAAGGCACTTTACAACTGGTCCCACAGGCCGGGAGGGTGGCCCTGCTCAGGGGGATGTGACAGGCAGGTGGCAATTTGTAACCAAGGTCCCCAAGAGGTGGCAATGTCCCCACCAAGGCTCCTCGTCCTCACCTCCCCACCTCACTCCTGTGCGTCCTTGTCACACCTGGGTTTCCCTGTCACATCCCCTGCACCCTGCCAGGCTGCATGTGGCACCTCCCAGCCCAGCCTGCCTGGCAAACTGGGCACAGCACTGCCAAAATTGTCACCCTTGCCTAGGCAAAATTCCCGAGGATTTGGGGCTGAGCTTTGCTAAAGCAAAGACCTCATGCAGGCTGAGAAAGGTGGGGCTGTTGACCCTGGAAAGAAGGCTGTGTGAGACCTGCCAGCACTTTCCCAGGGAGGGAAGGGGCTGCAGGGAAGTGGGAGAGTGACTCTTCCTCAGGAATTGCAGTGCCAGGACAAGGGGGAATGGGTTCAAATTGAAAGAGGGGAAATTTAGGTTAGATACACACAAGAAATTCTTCCCTGTGAGGGTGGTGAGGCCCTGGCCAGAGAAGCTGTGGCTGCCCCTGGATCCCTGGAAGTGTCCAAGGCCAGGCTGGATGGGGCTTGGAGCAACCTGGGATAGTGGGAGATGTCCCTGCCCATGGCAGGGGGTGGAATGAGATGATCATTTAGGTCCCTCCAACCCAAACCATTCCATGATTTGATGATTTTAATGTTGTCAAACCAAAGGACTGAGTGGATTTCTGCAGCAGCTCCACGGCTAAGCCATGGGTGACACAATTCATGCCACCATCACATTTCATTTCTACTCTTCAGAGTTAGTTGCCCATCCAGGCAACAAAACTCTGGAAATTGTACTATTCACTTTATTTAAATCATCAGTTTAAGCCTGTGGGAAATGCAGTGGAGCTCAGTGAGGAGGAGATGGACAAATACAGGCATTAAATAGGTACAAGTGGAAAAATTTCAACCAAGCTCCAATTTGGCCACCCCAAAGCTCTGCACAGGCTGAGCCCTGAGCTCATCACATGGAGTTTGTCTTGTGCCAAGGGCAGACAAGGAGGTGCATGGTCCATGCAGAACCTGGGGCAGAGGGGTAAAACTCCCAGAAGGTGGGAGAGGAAAGGGTTTGGAAAGAGATCCCGTTCTTCCTGACCAGTCTTCAGCTTATGAAACCATTATCCCACCCTGTGGGCATTGCCCTCCTGTGCTCCCTGCCCACAGCCAGGGAAGGTGGCACGGCAGAGCAGGTGGGCATTACACAGGAATTTGGGGAGATTTCCACACCTTTACAAAGCTCCCTGCTGCCTGGATGCTGCCTGACTAGAGAGATTAAAGGGATTAGAAGCTTAGAAATGACGAGGCAGGGAAGTGAGGGGCTTTAGAAGATACCAAGGTCTTAATTTACAAGGGATGTTTAAAAATGAATGGAGTGAGGATTTTCTCCTGCAGGGAAGTGGGAAGATTTCATTGTGAAGGAAGGTTATTTGACCAGTAAAATGGTTGGGCCATCCCATGTGGAAGTACCAATGTATATTTTATACAGTGCAGACAAAAAGCATTTCTTCTTTCCAAGTGGAGAGAGGAGAGTGAATGGGGGATGATGAGAGGTGAGGATGGCAGAGGATGTGGGTTTATGAACACAGGGAATAAAGCACTGCTGGAGCAAAGCTGGGAAGCACTTTTCCAGATGAGTAGTTCATTGACTAGCAATTATAATTGGGGTAGGCTGAGCACTACTCCCAAAACATGCAAGGAGTCCCGGGGGAGCACTTGCAGAAGGAGTAAAGTGCAGATATTTTATTTTCACAGACAAATGGGCAGTGTTTTAGCTCAGCACTGGCAACACCCTGCTGGGCTCTCCTTGTTTTCACCTCCCTGTGCTATTCCCACACTGACTGCCGGCTTGGGCCAGTTTAGTATCCAGCACTGGTTGAACCAAAATGAAACTGAGCCTGTAAAAAGCAGGGGGTGGAAAAAGCTCTTGGTGTCAAGAATGTGTTCTTCCCTCTCCATTCTCCCCAGGCAGGAGAAGGGAAGGGCAGGGAGGATGGTGCTGCAGAGGCTGCAGGATCTGGCTTTGGGCAGCAGCTCCCAGACACTTGGTAAAAGCTCCCCAGGCTTGTTTCTGCAGCTTTCTCCTTGGCCACAAATGCAATTCCTGCAGAAGTGATTCCCAAGGCAGGTTCCTTTCTGTGTCATTTCAGACATGGTTTTCTCCATCCTCACTCCCCACTGACTTTTCATCCCAGATAATTCTGTAACACTAGGAATCCAGGCAGGGTGTGCCTGCAGTGAAAGCCTCAAACTCAGAGAATCAGAATCTCCTGAGCTGGAAGGACCCACAGGATCATCCAGTCCAACCCCTCTCCCTGCCCAGACACCCCAACAATCCCACCCTGTGCATCCCTGGCAGTGCTGTCCAAATGCTCCTGGAGCTCTGGCAGCCTCAGGCTGTGCCCATTGCCTGGGGAGCCTGGGCAGTGCCAGCATCCTCTGGGGGAAGAACCTTTCCTGATCTCCAGCCTGACCTGCCCTGACACAGCTCCAGCTGTTCCCTGGGTCCTGTCCCTGTCACAGGAGCAGAGATCAGAGATGTCCCTCAGCAGGACCTGCAGCCCCAGTGAGGTCTGACCTCAGTCTCCTCTTCTCCAGGCTGGACAAACTAAGTGCCCTCAGTCAGTCCTCACGTGGTCCTTCCAGGCCCTTCACCACCCATGTGGGGTTAGAAAGACTCATCTCCAAATGCTCACCATGACTGGGCACAGCTGCAACAATCCAGAAACCCCCAGGAGGGGTGGTGTGTAATGGCCAGGCAAAAAGCCATTTTAGATAATTTTTGATGTGTCTTAACCAACTTATGTCTCACAGAGCAGAGCAGAGCTGGAGACACACATTATTTTGGAGTCACACATTATTTCTGCTCGTAGAATCCACCCAAAGTCCAGACAGTTTGGTGCAGAGTAAGGAGCAAACATGGTATCTGAAGAGAAGGAGAAAATGAGAGGGGTTTGGATCTCTCTAATTAACCTTGTGACACTTGTGAATGGCTGACAATCTTAGAGTGTAAGATCAGACACACATTTTTATGTAGTTCAGCCTCCCCTGCAATGCCATAAACCATAACAAAACCAGGGCCACGCCAGAGGCTATGAACTGGAGTATTAAACCTGTTAACCTACTTACACTCCAAAACCCCTGTGCAAAGTTAAATTAAGGCAGATTAGGACTCTTAATGGCATTCAGTGGTTCCAGGTGCCTCAATTAAATTCAAAAATCCCACCCCTAATGTCAAGAAGGTGGGAAGCAAGGATGCTCCACTGGGGTTTCCAGTTCCCAATAGCCTGACAATGGTCACAAGGTCTTTGGGGCCAGTTTATCCCTTGCTCTGTGCCTTGCAGAGAGGGGATGGATTTTCTAATCTGCTCCCTGGTTCACTCCTGCAGAAAAATCAATAACCACTGTAATCACACCGTAGAGTGCTCCTGATCTGGTTCTTCCTCATTTCCCTAATTTTGGAGGTGGACCTTGCTGCTTCTGTGACTCACTCCCGATTGATTTCTGCGGTTGTTACCAATTGATCAGCCCCAGTGTGGCCAGCAGCACCAGGGCAGTGGTGGCCTCTCTTTACTCAAGTCTTGGGGGCAGTTTTGGGGCTCCTCACAGAAAAGCCATGGAGGGGTTGGAGTGTGTCCAGGGATGGGAACAGAGCTGGGAAGGGAAAGGAGCACCAGGAATGGCTGAGGGAGCTGGGAAAGGAGCTCAGCCTGGAGAAAAAAGAGGCTCAGGGGGACCTTGTGGCTCTGCATAACTCTTGACAGGAGGGGACAGCTGGGAGGTCAGGCTGTGCTCCAGGGAACAGGGACAGGACAAGGGGAAATGGCACCAAGTTGCACCAGGGGAGGTTTAGGTTGGATTTCAGGGAAAATTCCATCACTGAAAAGCTGGTCAAGCACTGGACAGGCTGCCCAGGGCAGTGGTGGAGTCCCCACCCCTGGAGGTGTTCAAAAGCTCTGTGGATGTGGCACTTGGGGACATGGGGCAGCAGTGGCCATGGCAGCGCTGGGGAATGGTTTGACTCAATGATCTCAGAGCGCTTTTCCAAACGAAACACTTCTGAGACTTTGTCACTTTCCAAGCAGCCTCTGGCTGCCTCACAGGAGTTGCTGGTGGCCCTGGGGACAACAGGGCTGGTTTTTGTGCCTCTCTTCCCCTCCGTGTGCCCAGGCTGTGCCCACAGATGTCACCTGGAGGCAGCAGGGCTCAGCCTTCCCCAGCCCACAAAAGCTGGTGATTCAGAGAGGAGGCTCCAATAACCACAACACTGGGACTTGACAGAGCACTTCCCAAACTTTCCAGGCTCTGGGGGAGATTTACAGAGCACTGGGAGCAGGGAAGTATTTCTTGTGGAGCAGAGGAGTGAAGGCAGCGAGCGCAGACACCGGGAGGGAGCAGCACGATCCATCAGCGGGGAAGAGCCAGACAACTGATCTGTTTGCTGCAATTCCACATCCAGCCAAGAAAAATGAGCCATCATCACAGGAATTATGTGTGGCAGGGAAGGACAAACCGCTCGAATCAAATCAACAGCGGTTCAGATAACTCCTGGAAGAGCCCTGGCACCCAGCTCCATTTGCAGGGGGATGTTGGGCTGGGAGATGCTCCTGGCAGGACAAGGAGCAGACACTGCACACCCTCCCCTCTCCAGGAGGGATAAATAAGCACTCAGAAAGCAATGCACTGCACCTCCAGAATGCTGATTCCCTGGTGCTAATACTTCCTGGCTCCCTGCTACAAAGCCAAGGCGATTTGATTTCAGCCAAAACATAAATAAAGAGCTTCCCAACTGTAGGGTGAGGTGAGGCAGAAGAGGATGGTGGAGAGGAAATATGGAAGCAATGAAAACTGAAGCTAATCATGCAAATTCCTGAGACTGACTGGCTCCCAGAAATGCCTGAACTGGCTCCTGGAAGCAAAGCTTTCATCTGGGTCTCCAGTGCTCTGCTATTTTCCTCAAGAGAAGTGTGAACCTCGGGGTCAACACCTTGAGACAGACTCCTTTCATGTTTGCTGATTTGAGCAGCAGTGAACTTCCTTCTGCCCCTGTGTTGGCACAGAGCAAACCCCAGAGCCTGAGAGATTTTTTAATTCCAAATTCTGGGGTCCCCACCATCAAAAGGATGTGGAGCTGCTGGATGGTTGCAGAGGAGGCTGTGAAGGTGCCTTGAGAGCTGGAGCCCCTCTGCTCTGGAGCCAGGCTGGGAGAGCTGCTGGTGTTCACCTGGAGGGGAGGAGGCTCCAGGGAGAGCTCAGAGCCCCAAGGAAAAACCAAACAGCCTCACTCAGGGACAAACAGGGCCATGAGGACTTTAAAGTCCTGACAAGCACCCCCCTGCCAGACCTTTCTCTGGCTGCCAGGTACTGCCCAAGGGAAGAACAAGCCTTGCTCTGTCCACAGCTCCCCAGGGGCTTTGCCAGACCATTCCCTTCCCTAGCCAGGCAGCACTGGCTCCCCTTCCAGCTCTCCCTGCTCCTGTGATGTACGACATCTGGGAACTCTCATATATCCACTGGGCAGGCTCATTTATACAGTGTTTGAAAAATAGATGGTGTATGAAGTGCAATTTGGTGTTGTAGCAGAGCTCTGTCCCCCTTGGGGTGTCAGGGCATTTGATTAAAGCCCTTTTATGGGAAATCAATATTTTCCTCATTATAACTTTCATTCTCAGGCCTAAAAACTACTGAGATGGACTTGTAAGATGCTGCACTACATGCATGCACACACGGGTCTATTCATTAGGGGACTAATCCCACAGCATTTATTTTTCTTTCATAAGCACTGACAGAGGTAAATAAGCAGTGAGGGGATCTCTCTCTAATGGGTTAGACACCACCTGCAGCAGGCATGCACCGTTTAGTGTTGGATTGAAGAATTCCGCTCAGAAAAACTGGCTCACACCTCCCCAGGATCCCAGCCAGAATCCTGAGCAAAACTCTCCCAAGGCCAAAATAGCCTAAAGCTTGGAATTGCACCCAAGGGCTGCAGCTGACTCTCCTCTGCCCTTGTGAGATCTCACCTACAGCACCATGTCCAGCTCTGGGGTACAAGGGTGAGGAGCTGATGGAGGGATCCAGAGAGGCCACAGAGATGCTTGGAGGGCTGGAGCCCCTCTGGAGACAGGCAGAGCTGGGAATGTCCACCTGGAGAAGGGAAGGCTCCAGGGAGACCTCAGAGCCCCTGCCTTGCCTGAAGGGGGCTTGTGAAAAAAAGGCAGAGCAACTTCTTACACAGGCAGAGAGAGACAGGGCACAGGGAAACAGTTTTAAACTGAAAGAAGATATTTAGGTTAAGTGTTAGGTGTCCCTGTGAGGGTGATGAGGCCCTGGCACAGAGTGCCCAGAGGAGCTGTGGCTGCCCCTGGAAGTGTCCAAGGCCAGGCTGGACAGGGCTTGGAGCAAGCTGGGATACTGGAAGGTGTCCCTATAGCAGGGGGTGACACTGGATGAGCTTTAAGGTGCCTTCCAGCCCAAACCACTCTGTGATTCCATGAAATGATTCCCTGCTTAGTGGAATGAAATGAATCAAGGACTGGTTTGGATCCACCAGACACAGCCTTGACTCAGCCTCTGCCCCTCTGGGGACCCTGGCTGGCCCTGGGGAGCTCTGTGCTTTGGTTTTCCCACCTGCACCACGGGCTGAGGTCACTGTCCCCAGTGGGGTGACACCTGCACACAGACATTCCTTAGGGGCTGGAAAAGCAGTGGGATCACGGCTGGGATTTTGGCACAGAGCCTGTGGCTCTTCCCTGGGTGGTTCCAGGGGCAGCACAGCCCAACCTGCCTGCTGCCCATTCCCACCCTGCAGCAGCTCCAGCAGCAACAATCACAAAATAATGCTCAGTAATCCCTTCCCAGAGCAGCCCTGGTTTCTTTCTCCTAGGCCTTGCTTTGACTCCTCCAACCTGATCCCAAAGTGCTGAAACCACAGGAACAGCCCATTTGCTCCACTTTGGAATGCACAGCAACCACCAACCTGCACCAGCACCCTGCCTGGATTCAACTTTGTTATGGAATCATTGAGCTTGGAAAAGTCCTCTCAGATCACTGAGTCCAGATGCTTACCCAGCACTGCCAAGCCCACAGTGTCCCCAAGTGCCACACCTACGTGGGAATGATGATAACATTATGATAAAATTGATTTCCTTTCTGCTCAACACTGAGGAGGCAGTGAGTTTGTCCAGCACTGCTTCCTCTTTGCAGTTTGAATTCAAAGTACCACACTCCAGTTTATTGCTGGTTGTGGTGATTTTGGGAGCCAGAAAAAGGGACAAGATGGTAAATGAGGCATAAGGAGAGGACAGGTCCTGTCTCAGTGTCCCCAGCCCAGCCCAGAGCTGTGCTCCTCACTCCACACCACTCCTCCCCTGGGCATCTCCACTGTGGACACACTTGGGCCTGGAAAGACCAGAATAAACCTTATTACCTTCAGTTTAAAGCAGTTCAGCCATTCCATCCAGACAGTGTGACAAAAGGACAAACTCCCCAACAAGATGAAAGGAACAAAGTGACTGTGATGGCAAAATGAAGGGACAAAGTCACAGCATCGGCTGGGGACAGAAATGTTTCTGTTTGCTACTTTTTCCTTTCAAAATACAAAATTTCATTAACATCTGAAAGGACTGAGTATCTTCTGCTTGCTCCCTGGAGGTTAGGAAGTGGGAAGGAAAAGTTTGCAAACATTTTCCAACTCTCCTACTGTTTATTCTTGGAAAAATGTCAGATGTTCAAAATCTGAAGGTTTTGTGCCCAACCACACACAGATAATGATGCTGCTTTGCAGTGGATTGAGAGGAAATAGAAACAGGTTGGGGTTTTATGCAGGATGAGTGGGATCAGACAAAGGGAGTTTTGAAAGGGACCCAGCTGCTTATGTGGGGCCAATATTGGTCCCTGTGGGTGAAAGCTGGCAGGGCTCAGCTGGGGCTGTGCTGCTGGAACAGCCAACACCAGCCTGAACCTGCTCCAACACCCAGCTGGGCCCTGCTCTCTTCCACAGCTCCTCTGCTCCATCAGTCACACTCGCACAAAGCCCCAGAATGAATTCATTTGTCTGGGTAAAGACATCCAGACAAGAAATCCAGAACAAAGCCAGGCATCAGTGTTCCAAGGGACAGCAATCCACACCCCCAGAGGCATTCCTGAGACAGCCTTGTCTTTGTGTCCAGGAGGAAATACGTTCCAAATGCTGGGATGGCAAGGGGCAGCTCAGCATTTTTTAGCCCATGGGGCTCATGGTGGCCAAGGGCTTGTGCTCCTCTCAGGGGTGCTCAGGGCACATCCATCTCTCCAACACCCCCTTGCCAGGCAGAATAAACCCCTGGTGCCTCCTGACCCTGCACATCACAGTGTGGATCTGCACAGCCGCTCGCACTCCCCCTGCCCCAATAATTTTAGGATTTGCCACTGAGGGATTTTCATCATTTTGAGGAGCTTAGACACCGGAAGGGAGCCCTGCTGCTTCCCAGCACTGGCAGGATTTACAGGCAGGGGTAGGGGAAGGAAACTTTATGAGATTTATATACTTTCTTTTCTTTAAAAAGTGTCATTTTCTATTTCCTGACCTGGTTTCCAGCCTCACATCTGCACGTGCACTTGCAGCAGCCCAGCTTGAGGATTAGAGGCAAGCAGTGCCTTTAATGCCTTTATTTGATTTTAATGGTGTCAGGGGTAAACCCAGATGTCTGAGCACCCCAATGAAATGGGTCCATCAGGGACGCCATGGCATTTGGGGACAGTGACATCACCTGGCAGCACTTCCATGCCAGGGCAGTGACAGTGCAGATCCAGAGCAGCTCCATGGAGGGAATCCAACAGGTGCTCAGAGCAAACACATGGAATAACAGAATATCCTGAGCTGGAAGGACCCACAGGATCATCCAGTCCAGCCCCTGGCCCTGCCCAGACACCCCAAAAATCCCACCCTGTGCATCCCTGGCAGTGCTGTACAACCACTCCTGGAGCTCTGGCAGCTTCAGGCTGTGCCTGTTGCCTGGGGAGCCTGGGCAGTGCCAGCACCCTCTGGGGGAAGAACCTTTCCTGATCTCCAGCCTGACCTGCCCTGATACAGCTCCAGCCATTCCCTCTGGATCTGTCACTGTCACAGAGAGGAGATCAGACCCTCCTCTTCCCCTCACAAGGAAGCTGCAGACTGTGACAAGTGTCCCCTCAGTCTCCAGCTGAACAGACCAAGTGCCCTCCTCACACGGCTTCCCCTCCAGGCCCTTCCCCATCCCTCCTTTGGACACAGGGACCCTCTGGGCTGCACTGGCTGCTCCCCCACCTGCACAGCCACAGTGGGCAGGGTGGGCATCCTGGGGGCATGTGGGGCTGTCTCACTGTGCAAGGTGCTGCTGGCTGAGTCCTGGCACAGCTTTGGGAGTGGAAGTGAGACCCTGGTGCCCAGGAAGGTGTGGCTGTGACCCCACACCAGCACTGGAGGGTCACCACGTGCTGGGAGTCACCTGCCTCTGGGGTCTGGGTGGGATTCCAGGAACCACCTCTCTTCTTCTCATCTCTACTCTCCCTTCTGTTGTTGATGTATTTGAAAAGACCCTTCTTGTTGTTCTTGGCATCCTTGGGCAAGGATGATATTCTTGGCCTCATGTTGAGGATGAAATCCAGGACAGAAGGATGAGACAGTGTGTGTATTCCAAACCTGCTCCTGGCAAACCTGAGAGCTGCTCATGCTGCTGCACCTGTAAATTCCAACAGGTTCCATAAAAATGAATGGCTGGGAAGAGAACACCTCTAGGAAGGTCTTGAAGACCCTCTTGGGTAAGACTCTGACAGGAGCACAACCCTTTTTAGCCATCAGAGAAGGCCCAAGGAGTGAGAGGTTCTGAACAATGCGGTTGCAGAAAACCTTTCAGCCCAATTCCATTGTACATGAGAAAATCCAGGTCTCAAGCAGACATTTCCTCCTGCCCAGACTCTCTGGTGCCTGGCAGGCTGTGAGGGCTGAGCCTCTTCCCACCATTAAACTCCTGTTCCATACCCATTTACATCCACCCATTTGGGAAAGAGCTCAGCTTGTGCTGAAAATCAGCACAATTCTGTGGGAAGTCCATGAACTGAGACCAGGAGCTGCCCTGCACGAGCTTCAGCAGCACCAGCTGCTCGTGGAGCTCCAGCTTCTGCCCTGCTTTTACAGAAAGCAATTAACTATAATTAATAATTAACTTCAGTGCAGCAGGATTAGTCCCTAAGGAAACCCCAGGATGACTTGACTTGGTTTTATTCACCCTCTGGGAAGCATTGCCAGGTGACAACGGCCAGGAAGAAATTTCGACAGCACTGGTGGGATTTACAAACTTCCAAAGGATTTATAAACCCTTCCAGTTTCAGGATGAGTGAAAACCACAGATCCATATTTTAGCCACCTTCTCTAGAACACCTTGTGACCAGCATGATTTCAGGTGAAATATGTTCTTTTAAATGGTCACTCAAGTTTGATTTTTAAAAATATCTTCTAAGCATTTCTTCATCTGGAGTTTGTTGCTTTATTTTATTTTTCATTTCTATAAAAGAAGGTTTTAAAGATACAAAATTCCACAAATTCACAAAAATCTGTGATTAAAAGATGCTTGAAACAATTGCTCCTAATTCTGGAAACTTCTGAAATTCCTGAAAGGTGCTTGGAAACTGCAACAAAAAAAAGCTAATAAACACCTTCCACTCCTGCCACATGCTGTGTACTTGGCAGTAGACAAATCCCACCAACATCACTTTATGTTTGTTAGAGAGATCATTACATTACTTTTGATTAAGTGTCAAGAATAAACTGTGGATGAATGATGGAGTTTTTTAATGAGTTCAAAGTCCATGAAATAATTTCCTTTCCTGGGTCAATTAGAATTTCAAAGCAAAATTCCTGTGGGACCAATGCAAAGAGGCTTTTGTTCTGCATTTCCCAGACACTCCACAGGCTGCCTGACCCTGCCTGTGTTTGGATATCTGGGATTTCACTTACTCAGATAAGAGGATGAATGCCCCAGCTGAGAGCTCTGGGGAGCAGCTTTCCCTTTCTGCCTGATAACACAGATTTTGGTGCTGGTACTGACAAAAGAAAAAAGAGAAATGCCCTGCACAGTGAACACTTCCCCTTGTCAGATTGTCCAGGGATTTTTGAGGGCAGAGATGTTCTGTGTAGTCTGGATATAAGGAGCTATAGATAGGAATATAGGAATATATCCAACAATTTCATAGAGGAAGTGAAGAAACATAGAAACATTCCCATCCCTGGAAGTGCTCAATGACAGGTTGGACAGGGCTTGGAGCAACCTGGAAGAGTGGAAGGTGTCCCTGCCCATGGCAAGGGTTGGAATGAGCTGGGCTTTAATGCCCTCCCAACCCAAACCATTCTGGGATTCCATGAAAACACGGCAGGGAAGCTGGGACAGGTGAGCCCTGACCTCCCCTTCCTGCTGCTCCTCCTTGGAGTGTCATCCAGAGAGGCAGGGAAAGCCTGGGAACTGCTGGCACTGAGCCCTTGGGGGCCCTGGGCTCCAGAGTGCAGTTTCTACACCACAGAACTGCTCTTTAATTAACCATCTACAAATCCAGGTGCTGCTCTGGCACATAACACATCCAATCCGAAAGCAATTGGCATCAGTTCTGCTAAATCCATTCCTTGCCCAGTAGGATGCACTAAAAATCAGGACATCTGTTCCTCCAAACTTCCCAGCATGTCAGCTCCTGCAATTTCCACAATAACACACAGATCTGGACTCAACAGGAAAACAAGACATGGGCTCAAGTGCTGCTTGGTCCAAACCTCTCCCTGGGGGAGTGAATTCCCAGGTTTCTGATTTTCTTGGTTTTCCATTGAAGGCAGCTTTCTCTTTGCCCCCAGCAGCACAGGTTTGCCCTTGGGGTGAAGGTTGAACCCCACAAGTGGAGGGGTTCAGAGGTGGCCAAGGACACACTGATCCCAGCCAGGAGTGTTCCCACTGCCAGGGATTTCCATGGCACAGCAGCTGGGCACTGCCCCCAGCTCATCCTGTGTCCTCACCCTGCTCTCAGAATATTCTGTGGTTAAGCATCTCCCCAGCATCAGCCTCTCCTGGCTCCTTCAGGGGACACAGCAAACAGGATGGGTCTGACTGACTGTGCTGTGAGCTGAGCCTTGCTATCCATAGGATAATCCTGCTGGTCCTCTGGAACCCTGATGGATGTCCTGCCTTGTCCACCCCACTCAGCAGCACCTTCCAAAGCTCCCTGGGCCCCATTGTGCTCACTTTCTGTCATTTCCCAGACTAAGGGACTTTTCCCAAGGATTTGCACTCACCAAACACACGGCTGAACTGCAACTACCCAAAAGCATGGGAACTGTGGAAAACATTGCCACAAAGCTCCCATTAAAACCAAGGCAGCCTTCACTTACTGCACTTCCTATGTCTCCCAAAGGTGAAGAGCTCAGGGAACCCAGAAACAGAGTATATTTATTAACTCTATTTTATAAACACAAAGTAACACAGTCACAATTTTATAACAAGGATGCCAATCATTTAACCCAGGTCACTGAACACCCTCCCCACATGGTACTGATGGAATTCAAGCCCCTCTGATCTGGGCTGGATGCAAACTACAGATCCCAGGAGTGTGTGATGGGCACTGCTGACAGAGCCAAGCTGGGCTCTCCCAGATCACATCCTGCAGTGTACGAGCAGGAGCTGAGAAAGGAGGGGTTGAGCAGAGCAAAGCAGTCAGATATTCCCTCTAAATATGCCTGTGGACTTCTCAAGGAATTCTCCTTCTCCGTGAGCCAGCATGGCTGCAGAAAGGAATCACAGAAAAACCATGGAATATCCTGAGCTGGAAGGACCCACAGGGATCATCCAGTCCAACCCCTGTCCCTGCACAGACACCCCAAAAACCCCACCCTGGGCATCCTTGAGAGCATTGTCCAAACACTGTTGGAGTTCTGGCAGCCTCAGGCTGTGCCCATTCCCAGAACCCTCTGGGAGAAGAACCTTTCCTGATATCCAACCTCATCCCCTCCCCAGCACAGCTCCAGCCATTCCCTGGTTCCTCTCCCTGATCTCCAGGGTCCATCCACATGAAATCCTCTGCTCCATGACAAGGGGCACTTGAGGAGGTGCTCAGTACCCTGGTGCTGGTCCAGGCACCCAGTGAATTACTGCTTTAAATCTGAGCAGCCTAATGAGATGCAACAGGACACCCCTCCAGCTGAAGTGTTTTGCTGGCCCAACTCCCTGGTATAAAATATAAAGCCAGGGGCTCTGTGCAGAATACAGAGGGATTTTGATTAAATTCTTCTGACGGGGAAGGCGGGAGGCAGAAATGTAGCCTTTATTGAACGCCCTCCTCAGTTTCCAGTTTATATTCCAAAAAGCTGAGAGCTGTGGTCTGAAGGCAGAAGGAGGAGAGCAGCACTGAGCATCCTGCCCTGCCCACCACGCTGTGCTGACAAGGGATCTGAAAAGGAACCAGCCTTATCTTATCTCTTCAGTCAGAAAGAGAGAAATGGAATGATTGTGCTTCCTCACAGGAGGGACAAGACTGTGCAACTCTGATTTTGGATGCCCCCAAAGGAGCAGCACATCCCTGCACAGAGCTGGTCCTTGAGCTGCTGCCTCCCAGCTGCCCCTGCATCCCACTGAGCATCCCAGGAACACCTCCAGATCCAGGCAAACCTCACCTGGAGCTAGGCAAAGGACAAAAGAAAGACACAGCGTGTGAACAGTGGGGTTCCTGCCCAATTTGGAGGTACTGAATTTGCCCAGCAGGCAGGAGAGCAAAGGGGGATTATCCCAATCTACCAACAGCCCCCAGCTCTCCCCCTCCCAGCCCTCCTCACACGAATCAGCCCCTGAAATCCTCCACAGCCAGAGCTGGCTGCACAGCTACGTGTCTGCAATGACCAAAAAGACTCTTTATTCTTCCCTCAGCCTGCAGGGCTTCAGACAGCCCATTTGTGGTTGTGACCTGGCAGTGACCTGCCATGAGCACTGCTGCCAGCCCTGCAGGGACTGCCCCAAAACCAGGGGCTTTGATGAAATCTTCAACTAACCCTGTGTCAAGAAACTCCCGAATTTCCCCAAAAATCATGAAATGGAAGGGTTGCAAGGGACCTTGAAGATCATTTTGTTCTTACCTCGTTGCCATGGGCAGGGACAGCTTCCATCAGACCAGGTTGCTCCAAGCCCCATCCAACCTGGCCTTGAAAATCAAACCATGGAAGCTCAAGAACATCCCAAACCAGCAGCACTGGGAACTCCCAGCTTCCAGAATCTGGCAACTTCCTCCTGCATGTCTCCCCCAGGATTTCCATAGGTTTTTTTCCCAGCAGCTGGTATGGAAGAGGTTTGGCTGCTGCCTGTTTGAACACACTGTGGCTGTGGGTGGTCAGCACTCAACTGCAAACCAAGCTCTGCACATCAATAATACCATGTTTGCCCAAATTTGGCTGCTCTGACTTCATCTGTCTCCCAGTCCTCTGTTCATCCCAACCCACTCTGTGCATCATTTCACCTTGTTGGGGTTTAACCTCTGGCAACTCAGCCCCACACAGCTGCTCCCTTGCTTCCCCTGGGTGGGAAATGGGAGAGTTGGGAGAGTAAAAATAAGGAAAGCGGGTTGGGATAAAAACAGCTTAATAGGGAAAGCAAAACCTCAGCATGCAAGCAAAGCAAATCAAGGAATTCACTCCACACTTCCCATGGGCAGGCAGGTTTCAGAATCATTACGGAATCACAGAATGGTTTGGGTGGGAAGAGACATTAAAGCTCAACTCATTCCCCCCCTGCCATGGGCAGGGACACCTCCCACTACCCCACTGTCCAACCTGGCCTTGGACACTCCCAGAGCATCTGTTCTCCACCACCCCTAACAGTGACTTGGGAAGACAAAAACCACACTCCAAGCATCACCCCCCTCCTTCCCGCAGCTTCACACACTGAGCATGATCCCACACGGCCTGGAACATCCCTGGGGCCAGTTGGGCTCAGCTGTCCCCTCTCAAGCCCTTGTGTCCCCAGCTGCTCCCCTGGTGGGGTGAGGAGCAGACCAGACTTGGTCCCTGTGCCAGCCCTGCTCAGGTGTCACTGTAATAGCCCTGCAACACCTGCACTCTTTCCAGCACAAACCCAAACCTGCTCCTGGGAAGAAAATCAACACTGCCCCACCCCAAAGCTCTGCTGCTGCAGCTCAGGGGTCCTGCATCACCAGACCAGAGCCAGGCCAGCACTCTCCCAGAGGGATCTGCAGACAGCTCCTGGCTCTGCACAGCCCCACGTGTGCCCTGGGCAGGTATTTAACCTCTGCAGGGCCATCTATAGAGCCAAGCAGCCCAGACCCTGCTAGTTCATGAGCTGCCTGTGCCTGCAGTGCCACCATGAGCAGGGAGGCACATCCTGCCCACCAAAGGTTTTTACAGAGGTCAGCAGTGAACAGCAAACCCACAGCAGGGGCTGCTCAGTGCTTCCTTTTTCATCATTTCTGTGCAGATTTGTGCCTTGTAACACATTGCATGCTCCCCCTTTAAATGAGATCTAAATTCTGGGATCGAGTGGAGAAGGACAGAAAGTGTCTGTTTGCTACAGAAAATAAAAAGGCTACTTTTGCAGGGAGTGTGAATGTCGTTCCCCTCCAGATGCACTCTTGAGCTTCCCTGAGCTTCCCTGCCTATGCACACCCACGGGCAGGGAGCTCTGAGAGGAGCTGTGTGGTCTCAGCAATCCTCCATCTCCAGACAGGTCAGAAAAATTCCTCAGGAGCCAAGACAGCAACCAGAGACGCTGATTAGACCTAGAAACTAATAAAGAAAACCTTTCACAGATCACAAAGGCTGTGACTCAGAGGCAAAGCTGAGCTTTAGGATTATCCCACTTACAGCTCCAGAAGAAAATTCAATTAAATGACAGTCCACCCTTTGCTGGGACGCAGTGGGCACACCAAGGAGAGCCTGCCTGGTGTGATTTGGGGAAGGGAGAAGAGCAGGGAGGAAAAGTGTCCAGGGATGGAAGACAGGAGATGTAGGACCTAGAGCACATACTGGAGCAGCTGGAAGAAACCAGTTGCAGGGAGCAATTTAAAGCAGGGAATTATGAGAGAGACAAGGAGAGCCTAGAAAAACAAAACCCCAGAAATTCATTCCTTTCAGAGGAGAGGGTGAAACAGGGTTAGCAGTAAGTGGTGCCCAGCAGGGTGAGCAGTACAGCCTGAGCTGCAAATCACACTCTGAGCAGCACTGGGGAGCAGAAAGCTGCAGAGTCACCCAGTGGCACTGGCAATCCCTCGGGATTTGGCCCCAGAGATCCTTGTGAGCTGCTGGCATGGGCTGGTAGAAATGGGGCACAAACCCAAAGCAGTGACCCACCTGCACACATCACACATCTCCTGATCACTGCCTCGGAGCTCTCCCATTGCCCAGCCTGGCAGTTCTGTGCATCCCTTCTAACCCAGCTCCTGTTTGTCCTGGGAACATTCCTCTGCCTCCTTCTCTCAAAGCACAGACCTCTCGCACCTCCTGGCCTTTGCTCACTCCTCCTCGTGCTCTCCTGCATTGCTGCTTTTGTTCAGAGGTTGATGCAAACCCAGTGTGGTGTGCAGGAGCAGCACATGGCAGCCAGCTGGTTCTGGTTTGGAGCACCTTCAGTGCTCCACAGCCCAGAGTGCCCATGTGTGATGCACAGAGTCAGGCCCAGCAGGTACCTGACTGCCACATGGAAACCAATTGTCCCTAAATCCCTCCATGCCAGACAGATGGTAATACTGACTTTCAAACTGCAGACACAAAAAGCATGTTGGCATCTGACAGAGGGCTCCTTGTTATGCAAATACATGAAATACTCTATAAAATTAAAAAAATCCAAACAAACCCAACAGGCTACTCGAGCATTCAAGGCAAAAACCTTGCTGGTCATTAACTGCTGCCTGCTAAATGGCCAGACAGTCTTTATTAACCAACAACTGCAGCAGCAAACTCTAGTGACAGCAGCGCTCAGGAGCTAAAATAAATCTCAGAGACTTTCCAGCCACCACAGTGGAAACCCTGGGGTTTGCAGCAATCTGGGCTGCCTGGGGAGAGCAGGGGGAAGGACGCTCAGAAATTGGCTGGGCAAGCTGGAACTACACTGAGCAGATCACCTCGGGTTAGCAAAGCTGGAGTCAATACCCAAGCCTTCAGATTTAGACTTTCAATCAAGTGCTTAATTAAGGGAGCCTGGAAAAGCAGGGTTCTGCAATTTAATGAGCCACTCAACGCACAGCTAAGTGCTTCAGATATCCAAGCTTTCAAAAAACATGAGAGAGCGATAAAAGAAAGTGAAGACTATGCAAATATAACCCCTCTTTGGGTCGGCTGGGAGGTTTGCTGCAAAGAAATTAGGATGCTCCATTGCTGGAATGGCTCTGAGATGGTGACAGGAATATTGATTAAGGGGCTTGATCCTCAGTGGCTTCAGCTCCTCTGATTTCCAGAGGATATCCCAGATTTCCACCTGCTGCCTCCTGCAGTTCACTTCCCTGGGTTTTTCACCTGCAGGAAAAGGCTCCTCTCAGGGGAACCAGGTTAGAGGAGCTGGGAAGTGGCCAACAGCTGTGGTGGGAATTTCAGCCAAGTTTCAGAAACCTGAGTGCCTTTAGGTGTCTGTTTTTCTCCCTTGCACATTCTGATAGGAGGATCAGAAAGCAAAATGCCCTCGAAGAGCTGGAGGTGCCCTCAGTGGAAGGACTCATGTCAGGAAAGCACCAAGGCTGGGAGAAATGAGCCTCAGATCCACAGGAAGCCTGTGTGCCCCTGCCTTTGGCCTGACCTGAGCTGGCCTCTCCCAAAGGGGTTCCTGGGGCACAGCTGGAGAGTTTGGGAGGCATCAGGTCAGACAGCTGGCTGAGAACTGCTCTGTGCAGGGACTGTCACACTGCTGCTCTGAAGGGAAATCCCAGAATGAATCCTGCAATGGTTTGGGTTGGATAGACCATAAAGCTCATCCCATCCCACCCCCTGCCATGGCAGGGACACCTTCCACTGTCCCAGGTTGCTCCAAGCCCTGTCCAGCCTGGCCTTGGACATTCAGGGATCCAGGGGCAGCCACAGCTTCTCTGGGCACCCTGTGCCAGGGCCTGCCCACCCTCACAGTGGAGAAATTTTTTTCTAATATCCAATCTAAACCTACTCTCTCAGTGAGAAGCCATTCCCTGTGTCCTGTCCCTCCATTCCTTGTCCCCAGTACCTCTGCAGCTCTCCTGGAGCACCTTTAGGCACTGGCAGGGGCTCTGAGGTCTCCTCTTCTGGGGCTTTCTCTTCTCCAGGTGAGCACCCCCAGCTGTCCCAGCCTGGCTCCAGAGATCCTAAATCCCAGACTTTGGGGCATCCTGCTTGACAAGCACCCATGGGGAGCTCTGTGGAGGGTGAGGTTCAGGGTTAGTCTCAAACTCAGGGCTTGAGGCTTGGCAGGACTTTTGCACTTCTGATTTGAAAACTGAGACACTCAATACAAGATCCAAATGCTACATGTTAAAAAAAAATTAGTAAGTACAGCATGTGGCCCCAAAGATGATTCAGGGGTGGAAGAAAACGTTTGACAAAGAGAAAATTAAAGAGCTTGCTCTGTTTAGCTTATCAAAAGGAATATGGGAAGGTGATGTGATTACTGTAAGAACCTTCATCTGCAGACAATACCAGATACCAAAGGGCTCTTTAATCAAAAGGGTAAAGACAGAACAGGAACAAATGGCTGCGAGCTGAAGCCCAACCAATTCAAACGAGATAAAGGGCACAAATTATAGCAGGGAGATGATTAACCACTGGCACAAGTGACAAGGAGGGCAGGGGAGTCTGACTGTTGACATCTTAACTGCGTTGCTGTCTGAAAGAGACACTTTAATCGCTCAGGTTCCCAGGCTCAGGGCTGGGTTGGGCTGGCAGTGACACCAGGAGGCACAAACAGTGCTGCAGTGACAGTGACAGGCTGATCCCAACACCTCCCAGACCCTCCAGGCGTCTTAAGCAAACCCATCCCCGCGATCCCTCCCTGCTCAGGGGCAGCAGGGTAACACAGAACTCACGGGAGATGCCAGCCTGCTGTGGGATGCTCCCGGGGAGCCCAGATTTGGGAATCCATGCCCAGCTCTGCCCCTGGGCTCCACCACACCCTGTGCAGACGCTGTAAGGACCATCCTGTCTGTGTACAACTGCAGCCCCAGCTGAAATGTTGTATTGGCTCCCTTCAATCACAGCTCTGCTTTTCGTTCCTTTTTCCCCACTGCTCTAAACCCCAGCTCCAGCCCCAGCTCCGTTATTTCCTGCATTCCACACCTGGAGAACAGATCCCAGCAATTCCCCCGGTTCTGGTTTTTAAGCACAGTGAACAATTACACTCAGCTGCACTGCTAAGGCAGCGTTAATGAGGCTGATCCACACACTGTGCTGCCAGCAGCTGCTGCACAGATCACCCCGTGCATCTGGGGAATGCAGGGTGCAGGAGGAGCCCCGGGATCCCCCTTGGCTGTGATGGCTGTGGGGTGAGCCAGGGCTGAGCCCTGCCCGGGGCTTCTCCTCGCATCACCACCAGCCAGCTCCTGTGGGCACAGCTGGAGCTCTGAGTAGACACCCCTGAGCTCAGGCTGTGGCCACCACCAGCTCTGGGCACTCCCTGTCCGGCACAGAACCATGGAATTATGGAATTGTTATGGAAAAGACCTCTGAGGCCATCGGGTCCAACCATCAACCCAGCAGCAGCACCACCACACAGGTCCTGGTGGTCCCCAGCTTCCCACTGAGGTCAGGGCATGGCCACTACCAGCTCCTCTGAGATGGAGTCCAACCATGCACCCAGCACCACCACCATGGCCTAAACCAAGTCCCAAAGTGCCACAGCCACACACCTTTTAAATCCCTCCAGGGACTGGGGACTCCAGCACTGCCCTGTGCAGCTCTTCAGTGCTTGACAACACTTTCCATGAAGGAGTTGTTCCTAATATCCAATGCAAACCTCCCCTGGCACGATCTGAGGCCATCAGCACCCTTGGCTGAGGCACCCAGGGATGCACCATGGGCTGGGACAGGTGGGTGGCTCTGCCCTCTCGGGGATCCCAGTGGAATCCTTTGGTGTCATTTGGGGTTCTCCCCTCTGCAGACCATTTCCAGGGGCAAGGTCACCTCTCAGGGCTGAAGGAGGAGGAGGAGGATGTATTTCCCTGAGCCCCAAGGACACCCAGCACCCCCTGAGGGGCTGCACATGGCTCTGGGTGGCACTGGGGAGCCCAGGTGTGGGCACAGGCTGCTCTGCCCAGCCCAGGGCTCCTTCCTGCCAGTGCCAGATGTGTCCATATCCCTGGGAATGCATTAATAGAGTCACTGCTCCAACAATATTTACCTGCAGGCTGCCAAGTGCTTCTCGACAGAGCAAATATTTGTGTGTTCCATCCACCCTGACAGCCCCACTGCCGGGGAGCAGCATCCCTGGGAGATGGATCAATAGGGAGCTGCTCCTCCACAGCCCCAGCAAAGGCCAACAGGTCCCTTTCCACGGGTGTGACAAGGGGACATGCCTGGGGACACCTGAGGGTGCCTTTCTGGGGGAAACTGAGGCTGCTCCTTTCTGCCACAGTGGTGCTAAAGGAAAGGACGCTGCTGGGATAACCCCAAATCCAGCCCTGAGCCAAGAGCCAAAAATCCATGAACTCCCTTCTGGAAAAGCCCAGCTCCAAGTGACAGACTTAAAAATCCTTCAGTTGGCACAATCCATGAAAACTCCTGGGCAAGGATCTGTTTGGCTCCTGAACCAGGAGACAGCAGGTTTTGGGGAGGCCAAACCTTTTGGGAGAGCACTGCTGGCAGTGATGGGGTCCATTCCCTTTCCCTGGGTCTGGGAATGCTCCTGCCCACTCCTGCTGATCCCTGCCTGGGGCTGGAGCTGCCAGAGCTGCTGCATTTGGGCATCACAGGCTGCCCCACACCAGGCCCTGCCCTGCCCCAGGGACATGAAAGCCTTTGGAGTCAGGGAAAACTCCAGCCCAGCCACCCCAGAGATCAAGCAATTACTGCTAATTAGGAGGTGGACAAATAGGGAGTGGTTGAGGAAACAGGCTTTTGGGACAGGGACTGGCACTGAGAATGGAGAGGACAGGGTGAACCACCCCTGTTAGGGAACCGAGGCAAACATTTTCAGCATCTTAAGGAGGGCATTTTTAAAGCTGTGACCTGGTTGTGTTTCATCCCTGGACAGGCTGGATGTGGCATTCAAGGACCCAAGTTTATTCAAAGATCCCAGTTTACTCCCATTGTGCCAATTTGTCACCCTTATCTCCAGCAGCTCACGCTGCTCTGGCAGGCTGGGAAGCAAATGTTGCCCTTGAGGAAGCAGCACGTGCTGGGAAAAGAGATCCAACCAAATGAGATGCATGAGGAATGGGATTCTCAGGTCTCTGGGAGAGGGGCACAGCACCTGCAGCAGGGACTGGGGCTTTGCTGAGGAATCCTCTCCCTTCTATCAGAAAATTACCCTCTGAGTGCTGCTGGAGAGCAGCTGGAAAGGGAGGGGAAAGAGCTTGCCATGGAATATGTGAAATGAAATCACAAAGCTTACAGGAAAATGTATGTGGCCCTTTTTGTAGATTCAAACTCCAAGTTACAATTTACTGTTTCTCAGTAAAGTTACAACTTTCATTCTTCTTATTAAAAGCATGGCAGCTTCAAAACAAAAAACTTTCTGTAGCAATTGTCCCTGGATCCCTGGAAGTGTCCAAGGCCAGGCTGGACAGGGCTTGGAGCAGCCTGGGACAGTGGAAGGTGTCACTGCCAGGGCAGGGGTGGAATAGGATGAGCTTTAAGGTTCCTCCCAACCCAAAAATTCTGTGATTTTATGATCTTTAAGGTCCCCATCAACCCAAAGCACTCTGTGAGTCTATGATTCTTTGTCAATTTGCAACAAAAAATAATTTTTAACCTCAAAATCTTGAAATAAAACTCATCCTTTTTGTTTTTCCGCTGTGGAACAAAATCCCCGATGTTATCGCCATGGACAGCTATGGAATCTACCAAAGGTGGCCTCCCCATCAAATTCTGTGATCATGGCATTATTGATGTATCCCCACTCCACAGGACTTCCCTGCAAAGAGCCTGGAAAATGCTGATTATTGGGAGCATTGGTCAGCAAACTGCCAAGTGCTGGACTACTTGCTGTGCTGCTCCCCATGATAAATAAATAAAACTGCTGCTTTGCCCTTTATAGCATTGATTGCATCTGTGTAAAACAAATAGGGAAAAAAAACCCCATCACAGGAGGGACTTACAGTTGCTCTTTAACTCAACCCCAGCCCAGAGGGGGAGGAATTCCTATTGATGGTGTTGTCTCCAGGGTGCTGCAGTGGGATGGTGAAGATTGAGCACTGTCCAGGCTGGAGGGGATGGCACAGCCCTGGCTGAGGGTGGTAGTCAGAGGAAAGGGTTTCTGAGCTGCTCTGCCCCCCAGCACCCAGCCAGAGGCAGGAACAGCCTGAAGGAGCAGGAAAATGGGAGTGCAAAGAGGCAAATGGGCCCACAAGCTGCAAGAGCAGTGAGGAAAAGCAGTGCAGAGAGCAGAATCCTGGTGCAGAGCAGGAGCAACTTCTCCTTCCATCACCTCTTTGCAGAGTGTCTGGTGGCCTCTCCCAGGCTGGCCATGGCACAGGAATGCAGGGAGAGCTGGAATTCTGACCTTTACTACAGCTTGGCCAACCTACAGGGTGCCCAAGAAGCTGTGGCTGCCCCTGGATCCCTGGCAGTGTCCAAGGCCAGGCTGGACAGGGCTTGGAAGAACCATTCAGACACACCTTTCCCTTGGCTCTCCCTGCTCACTTCCCCACATCCCCCCATCTCAGTGCCATCCATCCCCTCATTCCAGTGCCATCCATCCCCTCAGCATTCCCCTTCTCCCCCTCGCTGATGGAAAATGATGGCACCAGCCAGCCCTGATTTCCTTCTCCACCAAACAAATCCTGTGCCAAATGTTGTGATTCATCCAAGGAGTGAGAGCAGAACCTTTCTCAGTCCAAATGGTGATCTTTAACATCCAGAGGCTTCTGCCACCTGGAGTACAGGCTTCACTTTGAATTAGTGGTGTTAACAAACCTGCAATAGCAAGCTCCCCATGGTGTTTTTCCAAGGGTTTTGTAGAAATGACAGCAGCATCACATTCCCTCCCAGCCCTGTCCATCCTGGCCTTGGACACTCCCAGGGATCCAGGGGCAGCCACAGCTTCTCTGGGCACCCTCTGCCAGGGCCTGCCCACCCTCACAGGGAAGGATTCCCTCCCAACATCCCACCTAACCCTGCCCTTTGGCAGCTGAAAGCCATTAGAAGAATCCCAATTTTTTTTTTTCTGTTTGCAGCCAGAAACTTCCTCTACCCCAGGGAGCTCATCCCACATTCCAGAAGGGAGTGTGAAGTAGGCTCAATTCACCTTGCCCAGGTGACTCTCTGCTTTTCCTTTTTGAGGTCTGAACCCCCAAACCTCCTGTTCCTCTCTGTCCATCCCACCTGAGTCAGAGCCTCTCTCCCTGCCAAGAGCAATCCCTCGGACAGAGCTCCTTGTTACATTGAATTTTATGGAATATAGATCTGTTTCCTCCCCAGCTCTGAGCTTTGCTGACTCAGAGCAAAGGGATCTTTAATGATCCCCTGGATAGCTGTATTTTTCTTATCTAAGTGCTCACAAATTGCATCCTATGACCAATTAAACAGACAGTCTCTCATTTTTTCACAACAAACATAATTTGTAATTCCGAAACGTCAATAAAAAGTCCTTCCTTCCTTTTTATATTCCAGGGCATTTGCAACTCAGCTCAGTAATTCTGGAGTCAATAATTTAAAAAAGGGGCAATTAGGGTATTAATTGGGAATCACCAAGTTACTTCATAGATGATATTCCATATTTCTCCACTGCCTGTTCTGCCCAGACTGCTCTCACCACGAGGAATGCTGCTCCATCATCACAGCTGGGGTTTTTAGAGCAGCACATCCATCCCTCCCAGCCCTTCAGCTCAGCTGGGCTCCTGCCTGGAAACACCAGACAGGTGAGGGATCTGGTTCAGGGCAAGGGGATGATGAATCCTGGAGGGATGAGCAGGATTTGCCTTGAACTCAGCTGTGTTTGCTGTTGGGAACCAGGTGGGGAAAAACCAGCCTGGTGACTGGAGAATTACAGTGAGAAAAGGGAAAAGGATTTTCTGAAAACACCACTGTCCACCATAACCACAACAGTTCCATTTTATAAATAATACATTTTGTTTCCTGCCTGCTGTTCTGGGTTATTCCTAAAACAGAAAAATAGAAGTGGCCCAACAGAAAGCAGGTTTTTGGTACTAAAAAACCAATGGTGTAGTTACAAGGCTAAATCTCACTTCAGACATCCAGGCATCCCTTTCACTGCCCTGGGAAAGGTCTGGATGTGGGATCCCTGAGCCAGGCAGGGAGGTTCAGGACCCCACACTTGTCCATGGCCTTGTCTCACACCAGGGAAGGGAGAGGATGAGTCTGGAAGAAGGATATGGGAGAGGAGGGAGGAACAGGGAGTGAGCACCTGCACTGTGACACACTGCCGGAGTGTCCCCAGCCCTGCAGACACAACCAAAGCAGCTCCCCCAGCCCTGTCCCTCCTCCCAGCTGGCATTTTTGGAAATGGGATGCTGCTCTCTCGTTTCCTTGCCCAGCACCATCCCAGCTCACAATGGATGTGGCAAACTCTGGGCCTTGCTGGCAGCCAGCAAGGCAGAGCTCACACCCAGCCCAGGCACAAAGGCACAGCAATCTGCTTCCCCAGCTCTCCCTCGGAGGGATCTTGCTGCTATCAGGAGGGATATTTCTGATATCAGAGTGCTAATACAGCCTGGCTTTGGATGGATTGGCAGCTCACCACCTGCAGTATTAAGACTTCCATCAGCTGTCTCGTCACACAAAGAGCAGTGTCTCTATCAAATCCTAATACCTGGTGATGCTGCAAGTTTGGGATTAATACCGAGGATAAGGAGGAAATGCAAGTCAGCTGAATGCAGGGGGATGTTATCCCAGTTTGGGGATGCTGCTGCCTGGGATCAGCTCCTCTGCACCAGCACAGCAGCTCTGGCACTGGAATGCACACAGGAGGCAAAGGATGAAGCCAAAGAAGCAGAAATTTCCAGGAGTGGGGGACTATTGCAGACACTCTGGAAATAGTTCTGGAAGGGAAATGAGGTGAGGCAGAGCATGGGAATGAGGGCCACAGGAAGTTCATGTGGGGGAAAGTCTCACTGAGCCCATCACAAGTGCCTGGAAGTGCAGCAGTGCCCTGCTTCTGTAGCATGAGGCAATGGCAGCTCATGGCCACCTCCAGGGAGGGAATTCTCCTCTGCTCTGCTCAGGTGAGACCCCAACTGCAGAGCTGCCCAGCCCTGGGACCCCTAGGGCAAGAAGGACGTGGAGCTGATGGAACAAGTGGCAAGGAGGGCACAGAGATGCTCAAGGGCTGAGCCCCTCTGCTCTGGGACAGGCTGGGAGAGCTGGGGGTGTTCAGCAGAGAGGAGAAAGCTTCAGGGAGACCTCAGAGCCCCTGCCAGTGCCTAAAGGGGCTCCAGGAGAGCTGGAGAGGGACTTGGGACAAGGGGTGGAGGGACAGGACAAGGAGGAATGGCTTCCCACTGCCAGAGAGCAGGGATAGATGGAATATTGGGAAGGAATTCCTGGCTGTGAGGGTGGGGAGGCACTGGCACAGGGTGCCCAGAGAAGCTGTGGCTGCCCCTGGATCCCTGAAAGTGTCCAAGGCCAGGTTGGATATTGGGGCTTGGAGCAGCCTGGGATAGTGGAAGCTGTCCCTGCCCATGGCAGGGGGTGGAACAGGATGAGCTTTCAGGTCCTTTCCAAAGCCATTCCTGATTCCATGATTCCACGACCACAGACCTCCTGCACCCCTGGGGCTGCTGCAGCACCAGCCCCAGCAGAGGCTTTCAGGGTGCAGAGACTTTGGGATCAGCCCTCAGGACACTCCCTGCTCCCCCCAGTCTGGAGAGAGCTCCCAGGAAGGGCCAGAGGCAGGAGCTCCACCTCCACTCCCCATCCTGCCTTCAGGAATGATTTCCAGCGCAGACACCCCAAAACTGGACACTTCCCCTTACATGTGCGGTGCTGTGCTGGTCCCAAAGCAGGGCTGTGCAGGGACACTCAGCAGTGTGTGCAGGAAGAGCTGAGAGCAGCAGGATCCCTGTCACCAGAGCTGGGACATCCCTGCCTGGATGCTCCATGGGCAGTTCAGGAGGCAGGATGGAAAAGGCAGCAGTGAGCAGCTGGCAGAGCCTTCCTCAGCCTGGGTTTTCCCTCAAGATTCCATCGATGCTGATAAGAGATGGTGAAGGATTTTCCTGCCACACACAGCTCTAGGATGGAGCTCCTGATCTATGGATCACAGTTCACCAAGGAGACAGCTCTGTGGGAAAACACTCTGGAGGAAGAAATGGCACTGCTGCAGAGAAAAGCTCAGGGAACCATTTTTTGGGGTCATTGTCTTAGAGAAACTGCCCTGTAAAGTGACAGAACAGCTCTTAACCGAGCACCAGGGACTCCTCCCATGCACTGCAGACTTCCTCTCCTGCTGTCCCTGTTCCCTGGGAGCACAGCCTGACCCCTCAGCTGTCCCCTCCTGTCAGGAGCTGTGCAGAGCCACAAGGTCCCCCTGAGCCTCTTTTTTCTCCAGGCTGAGCTCCTTTCCCAGCTCCCTGAGCCACTCCTGGGGCTCCAGACCCTTCCCAGCTCTGTTCCCATTCCTGGACATGCTTCCCATGCAGAGTGTGCCCCACGAGCTGTACCTGTACCTATGGGAATTCCCTCACCACAGAGCCCTAAAGCCAAAAATCAGACACATTTCACCTTGCTCATCAACTTCCCAGCAGTTCCAGTTAATGGTGCCACACAAGGGCCTTAAGTCCTCCCTGCATCAGACAGGAGGCACCACCCAGGCAGGCACCAGGGACCTACAAGGTTTTTCCCCAAACCTCCTTGAAGAGGGTTCTCAGCAGACTTTCCACAGCCAGGAAAGGCACCTGCAGCTTCCTGAGCCCCCTCTGAGGTTCATCACCTCTGCCAGTCCACAAAACCTTACCCTCCAGCACTATAAACTCCAGCATTTATACTCTGCTTGTGAGCATGAGAAAGAAAAGCTTCACTGGAAGGTTTGGCTGGGCCCATACTAAAAATTCTCCATCCCTTATACACCTTTTCCTCAAATTACAAAATAATATCACCTGATTTTACAGTTCTGCAGATTTCATGTGCCACACAGTAGCATCTGTGCGTGTTCCCAATTTTTGCCTTTGGCTGGGAACATCCCTTACCTGCCCATTTTTGGTTTACAAGTACAAAGGCAAAGCTCCAGTGCAGCTTTCCACCCCCTGCAAATCGAGATATTGGTGTTTATTTATAGCTCCTTGTTTGCAGAAAGCCCACGGAGAGGGGAAGAGATGTCATTCCCAGGGGAAGGCAGAGGGATTGAATCAATCACCACACGGAGGGGCCTGGGGTGTTTGACAAAAGAACCACAATTCGCAACAGAAGAGAAATTATCCAAACAGATCCAAACACATCCTTGTCTGTCAGTTACTTGATACAATCTTCACAATAAACAGAGCAGGAGCCCCTTTTGAGGTGTGTCAGCAAAGTACAGCTTTCCTCTCCAGTTTTTGAGTTTGCTCAAGTTGGAATCTCACTTTGAATCCCAAACTGTGTCACTGACTGATCCCCAAATGATCTCCAGCTTCTCTAAAAGTTTCCTTCCAGAGCTGGGAAACAAATCCTCCCAAGGTGCTGCAAACTGCTCTGCCATGGCATGTTTGAAGGGTTTGGGTTGGAAGGGACATTAAAGCTCATCCCATTGCACCTGCCATGGCAGGGACACCTTCCACTATCCCATGCTGCTCCAAGCCCTGTCCAACCTGGCCTTGGACACTGCCAGGGATCCAGGGGCAGCCACAGCTTCCCTGGGCACCCTGTGCCAGGGCCTGCCCACCCTCACAGGGAACAATTCCTTCCCAATATCCCACCTAACTCTGCCCTCCTTCAACTTAAAGCCTTTCCCCCCTTTCCTGTCACTCCATGCCTTCGTAAAAAGTAGGGTAAGGTAAGAATGGGCAGGATAGGCGGCTGCTCTATGAAAAAAAGATATTTCTGTAGCTGTAGTAAAGGGAGAAGGGAGTTGGTCTCCTTTTCTCCTGCATTGATAAAAATTGTCAAAGATGGACAAGGAGAGCTTCTTAATTTGGAAAAAAGGGTCAGCACCTCACAGACACCCACAGATTTCCCTGCCAGCATCAGGGAACTGACCTACCTTCAGGATTTACAGGGTGATCCTACCTGCAGTGCCAACTCAGCTGAAGAGGGAGAATGGAAAATAGGGAGAACGAGGAAGAGAAAAGAATAAAAGAGAAGTACTGGAATAAAATTCATGGCATGAACAAGTTCTCATGTTTCCTACACACCTCTGCTGAGTGCAGCAGGCAGCTCCTCCTGCACACAGGCAATTGCAATCCTGTAGCTCCCACATTTTATTCCCTAACCAAATCTAACCATGCCAATACCTCATGGTGGAACTACAAATATTTATAACCAGCCACCAATTAACCCAGCAATGTTCCCTTGGTTCCTCTGAGTTTGTCTGAGATCTCCTAAGCTTTACATGAGCCATGCAGTGCCCTTTGTATTCCCTCACTTTCCTTAGGGTGATAACATCCCAGGGCTGTTACACTCAAGGGATCACCAATTCGATGCCCTGGGAGTCAGGAGGTGGAATGACAGAATCACAGAATATCCTGGGCTGGAACGACCCACAAGGATCATCCAGTCAAGCCCCTGTTCCTGCACAGACACCCCAACAATCCCACCCTGTGTATCCCTGGCAGCATTGCCAAACGCTCCTGGAGCTCTAGAGCTCTGTCCATTCCGTCTTCAGTGTCCTGTGAGAGAAGGACCTTTTCCCAAAATCCAAGGGACATGATGTATCCAGCCATGCCCTGTGCCAGAGCCAGGTTCAAACCCACCCTGTATCCACCCTCCATCCGACAGAACCAGCTCAGTGACACAACATCCCATGGAAATGGAAATCCCATCCACAAGCACAGCTCTAACCAGAGGATTTTTTAGCAGGAATAGGGAACTATGCAGATAACCACAATTTGGAGCCTCAGCCTGCTCTATTTTGTGCCTGTTCTGCAGGAGAGCAGGGAATAGCTCAAAATCTTGTCTTGCTGTGTATTTTTAAAAAACATATGATTCCCATCCTCCAACCCCTTTCCCACTTTTGGGCTCACCTTGCGAATCAGATGGCCCCAGGTGACAAAATAACCTGAGTATCTGCAGTAATGTGCTTTCCAGAGCCATTGTGGTAATGGCAGGAGCTGCTCTGTAAGAAATGGACCATTTATGGGTGGCAGATAAGAGCTCTCAATTCCTCCCAGCCGTGGAGCAGTGCTGGGGGTTCCCTCTTTGTCTGAGCTCAGGGGGGCTGGGCTGTGGCAGCCACAGGGCAACTGAAAGACAGCAGAAAAGTCATTCATTCCCTTTCTCCTTCCACAATTTCCTCAGTGTTTAAATGCAGAGCAGGAAAAAGCTTCAGAGCAGCAGGAGAGCTGGGCTGGGAGCAGCCAGGGCTCTGCAGGGCTGCACATCCTCATCTCCAGGACAATGGCAGAATAAGGAGCTGCTGGGAGTGCAGACTTCTCTCCTTGTTCAGAGCTGGAACCAAGCAAAGTCCATCCCTGTCCCTGAACACCTCCCTGCCTGTGGGAAGCTCAGCAGGGAAGCTACACCAAAATCCTGGCCACCAAAATCCTGCCATTTGGAGCAGACTCGCTGGGAAAGGACCTTCTCCTTATCACAGCAGTAAGATGGGAATTACCTACAATTAATTTCAAGACATTGGGGTGGAAGCCAAGCCCAAGCAAGGAGGGGATCCAACAAGCAGCAATCCCAGGCCTATTGGGCCAGGAATTACAGTGCAGCAAGGTCACTAATGGGGGGAAAACTCATCCAAGCAATTCTGAGTGGGAGGGGAGGGTGGGAGATGACGCTGGCAAGTGCAGGGTGAAATCAAACTGGAGAAATCAATAATGGGAGAGGACAGAGGGGGGCATGGGACACAGGAAGAGATAAATTAAAGGCTTGCCCAGGTGCTGTGATGGCTAGTGAGCAATAAATAAAATCAAAGAGGGCAACAGGGACGAGCAAGGCACTGTGAAAAATTAATTAAAAGGAAGGGAGGCATAACCAAGGCATAAAACATGGGTGCTGCTCCACTCCAGGCAGTGGAGAGGCTTTGGGAAGGGTAGCAGGAGCCAAGGCAGGGGCTGTAAAGGCTGTGAGTGCATGGGAGGGGCAGGTAAACAGCATAGAGGCATTTCCAGCCTCTGAGAAGCAGGAAAGCACCGGAGAGGAAAAGAAGTCTCTTGCAGAAGGAGGTGTTGGCGTAGCAAACTTCACTCCTTGGCTTTTGTAGTCCAAACACAGCAGGGCATTGAGTCCCCCATCTGCCTGCTGCTGTCCCCTGTCCCTGCCCCCCAGGAGGGACAGGGTGCTACTCAGGGTGGGATCTCCCCTGGCTGAGTCCCAGGCTGGAGCTGGCTCCCCCAGGACTCCCTCTGGCTCTCCCAAACCAACCCCAGGCTCCCTGCAGCCATCCCTGCAGGCAAACCCAGCTCCTGAGCACAGCTCACCAGCCCTGCCTGCTGCAGCCCAGCCAGGGGGGATGCATCCTGCTGCCTTCTCCAGGCTGTGGGACAGACAGGGTTTGGGGAAGGCCACAGGACCAGCACAGAGTCACATCCACATCCCCATGGATCCACTGGCCATCAGTGCTGGAATGCCAGCTCAGAGTGCTCAGGGAACACTGCTTCCCTCAGGGACTGTCCTGGGCTGAGCCTTGGACACTGGAGCTGTTCCCCTTTGGACAAAGGAGTGCCATGGCCTGGGAGAGCCAGAGCTGGAGAAGGGCTGGATGGAGAGAGCACAGCTCAGGCTCCTCACTCGAGCAGGGGGGGAGCAGAACTTGCCTGAAATCCCATTTGTGTCCTGTGCCCATCACCCAGCAGCTGCACAGTCAGCCCAAAGCCCTGCAGCCCATTCCCTGCATCACCTGGGATAGTGGGAAGTGTCTAAGAAGGGGTGGAACAAGAGGAGCTTTAAGCTCTCTTCCAACCCAAACCGTTCTGTGATTCTGTGAAATGATTACAGGAGTATTTTCAGGCCCTTCAAGCCACAGGGGAAAAGAAAGACTCGGCCAAGTCTGGCTCACACCTGCCTTTAAAGCAGCTCTCTTTGAAATGAACAGGCTGCCTCAGTGCTAAGAAGATTATAAGCAGAGACACCTCAGCCAGAGGAGGGAAGAAGTAATAATAAAGGCATTCAAAGCTATGACAAGCAAACAGAAAAAAACAATAAAAAAAGAATGCAGCAGCCTATCTGGATAGAGCAGGAGGGGTACAAGGAAGATCAAGGCACAGACTCAGAACATCTCTGTGGGGCTGAACCACCCAGGAGAAGCACAAGGACTTTCCCAAGCCCCAGTGGACACTGAGCAGGCAGGGAAGGCTTGTAGGGAAAGTAGGACAAGAAGTGATGGATAATTAACAACACCAGAGAAAGCTAAGTGGCCCACAAACCTCTCCCTGCCCTGACAAACTTCTCCTTGGCTTGGGACCAGAACTGGGGGAAGCCAAGGGATGGTTCACTGCACCCCACTCAGGACAGGGAGCAGGACAGGCTCAAGGAAATGGAAATGTAGAGGAGGAAAAGGGTGGCTTTCTTCTGGCTCTGCACAACTCCTGACAGGAGGGGACAGCCAGGGGGGTCAGGTTCTGCTCCCAGGGAACAGGGACAGGATAAGAGGAAACAACCCCAAGGTGTGCTGGAGGGATTCAGATTGGATATTAAGGAAAATTTCTCCATTGCAAGGGTGGTCAGGCACTGGCACAGGCTGCCCAAGGCAGTGATGGAGCCACCGTTCCTGGAAGTATCCATAAACATGTGGATGTGGCACCTGGGGACATGGGTAGTGATGGGCTTGGCAGTGCTGGGTTAAGGGTTGGACTTGATGGCCTCAGAGGTCCTTTCCAACCATAAAGATTCCAAGATTCTGTGAGGAGATAACCCAGGGGAGGTGAACAGGGCACAGGTGTGCTGCTTCCAGACAGCACAGCAAACCCAGGCTTTTAGGGCAAGATGTGGGGAAATGAAACAAGGATTCATTACACAGCTTTTCCCAGTAAAACAGGAAAAACAGGGAAGAGACCAAGGCTGCCACGACCCTTTTTGTCTCTCTGCTGGGAAGGGGAGAAGAACAGCCTACAATCAAGTGTTTGTCCCAAAGAATCATGGAATGGACTGAGCTGGAAGGACCCACAGATCATGCAGTCCAGCTCCTGGCCCTGCACAGACACCCCAACAATTCCACCCTGGCAGCATTGTCCAAATGCTCCTGGAGCTCTGGCAGATTCCCTGGGGAATTTCCACAGATTTCCCCCACCAGAGGAACCTTGGGGATCCACATCAGTCCTTGCCCAGCACATCCCAAGGTTACTCTCACTGATCCACAGACCTGTTTTTCCAATGGAACCCCCACCCTAAGGAGAAACTAAAAATAAAGGATTTTAGCAGGAAAAACCCACCCTACCTCAGACAGCTCATCTTAAACACAGAGGGTGTGGCATCTCCCACCCTCTGGATGTCACAGCACCCTGGGAAGGGGATCCAGCCCAACCTCTCCAGGCAGCACAAGGCCACTCTCATTTCACCAGTCTTCAGTCCCAGCACTGCCTGTGAAAGGTCAGCACCTCGAGCAAGCTGCACATCCGATGATGAAATGGCAAAACAAGCAACCTTTTGGCTCATGTCCTGAAATCTCCAGTTCAGGCTGAACTGGAAGCAACTCTCAGGCCTGGATTCCTACAGATGAAGGACTGTGGCCATCTCACTGTTTGTCTTTTCTGCATTTCCTGCTAACCCCTATCTGTCTCCTTAATAAAACCCCCCCAAGCCCTGCTCCCATGCCATTTTTGCTGCATGTACAAGGCCAGAGCCATCGTGTCCCCTCAGCACACGTCAGTATGGCCTTGCAGAGGGAAGCTGAGGAAGGATGTGCAGCCAGATCTATTTTTGTACTTTCATTTTAAAGCATCCCCTTGACTCGCTGCTTTCTGACCCACATTTCAGCTCCAGAGCTCAGGGGTGCAGCTGGAAAGCTGCAGCCAGCCAGGAGAGGACAGAGGGAAGGAGCAGCACTGAGGCATCCCTTGTTTCCTGTCCCCTCTGTCCAAGCACCTCATGGGGGTGACACATCCACCTGGCATTAAATCCTGTCCCTGCCCTTTCTCTGCACTCCCTGCTTCAGGGAACAGCACCTGGTTCTTGAGAGGAGGGGCAGGAAACACCCTGCAGGGGAGGACAAGGGGGAGAGGAACTGGGGGTTCAGAGGGAGGTGGGAAGAACCATCCTCAGTCCCTCTGGCCACCAGCATGTTCCTGCAAAGACTGAAGTGTTGGTAAGCATAACCCACCCCACTGCCATGGCAAACACTGCCCTGAGCTCCCCCAAACTCCTCCCAGCTGGGTTCCCATCGATGAACACACAGACACAGGCAGGGGATGCTCCTGTCAGACACCTGGGGCAGCTCCAACCTCCCCTCAGGAGCAACTCAGAAACTTCTGAGGTTTCATTCTGCCAACATTTTCACCCAAAGGTTGAGCACAGCCACAGCAGAAGGGACTTGTGCCATCACCTGTCTGCTGTTTGCACAAGCAGTTATTTGGGAAAAGATTTTACATTTTCCATTCATGCACCACCTTGATCTGAATTAACCTCCAGGTCTTGAGAAGCTCTGAGAAACAGATGATTTCAAAAAGGAAATCCAGGAATGAAAAAAGAAAAACAATTACCAGTCAGGTAATTTAAATTGACATCAGATTTCAATAAGATCAAGATTTGCAGAAAACTGAGTGTTAATTATGAATGGCTTGCTCAGCTTGTAAAAGAATCAAACATTTGGGTTGATCACAGAAAACCAGCTCAGCTCTAGAGATGAATCCTTGGCTTAGGGAGGTGGTATTAACCATGGCTTTCTTCGAGCACAAGAATTTTGACAGAATGTACAGGTTTAAAATGATCCATGTGCTTGATTTCTGTGACTTCTCCAGGTTTTACATCCCAAAGCAGGGCAGGTGCAATGCACTGGATCATGTTTGATTTTCTGTTCAGCCTACAACCCTTAAATAACACCCAATACTCTGCTCTTCTCAGACACCAGGAGACAAATAAACTTCCACTCACAGACTGCACCATCAGCTGGAAGGAAGGGCCTGAGCAGGAGGGTCCTGTCCTGCATCCATCACTTGGCAGCTTTGCTGTTGCCTTGGCAGAGCAGCTGAGAGATTCAGGCAATTCATTTGCCCATTTAGAAGCCCAGGTAAGAGCCATGATGGTGTTTACAAAGGGTTAATCAGCAGCTCCTCTTCCTCACTCACTCAACATCCATCTCCGGAGGCTCCAGTGTCAGGAATGGCAGCCCAGTGTGTCAGGTCTTGTCTCCCTGGGAAACCTGATCCTTGCTGGGACTGCCTGGGTGCCACTGCCAGCCAGCCCAGCTCAGCCCCTGCAGGCACTGGGGGCACAGCGAGGGCACAGCTCCAGCCCAGAGGGTTCAGAGCTGCCTGACACCAGAGCTGAGGCACTGCTGGTGTGTGGAACCACTGAGTGACCTCTAATTATCCTCAACCAACACAATCCCCGTGCTGGGAGTGTCCCAGGCCACGTTGGACAGGGCTTGGAGCACCCTGGGACAGTTGAAGGTGGCCCTGCCATGGCAGGGGTGGCACTGGATGGGCTTCAAGGTCCTTTCCAAACCAAGCCATTCTGGGATTCTGTGCTTTCTCAGCAGGCTGAGTGCCAAGAACATCCCAAACTCATGTGCTTCCTGCAGGGAGGGACTGGGGTCTCTGTGAGAGGGGGACACTCCTCTCAGCCTGCCTTTGCCAGCTGAGCTCCACAGCCCACTGCCATGGGACAGGAGTGAGCTGCTCCAGCCAACAGCTCCTCCAGAGCCTTGGGAACATCCTCCAGCCGGCCACTGCCAGGTCCTGCACAGCTATGGGGGCATTCCCAGCACACACCAGGGCAATCCTTCCAGGGAGCCTACTTGGAACAGGAGTTTTAGCTGTGTCTTTGCATTTTTTTTACAGCAGATAAGACTGGGGAGCGAGTTTTGGGGGAAGTTTTCTGTTTGTGTCCTCCACAGTCTGATGGTTTCTGATGGCTCACAACACCTGTGCAGCCTCTTCCAACCAGAGTGATCCAACCACCCATTCCCTGACATTCCCTGAGGCACAGAGGGGAACTCAGACCCAGAGCTTGGCTTTTTTAGGCTCAACCATGAGCCCTGTGAGGGTCATGTTCTGCAGCCCCTCCCAGCTCCTGCCCCTTCCAGGTTCCAGCACCTGCAACCTCCTCCTGACCTGCTGCTCTCTAAATTAAGAACCTGTTACATCCTTCCTTCCTTGGCCCACGGGGTGCTAAGAAGGTCACCACAGATGGTGGCTTAAAGGGCTGCCAGTGCCCCCCTAATCCTGGCAGGACAGAAACTGCCTGAGCTGCTCAGGACCTGAGCAGGTGATTAGAGCCTGGATTTATCTGTGCTCAGAGCCCTGATGGCCCCTGCACCCTGGGCTTTTTCTGAGACTGGCAGAACATTTCAGCCATCCTGTTTTTGCTGAGCCACCTCAGGATGCTCCTCTCATTATGGGGCACTCCCAGCCCTGTAAGGATGGACTCAATAACAGGTATTTCCTACACTTTTCCTGAAATAATGGGCATTTTCCTCAGCCTTCCTTGTTCTCCAGTCGCTATCTATGTTCTTCTCCAATTGCCTGAATGACAGATATTTCCACACTGAAATATTTCCCAAGAAATAGGGAGCTCTGCAGCTCCTTCTGGAAACAACCTTCATTCTGTGTGCCACCAATAACTGCAGGGAGAAGTGAAAAATGGAAGAGCAAATAATCATCCAGCAGTGTTCAGGGGCTCAGGAGGCCTGAGAAAGTGAAGAACTTGCTGGATAAAAGACACTTCTCTCCACTTACAGTAAATACCTTGTACAAAAAGAAGGCTCCACACTTACAAACCCTACTGAATATGCCAACAGCCAAAACAAAACTTGGAAAGATTTCTTGCAGTGTTCTTAATAAAAATATCTTCCATAGTAAAAACCCACGTATTTCTTTAATGCTGCTGAATCCCACAATTCCATTTGCTGAGTTAAATCCTGGTCTGTGGAATTAAGGTGCAGTAGCTGTTTTATTCATGCAGAAAAGGGTTTTTAGCCAGGTCATTCATTCAACACATCTGTGTGCCAGAATATTTTAGTCCTACTTTGTGTCGAAATATCCTCACTGCCACCATGGGCAGGGACACTAAGCTGGAACAGAAAATGGTTTTAGACAAATCAGAAGTAAATCCAAGTTCCCTTTCTCCCTCAACTGCCTCATTTTGATTTGAAGAAGTTCAGGTGAATCTTTTTCCTGCTGTTATTTGGAGTTTCCTGAATTAGATTTCCAAATAAGATCTTTATTTACTGGATGTGGTATCTCTGGGGGTTCATCACACAGCAGCAGAGCTCCTGCCTCTGTGATAAGAAGTTTTATCTGATCACATTTGTTTTTTCTCTCTTCTGTGCAAGTTACAAAGGAAAAACCCAACTGTGATACAAGTTAAAACACCAGGATTGCAAACCCTGCTGAACTGGAAACTGAGAGCCCCAGCTCTGGAAGTGCCCAAGGCCAGGCTGGATGGGGCTTGGAGCAAACTGCTCTGGTGGAAGGTGTCCCAAGCAAACTTGATGGTTTTTAAGGTCCCTTCCAGCCCAAACCATTCTGTTACTCTGTGATTCCTGCTTTCATCCATCTGCCATCCATCAGAGAAAATCCACTCTGAAAACTTTACACTGCTGCATCTTCCTGCCATGAGTTGAGCACAGAACAATGACCTGAAACCTTCACCCTCTGCTGGAGCAAACATTAGGTTTGTCCTGCAAATCATTTCTTACCACAACAGAGCTCCCAGCAGAGCAGGCAGAGCCCTCCCAGCTCCAGCCCTGCCTGACCTCACTGCTCAGGAAGCTCAGCAAGTTTCCAACAGCCACAGGCCAGCATTTCCCATCCCTCAGGTCATACTGCCACTGGACATGATCCTTAAATCCTCTCCCATCCCTCCACAACACCTCTTCACAGAGGTGCTTTCAGCTCAGCTCCCTGGCCAAGCTAGGTCTGGGGGATGTTCAACTCATGTCCTGACACTCTGCTGGCACTTGGATCTTCCCAAATTATGGTCTGAGGACATTCCTGTATCCTCTGGGGATGGGGAGCTCCTCTCTCCTGACCTAAGCACTGACACACAGCCCCAGCATGCTGCTGTCCCAGGAAACAGCACAGGAATGTCCCTGCCAGCCCATGAGCCAGAGGCTGCTCTGCTCCCCCTGTTACACACAGCAGCAGAGGTGTGACCCCACTCTGGGCCCTCTGCCCCCCACAGCAGCTCTGCAGGCTCCAGCAGTCCCATGGGCAGCACTCCCACCCCTGCTCCCTGCAGCCCTCACTCTGGGATGTGCCAGGACAGTCAGGAGCAGAGTCCACCTCCAGGTTCCTCACAAGTCACACTCATGTTCGCCTTCACCACCACAAACTGCAAACAACTTTCAGGAGCAATGCAAGCAATGAATCTAAAATGCAAACACACCAAAACCCACCGTGTCCAGAGCAACCCACAGGGTGGAATCACAGACTCACAGGATCAATTCAGTTGGAAAAAACCTTTGACATCACTGAGTCCAACCTTTGACCCAACACCACCTTGTCAACCAGACCATGGCACTGAGTGCCACATCCAGACTTTCCCTGAACACCTCCAGGGACGGTGGCTCCACCACTGCCTGGGGTTAAAGAGATCCCAAATCCATCACCAACAGCACCAGGGACAGAGACAGCTCCTCAGGAATCCAGCAAGCTCTGCCTCCCTGAACTCACACCAGGCCTGGATGGGGGAAACCAGCCTCTCCCAGCAGGCTGCAAGGGAGGCATCCTCAGCTCAAACACAGAACAAAGGGAGCTGCACAGCCAGGGGTCGGTGCTGCCCCAAAGGCCCGAGCTGGGAACGGCAGGGATGTCCCCAGCACCCTGGGCCCAAGAGCACCCAGCCATCACTCACCGCGGCTGCCTGGCCCCTCGGGCTCTGTCCGTCTCCCCGCTGCTGGCGCAGGAGCAGGCGCAGCTCCTCTCTCTGCTTCTTCACCCTGCGGGAAGCAGGACATGGAGGGAGGGTAAGCAGATAATCCACGACTTTCTGGGAGGGTGTGCAGCGCTGGAAAGCAAAGCTGCTGCTGTCTGCAAGGATCAGAGCCGGGACTTTCCGAGCTAAGACTCTGAGCTGCTTAGCACGGAGCTGGAAGCAGAGCAGACTGAGGTGCTTGTGCTCCCAGGGCTGAGCACTGAGGGGTTGCTTCAGGCTGCCTCAGGCACCAGAAATCCCACAAAAACTGCTCCATCAGGTTAATGCTGGCAGAGAACAAGGGGAGAGGCAGGCAGGAATTTTTGGTCATGATGGTTGGGATTCGCTGGGGGAGAAAACAGAGTTTCTTCAATCTGAAATATCCCACGGGAAAACTTTTCCATAGTTTTGTTCATTGATTTATTTAATATTTGGAAAATGTGCTTTGAAACTGAAGATTTTGCTTTGGGTTAGGCTAACTTGAAACTATTCTGTGATGGAACTGAAATGTTGTGCTTTAAGCCAGGGTCCCCTGAGCTGCCCTGAATCCTCCTGGAACTTTAAATTAAGGTGCTTTCCCTTCCCTGCCACGGCAAAGAGATCTGGCTGGCCTGCCCAGAGTGAGAGATGTGCCAGGTGGGAATTCAACCAGGATTCAGAAGTGGGAACTGCAGGACTTTTTAAGGCATTTTTTGGCTGGGTCACCCACAGCACCCTGGAACAGCAGTGTTGGTCCAGCCAGGGCTGCCAGAGCTGCTACTCCCAAGGAAGGCTGCAGAGCATGGATGCTCAGCTCCTTGAGTCCCTGAGGATGCTGAGTCAGACCCAGGTGAGCTCTGAGAAGTTGAGTGATAACCTGGAGTGGAAGCAGCAAAGAGATGCCAGAGAAAAACCTCACCAAGAGCAACACCAAGGGAGCTGAAAAGGACATTTTCCACCATCCCAGGTGTTCCAAGCCCTGTCCAACCTGGCCTTGGACACTGCCAGGGATCCACAGCTTCTCTGGGCAGCCTGTGCCAGAGCCTCACCACCCTCACAGAGAATAATTTCTTCCTCATCTCTAACCTAAATCTACCCTGCTTCAGTTTAAGGCCATTCCCTGCTCTTCCACTGAATTCCCCTTCACTGTGTGAGTCCCATGGACTTCAGGCAGCAAAAGCAGCTGAGCCCAGCCCCTGTGGGCTGGAGCTGACCCATCGAGTGCCCCATCCCAGGATTTTTATGGAATCACTTCAACCCGCAATTCAAAAGTGAAGGAGGCAAGTGCTCTGCCAAAACACAACACCTTTTGAACAAAGTAACTGCTCTAAAATGTGTTTATTTTCACCCTGGGCTCTCCAAGCCTTTGCCTTCTCTCCCTGTATGGTATCAGGAACAAAAATTGAACAGAAGTTCTCCAAGAGCAAAGGAAACACACTGAAGGGCAATAAATCACAGGGCAGGATGGCATTCCCAGGGAGCTGGGGGAGGGAAGGAGGGATGGAACAGGGCAGATGCTGACCAAGGTTTATCACAGACCCTTCAACACCCAGGGCTCTCCTCAGGGCAGGGACTCCACACACTGGGCTTCATTTCAGTGCAGCAGCACAGGGAATGTGCCCAGCAGAGCTGTGGGGTTGGGATGTGGTGCCCAGAGGAGCACAGCGAGTGTCACCCCAGCACCACACCTGCACACCCTGACACAAACACCTCTCCTTTCCCTAAAGCCACAATTCCACCCTCACTGCTGACTGCTGAGGGCACAGGAGCTGGAAAAAGATGAGACTTTTGGGGGGGTTTCCAAGAAGTGCCCTTCCTGCTCAGCCAAAGGGCAGGATGGACACATGGGGCCAGGGCTGCTCCTCTGCCTCCCCAGGGCTGTCCCACCGACACCAGGATCAACTGGGACTCCAGGGAAAGGGAGGAGTACCAGCCAAGCCCAGTGCTGGAGCAGATCCAGGCAGCTCCGAGCAGCAGCTCCCCACATGGGATGCTCTGGGATCCTGACATCTGCACTTCCAGGCACCTGAAACACTCCAGGGCATCACACACAAGCCCAACATACTGGAAACACCAGGAATCAACACTGATTTTCTTCCAGTAAACAAGATCACCTTTAATTTCACAGGCACCTCCTACTTCATTAAACATTCTGCTCTCCAGGGGTTTGCTGCTCAGCTGGGGCAGGAAATGAACGGACAGAAAATGCCATCTAATTGGGGATAAAGCTTCATCTTTGCAGTGCCTATCAGGATTCTGTGTCATTTAAAAACAAGTGTGGAGCAGGTGTGAGATGGCACCAGCTCTGGATGTGCAGAAACAAGGCTGACACCAGCAGTGGGGTCTGGGAGAGAATCAGGCAGTGCAACTTCAAAACTCCTGCTCCCTCTGGGTTCTTTCTTCCTTCGTCCCCTCCAACTTCTCTGAAAAACTGACTTTTGGACTGGGGGAGAAGAAATGGCATCTCAGGAAGCCAAGGGGTTTGAAAGGAAGAGAATGGTCCCTGGAGATGGTGCTGGTGTTGAGGATGGAGAGGGGAGGATCATCAGCACAGCCACGAGGCTTCAGGTGACCTGGAGCTGTCCTGAGACCCAACCTACACCTCTCCTGCCACAGCTCCAGCTGTTGCCTCAGCTCTGCCCCTGGTGCTGATGTCTGCCTTGGGAGCTCAGTCAGGTTGGGAGAGGCTTCCTGCTTTCCCTCAGCTCTCCCACCCCTTCTCTCCATGCTCCAGCACCAGGAGGAGCAATGGGAAAGATCACTTTAATCCCGAGGGTTTCAGATGACCTTCTGCAGAGAGCAGAGCCAAAGAAGAGCAAGGAGAGCTTATGGATGTGTTCTGCTCCTCATTAGAAGGAAAAGGAAACGTGGAGTTCATCTTTTGAGCTACTGGTGAGTCTCCATGGAATCCAAGGCTGGCTCAAGCTTTCCCAAAACAGCTTCCATGGCTGAAGCTTTTCCATCTGAAGAAGCTCCAAATCAGAATCCTCACATGTGTCCCTCCGTGCTGAGAACTTCTCCAGCTTGCCATGGGAGCTTGGATCTGATTGTGCCCAAGCCCTTCCTCTGCAGGAAACCAGGGGGTGAGTGTAAAAAAGTGACCATTCCTCCTGGAAAAGAGATGCCTGAAGCATCAGAGCAGAGCTCTCTGCCCTCTGTGGCTCTCCAGATGTTATCTGGAACACCCTGGATTGATTGAAATCTATTTTTCTAACGAGTATCTTTTCTCTCCTCTCATGGAGAACCAGGGAGGAACTCCATTTAATTGATGCACTTTAATGAACTGCCTATCCTGTCACTGTACTCTGATGCAAATTCACAGCCTTTCATCCTAAGCAATCCCTCAGTTTGGCTTCAGTCTTCCAGTGATCTTTAAATGTCATCTTTTCTCCCTGGTGAATCCATATTCACAGAATCACAGGTCTGGGTTGGAAGGGCCCTGAAGATCATCTCATTCCAACTCCCTGCCGTGGCCAGGATCTCTACATCCTTCAATTCTCACTTCTCTGCCCATCCCACCTCGGGCTGGGTTTCTTTAGCCACTGAGCACATCAGACCCTTTTCCTGACTGAACTTTTCATCCAGGATGCTGCTCAGGGAATTGCTGGCAGCTGGCTCTGTTCTCACCTCCCTCCCACACTGTCCTGCTCCAAGAGCCTCTGGCTGGGAGCAGAATGTGCCTTGAATGAGAAAAAACAGGCCCAGAGCATCTTGTAGTGCAGAGAGGAAAGCCTAAAACACATCCCAGCCCAGGATGGGAGCAGGGACAGGTTTTCCTGTTTCACACCAAGGGGCAAAAACACAGCTCCACACCGTCCCTAATTTTGTATCTTGATGTCTCCACTTTCTGCCTCTGAATTCTCTCCTGCTGTCAGAAGGTCACCAGGTCAGTTGGAAAGTGATTTTTCACACCCTGGCTAATCCAGAGGCACCTCGCTGCCTCCTCCCAGCAGGCAAATGCTGACAACAAAACTGATTAATGGGCAGCAGGACTGTGGGTGCATGACAGCACTGGCCTTTACAGCCAGAAATTCCAAGGGATTCAGGAGCAGCTCCTGGCTCTTCACCAGACTAATTTTGTGACCTTGGGCTCCAGCTCTGTGCTCACCTCTAGTCACTGAGGCTGATAACACTTCCTAGATGTGGCCATACAGGAAAATTAATTTATGGTGAGGAAATAATCCATTAGGATGGGCACAAAGGTCTGCTTAGAACAAAAATATAACCTGGTTGAGTTTTTCACTAAACTTGTGCATAGCTGAATATTCTCAATATTCTCACAGTGTCTGGGCTTAGCAGATTGAGTGGAACAGGGTGCCCAGAGAAGCTGTGGCTGTCCCTGGATCCCTGGCAGTGTCCAAGGCCAGGCTGGACAGGGCTTGGAGCAACCTGGATAGTGGAAGGTGTCCCTGCCATGGCAGGGGTGGGATGAGATGAGCTTTAAGGTCTCTCCAGCCCAAACCACTCTGGGATTCTATCAAATGTCCAGGATGCTCTGCAGCAGGAGAAAGGTCAGGAGGAGTAAATCCTCCTCACTCAGCTGGTGTTGTCATGACACTGCTGAAATCCACCCCTGGAGAATGATCCACGAACCACCATTCATTTATAAGTTAAATTAGGGGTTGCAGAGTGCCCTCCCTGCCCCAGATGGAGCACAGGCATCCCCCAGAGCCCAGCTGCTTCCCCTGCACCCTCCCCCAGCACTGCCCCAGCCTGTGCAGAGCTGTGCCAGCCCCCAGCCATCCCCACAGCTCCTGGCAAGCTGGGAGAACCCCGGCGTGGAAAGGGAATGGAAAACATCTCAACAAGCCCAGCCAGATGGTTCTTCCTGCCTGTAAAACCCAGAGGGGGCTCAGTGAGCAGGGCAGTGCCTGCAGCATCCCAGCACACCAGGACACCTCCGAGATAGCTGGGAAGGAGAGAGAAGGCCTGGGCAGCCTGTCAGAACTTCAGCAGTGAGGATAATTGGTTTGTACATATTTCTCCCACAGCCAATTACCAGCTCGGTTTGGTGTTTGATTGTACACGACTGCGGTCCAGCAGAGCTGCTGCTGTTCCCATTCCTGCACACATCAGCCAGTCCCTAAATCATTTTTAATAGCTCCTCTCCTCGCGTGCCCTCCCGGCTCGCTCCAGCCCCAGCAGCACGAGGCAGGTTGCAGATATGGAGGAGCTGACATTTCTCTTTTGAGTAATTTGCAGTGGATTTCTTGCCCGTTTGATGGAGTCATTTTGTTCTCGGCGCTGATGTGACATTAATTATTGTTAAATATTCTTATCTGTTACACACAGTTCTGTTTAGATAAAGGTCAGTGCGTGAACCCCTGACAGTGCTCGTTGCTGCCATGCTCCAAAGCCAATTTGTCATCCTCTCCCTTCAATACCTTCATCTTGGTTTCAGTTCATTTTTCCATTAATTCAGGCACAGTAGAGAGCCATTAAAAAATGCAAAATCTCTCAGCTGTTCAGCCCAGCACTTGGACAGGGAATTACAAGCCTGGGCAGCACCAGTTGCACAGGGAGGGCAGGGAATAATGCCCAGGAAAATCCAGCAGCAGCCTCTTTCAAGGAACAGGATGGCTGCCCCCCAAAATCTGTGCACAGTTCTGCTTTAATGAAAACCAGCCAAGCCTTGGGCAGCACATAGTGCTTTCTCCCAGCCTGGCATGCAGTGGGATAACAGGACAATCCAGGGGCACTGGCACAGGGTGCCCAGGTTGGATCCCTGGAAGTGTCCAAGGCCAGGCTGGACAGGGCTTGGAGTAACCTTGGATAGTGGAAGGTGGGTGGAACCAGCAGGGTATGGAACTGTATGGGCTTTAAGGTCCCTTGCCACCCAAACCACTCTGGGATTTAGGATTCTCTGCTGAGCCCACACCACCCTCTCTTGGCAGAGGACAAGAAGGGCAAGCTCAAGCTGCCAGAGTTTCCCAGAATGGAACCATACAGCAGTGATCCATCTTCCCAGAGAGCTCAGGAGCAGCTGGACCTGCTCACAGTGAGTAAAACCTGCCCCAGCCCCTGCTCTGCCCTGCTCCCCGTTTCTCTGACCAAATAATTCCCCTCTGCCACCCCGGGGTGTCACTTCCCACAATGTCCTGCAAGATGAGGATGGAATGCAGGGACACCCTTGCTGGGACTCACTCCAGCACCCCCAGCCCCTGATGGCCTTGGGAGCTCCTGACGAGCCAAAATTGCATCTCCCTGGCCCAAGAGGAGCAGGGGTGCTGAGGCTTTGCAGCAGCCCGTGCCCTGGCATGGCCTGCCCTGGGGACAGGTCATCCAATCCCACAGGGACACACGTCACTCAGCAGGGCACACACTGAGCTCAGGACAGCCAGGCTGGCACAGCTGGCAGCAGGAACAATCCCAGCTCAGCTTACAGCACAGGGAGCTGACCTGTTGTGCTGCCCAGCTGCAGTTCTGGGATTTTATGCTCCATCCACAGTGCTCCAGCACGTCCTCAACTCCACAAATAGGCTGAATCCCACCTAGGGAGCCCTTCACACACTTCAGCTGCAGCCCAGAGCTAAGGGAGAGTCTGGGAGAGCCCTTCAGAGCACAGATGGGATGGAGAGCAGCTCAGGGCAACCAAGACAGTGACAAGGAGCAGGGTGGAGATGCTCAGGAGGCTGCCAACCCAGGACTAGGTTAATCCAAGGGCTCAGCTGCCTGGCAAGGTGGGTTCTGCTGCCTGAGTAGAGCAGGATGCAAAGGTGGATGGATTCAGCATGACTGAAGTACCACACCATGAATCATGTGCTTGTCCCAGCACTTGCAAAATGAAAGAATGTTTGATCCTTTATTCAAAGTGACATTTAATTTTGCATTGTGCTAAATCATTCTGTACTTTTAAATAAAAGGGAATAAACTCCCAAACTCGTCACCCTCTCAGTGAAACACAAAGAAACAGTGCATTGTGCTGAATGTAATCAAGTGTAGGGGTTTTTTCCTTCACTTGGAATCACAGAACCATTAAAGCACAAAAGGACCTCTAATATAACTGAGTCCAACAATGCCGAGCACTGCCAAGCTCACCACTAACCCATGTCCTTAATCCCCAAAGCCACACGTTTTTTGAACACTTCCAGGGATGGTGACTCCACCACTGCATTGGGCAGTGTGTTCCAGGGCTTTTTCTGGGATGACATTTTCCCTAATCTCCAACCTAAACCTCCCCTTGCACAACTTGAGGCTGTTTCCTGTCACCCCGTCCCTTGTCACCTGGGAGCAGAGACCAGCCAGGCTGTCCCTCCCTGTCAGGAATTGTGCAGTCAGAAGGTCCCCTGAGCCTCCTTTTCTCCACACTAAACAACCATTTCATTCATCCCAACCATAAACAGACTCCTGGACAAAGGGATATTCCCATCCCAACTCCTCAGCCACACCAGTGCCAGTGGGGAGCAGCAGCACTGCCCTCTCCCCTTGGCTAAATCGGGAGCAGGGAAGGGCGAGAGCTGGCTCCGCACGTTGGCCAAGGTATGAGGCAACACAGGTCCTCTGCGGCCTTGGGGACAGAGTGTCCTGAAGCTAAAAATACAGACAACAAGCCAAAAAGTCAAGGCTAGCAAGAGGCATGACCAGAGGCTGTTTATTTGTGTAGCCAGTGAGCAGCCAGAGAGAGCCCGAGCCCGCGGCACTTGCTGCCTGCGTGACGGACAGGCTGCTGCAGCTGCAGGAGTTGGGTTTCTGCTCACACACAGGGCTTCCCTCGCTGGCCCCTTCCCCCAGGGCAGCCTCACACCTTGCTGGACAGTATTTTTAGCTGCTGCACAAAGCAGGGTGATGTGCAGGAGCAGAGGGATAAAGGATGGAAAGCACGGCCCTGGGGAATGCTCTCGCCTTGCCACCACCACAGGGAATCAGGATCCAAGGTTGGCAAGGTTTGGGATCAAACCTGGCCAGAGTCTGTGGGATCCAAGGTGGGATCCAAGGTGGAAATCTCTCTGCCTGGGTTGGGTGGCAGATGTCCCAGCCCTGGGGCAGGACTGGGATGCTCTGTGCTCCCCACAGTGCTCCCAGCACACCTTCCCCACAGCTCTTGCCCTGCCCCACACCACAGGTGGGGCCTGACCCTCCTCAGCCCCAAGGGACAGAGCTCCAAGGAAAGCTTCCACTGCCCAGAGCAGAGGGATGCAACTTCCTGGCTGGCAGTGGCAGTGCTAAGGACAGGGATGCTCCTTGAGCCTGCCCCAAAGTGGAACCATCACAGAGCTCCAGCATGGGTTGGGTTGGGAGGGACATTTATGATCATCTCTTGCCAATCCCCTGCTGTGCATAGGGACACCATCCATGCTCCAAGCACTGTCCAACCCGGTCTGAGACACTTCCAGAGATCCAGGTGCAGCCACAGCTTCTCTGGGCAACCTGCTCCATGACTGGAGCTGTCAGAGCTCAGGTCTCCTCACCTGGCATAAAAAGCCTTGTGCCACCAGGATGGAGCCAGTGGAGCACCACAGGAACACCACGAGGAGCCTCTGGCACTGGCTGTGTGCCAGGCTGAGCCTCCCACACAGACCCCTGCAATTCAATTTGCCTCCCCTCATTAGCCACAATGGATTTACACCCAAACCAGCACTGAGAAAAATCAGTTCTCTGTCTATTTAACCCCACTGCCATGTGATCATTCCCTCTGTCCCATGTCTGGCTCCCCTCTGATATCCAAATTCTTGCAGGCCTGACAAATTTGAAGGAATGGAGTTGCTTTTGCAGGAGTGACTTCAGCAATGAAATACTGCAAAAATATGAACAGAAAACTCCAGACATGTAAGTGCAGCTGATCCCTCTGCAACTTGCATTCCAGTGCATGGATTGAGATCCATGTCCTGCTGTAAGGCTCCATCTCCTTGTGACAGGAATGCTGCTGGAGCTCTTGGATAAACAGGCACTTGATTTTCAAGGCTGATGGCAGAGGTACCTCACGGGAAAAGAGGATCCAAGAAGTTTTACCCATCAGGCTCCTGCCAGACAGATGCTGTTGGCTCCAGGCGTTGGTACAGCACTGAGAGCCACAGAACAAAAGATCTCCAGCGTGGGCTAATTAATGTTTTGTGCTACTTTGCTCTCTGAGAGCACATCAGATGAGGTAGAGCTGGTCTGAAAATGAAGGGAAAGTGCCTCTGTTGCTCCTACCACCGCTGAGTTTTGACACACATCCCACTAAATCCCAGTCCAGCAGCCAGCTGGACATTTGATCATGGGTGCACAGACCATGGTGCCTCAAAGCTCTGACCAGCTCCTCACCCTCATCATCACAGGCACCTCCTGAGAGTCTCCTCCCAAAGGAGACAGTGATCCCAACGCAGCCACATGAGACTCCTCGTGGTCACCAGGGATGTCCCCATCACCCAGTGTCCCCACAGCTCCAGCTGGACAGGAGTATGCTCATTCTGCACTGAACTGGGAGGTTTGTTGTACACAAGCAATTCCTCTCCTATGATGGAATGGGTGTATCATTGCCATTAGGCACAGTCGTTACATCCAGCCCTTAATTAGACTGGTGTAATTAGAAATTCACTGAGTTATTTCACACGGTGGTAGAAGTCCTGCCTGGGTGGGGTTACATGAGACAGATTCCTCTGGAGCTCCCAGAGCTGACTGATAACCTGGAACCAACAACAGCAGTGAATAATGCTTAACATCAGGCTGATTTTGCATGGCTGAAAGGCAGAAATCAGGCACAGCCACGTGGAAAATATCATGAGTTCCTGCCAGTGTTTTCTTCTCCTGCAAAGACATTCAAGCAGGAAGCTGATGCTGCAGCCCCTGGTGCTGCACTGGAGCCCCAGACACCCAGCTGGGTCACTGCTACGGATGGGACCAGGAGATGGGATGTCCCCAAGTCACCGCCATGGCTTGGACTCAGGAATGAGACATTCATGTAGCAAACTCAGAGAAAGTAAATTGGAGAAATCCTAATGGATCAGAAGGTTTATTCAACGGGCCAGGCAGGCAGGTGGGAGTGCAGATCCACATGACTTCTGCACCAGCTGGGAACCAGCAATGGGAACTATCAGACAAGTTGTCCCTTTTTGGGTTGTTTAGCCTAGAAAACACCAGCTGAGAGGTGATCCAGGCTGCTTGCCACAGGGTAACATCAGGTCAGACAGAAAATCACCTGAACTAAAAGAGAAACTGCTGCCCAGGGAAACCAGGGAACAGTCTGGCGTGGAAGGGAATTTAAAGACCATGACATCCCAGCTGCCCTGCCATGGGCAGGGATGTCACCCACCAGAGCAGGTTGCTCTGAGCCCCATCCAACCTGGCCTGGCCAGGCTGCACCCTGATGCTTTTACACTGAACACAAAGTCACTTAATTCATCCCAGGGCAGGAAACCACCTGGTGGCACAGTCAGGAGCAGATCAGTGCTCACCCCATGGCACTGCAGCTTTGCAAAGCTCCCTGGGCATTTCCTGCTGCCATAGCTGTTGGCACAGCACTGCACCAGACACCTGGCATGGGCTGAGCTCTCTGCACCCCACAGGAAAATACAAACAGCACAAAACATTCAGGGAAGCAGCAAAGAAATGCTCTCCTGAGAGACCTGGGCTGGAGGTTTTTTTCCATTAGACTATTTTTACAGATGGGGAAATGAAGCAGAGGCAAGAAATGGCCCCCAGGCACAGAGTTATTTCCTGGTAAGTGAGCAGCCCAGCTTTGCTATCACATGTAACAACATGGCTGCATTGCTGCTCTGAGCAGTGTCTGCACCCTAAGGAACTTCTCCCAGCTAAGAAGGGACAAGTAGCACAGCCCACGGGGCCAGGCTGTGCTCAGGGACAAGGTGACAGCCAAGGGGACACTCCACACCTTCCACTGGCTGGCCAGGGGTGGCCAAAGGGCCACCAAAGAGCTTCTCAGAAGGGAACACCTGTGACACCTTCACTGGCTCTGTGACACCTCCACTGACTCAGCTGCAGCTGGGACAAGCTGTGGCAGGATTTGGGAAAAGCTGGAAGAGAGAGGAAACAGCAGGTCTAAAAGTAGAGATACCAATGCTCCAAAAATCCTGGCTTCTCCTGAGAGCTTTTTCCATGAAACTGCTCCTGGCAGGTGGGAAAAAGGGGAACCAGTTAGACAAACAACTTATGAGGATGAGAGCATTTGATTAAGGGGCACTTTAAAGGAGGTCCTTCACAAACGTTTGAAGGACCTTAATATGTGTTTGCAGCCATGTCTAATCTAAACAAAATGTTTAATTGCACAACCAGGTGAGAGTCAGATTATGTAGTAAAATCTGGTTTTCTTCCTCTTCCACAGCTTTCCCTCAGGTACATGGTCCCTGCTGCTCAAATTTCTCCCAGTCCTGTTTGTGGGAATAACACTTTTCCTGCTCCCCTTCCTGCTGTCAGACTCGCAGTGCTCCATGGCTCACTGCAATCACAGCCTGAGTGACTCTCAGGGACACTCCAACTCCTCAGGCCAATCACAAACAAGCAGCAAACCTGGAATTTCAAACACTGCCTGAGGCTGAACAACTCTGAGAGCTCTTCACCAAATACAGTTATGAATAAAATTGGGAGAAACCTGTCTTGGAGCAGGGGCTGCTGCAGAGGAACCTGGACCCACCAGGAGCCTCCGAGTCCCCAGAGAGCTGTTCCCATTGCATCATCCCAGACTAGTTTGGGTAGGTGGGACCTTAAAGCCAATCCAGTGTCACCCTCTGCCATGGTAGGAACAGCTTCCACTGTCCCAGGTTGCTCCAAGCCCTGTCCAACCTGGCCTTGGACACTGCCAGGGATCCAGGGGCAGCCACAGCTTCTCTGGGCACCCTGTGCCAGGGCCTGCCCACCCTCACAAGGAACAATTCCTGCCCAATACCCCATCTCTCCCTGCCCTCTGGCAGTGGGAAGCCATTCCCTGTGTCCTGTCCCTCCATCCCTTGTCCCCAGTCCCTCTCCAGCTCTCCTGGAGTCCCTTTAGGCACTGGAAGTTTCTGAGGATGATGGTCCTGTAATACTCAAACAACAGGGGTAGAGTAGATTGACTTTGGACAGAAGTTCATTTTCACTTCACTTTCAAGCAGAAATCCTCCAGTTTTAGTCCAAAACTACTCATTAAACCAGAATAGGAGTTGTGCTACCTGTAACATCTGTGGCCATCACTGCAGCTCCCCACCAGCTTCTGCAACCCAAAACTTGCACAAAATCCAACCCAGGAGCTGCTCACCAAGCCCCTCAGCTCTGTGGCAAATGGTGTAGATGGTCAGGATTCAGGGATGGGATGGGAACCTTCAGTCTCACTGCAGCTCCAAACCCAGCTCTGCCCCTGCATCCCAACCCAGTTCTCCTGAGCTCTGCAAGGAGCAGTTCAGCTAAGGAGGGAGCTTTGGAGGTCCCTTCTCATGCCCTGCCCCCAGTGCAGTGGGGTCAGCCGGGGCCAGCAGAGCCCTGGGGCACTGGAGCTGTCCCCTGCTGGCTCAGCAACTCTGCAGAGCCCTCCTGGCTCCTGTTCCTGCTGCCCACACGTGGCTGGCCTGGCCCAGACAGATGGAGGCAGCTGGCTGCACGGAGGGGACAGCCTGAGCACAGCCCCAGACCTTCTGGAGAGGTTTAGGCAGCACCCAACAGGGGCTTCTCCCCTGTGCCAAGTACCTACCAGCACTTTGAAAGATCTAACACAGTCCTGAGCACTTTTCTTTGCCAAAGCAGCTTGGAACAGCCCCAGCAGCTTCCCCTTGCTCTGCCAACACCCCTGTTCCCCCAAACTCCCTGCTCTGGGCACCCCTGTTTTGCAGACTCCTCCTCAGCACAGAGCAGGGGATCTCTGCTCACTGTGGTCCTTCACCAGGGCTGAGTAACCCCAAACCCTTCCCTCCAGGGCTGGCCCCAGCCCATGGAGTCAGCTGGGGGAGTTTGTCCTTCCCTGCTGGAGCCACAGGCTTTGTTTCTCCTCTGCTCATTCCCTGTGTGCAGAGATGGAGCTGTGTGTCTGGGTTGGATTCAAACAAGATTTTGTGCTGCTGGAGGCAAGGTGTGAATTGGATTCCTTCACCTTTTGGTAGAATGAGAGGTCAGTGTGTGTGGGGAGAGATCCCCAGGTGGATGCCCATCCCAGCATGCTGGGGAGGGAGGGATGATGCTCCTGCCTCTGTGCTCCTGGATGCCACTCTTGCCTTGCTCTCACCCCCTGATGGTTACATTTAGGTGTTCTGAAGTGATGAACTGCTTGTAAAGCTGTTTAAAGACGAGAGTTGGGGGATTGCAGGTTTAGGAGCTGCATCCTGGCTGGCTGGGAGTGAGGCAGCTGAGCTTGTGGAGTTTGGGGGAGATGAAGGGCAGCAGCTGCAGGGCCTCACAGGGATGCTCTGCTTGGCACCAGCACTGAGCTGGGAGAGCAGGAAGAGCCTGTGGATTTGGGAGCTGAGATCTCAGCCTGTGCTCTGAGAAACAGAATATTCTGAGCTTGGATCCTGGGAATATGATCCGGGAGTGGGAAGGGAGAGGCTCCCCCTGCCATCTCTGCAGTGCCACTCCTGCTGTGCCCTCGCAGAGGTGGAGCTGCCATGGATTAACAGGAACCTGCTGGGCTCTGCTCCTGCATCCAGCAGATACTGAAACCTGATCCTAGAGGGTCCTGACACAAATCCCTCCTCCTCCCAAGGAGACTGACTGTGCATCACTTCGAATGTTTGGCTGCTGGGAATGAAAGGGATGCTAAGCCTGTGTGGTGGGAGGGAAGTCAGGGGGATGGGAAGGAGGGTAACATGGTGGTAATTACATGGGAAAGGCAATTGCCTTCAAGGTAATTAGAGGGCAAAGGTGCCTTCCAGGGCTGCAGCCATGTCTGGCTCTGGTAATGGATCCTGCCAGCTGAAATCCCCTCTGGAATTGCCCTGACAGTGACAGTGACACACCTGTGCCTCTCAGACTGCAGCCACATCCACTTTCCCGGGCAGTGCTGTCCCACAAGAGCAAACATGCCCACACCTCCTTCAGAGGGCAGTGCCCACCCTGAGGGAGCAGCAGCAATGCCTTCACCTCCCCACACACCAGCAGGGCTTGGGGTACTCTCCAAAATGGGCTCAGCACACCCTGACCCCCTCACCAGTCCCCAGCCCAGTGCCCTCATGAACACCTCAGTGCCCAGGCGCCAGTGGAGGAGGTACAAGAACGTCCCTGATTTCAAAGAACATCCTCCCTGCATTGACTTAGTCCAATTTGTCCTAAATTGATTTCCCATTCCCACTGGCTTAAGGGAAGAAAACAGCTTGGAAGAATATATCTGATTCCTGCAGTCGAGCAGATCTATGCTGCTTAGAAAATGTAAAGGTCTTGTTGAGGCAGGAATATCAACTTTGTGTTGATTATTCTCCTACTTGTGTGTGTGGAGAGCAAGCTTTCCCTTCCAGTGTCCCTGCCCCAGCTCTGGGGTCCTGGGCACAGAAGGACCTGGAGCTGTTGGAGTGAGAGCAGAGGAGGCCCTGGAGATGCTGCGAGGGCTGGAGCCCCTCTGCTCTGAGGAAAGGCTGAGAGAGTTGGGGTTGCTCAGCCAGGAGAAGAGAAGGCTCCAGAGAGACCTCAGAGCCCCTGCCAGTGCCTAAAGGGGCTTCAGGAGACCTGGAGAGGGACTTGGGGCAAGGAAAGGAGGGACAGGACACAGGGAATGGCTTCCCACTGCCAGAGGGCAGGGAGAGATGGGGTATTGGGCAGGAATCCTTCCCTGTGAGGGTGGGCAGGCCCTGGCACAGGGTGCCCAGAGAAGCTGTGGCTGCCCCTGGATCCCTGGCAGTGTCCAAGGCCAGGCTGGACAGGGCTTGGAGCAGCCTGGGATAGTGGAATGTGTCCCTATGGCAGGGGGTGGAACTGGATGAGTTTCCAGGTCCCTTCCAACCCAAACCATTCTAGGATCCTATGATCCCCTCCTGCTGTTAGGTCTGGCTTTTAAAAAACACCTGGGGCATGTAGGTGATCCAACAGCCTTGGATTTCATTGGGATGCACATGAGACACAGGTCAGGAAGACTCTTGGGCTCCACTGGAAGTCTGGCTGTTCAACATTGAACTGTAAACACTGAAACCATGTTAAACATGGTTTATGAAGTACAGTCTTACTTCCATATTGCCCCTCTCCCTTCCAGGCAGCTCAAACCACTTTTCCAGCTGCCCTGTGCTGCCCTGGTCCCACCTGCAGTCACATCTGCACTGAGAATATCACAACTTCCCCAGGATCACACAGGAGGTGCCACCAGCTCAGCATCCCTCAGCCACCTGGGTCCTGCTGGCTCTGTGGCCCCTCCTCTCAAAAAAACACCACCATCTCTCCACAAGAACAAGTTTCCAGGAGACATTTTATGCCCAGCCAAGTTTCCCAACCCATCTGTTCACTGGGCACAAAGTCCCTTCTACAGAAACCCTGCAGTTCAAGCCAGGCTTCCTTCCTGGGATGTATGGGCAAGGAGGAATGACAGTCATGGACATACAGCTATTCCCTGTCTAACAAACCCCAAACAAAATAAAATCCAAACCCTACCGTGTTTTTATAGGAGTGTGTAATTCATTTAGTCTTTCATTCATAAAAATTCATTTTATAGGGGTGTCTTTCATTCATAAAAATTCATTTTATAGGGGTGTGTAATTTCATTTAGGGACAATGAAAATATTAAAATCCACAGAACTGCTCCCCTCTTTTCTCACTTAAATTCCATGTTACTGGCCACATTGAAGTCACAGGATTCCAGCTGTTGTTTGCAGCTGCTTGGCACCAGGATCCACACTTGCATGTGGAGCCTGGAAAATTTTTCTCTCTCACTGTACAAAAGATTTTTAATCTTTATAAAATGCAGTGTCAAAACTGGACAAAAATCAAACTGCATCAACCCTTTTTCCATGCTGGGCTGTTCCACAAATGAACCAGGGTCAGAGAGCAGAGGCAGTGAACTGGTGGCACTGCTGTGCCTGGAAAAGCACCTGGAGACAGCCCTGGAGCCTAGGGCTCCCAGGAGCAGGAAAGAGCAGGCAAAGGCTTCACATCTCCTCTGGCTGCTGCACCACATCTCCTCTGCCACCCACAGAGGTTCAGAGACCCCACCAGCTTTGCAACACCTGGACATTTTCTTTAGTTCTTCCCTTTCATAGGAAAGATGCTTTCCACCTCACCTCTCTCATAGGAAAAACGCTGCTAAATTTGCCCTGAGCCCTAAAGATCATCCAATATTCCACTTGCTTTTCACCCACACTGTGGCTGCAATGCCTCCTTAAAACCTGCAGCAGAGCAGAGGATTGCTGGGGATTTTTGTGCCAGTGTAGCTCCAGCTCCCTGTGATGCTGGCCTGTCTCAGCAGCCATGCAGAGAGGCTGAGGCAGTGCCCAGCACATCTGTGCCCTTCTCATCCAGCTCAGCAGGCTCCAGTGGGCATTTCTCCACCAGGCCAGAAATCAGCTGCTGCAGATGAGCAATTCCCTCACACCAGGAGCCTGCAGGCCCTCTGGGACACCAGGAAAGGCTTCAGTGGGGCTCAGGCTGATCAGTGCCAGGCAACAGGGCAATGGTGACCACGGAGGAAGTGGTACCCAGCAAGTCAGATACCGTGGGATGGGCAGTGCCACCTCCCTGGCTGCAGATTGAGGTGCCCACTGTGAAGCAAGGGCAGAAACACAAGGTCTGGGGGGAAGAGGAGCCTGGCAGGGGGAAAGCTGAGCATGCAGGGGCAGCAGGAGCAGAGCACACAGGGTCCTGCAGGTCCCTGCAGCATCCCACGGGTCACTGCTGTTCTGAGCAGCCCTAAAGCAGCCCCTTCCCCAGGGCACAGGGGGCTGGGCTGAGGGCCTTGGGTGCACCAGGCCAGCCTGCTCCAGGAGGACAGCTCTGTGTGCAGAGGGGGAGAGAGGGAGATTTTCCCTTTACCCTTCTTCAACACTTTCCTGAGGGGCAGTGGAGGGACAGCTCTGATCTCTGCTCCCTGTGACAGGGACAGCACCAGGGAGCAGCTGGAGCTGTGTCAGGACAGGTCAGGCTGGAGATCAGGAAAGGTTCTTCCCCCAGAGGGTGCTGGCACTGCCCAGGCTCCCCAGGCAATGGGCACAGCCTGAGGCTGCCAGAGCTCCAGGAGTGTTTGTACAGCACTGCCAGGGATGCACAGGGTGGGACTGTTGGGGTGTCTGTGCAGGGAGAGGGGCTGGACTGGATGATCCTTGTGGGTCCTTCCAGCTCAGGAGATTCTGTGTTTCTCAGAGCACAGGCTGAGATCTCAGCTCCCAAATCCACAGGCTCTTCCTGCTCTCCCAGCTCAGTGCTGGTGCCAAGCAGAGCATCCCTGTGAGGCCCTGCAGCTGCTGCCCTTCATCTCCCCCAAACTCCACAAGCTCAGCTGCCTCACTCCCAGCCAGCCAGGATGCAGCTCCTAAACCTCCAATCCCCCAATTCTCATCTTTAAACAGCTTTACAAGCAGTTCATCACTTCAGATCACCTAAATGTAACCATCAGGGGGTGAGAGCAAGGCAAGAGTGGCATCCAGGAGCACAGAGGCAGGAGCATCATCCCTCCCTCCCCAGGATGCTGGGATGGGCATCCACCTGGGGATCTCTCCCCACACACACTGACCTCTCATTCTACCAAAAGGTGAAGGAATCCAATTCACACCTTGCCTCCAGCAGCACAAAATCTTGTTTGAATCCAACCCAGACACACAGCTCCATCCCTGCACACAGAGCAGGGGAGATACAAAGCCTGTGGCTCCAGCAGGGAAGGACAAACTCCCCCAGCTGACTCCATGGGCTGGGGACAGTACTGGAGGGGTTTGGAGCCATGGACCCAACAGGTTTGAAGGTGGCACTGGAAAGAATCCGTGTGCACATGGCTCAGGTGAGATTCAGCTGCAGCCCCTGGGATATTGCAGCTGTGGTGCCTCCGAGCAAGAGACTGCACCTGAAATTGCACAGAGTCTGGGGATTCCACCTACAAGGACTGGGCCTTGCAAATGTGAGGCCATCTGCAGAATCAGAACCTCTAACCAATGATGGCTTCTTTTCACAGCTTTCTTCTACAGTGAAAATTCTGGAATAGCTCAAGCCAGTATTTGGGGCAGCCCTGTGCTCATCCCATTCCCAAGCTGGGGAGGATGTAGCTTAGTATCTGCTGAGAGTGACAGGATACCAATCTCTGTGCAAACAGCTTTCCAGATTTCTTATTTCAGATGGTCACCAACACTTTGCCTCTCTCATGAAAGAGCAGGTTGGATGGAGTCACTCCTCAGCCCCAGGCAGCTCCAGGTACAAAGCCAGCACTCACTGTGCTCCCAAAGCCCTTGCCCAGCATCCAGCTGCTTTTCCACAACCCAGAACTGAGCTGTGCCCTCAAAACACACGCAATTAATTGGGGATTGAATTAGTGAGGTCAGTGCCAATTAGCTCAATTTGACCCAGCTGCTTTAAGCACCATTTTCCTAATATATTGGAGCTTGTTATCACACAGGTTCATCTTAGTGCCAGTAACAAATGAGCTGTCAGAGCAGCTGTGACCCTTTGGGATGCATTTTCATCCTTTCTGGGTGTGACAACAGGAGAGAACAGCCTGGGGTTTGCAGCCCAGCACTCAGAGCTGCTCCAGCCAGGAACAGCCTCTGTGTGCCCACCGCTTGTTGAGGAAAAAAAACTGTCCAGACACCCCTCAGTTCCTTCCATCCCACCTGCTCAGGGCATAAAGTTTAGTAATTCTGCACACAGAGACCCTGACCCAAGCAGGGGCAGCCCCAGAGGTACCACAGGAAAACTCTAGCACCAGATCTGGAATTGACCATCATTCCTTTTCTGGACACATTTAACCTGCAGAAAGAAAGGGCAGGTTGGACAGGACTTGGAAAACCTGGGCTAGTGGAAGGTGTTCCTGCCTATGGAATGAGCTGAGCTTTAAGTCCCTTCCGACCCAAAGCACTCTGGCATTCTGTGAAAGAAGTAACCCTGCTCTGTCCCTTTGCACTCTAACCAGAGAAACCCAAGCCACAGCACCCACATGTGCAGCAGCCTCAGCACCTGGCATTTTACAGAAGTGAAAGGATCCTCCACAAAACTTTCCCTTTTCCTGAAAGAAAATGTACAATTAGAGGGTGTTTTTTTCTAATGAGAAATGTGAAAGCAAAAAAAACCTCCAAGGGTGGTGACTGCCCTGGGCAGCCCATTCCAAAGCTCGACAACAATTCCAGGGAAGAAATTTTCCCTACTATCCAATCTTAACCTCCCCTGGTACAGCTTGAGGGCATCTCCTCTTGTCCTGTCACTCATTCCCTGAGAGCAGAGCCTCACCTGGCTGCACCTTCCTGTCACAGGGAGTTCTGGAGAACCACAGAGCCCCATGAGGTGTCCCATCTTCTTCTGGGAGCAGTGATAACCCCTAATCCCAGGGTTTGGGGCTTGAGATCCCCTCTTAGGGCTTCCCACATCACCCCAAGACTGCAAACATCTTATGTCCCCCCAGTGACTGCACTGGGGAAATGCCAGCTCCCCACATCAACAGCACCCACCACATGGACAATAATGGGGATGATGCCTCTCCATGTGCCCTCAGCAGGCAGGGGGAACTCTGGCAGTGTCCAAGGCCAGGCTGGATGGGCTGGGAGCACCCTGGGATGGTGGAAGGTGTCCCTGCCACGGCAGGGGTGGAATGAGCCTTACAATCCCTCCAACCACACCAACCTAAGGTCCAACTCCTGCAGGGCTGAGATGGCTTCTTCCCCTCTCACTAAATACAAAGATAAGATAGATTAAAATATATGCACTCACTGAATAAGCATTCAATACTGAGAATTGTTATGGAATCAACCATGAACCCTTCCTGCCTACCTTGGATTGAAATAATGGATTTTTTTTATTCATCTTTCCCTGGCATTCCCTTACTATCACCACCAAGCCTAATGAATGCGATTAAAACCAAAAGTCTCTTAATTTCTTCCCTTTGTGAACAGGTTTCATTAATTCCTTTTTTTTTTTTTTTTTTTGAAGCCCTGGAAGAGAGCAGCAGCTGAAGCCACAACTCACACAAACAGAATTAGATACACAGGAACAAAACCCCAGCCTGAGTAGCTGTTCCTCCAGGATTCCCAAACACACAGCCTCAGAGATTAGGGAGATGGAGGGGTTTGTGCACAAAGCTACAAAAATAAAAGTTAAATGTTGTGTTGGACCAAGAAGAAAGCAAATTCACCAAGGAATAGCTCTTTCTGCCTCTATTAGTTTCAGCAGGCTCTGGTGCTTCCCACAAGTCACTAATGCAGCCTAATTGGGAGGGGAGGGATGGAGCTCAGCAGCTGCTCAGCAAACTTCATCATTTATTATTTTTCATGAAGTCCCAATTTTCCCTACTGCCTTGGATTGGCTGTGCCTCTGTGTATTTTGCTGTCCTGTGCTTGGCTGTCTTCCCTCTCTTCTCCTCCTCATCTCCCTGTTTGTTTTATCACAACCCCCAGAGCTGTCTACTGCAAAAGAGCTTTCACAAGCCCAGCACAGCTGGCAGCAGCAAATTCCCTGCTGTGCCCTGAGCGAAGCAGCAGCACAGCACATCCCTGCAGCCCATGGAGCTCCTCCATGGCCAGGGCATGGCTGGGATGAGGTACTGGCATGCAATTCTCCCCTGGGAGGCCCTGGCACAGAGTGCCCAGAGAAGCTGTGGCTGCCCCTGGATCCCTGGCAGTGTCCAAGGCCAGGTTGGACAGGGCTTGGAGCAACCTGGGACAGTGGAAAATGTCCCTGCCATGGCAGGGTTGGGTCTGGATGGGCTTTAAAGTCCTTTCCAACCCAAAGTATTCTATGATTCCACGATCATCAGGGCCAAAGGCCCTGTTGTACCACACACAGACAAGGCTAGGGTGGTGATCAGGATGAATCCAAACCACCTGACAGGGCTGGAAACACCAGGCTGAGCTCATGTGCTAGAACACCCTCTAGGATTTTGTCCAAGGTTTCACCACAGGCTGTGGAACAGATGGGCAAAGATTCTAGGGATACACTCTCTAGCAAGGATCACAGAATCACAGAATGTCCTGAGCTGGAAGGACCCACAAGGATCTTGATCCAGCCCCTGTCCCTGCACAGACACCCCAACAATCCCACCCTGTGCATCCCTGGCAGTGCTGTCCAAACACTCCTGGAGCTCTGGCAGCCTCAGGCTGTGCCCATTGCCTGGGGAGCCTGGGCAGTGCCAGCACCCTCTGGGGGAAGAACCTTTCCTGATCTCCAGCCTGACCTGCCCTGACACAGCTCAGGGATGTAGGGACACAAACCCCCATCCATCCATCCATCCATCCATCCATCCATCCATCCATCCATCCATCCATCCATCCATCCCTGTGCACCTCTCTCCAGCCCCCAAATGAAGCTGATATTGATGATCCCTAACTAAGCTCTAAGAGCTCCCAGGCTCCATCCAAGTCCCTCCCTGGGTGGGTTCCAGCCTCCCCAGGCCTGAGGACAACAGCTCAGGAATTACACACTCCATCCTCTGTCGTTTGCTCCCCCGGAGGAAGCAAGGCTCCAAATTGAATTATCACAAAGAAATCAATTCCAGATCAAACCTCTGTGAAATTATAATTGCTTTAATGATCTGCAGGCTGGAATAGACAAGGCCCAGGGAAAGCATCATACACTTTCCCTCTTCAGTTCATAAGGCTCCTGTAGGAATCAGCCTTTGTTCACAGGGAGCATTAGTGTTTTCTAATTATGTATTAATTTAATCTACTATTAATTTTCAATTATTGTTATTACACAGGAACTTCCTTTTTCCCAAATGTGACTGCTGTGTAAGATGCTGAATTCCAAGCAGCTCTGGGGTGAGCTGACAGGCAGCTGCTTAGCCTTTATAAAAGGAAAAAAAAAAAGACCCTTCAACAACCAATTTTGATGAAGACATTCTAACCAAACAATAATATATTAAAAAAAAAAGACACACACAAACCTTTCTGACTCATCTGAAAATGAGCAGCATTTTACCAGCAGTCTGTTTAGCCTAAAGGCTTAAATCACTTAGGTATGGCGTGTCTGTGGAGATTTTCATTAGAGTTGACATTTTGACAACTGCAAAAAAACTCTCCAACAACCTCACTCACAACATGACGAGTAGTTTAAAAATAATTATCAACCACAGGACAAAGGCACCCGGGGAAATGAAGTTTCACTAAGCTCTCTTCTCCCTAAAGATGTGGGTGAATATGATATTTAGAAAATAATCAACCACCCTCCCTTAATTAATTGCAGATGCAAAAATAGCTCTGGCTTTTCAGCATTACACACGAGCAGGAGGGACAGGGCTGTGAGCAGAGCTGGCCTGCATGGGCAGCAGAAGTGTCTGTGTGTAGGGGGATTGGATTCTTGAATTTCACATTCCAGAGACTCTGCTTGGCAGAGAGCTGCTGGCACTGAGGGTGGGCCCTCTTCACTATGGAAAACATCCAAGATGCCCAGGGGAGGGGGAAGCTCCTGAAAAACACAGCTCATGTCAGCCCTGGCTGGTTTGGGGTGCCCTGCCTTTCCCAGGGATGCTGTGGGAATGCAGAATGCCTGCTCATGGACTCGGGGCCTGTCTGCACTGCCTTGGCAGAAGAGCCTCGAATTTTCCATAAACAGCTGGAATCCCATCCAAGAGCTAGTAAACTAGGCAGAGACTTTCCAAAGGCTTCAATAGCTTTGGATCAGAGGGACTCACACACATTGCAGTGCATGCAAAACAAGGAATTAGATAATCCTGTGAAATCAAGGCTTAGGCAGTGCCTTTGGCTCTGCTGGTCCTACAGCAGTGGGATGAATCCACTGGAGCACAGCCCACGGAGCAGCAGAGCCCCAGACTGAGCTGCTGCAGCAGCAGTATGATCCTGCACAATGCCCAGGCTGGGGTGTCCCCTGTGCCCTCACCGAGCTGGGGTCAGCCTGCCACAACCCCTGAGGTGACAAAACCCCACTTTGAGGAACAGGGAGGACCCCAAAGTCTGTGCCCAGCTCCCTGCAATACACAGCCCAGCTTGCTCCAGGGAAACCTTTGGACAAGTCTGCAGAGGGGAAAGAATACAAGAAACCTTTTTTGCAAGAATAATAAAATATAAAACTACTTCATGAGGTCAAGAAGGTTTCTTTTGAGCCCTGTGGTCCAGGAGTGCTGTCTGCCAATATTCCTGCCTGTGAAAGCCCCATTTATCACAGAGCTCCATTCTTCTGCTACTGTATATCAAAACAGCTGTAGTGAAACCAGAATTACTCCCAGTTCATACCAGAACATCAGCAAGCCAAGTTCAGCTCATCAGCTGCAGAACTGTTCTGGCATGGAAAAGCTGCACAGTGAAGAAAATCTTCCTGATCCACAGGAACACCTTGTTCTGTGGAACATCCCTGGCATCTCCCAAGAGATGAACAATCAAGAAGAACCATGAAGATCAAGAACTTTGCTCCTTCCAGTGACTAAAGTGGCTTCAAGAGCTGGAGAGGGACTTGGGGCAAGGAATGGAATGACAGGACAGGGGGAATGGATTCCCATTGCCAGAGGGCAGGGAGAGATAGAATTTTGGGAAGAAGTTCTTCCCTGTGAGGCTGGGCAGGCCCTGGCACAGGGTGCCCAGAGAAGCTGTGGCTGCCCCTGGATCCCTGGCAGTGTCCTCCCAGGAGCAACCTGGGGCAGCAGAAGGTGTCCCTGCCCTGGCAGGGGTGGCACTGGATGGGATTTAAGGTCCTTCCAACCCAAACCATCCTGGGATCCTCACAGACAGCACAGTGGAATCAAACTGGAAGCCAGTTGGATATATGATACACAAGAGATATGAGAGTGCCCATCAAGTGTGAAAGACTTCCCCTGGAAGCACAGACACACACTGGTCCTACAGAGACAAGGCTGAGCATGCAACACCCCAGAGCTCCTCATTTATGAATTTTTTAAATATCTACCATAATCATTCCCCTGTGCTCCCCTTCCAAGAAACAGCAAATTAGTACACAGGAATTAAAAACACAACAGGGGAGCCATAAGGAGCCCCAAGGATTTAATTGGCTTCTGGGGCCTAAACCAGAATATAATAATAAAAAACAAAAAAAACCCCACAAACAAACAAAAAATCACACACACATACAGAAAAACAGAAAAAACCAAAAAAATCCCCAACCCAAACCTAAACTGCCATGCCTTCATCAGATGCAAAGGTGAAGCACAACATTTTAAAGAGGCCAGCAAGAACCTGGAATTGGAGCACAACTGTCTCCAAACATGCACTACAAGTTCACCAGCTCCCACCACCTTCCAAAATTTGTCAGTGTTTATTACTGGGTTCCTGACACTTGGGGCTCCCAAGGTCAAGCAACATGAAAATCCTGAGGTTTTTGAGGTTTTTTTTCCCCCTAAGCCTGCTGCTGGCCATCCTGCTGAAATAGCTGCTAGAATAAATCCTGCAGAAGAAATCTTGAAAACAACATCCCTGGAGGAATCCAGGCAGCAAAAGGTAGAGAGGAAAGAAAAGTGCAACAGTCAAAGCTAAAAAAAAAAACAAAACAAAAAAACCAAAACAGAATTTGAAATCATGAGTCCACTCATTTGGGGATATTTATCTTGGGCCATAAAAGGAACAAAAACCCACCATAAATGTAAGGTGTATCTATGGACAGCCAAAGTTTAAAAAAAGATATTTCACTCAGGGAATACCACAAGTAGGAAGAGGGTTTGATTCAACTTTTTAGCTGGTTGTGCCAGATTATTACCTTGAAATAGCTGAAATTGCTCCCAAGGGCAATGAGAAGCAGTGATGGGACAGTCCAGATGTGCAGAGCTCCTGCTTGAGTCTCACCCCTGAACCATCCCCAATCCCCACCACTCAGCCACCATGAAATCATCACATTCCTCCCCCACAAAGGGGCACAAAAGGGGACTTCTCCCATCTCCTGAGCCCTTTCCAAGGGGGACAGGGTGTCACACACAGCCACCAGCACTGCCAGCTCCAGCCTGGGCTGGGGGAGCTCCTCACTGTCCCTGCAACACAGAGAAATGGCAAGTTTGGTCAAATTGCTTGGGCTGGCATGTTTTCTGCCCTCCTTTAAGCCAAGTAACTCAGACTAATCTGCAGCTAAATCCCACCACCCCAAAGGCACTGCTGACATCAGTCAGGAAATAACTCCCATTCCAAGGCACAAATCAGATCCCATTGACAAAATCCAGTGTCACATTTTTATTTCAAGGAGTCTCAGGCTCTGCTGAACAGGCAGCAGACACCTTGTTTTGAGCATTATTTCAAGGATGGCCAGATCTGAGCTGCCCACAGAGGACCAGGCTGGTTTTGGCAGGGTCATGTTTTATACATGACCCAGCACTGCAGCTTCTGCAGCACACGGCTTTGAAGAGTGATTGTTTATGGATGTGGGATTTTAACAAACTGGAGCGAGCAGGGGATGCAGGATTCCCAGCTCCTGTGCCATTCCCGGGTGATTTAAGATCAAAATAATCCGTGTGTGCATGGAGGCAAATCAAAGCACAGCCCTGGTGGCAGCAGAGGAACAGGCAGCACTTCCCAGCTGGGCACCACAAACTCCTACTTCTTGCTAACGCTACAATTAACAGGGACAACCTCAGTGGATCGCTGGAGTCCCTCAGGTGCCTCCTGGACTCTGATCAGGGTGGTTTGCTACGGAATCAGCAACAGGGATGGACAAAGCTCCCTGTGGAAAAGCTCTCTAGGCAGGCAGGGGGTGGAGTTCAACCCAGTTCCCCCCAGCCTCACCCTGCCTTGGACAGCAGCAGCCAGACAGAAAATTACTGCAGAAGGTTAATCAGCTCCTCTTCTAAAAGGGCTGCAGGCACCCAGGGTGGTGGTGGAGTCAGGGACAGAGTCTGGCACACTTCTGACAGCCCCAGAACCTCTGCGGCACTTGCTGCCCTTCCTGCGTTGTCCCACTTGGTTGTCACAGAAATTATTCCAACAGCTCAGGCAGAGGAGGGATTTCATTGCAGTTCTAAGGAGGGAGAGGAGAAGCAGCCTGGGCCTGGAAGCAAACCCATGCACAATTCCAAGAGTGCAGAGCTCCTGCCTCCAGCTGTCACACAAACATCACTGCCCTGGCACCACAGGGGCAGCTGTGCCCAGTCCCTGGGCTGGGAGGGACTCTTCTTCCTGGGATCCTCAGGGCAGGAAGGTGCCCACCCCAAAAGGGTAAGCACAGCTTGTGTCTCCCCCACCCCAGCACTGGGACCAGTATGGAACTGGCTTTGTGTGCTCCTCTGGAGCCAGAGCAGGGCCCAGCAGACACCCATCAGCACCAGAGCCAGTTGTCCCCAAAGTGTCTGTGCCTTCCAAATACCTCGGCTTTGGTGGATTTGGCAACTGAGACCTTCCAGCCAAAGGTCTTTGCCAGGAGAAAGCCAATGCCAACAGCTGAAGAGTCAGTTCTCCACCAGGTAGGTAAAGCCATGGCCACTCTGCCATGGATAGAGGTCCTGCTCAATGCACACACCTCCCAAAATCCTCTTTGTTTCCCAACTTTCAGGAGAAAAACCTCCTCAGAGCACTAAGCTCAGCCTTAGCCCATCTTCTCCCACTTGAGTTTACAACAAATTAACAAATGAGCTGCTGGGAGGCTCAGCCAGGCTCACTCCCCTTGAGGCACAAACTCCCCACAAAACTTTCTCAGGAGGACCTTCTGCCATGAAAATGTTTGAGATCCACTGTTTTGGCCAAAACAGACATGTCATTTCTGCTGTGAACACAGGGAATGGTGCAGCATCCTTCCTCCCTCCCTTTTTTCATCTCTAAAAATAAGGCGTTTACACCCTGGCTTTAAAATCAACTCAGAAGGAAACTGCAAAATACTCAAGTACCTCTGGTTGCTTCATAACCAGAACAGCTGAGAGACCCCCAAAAGCTGAGGGGAGTCCCCTTGTGAGCTCACCAGAACCCAGAGCACAGCAAAGTCACGCCCCTCTCTGCCTCCACTTTAAACCCCACTTTCCCCACTCCACCTCCTGCCCAAAACAAGCCCAGCTTTCCTGGTGGGACTCCTGACTCACCAGCACATTTTCCTTTTAAAGGTCAAAACAAATGTGTTGTGGCAACAGGGATTTCATTAGATCCCTCTTAGCTCCAGCTGATCAGCAGGAGTTGAGGAGATTGGTCGCACTCTGGAGCTCCCCTAACAAGGCACTGTTCATCTTCTTTAGGAACAAGGCGAGGAGCAGCCATGGGAAACAGCTCACCCCTGGATTTGCTGCTGAACACAGCAGCAGAGCAATTAGCCAGGTGGTCTCTGCAGCAGGGAGATCTGCACTGGGATGTCCTCACACTCATTACACACTGAGAATCAGGATTCCAGCTGGAATTCCTGCAGAACAGAATGGACAATTTTCAAGTATTCCCATTTCCCTCCAAGTGCTGCAGCACTGCTCGTTTCCATGAAACTTGGTGTGACTCTGTGCAGTCCAGAGTCCATTTCCTCACCGTGGAAGCCTACTGCAACCCAAGAGCAATGCTCCCAAATCCATGCATCAGTCACAGCCAGATCAGTGTTCCACCATTTACTGCTCCAGGCACTGGGAACTGCTCATTGCCATCATCCCGAGGTGCTGGGTGCTCATCCAGCTGCTCCAGGAGCCAACTTCACATTCCATTTGGAGCCTCCCAGGAGGCTGGCACAGCTTGGAGACAATCCTTCCTTTGCTGAATCCTTCCTCTGCTTGCAGATGCTGCTCATTTTTAGAGGAGAAGGTGGCAGGTAGAGTCCTTGCATTTCCAAAGTTTCCTGAGAAGACTTGTGGAGCAGGCAGAGCAATTTTAATACTGAGAATTTCTTCCACCTTGCACTGGGTTGCATAAGGAGATCCACATATCCACCTTCACCTGCTCTGATCCCCCTCTGCTTCTATCATGGTCACTGCCAAGGTCATCTCAGCTAAGGAAAAATAATGTGGGTAGCAAAGCCAGTTCCCTCTTAAGGTTTAAAATGAACCCTAGGTCCTTCTCTGTTTATCTGGCTTTAATAGATGCTCAGGGAACCATCTGCAAGTTTTCCTTCCAAAAAGCCCCTTCTGTGAGAAACAAAGGTCTGACACTGCCCACAGAACTTCAGGACTGAAGCCAGAAGCTCTCCAATATGTAGAAACCAGCCAGACTGGTTCAGGTCTCCTATTTCATGGGCTGGGATCAGACTGAGGAGATCAGAGGACCCCAGTGAGTGGCACATCAGCAGGAACAGTGTCCTTGATCCCAATTAGTTTTCACCCCAGTGGAGCATCTCCCACCAGACCAAACACACTTGGATCCAAGGCTGTGCCCATGAGCAAAGGGAGACTCAACTGCTCTAAAAGGTGTTAGATCAGGGCCCTGACTTGCTTCTGGCCATGACAGGTTGCCTGTTTCCAACTCATTTTCTCCCCCACCACTGCCAGAGTCAGAAGAGGTCAAGGAATCCCAGAACAGGATTGGCTGGGGGGAAGAAAGGGAAGGGAGAGGCATTTGTATGTTAAGAAACCCAGCAAGAAAAACACAGGCTGCAGAGATTAGGGAACAGGCTGTCGAGAGAGAGCAGAGCAAGAGGCAGCTGCTGCCAAGCAGGGCAGGGAAGCATTTAGCATTTCCAGCTGCAAGGCTAATCTGCTAGGACACTGAACCGAGCCTGGCTACGCAGCTCCGATAAATCTTTCATCAATAAAGCTCATTGTCACAAACCTGCAGCACACCAGGAAGGCAATAAACTTCACCTGCACATGCAGCCCCTGCAGGGTCTTCCCTAAAGACATTTCTGGTGGAGCCAGCATGTGAATTTTGTGATCCTCCCTCGCTGGCTGCAGCGAGGAAACACTGTCAACTTTAGTCTTCATAAAGAAGCAACTACACATCTGACCTACATAGAGTGCACAGATGTGAGTGGCCTCACGCAGCACGCTGCAGATTATTTTTTTTTTTTTATGCAAGGAAAAATTAAACACCACCTGCTTTGCCTGGGAATGTGCAGGAACAAAAGGCAGCTGTGCACAGGAGTGCTGCACCAGGCAGCTCAGGAACAGCACATCCATCTTTTTTTGTTTAAATACACTTTCCAGGCTTGCCCATCCCTGGAAGTGTCCAAGGCCAGCTTGGACAAGGATTGGAGCACCCTGGGATAGTGGAAGATGTGCCTTTCCAGGGCAGGGGGTGGAATGGGATGATCATTAAGGTCCCTCCAACCCAAACCATTATAGGATTCTATGATTTTCAAGATGATGAGACTGCTTTTGTTGCCAGGACTGAAAGGCCTGTAACCTTGGGCAGGAGTGGGAAGGATTGACATCCATCCCCCAGGGACCTTCCCAGGATGATTCATGGCACAAGCACAGCGACAGAGCCCTGGGGCTGCTGAATCAGGGCACAACCACAGCACTGCCAGCACTGCTGCAAAATGTCTTCATTTGAAACAAGCTGCACACTCCTGCAGCACCCAGGTGACCTGACAAAAATCCAAGTCCGTTAGGACAGGCTGAGGTCAGGCTCTTCTGCCAGGGAACAAGCAACAGGACAAGAGGAAACAGCCACAAGCTTTGTCAGGGAGGTTAGGTTGGATTTTAGGAAAAATCTTTTCACTGAAAGAGTGGTCAGGCATTGGGACAGGCTGTGCAGGGCACCAGTGGAGTCCCGACCCCTGGAAGGATTTAAAATCCATGTAGATGTGGCACTTGGGGACATGGTTAGTGGCAAACAGGTGCTCAATAGTCTTAGAGGTCTTTTCCAACCTCAGTGATACTGTAGTTTCAGGTGCCTGTCACCTCCCAGAGTTTAACCCTGAGACAAAAGGCAGGAAATCAGTAGATGCAGCACTAGGAAACAGGTGCTGAGGGCAGACTGGCCAAGGAAGGTGCTCAGAGCCCGGCCAGCTCCTCCCAAGCCAGCACTAAGCCCTGCAAAAGCAGCTGGTATGCGCCTACAGCGAGCTAAATCCCACATGCCAGGCATTGCCCAGAGTCCAGGCCCTCCGAGAACATCAGCTGTGACAGGGCAAAGCCCCAGCAATGGGCTGGGAATGGGCTGGGAATGGCCAGGAGCAGCAGCCCGCTGGGCTCAGCACCCTGCACAGCAAGCATGGGGCTGAGTGAGGATCTGCAGGGTCTGGGGAGGACAGGGCAGCACAGCCAGTGTCACCAGTGGGCACTGGGAGGTGGCACCTGGCGGCACTCCCAGCCCTGCTGCCACCCAAGGTCAGCCCCAGTCACATGCCCTCCCACCTGCTATATATTTAGAGCATCAGCTCCAGAGCCACGACTGCTTCTCAGCAAGCCCAGGGCTTCAGATACCACCCTGCTGCCAGGGGAAATGCAGAGCTGCCCACCAAGTCCTTCAGGTTTTTCATAACTATTTAAAAGTACATTTTTTTTTTCAGTGAGGGGACAAGATGCAACTCTAGAGGGTGGGAAGCCTTATCAATACCTCCTGGTGGCCTTTATTCTCACTTCAAGCAAGCAGAATTGGAGGGATAAAGGAGAATTCAAGGAAGTGATCCCAGCACCAAGCCTGCCAGAGCTCAAGGAATACCTGGACAATGCTCTCAGGCACAGGGTGGAATTGTCAGGATGTCTTGTGCAGGGCCAGGAGTTGGACTCAATCCTCATGGGTCCCTTCCAGCTCTGAGTATTTTATATTTCTAATAAACTAAGTTAATTGGTTTGCATCAATTTTATCTGCTGGTTTATTTGCTAGAGATTCCTCTAGCTCAGGACTGTGAGACTCAGAGTAAAATAAGGAGCTGACAAATTCCAGAGTAAGAAAAAAAAATCCAAACTTACTGCCTGATTTAGCCTGGAAATTTATAAAGCAGCCACTGACAGCACAAGCCCTGGGTGCTGCACCTCAGCAGATTCAGCCTGCTTGGTACTCACAGGGACAATTCCAGCAGGGGCTGAGGGCATCAACTTCCAAAGGCTTCCAAAAACACTTGTTTTTCATAGTAACTCAGTGGATCTAAAGGCTGTTTCCCACCACTGCAGAAAGCTTTCCCTCTCACATCACTGTCACATCACTGCAGGTTGTGGAGATGCTCAGAAATGCTCCCCTTCTGTTCCAACCCAGGAAAGAAATTAAAATTCACTATATTCATAAGATATTGCTGGGCTGCTTTGCCCAACTCCATTTTGCCCCAGGACATGGCACCTACCCAGCCTGCACAGCCTGTTAAAGTGCTTCTTCCTCTTTTTTGGGACTTGTAGAGAAAAGGCTTTGTGCCAACATGCAATATTTACTCGCCAACATGCTGCAGTTTGGCAACCCAGCTGTGCAGACTTGGGGCAAGCCATAAATTACTCACATCATTGAGTGGGTAAAAGCCTCTGACTCGCTGAGCCAGAATCCAATGCCTCCCAACAAACCATCAAATATAGATGTTTATGCTACAAATGTGGCTAAAATCTAATAACTCTGAGGTCACAGTGTTCTTCCCCCTCTCACAAACCAGGAGTTGAAAAGGCACAGAGCATCAGCTCACAGAATGGGCTGGGGATATGGAATCTGCAAATTGAACTGCAGAAGGAGATTGCAATGAGATGAGCTTTATGGTCCCTTCCAACCCAAACCAGGGACTCTGCGATACAATAAATGATAATAAAAGCAGTGAATGCAGAGCTGAGCCTGGATCACTAATCCACACACAGCCCAGGCTGCTGGACCCCCTTCACTGAGCCAAACTGCTCATCCCAAGCCCTCCAGGCCCTCCTCTCCCAGTATTTTGGGACATGCAGCAGGAAGAAGGGTGGCTGGCAGTTCAATAACCTCCTCCCTTGCAGGCCTGCTTGGGAAGGAGGCTGATGTGACCTGTTACCATCAAAGTGTTAACACCACCACCACAAAAAAACGTGTCTGCATAAAGGAGCTTCAGAAACCTGCTCCAAATGATTGATTAAACCTTCCTGCCTGTTCAGCTGTAGCTCTGGGCTTTTCCATGCTGAATTAACCACCTCTGCTGTCTGCTGCCTGTTTGACACAGAATAAATGTTCTGCTGGTAGCAAGTACTTTTTTTCCCAGGTCTCAGTGCTCAAACGGCAGAGGGAGAGATCCAAAGTTTCTTTTCCAAACTCCCCTGCCAGTGTCAGGCATCACCTCAGCACTGCACCCATTGTTTGCAGGGCATCACCCCATGGAGCCCCCCAGCCCTTCCCTAGGGAGCTGCAGGAAGAAAGATCCCACTGCTGCAGTAAGGGGAGAAAAGGTCATTTTTAAACAGGATCCTGCTCCCCAAGCAAAACCCTGATAGATTCTGCCTCAAAACTGAGTTGCACTTTGGCTTTTATCTTTCCTGGAATCCCTGCTGTTTTGCAGGCTGGGCTGGAAGATGAATCCAGGAGAACTGGGCAAAAACATGGGAGCAGCTGATTTATACTCTGGCTGAAAGAGCTTTAATTCTCCCAGCCCGTCCACATAGCTCGTTCATTTGGGGGGAAAGAGGTAATTTAAAATATCTTTCCTAATGTCTGCTGGCAGAACAAAGATGAAGAACTGTAAGAGATGATCAGTGTTTAAGCCCATCTTCAAAGCGGTTTGGGGAGCTGCTGAAGATAAACAAGCAATTGGGGCCCAGGAGCCAAGCTAAAAGCTGACAGAGAAATTGCTTTTTTCCAAGGCAAACAGAAGGCAAGGAACAGCTCAGTTCAGAGAGGCTGCATCACTCCCTCGTAATACGAGCAGGGCAAGAGACCAAATTTAATTTCTTCCTCACAACAACTTTAATTAAAACCATCTAAGCACTCCCTGCCTCTCTCCTGCCACGAGGTGTGGTGCTGCTCACAGGAGGTATCAGCAAACTCGGCCCTATTGCTATGCCCTCCCTGGAAATGCTATTGATGCCGCAGTGGAACGGCTGGGGAGCCCAGCTGCAGGGATGCTCTCGATCCTCATTAACGGGAAAACACACAAATCCCACCCTGCATGTGCAGCAGAAGCAGCAGCAGCCACTGCCCAGGTGCTGGAGGCACACATCCTGCCAGGGGAATTTCCCAAGGGGTGTTGTCCTCCCATGCCCTGTGCCCTGAGGGTGCCAAGGTGCCACCAGAGCTGCAGGACGTGAGCTGGACCAAGGATTTTTCATCAGAAACATAAGTTTCAGAGCCAGTTCCTTGACTTTGGAGAAGGGATGGAGTGACTGGAGTAGGGAGAATGGCTTCCCACTGCCAGAGGGCAGGGATAGATGGGATATTGGGAAGGAATTCCTGGCTGTGAGGGTGGGCAGGCCCTGGCACAGGGTACCCAGAGAAGCTGTGGCTGCCCCTGGATCCCTGGAAGTGTTCAAGGCCAGGCTGGACAGGGCTTGGAGCAACCTGGGATAGTGGAAGGAGTCCCTGCCATGGCAGGGGGTGAATGGGATGAGCTTTAAGGTCCATCCAACCCAAACCACTCTAGGATTCTCTCAGACCCATCACAGACATGGGCAAAGTTTTACAGGCCTGTTGAAATGTGTGAGCAGAAGAGCTGCACACTAAGCTTTGGAGCAGAAGTTAAGAACTATAAATAAAAAAAAATTAGGTCTAAATTACTAGAAGAGCTCAAGAGGATTTCTGCAGTGCTTTTAGCTTTTACCAACTCCAGAAGGAGCTCCAGGAGCTGTAAGAGCTCCAAGCATTGCAGATTGCTGCAGCATGAACAGTCACAAGCAAAAATACCTGTTTTACAGCAGATCCAGCTCCGGGGCCAGGAACCAGGAGCTGTGGAAGCACCAAACCCCTCTGTGCTGCCCTTCAGCAGGAGCACAGCTCAGGCCAGGCAGCACCAGCAGCTCTGCAAGGTCTGGCCCACAGCACCCACCGAGATTTTTCCAGATTTGAAATCAAACAATTATGTTTGAGCACCAGCCACCTGCAATCTACACAGGCACCACATCCCAGGCCAGAAGAGGCACCTTGAAATCTGGCAAGTGTGGAGAGCAACAGCAGGCCAGGTGAGAGGCACCATGGACACCGAGGGCACAGGTGACAGTCACAGGACAGCCACACCAGCAGCTGGCACCATGCAGCCCCTCAGGGCCGAGGTACAAATCTTTTAGTTGGAGCACCAGGTCAGACTTATTTCTTCAAGACTGGGCTTCACCCCCAAGTTTAGCTCAAGCAGAGCTCCCAGCTCCAGCACTTTGTCCCTGGGCAGGAGAGCTGGCAAAGCCAGGCCTTCCAAAGGACCCTTTTCTCTCACAAATGCTCCCAAGGCTATTTTCCAATAGGAGGTTTGCTAAAGACCGAAGGGAAGCACAAGATTTAGACTAATAAAGATATCAAAAGCCCTGGCAGGGGAGATCTGCAACCACCTCCTGTGACAACTTTTGCCAGCCTAGTCCTGAACTAGGGAGTTCACACATGAAAATGAGTGACTCCACAATTAAAACAGTGATTCCACAAAAAGTGTCCACTGCCACCTTTTCCACAACACCTCCTGAAGAAATTGTTCCCGTGTTTAAGTGCCAGCAGGGAGAACCCCAGGGGAAGGATATTCTCCCTCCAGGGAAGGTGGGACCCAGCAGGAGATGGAGTCCTGCACTGCCTCAGTAATTGCTCCTGCTCACACTTTTAACCTGTCCATTCTTATCCTGCCTGTGGTAGCACCCAGAAAATGAGTTCCCATTCATTGCCAGCTGTATTTGTTGAGTTTGTTGTATTTGTCGAAATGTAAGCTGCTTGCAAAAAGCATCAGATAAAGCGGTGGCACTTCTCAGCTCCTTTTGTTTGGTACCATCCCCACATGGAGGTGATGCTGCAGATATCACCTGAGAGTCACTGAATTCACACAGACATAGCCCAGAGGTGCCCATCTATTTACCTCATTCTTAGTAGGAAAAAAAACCCCAGCAACCTAGCATTATGTTTTCTATTTTAAACCCAGACCTTTTGAACAAATGGAAAAAAAAAGACAGTTGTGCAACATCACTGGCAAAGTCTGTGGATGTTCAATAAAGGAAATACTCTGCTGCAGGTGCAGGGATGCTCCTGGAGCTCAGCATCCTGCTGGGCAGCTCTGGCTGCAGAGGGGAAGGAAAAGCCCAGAAGCCCTGTAATCAACGGGGGACCTTCCCTACAAAGGCAAGGCCAAGTCCTGCCTCAGAGGCTTCTCCCCAGCACCACTTGCTCTACACATTAGCAACACATTCTCAAAGCTTCCTTAAAAAAACCATTAGATTATGAGGTGCCAGTGTGAGAACTGCAGGATCCAAAGGTGCACTCAGGAGGTGTCCCTGGAGAGGTCCATCCAGTCCCACATCTCTTGGAGCTGGGCAATCCCAGAGTCCTCGGTGAGCAGGACAAGCAGCATTGTCTGGGCGTTATACAAGAGCCAAAAGGATGCCTCAGGCTGCCCTTATAGGCCTTCCCTGGCTATCCAGAGCCAGGGCTAAGGAAGCAGCTGCTCCTAGGGACAGGTGGGCTGCAGGGACACCTCCTGCCCAGGTGACACGGCCTTGCAGCCACAGCTGCCTTCAGATGGTCAAGTCTTCAGACAAGAACCATTGTCGCTTTAATTAATAAGCCATGACAATGCTCTCAAGATTTCACCTTTCTTTAGCAAGGAGCATCTCGCTGGGAGCTCCCAGCACTACAGACTGCAGGCAGCACACCTTTCCACATCCATGCTCCAGCATCATCTGTTACATCCTGCACAGCATTCCCCCAGCTCGGCTCCACAAGCTCCTCTTGTTTGCCCACAGCCTGGCAACACTAGGATCCTCTTTCCCATTGTTTTAGGCTGCCAGTAACATGAGAAGCCCCAAGAAAAGCTTTGGATTCACTGTGTGCATGCAGGCTGGTCTCTGTGAAAGGAAACAGTCTTTGCTCATGGTTCGAAGCCTTGGCTTTGATATTTCCAACATCTCAAATACTAAACTAGGCACAGACAGATGTTAATTCTGCAGAACACCCATCTAACTCAACCTCTGCCCGGTGTCACCTCAATTCCACCTTTTATAAAGCACCTCTAATTAATTTTCCACTGGAGATGGAGCTGGCAGACATCTGACCTTCTCATTAAATACACACTTTCAGGTGAGACCCCCCTGTGTACCATTACTCACTGGAACGAAACAGCTACACCAGGACTGGTGGCAAAAATAAAAATAGCCCCAGCTCTCAGCGCGCCGGGGAAGGCAGCAGCGTTCTGTGCACAACAGCAAAATCAACTTAATCACAAATGACAACTTCTGAAAGCCTTTACTTTGGATTCATCCTTGGCATTTTTCTAGGCCAGCTTGAAAACAAAAGCTTTGTCTTCTTAAAATGCAATTGCCTGAGGCACCTCTAAAAAAAGTGACATAACTCAGGTTTGAAAAATGCCTCCTGGGTTTCAGATCCTCCTAAGAGCCTCTTTACTATTCAGCTTGATTCAGATTACCCAGATCAGCATGAACTCTGCAGATTTAGCCCCAGCTACCAGCACAGGTATAAAAAGCACACATTTAGGATTATTTTTTAACTATATGAATAAAGCTCTACAGTTATAAAAAAAGAACTTGTTATTGATCTGAATGGTTGCTCCCTCCCTTTTCTCCAGCAGGTTTATAAACACTCTCTGATGACAGTTTATTCTGAATTTCACTCTGCTCATCTTATTACAGATTTTTTTTCCCTAGCCTGTTTTTCTTGCTGGGTGCTTTCAACCTTTCCATCACAAAGCTCAAGCTGTGAGAAGAATGAGCAACTTGTTTTGGAATCAAAATTTGAGCCTAAAATTTGATTCTTGTTTCTTTTCCCCAGCACAAACCTTGTTTATCTCAGTAATTTTACAAGCAGTGACTGTGCTTCTGCAAATCCAGGAGCATAGCCCTGTGCCAGTAACTTAACGGGAGGGGGCAAGGAAGGAAAAGCTGCAATTCTGCAAGAATGACATAGCTGCTTCCAATGCCTATAATTAACAATTAACACCTTGGATAAATCCACGATACCTTTAGCATACCACAGGTTTTGATATCCAAAGGCTGTTTCCTTTGAGCAGATACAAATTTACTGCTAGGTCTGAAAACCCCTCATGCAGCCACCAGTAAAGAACTCAAATCAAAAGGAGTTTTGTTGCTGTTATTGAATAATTTGGGACAAGGAGAGCTGAAAGCTCTCTTGGTGATGGGAACACATTAGAGTCTTTTTCTGAATGATCAAGTCCCATCACTTATTCCACGTAAACTGTACTCTGTCAAGAGCTTTAATCCTCTCTTTTCAATCCCTAAATAAAACATCCTCCCCAAATTCACCGCCTATTATCTGCCTTTTCTAAAGAAAGTAGCTCTTAAGAGGCCCACCTTTTTCTGCTTTGCTGTTCCCCTGAAATCCATCTCCAATATTAGCCTGACAAAGGTAAAACAGCAGCAATCCTCCCCAGCTCAGATGGAGGAGTGTCTGAACACCCACCCCTCCCCAAGGAAGCTTTCACACGCGGCCGAAAACAAGTCACAAAAAGGCTTCCAGGAATGTGAGCAATAAACCTTGTGACAAGCTGTCAGCCACAGCAGGCAGCCCAGAAAAGGTGCTACAGGGTCACACATCTGAGCTCTGCTCGTGGCACAGGCTGCTCAGCTCCTGCTGAAAACAGCACTCCTTCCCATCCCACCCCACCCGGGCAGGCTCCTCATCCCCGAGCTCTCTCCCTGTCCTTTAGAAGAAGCCAGGCTCCCTCCCTGTCCTTTAGAAGAAAATAACGCAAAGAGCCCAAAGCCCAACAACCAGAGGAATAAAGGACAGGGCACAGTGAAAGGGGAAGCACCATCTCCCACTGAACTGCTGCAGGGACACCGAGAGTGGAGGCACCTGCGGAAGAGCTCAGCCTTGCTGCCCACAGCAGGGACAGTCCGGAGGTGCTGTGACACAGCCCAGCCCTCCCCCGCCGCCACTGCCCCTCTGGTGACACAGCCAGGAGCACAGGCTCGGGCCGGGCACTGCGACCCAGGGCAAATGCCAAGGGTTTGTGCTGCCCTGCCAGCTGGGGAAGGGCCGGCAGCAGAGCCGAGCTGCGCTGCCACCCTGCTCCCTCCCTGGCCGGCCAGCGCTGGCACTGACCATCGGTCAGCACCCGGCATTTACTGCGGGGGGAACACAACGATTTCCTCCACATGGAACAGGAGGCTCTTCTGGCCTTGGAAGGCAGCTCAAGCCAGTTGTGATGCCGCTGAGTTTATTCTCCAAAGCCCGAGCTCCCGGAGAGCCGAGCAGCTGCTGGAGCTGGGCAGGGCCCGGAGGCACGGAGCAGCACGGCTGGTTCCCAGCCCTTCGCCTTGCCAAACCACCGGAGAATTGTACTCTGAAGTGGTGGAGTTACCATCCCTGGAGGCATTTAGAACAGGTGTACAAGTGGCACGTGGGGACATGGGTTTAGCGGTATGCTCAGCGACGCTGGGTTAATGGTCGGACTTGATGGTCTCAGCGGGCTTTTCCAACCTAAATAATTCTAGAATTGTGCGCTGAAGCACTGCAGCAAGCACAACCCAGATGGGTCGTTCCTGCAGGTGGGCTCTCGCTCTCCAGCAGCAAGTCAGGGAAATGAAGGAGCACACCCATTCTGCTCTCCCTCCCGGCAATTCGTGTCTCAGCCATCCGGGCTGTCCAACGAGGGAATCAGCCATCGGACAGCCTGCCAAAGGCACATCTGACTGCTCCACACCCACCAAAGCTGCTCTGGAGTGAGACCTGGAGTTTTAGATATCGCCGCCAATCAACGGAAACATTACGGTTGGAACAGACGCCCAAAATCATCACGTTCCAACCCCTGACCAAGTCCCCCCATGCCACTGAACCACATGGCCGAGTGCCACATCTGCTCATTTTTGACATTCCCAGGCACGGTGACTCCAGCACCTCCCCGGGGAGCCCGTTCCCAAATACAACTCCCGACAGCAACCAGCAGCCGCAACTCAATCGCGCCAGAGAGCGCTCCGGCGGCACGGCGCTGGAGTTGGAGGGCTCCGCACGGGGCCGGGGCAGCGGCGGGGCTGAGCGCCGCTCGGCTCCATGTTCCGCCTGCTCTCTCGGTACGAAGCCGCTGCCCGCCGCCCGAGGCCCCGCCGGCAGAGCAGCCGAGCATCTCCGGTTGGCAGGAGGCACGAAGTACCCCGCGATCGTGCGGTCACAGCGCGGACATCCCTCCCAGGTGTCCGGGACCGCGGGCGGCTCAGCCCCGGAGCCACGGCCAGCCCCGGCGGGGACAGACCCGCCCGGCAGCCGCTGCCAGCCGCGGCACTGCCCCATCCCGCGGGCGCCGGCATCTCCCCTTCCCGGCAAACGGGGAGAACGTGCAGCAGGGGCGGAAAAACCTAACCACACGCAAAAAAAAACGGCGGGCAAAGAGAGAATCGGAAGGAAAAAAAAAATAAGAAAGCGGCACGAAGTCACTAGCAGGGGGACGCGCGCCGCCAGCACGGACCGCACGCTGCGGGGAGCAGCCGGGGGAAGGGCGGCAGCACTCACCGGGCAGGTCGGTGCCGGTGCCGGTGCCGTGCGGACGGAGGGCCGGGCCCGTCCCGCCTCGCCCGCGGGAGCCGCCGGCTCAGTGCCGCGCACCGCCCCGCGCCGCGGCTCCTTCCCGCCGACCGTACCAAGGCCCCGCGCCGGGGGGGGAGCGCACTCCGCGGGGCTCCCACCGCGCCGCCCGCCGCCCGCCCTCGCTGCCGCCGCGGCTCGGCCCGCACCGAACCGCCCTTACAGGGCCGTGCCGGGCGGGGCCGCGCCGCCGGAGCTCGGCCCGGGGCAGCGCCGCTCGGCCCGCACCGGCCGCCCCCTCCCGCTGGGCTGCCGGCGCGGTGGAAGAGTCCAGAGCGGGGCGGGGCCTGCGCGGGGATGCTCCGGGCGCGGGGCTGGTGCGGCACCGGCGGGAGCGGCGGGGAGCGGGGTCGGTGTCGGGGGTCCCGGGGTCGGTGGCGGGGGACCCGGGGTCGGTCTCGGGGGTCCCGGCCCCGCAGAGCAGCCGCCTCCAGCGCCCGCACCAGCACCGCTCGCTCTGTGCCAACACCCGGTTCACCGGCGCCGCAGCCCAAGTTCGCACCGAGGCGTCCCCGGCGAGCGGAGCGGAGCCGCGGCTCCAGCCCGGAGCTCCAGCCCGCCGCTGTGCCTCGGGGGCTCTCGGAACAGAGCAACGCTCAGCTCGGCTGCTCACTTCTGCGGCCGCCTGCTCCTGGCACTCACCGGCAAGAAAACGGTTCTCTTGGGAAATTGATGTTTCCTGGGCGAAATCAACGCGCAGCATTTCGTCGCTGACTAAATCCACGGGAAGCTCACGCTGAGAGCCCCGGCAGTCCAGGGACAGGCACAGGCACGTGCGGAGCTGCGCGGGGAGCAGGATGGCACTGCGGGGACAGCGTCAGCCGGAGGTGGCACTTGGGCTCCGCGGGCTCCCGCTGAGTGCTCCCGGCTCACGGGAACGGCGTTCAGGTCACATTAATGCAAATTATTTCATGCAACTGCTCTCAACAGCGTGTTGGAGAAGGGCAGGAGCTCACCAGCAGGAGCGACCCAGCACAGCCGTGCACACAGTCATAAATCATAGAATCATAGAATCGCTGAGGTGGGAAAAGCCCTCTAAGAGCATCAAGTCCAACCATTCCCCCAGCACTGCCAAGCCTGTCACTAACCCATGTCCCCAAGTGCCACATCCTCACAGCTTTAAATCCCTGCAGGGTGGTGAATCCCCCCACTGCCCTGGGCAGCCCTTCCAGTGAAAACATTTTTCCTGTTAGATGTCTGGGATAGTGCCACAGCACAAATGACCATCTGACTATGAAGGCAGAGGCAAATCTCCCCTCAAGTTTTCCCCACTGATCCCAACAGAATTATAGTGGTGTTTAAGTATTTAGCCACACAAAAGTACCCAGCATAGGGTGGTTCCTGATGGGACTGGTGGGAGTGTCAAGGTGCTCAGAAAAATACCTCTGAAGGTTGGGTTGGTCAGCAGTAAAGATGTGAACTCTGTTGCCAAAATCAAGACCTGGCTGGCTGTGGGCTGAAGTAAGAACTTGGTACCTACCAACCCAAACGTGAGCAATTAACTGGTTTTTCAGCTTAATTTGTCTTGGCCAACTCATGGCTGACAGAGGGCAGGGTTAGGTGGGATATTGGGAAGGAATTGTTCCCTGTGAGGGTGGTGAGGCCCTGGCACAGGGTGCCCAGAGAAGCTGTGGCTGCCCCTGGATCCCTGGCAGTGTCCAAGGCCAGGCTGGGTGAGGTTTGGAGCAGCCTGGGATAGTGGGAAGTGTTCCTGCCCATGGCAGGGTGTGGGATGGGATGAGCTTTAAGGTCCCTTCAACACAACCCATTCCATTATTCCATGATATCTCTTCCACACTTCAGTTTTTCACCTGCAGAGTGAGCTTGCCTTGGCAGGGTTGGAAGCCACATCACCTTACGGGTGGAATACATTGTTTTTCCATGAACTCCAAATCCAGCAGTCTGACATGGGATGTTGCTCTCTCTCTCTCTCTCTCCTCAGAACACAGTGTCCTCTTTGGGTTTGGCTTTTCATGATAAATCCCCCCTCAGAGTGAGATCAGCAGGGCATCACAGCAGTGCAGTGTTATGGGGATCAAAGTACCTGTCCTGCATCTCCAGGTTTCCTTCCAGAAGGATGACTAAGAGCCACCAAATTCTGATTCCTATGGGGCTACACAGCAACATTTCAGAATCGTTTAGTGATATTTTTCCAGTGCTGGAGAGCTTTCACCAAAATTCTCCACCCACCAAAGCCCCAGGAACGTCAGTAAACTTGTGCAACAGCAGGTGCTTCTCTTATTAGTCCAGAATTAAGTTTTCATCAAGCCCTGATTTTCTTTAGAGCCTTATTTATTATTGCTTAACAATCACTTGAAAGTCTATGGGTGGGAAGCAATACAAAAGCATCTTTCATTATTCATTAAGGACAAGCGATGCAGGGCTTTTGGAAGGGAATAGAAAGTACACAGGCTTTTCTGCATTTAAAACAATTATTTCTTATTAATAACCCTGCAGAAAGGTGCCCCGTGGAGATGTGCAGTTTGGGTGTTTTGAAGTTCAATCTCTTGATCACAAAAAGAGTTTTTCTTCTCCTGTGACATTCCTCAGCAGAGATCCTGGGAAATGTTTTGTCATTTTTATTTTTAAAAAATATTTCGGTGATTATTTTTGGGGGATGTCCCCTTCCTGGGATGGCAAATAATGTAGTGGTAATTGTGGAGATCAAGACTTGTCATGAGAATAAAAAGCTGCAGCTACAGAGCAAACCTGCAGCAGGTTTGGGAAGAGGACTGGGGAGCCTCAAGATCCCAGGAGAGCTCAGGCTGGAAGGGACATTCAGGGTCTCATTCTGAGGGGGCATTTTGTCCCCTCCTCAGGTCATTGCTATGGCTGTTAGGGCAGGCCCCAGGAAAGACCCCTGAGGGCTCTTTGTAACTGGGGCCAGGGAGAGTCCAGCCCATCCCCGATCTCCCTGAGCCCATCCAGCCTTCCCAAAGGCACCTGTCTGGACTGGGAGGTGCTGGCCTGGAGGCCAGGATGCTGTGGGAGACCTCAGCAAAGCCTCTCCCAGTACCAAGGCACCTGGGGGGTGTGGGGTTCCATGTGAGGAGCCAGAGAAGATGCTCCTCATCCCAGGAAAGGGTGGGTGGGGAGCTCTGAGCTGCAGAGCCGAGGATCTGTTCCAAGCCCCTTGGTCTGCCCTGAACAGTCACACACTGAGGCTCAAGAACCCCACAGAGCAATTTTGCTGAGGTCCCCCTGGTGAGGAGGAGCTCCAGGGCATGGCCCAGCACCTCTGGCTGTGCCTTCCCACAGGATCTGTCCCTCCAGTCCTGAATAAGTGTCCTTGAGGCTGCAGACTGGGAAATTCAGAAGGCTCTGGAAGAACTCAACACAGTGCTGTGCACACAGTCCCTCATTACCAGTACCAATACCAAAAAAAGGAGGCACTGGCAGCCCACCAGAGCACCCATGTGGTGGGGAGCTGGTTCCACAGCCCCCCTGCCAGCAGAGTCTGTCTGTGCCTCAGTTTCCCTCAGCTTGTCCCCTCCCCGCCACCTCCTGCCTCTGCCTCCCCGCTTGGAAAAACGGGGCAAACCAGCCTAGAGGTGATGTCTGTGGGGACCTGGGGCCATGTGGGGACTGGAGGTGCCAGCCCAGCTGGAAAGGGAGAATGGGGGGACTTTCAGGCTGGGAGATCATGGAGGAGCCACCGGAGGAGTGGCTGAGGGCACTTGGGTTGTTCAGCCTGGAGAAGGGAGGCTGAGGGGAGACCTCACTGGGGCTGCAGCTCCTGCTGAGGGACAGCTCTGATCTCTGCTCCTGGGACAGGAACCAGGGAACAGCTGGAGCTGTGCCGGGGGGGTTAGGCTGGAGATCAGGGAAAGGTTCTTCCCCCAGAGGGTGCTGGCACTGCCCAGGCTCCCCAGGCAATGGGCACAGCCTGAGGCTGCCAGAGCTCCAGGGGTGTTTGGACAGCACTGCCAGGGATGCACAGGGTGGGATTGTTGGGGTGTCTGTGCAGGGCCAGGGGTTGGATCAATGATCCTGTGGGTCCTTCCAGCTCAGGACATTCTCTCCTGTGATTCCACGAGAGCAGGGCTGAGGGCAGATCCCTTGCTGGGGAGCTCCCTGGGGCCATGCAGCATCTCCCAGAGCTCCTCCCAGGGTCACTGCCTGCTGGAGCATCCCAAAGAAAGTGAGTCCACCTGGGAGAGCCTTCCCTGGCTCCTAATTCGATGGTGGCACCCTGTGAAGGAGATGACAAGTCCTTTTTTTTCTCTTTATTGCCGTGTTTGTCCCAGACACTGCTTGTGGCTGTGAATCCTTCAGACATTTAACCCTTTCACCCTTCCCTTCCCATCACCCTGTTTTCAGTCTCCCACACTTGATTTTTGTGCTGGGAGATAGAGGAATACCAGTGGGTTTCTTTCCTCATTTTTTTTTTCCTCTGTTTTTAATGAATTTTTCATTTTGTTTCACTGGTACAGAAAGAATAACGATGAAGCAACAGTGTCAACATAGAAAGAATTTTCTCCAAAGTCACGCCGTGGCCAATCTACAGCAGCAATAACAGATCTTGTGAATCCCACTGAAGGGAATCATAAGTGGAAGGGGTGGGGAGTACAGATGAAAGGCTCTGAACTAATTTGTGCTTTCCACACCACGAAGCCCCATTATCAGGAGATGTTTAAAGACCAAGCAAAAAAAAAAAAAAAAATAGAGCACTCTGCCAAAGCAGATTTCTAATAGGAGAGGAACAAAATATACACAGGTGCTTTGTGATGTTTAAAAAAATAAGTTGCCTAAAAAGGCAGCTTTCCCCATCTCCTGGGAGATGCCCAGGATGCTGCCAGGGGCTGGGATCCCATCTGGGCTGAACTGGCATCAGATTTGGGCTGGATTTGCTGTCCTGCCAGCCTCCTGCTCTGCAGTGGCTGCCCCAGTAATGGGTCTGCTTCCCAGTCTGAGCAAGGTTCTCTTTTTATATTTGTTGTTCTTTCCAGGAGGTGTTAACACCAATTTCTGAGCTCAGTGGGATGACAGAGCTGGGTGAGCAGCGCTGACCTTGGAACTCACCTCTCTCAGATTTCTTTTCCCACCCCATCTCAAAGTCAGTCTAAAAGCAATAAAAGGATGTTGGAAGGGGGGAGCTGGGGCTCATCCACTTCACGTTAAAGGAGAAAATCTCTGTGAACATGATCTCACAAAGCAGATGCCTCACAGGTGGCTGGATCCGTACTGCTGCTGTCTCGGGAAGGGCTGCACGTTCCCCCTAAGCCTCCTGCCTGCAGGAACTCCTGACAGAGAACCCCAGAACCATAGATCAGAATCTCCTAAGCTGGAAGGGATCATCCACTCCAATTTCTGGCCCTGCACAGACACCCCAATACTCCCACCCTGGGCCTTAGGGCATTGTCCAAATGGCCCTGGAGCTCTGGCAGCCTTGGGGCTGTGCCCACAGCCCTGTATTTATCCAAGTGCCTTTTATTCCAGGATCTGCACACTGCATGCAGCTGAAGATGGGCTGAGAAAAAAACCTGTGCTTATTTTCTCATGTTTTTCTTACTGTTACATTGAGGAAATCACAGGTTTGCTCCTAAGCACTCCCTCCACCTCACCAGGACATGCAGCAACTCACAGGGATGAATGGGAGGCAACACTGACAGGAATCTCTCTAAAAAGACAGGAAAACAATTCATGTGTTGGGGAGGGGGGAGCAAATAAAGAATATTACTTCCAAAGATCATTAAAAACAAACCAATTTGCCTGAATTGTGGTGGTTAAATAGCACTGGCACAGTTTTCCCAGAGAAGCTGTGGCTGCCCCTGGATCCCTGGCAGTGTCCAAGGCCAGGCTGGACAGGGCTTGGAGCAACCTGGGACAGTGGAAGGTGGGGCTGGAATGAGATGATATTTTGATCCCTTACAACACAACCCATTCCATAACTCTGTGATTTTCTTCCTGAAAAAAATACTTTGTCTGTCAAGGTCCTTTTTGGCCCAGAAATGCTGCCCAGCTCCTGTAGTGTCCCTGTTTGTGAGCTACCAAGTGAAGGTGACTGCTTTAAATGATTGTCCTGAGGTAAAGGAGCAGAGGCTCTGATTCCCCAGGGCCACACCTGCCCAGGTGGCTCCTCCTCCCCTGGATGGGCACAAGCACCAATAAATCTGCCACTGTCTGAGGACCAGCAGCATTTCCCAGATCGACATTTCCTCTGTTTGGTTCAAGTGCCTGACAAATGAAGGAAGCACGAGAACAATAAAGACTAAATCTTATCTTAATAGCCTTTCATTATTAACTGTCTCCAGATTTATTCATCACTGAAGGAGGGAAGGAGTGAGCCAGGCTCCACTGGGGCGAGCCCAGGCAAGGCTCCTGCCTTTCCCCAGCTCTGTGATTTCCATGCTGAGATCTGCCTCTGTGGTTTGGTTTTCTCAACACCTACACTGACCGTGAGGAAACTCTGCCCAGGTGCTCTTCCTGCCATCTGATGGCTCTTGGCCTCCAGGTCTTTCTCCTGTTGGATCCCCCTGGGATGGCAGTGCTGTGGTGAGGCAGAGGCAGGGACCAGCTCCTTGTCCCAGGCTGCTCCAGGGAAAATGTTCTTCCTTTCCAAGCTGGAAAGGAAGAACACTGAGGAGCTGAGGATAATCCAATTCCCCACCAGCATGCTCCCCACTGCCTTTGCCACGCTCCAGGAGAGGGATGTGGATGTCCTCAAATGATGCTTTTATTTCACAGCACTTTCCTGCCTTCCTGTCCCACCTGGCACCTGCCTGGTGAAACCTGGTGTTTCCAAGGATTTCTTTCCTGAGGAAGTGCTGAGGTTCTGCTCACTGGCAGCTCTGTGGGTGTGCATTGATGAATGGATCCAGCATATGGGAGCTGCAGGGGAGTGGGGAAGGACCAAACTTTCACTTGGATAGGAAGGAGAAATGTGTAGGGCAGTGGGTGTGGGAGAGGGTGGATCTGGCAGCAGGGACTGGGTGCTCAACCTGAGCCCAGCAACCCTGCCTGGCTGCCAGAGCCTCTGCTGATGGCTTGAGAACAGCAGTAAAAAGAGAAAAATTCACAGTGCCTTGGCAAACACAGACTAATCCCTTTGCAAACCCAGCCAGTGCCTCCCAAACCATGTGCTGTTTCTGCCCACTGGCAGAATGGGATCCTTTCTTAGGCAGATCTTAATTTGTGTGTCCTTTAGGACTTTTCCCTAAAAAGCCCCAAAAGGAGAGTTTCTGCTGCAGTTGCCATCCAGGAGTTTCCCTTCTCATCTGGAGCACATCCACTTCCCCGAGACCTGCTGTCATTAGGTGCCCAGGCTGAAATCCCATGGAAATGCTTTAATTAAAATGGACATTAAGAGCTCACTCGTTCAAGCCAAAGAACATCAGGAGGAATTTAAATGAAGAGATTTTTAAATCTGTGACATTTGTTCTAATGAGAAAACACTTTCTAATCCTAAGTGTCTCCTAATTCAAAACAGATTGGAGAGACTGCAAGTGAAAACTTTTTTTTTTTTCCCCTCCCAAAAAACACATCCTGTAATTAGGAGACCTAACTGGCAAATAACATTTGTCTTTTCTCTACAGCTTCCACATCACCTTGGAAGGAGGAGGTGAAAAGCAGTGTAGGGATGCACCCACCTGTGTCTGCATTTTGTGTTAGGACAGGTAACAGAACTCATGGAAATTTCCATCACATCAATCCCACCATCTGGGGGGAAACCAATACGGAGAATGCAGGATGCTCCTGATCCATCTGATGAAAGGAATATTGCTGCTGCCAGGGGCTGGATGCTGAGGAGGGGCAGGGCAGCAATCTGTTTGCAACGGAGGAAAAACATCCAGTGGCTTGCTGGAGTGGGACTATTTTCGTCTGGAAACACTGAGATAATGAAAGGTAAAATAACAGCAGAAAGAAAAGTGTGAAGCCTCAAATGAGAGTCACTTGGGGATGCAGCAAAACATTTCAGGGGGGGTTTAGACAGGTGCTAGAGAAGTGAAATACAACCCCTCCTCTTTTCTTTTAATCCTGGAAGAGGTGGCAGGGAAACTGAAGGGTCCTTAATTTTCTGTGCGTTTCACAAATGAAAGTCCTGCACAGTGGAAGGTGACATGTCCTGCTCCTCCCTTGATTGTCTTTTATTTGGGAATATTGCCCTCAGCATAAAACAGTAAGGCAGGAAACTTGCTGGGTACTACTGCTACTTTCTGGGAACCACAGAGATCCATGGTCCTGAAAGACTTTATCCTTTCCCCTAGGGAAAAGGAGACTTGGCTGTACCAACAGCAATGCTACACTGCCAGCAGTCCATCCCTGTGTGCTGGGACAGTGACCTGCTGGGGACAGCTCATCCTGAGCAGGGCTGAGCAGCATCCTGCTCTGCTGGGGTGCTCTCAGGCAGGGCAGGGCTGCTCCACAAGCAGTGTCCTCGCTGGGGACTTGGGAATGAGGACACAGTGTTCTGGTGCCTCCAGCAAATCAGGCACACACCAGCCCTGATCCAGCTTCCCTCCTCCTTCAGACTTTGCAGAAGTCAGCTCCAGAGCTAAAATTCACCGTCAGTCTTACTTCTCTAATGGGACAAACAAAAGGATCTGGGTACAAAGACCCAGATTCTGGATCAGGATGTTTGTGGCACATATCCATCTTTAGTTCCATGCACAACATTAATTACCTCAACAAAGAACGTGATCCTATTTCAACTTGATATAACTTGGTCCTATTTAAACATCCAGAGCTGCCTGGTGGCTGCTATGGAGGGGAGGGTGGTGCCAGTGGTTCCAGATGGATCGTGTTTGCCTTGTTCCTGCTGCCTCACTGTAAATCCATGAGCACAAATGACAGCACAATTCCCAGAAAAACACCTCCTTTTAAACTTGTATCAGTAACCCTGTGAAAGTGTCTTTGTGCTCATCCCACTGAGTATTCACTTTGGAAACATGAAACACTTTGCCTGTGAGTCCAATTAAACCAGCTTGGGCTTTAAAGCTTGGGTACTCAGAGCCAACTTCTTGAAAGAATAATCCTGAGCTGGCATAAATGGATATAAATCAATGAAGATCAAGGGACTGACACCTGGTTGTGCTCACTGACAACCCAACTTAGATCTTAGTAAATCATCTCAAATACTGTGCAAAAACTCAGAGCTGTTCTGAAACACCTGCAAACACAGAGACAGAAAATACATCCCTTATTTCAGGGGAATTAATTTGCTGGAAATATGGAGCACCTTGGGTTCTGGGTGCAGAATTTGTAAACATAAAGCATTTAATTTGCCAGTTTTGAAACTAGTCTTTTAATCCTGACTGTCCCCTCTGAGATCCCATCTGCATCTTCAGGCAGTTTTGTAGCTCTTCTAATCTCTCCTCCTCCTGCTTTGACTCCTTGTCACCATGACCCACCATGAATAAAAGATTAGGATGTGCCAGATTCAAACGAAACCTTTGCTTCTGGGGTCAGTGCTGCAGACCCTGAGCTGCAGGATGGGGAGGCTGCCGAGCCCAGAGGGTTCAGCTCCGCTCTGGATCATGTGGATGCACTTCCAGTCACCTCCTGTCCAGGTGGAGAAGATAATCCTTGGTGTGTGAGACCTAACAGGCCAGTGCTGTGCAGGCTGTCAGCTCTGGCGCTGTTTTCAAGGAGGTAACAGAGCCTGTCCCCAGCAAGTCCACAGCGAGAGGGATGAAGGCTGCAGATGATGGGTGAAGGCTCAAATGGTGGCCAAAGGAAAAAAAATAGGATCTAAACTTTGAATTCCTGCTCAGGATCTCATGGCCTGTTCTGCTCCAGCCCTGCACCTGAAAGCATGGAAGGGGCACCTTGTGGTGCTGGGCAGGTTCTCTCCTTGGGTTTCTGGTACTTTCAGTGGGGTTTTGCTCAGTTGTTGCCACATTGAGAACTTGTACAGCCTTAAAATTGGTTCTGCTGCAGGGCAGTGGTGGAGGGAAGGTGCTGATCTCCTCTTTTCAGTGATACCAGACAAAGAGATGGAATAAGGCTGAGTCAGGGAAAGTCCAGGTGGGGCTTTGGGTGAAGGTTCTTCCCTCAGAGCATGGCTGGTTCCTGGAATAGCTTCCCAAGGGAAATAGTCATGGCACCAACCCTGCCAGAGCTCCAGGAGCACCTGGCCAGTGCTCTTGATCATGTGTTGAGTTCTAGGTAGTCCTGTGAGGAGAAGGGAGTCACTGGTCCTCATGGGTCCCTTCCAGCTGGAGACAGTCTGAGATTCTATGAAACTCCTGAAAAGCCCCTGACTAAGAAATTTGCCTTGAGGACAAGGGATTGAGAGGTCTTTAGGTCACCTTGGCCAACCTCCCTGTTGATTAATCTGACTTTTAAAGCACCAGAGATTGTTCCTCTCTCTGCTGTGCTGAAGTGGCCTCCAGCACCCACCTTTTCCTGAGAGCATTTCCCCCCACAGTGGTTGCATGGGCATCACCCAAACCCACAGAACACCTCAGAGCACTTCTCCCATCCTTAGGTCATTCCTGGGGCTCTTCTCCAGGTGTCCTCCCCTCTCCAGGAGCCTTTGAACCCCCCAGGATCAGTGCTGTGCCTGGCGCTGCTTGGAGAGCTGTGCACAAACAAACCCAGCCCGACTGCTCCCCTGCTGAAACTCCCAGGGACCACACTGTGAGCAGATAAGAAGTGATTTGGAACAATCTGATTTCTTATCAGTTGGAGGTCCGATTTTGTGGTCTGATCCTTCTTCTGGCAGCAGCTGTACGGAAATACCGGGACAGCTTAGGGGCTGTGGTGGCACTCAGAACAAACAGGGATGGCAGAACTGGGTCTGCTGGAGGAAGACATAAATGAAATTCACCTTCCAGCATTCACTGCAAGTGAAGCTGATCTGCATTGCTTATACCAAGCAAAGGCTACAGCTCAGATGCTAATTTTATCTTGCTGGCTTTGTAGTGTCCTTGATCTTCAAGAGAATTCAAAATAACATGGAGCAAATGTATAACTAAGTCATTTTAAGGAAGGAACTGCAAAGTGCATAACTCTGCTCAAGGGGAAACAGCTTCTCTGCTAAACACGGAGTATGAAATCAGATCATGCTGGCAGGCTGAACAAATGGGCTCTTTACTCCTCATCCTCACAGCAGGGCTCTTAGGGGAGACCAGGGAGCTCGTTCTCCATCTGCCCTACAAACCCATGCTGGCAGCAATGTGCAGGAAGGCCAAGCCCACCCTCCCCTCCTCATGCCTTGTGACAGATTGTGACAGATTGTGAACCTGGCCTGACGCAGCTTCATTCCATCTCCTCGTTTGGCATCACCTGCAAGAGGAGATCAGCACCTTCCTCTCCACTGCTGCCCTGCAAGTTGAACCAAGTTTAAGCCTCTCCAAGTGCTCAGTGTGGCAACAACCGAGCCAAACCCCTTTGCTGAGCAGACACAGGTGACTGATATCCCCAGGAGCACTCTGTGCTCAACACTTTGCTCCCCAGGGCAGTGCCTGCCACCAAGGAATACTGAGCAATTCCCAGGGGAAAGCAAGTGCTTCCTTCCAGGATGCTCTGCAGCCAAGGGCTCTGCTTATCCTCGCCCCAAATGCCAGGTTACAGGTGAGGGAAGAGCCTGGTGTGCCAAGCAGCAGTTTCAAACCCCTTCCCAGGAGCAGCCACAGCTCTCCCAGCATCATCCCTGAATTATTCTGTCCCAGACAGAGCTGGCTGTCAGGGAGGAAAAAGGAGATTTCTCCATGTAACAGGAGAAATCTTGTCTTTCACTGGTACCAAACTGCAGAGAAGTCCCTCCTTCCCAGGAGAGAGCTGTAGGGGTTGCTGGAGTTGTGCTGTAGAGCTGTCACAGCCCCAGGAAGGGGCAGCAAGTCCCTGGGCAGACAATTCCCACAGCAAGGACATGTCCAACCTGTTATTTCCATCTCCTACTAAGGAAAGGAGAAGAAAAATGAATGTCAGGTCAGAGAAACACCTCCATGGCAGGATGGAGGGTTCCTGAGAGCTCTTCTGGAGGGAGGTCAGAGATGGATGTTCTTTCTCACCACCCTCCATCTTCCCCTCCACACTTATTTTCAGGGCACATGGTGGAATTCCTGGGGTGTCTGTGCAGGGCCAGCAGTTGGACTGGATGATCCCTGTGGGTGTTTTCCAGCTTGGGATATTCCGTGATTCCATGAGGTTATTTCACCATCATCCTCCCTCCTCAGCCAGGGGCAGAGTCTCACAGCCTCTTCACATCTGCTCCTTAGGGATTGCTCAGGGCATGACCTTGGGAAGGTGAATACAAGGAAGGATTTAACCTGATGGCAGCACAGCCTGGAAGCCATCAGCTGCAGACAGTGCAAGCAGGACATTTGCCAGGGAGTTTAGACTTTGCTCCCTGTCTGTATTTTTTTCTCCAGCTGGAGACAGACAAAGTGAAAACAAAAATGCTGGAGAAGCAGCTGAAGTGAAAATAAGAAATCAGCTGAGGTATTTGTTTCCTTTGCTTGGATTTAATACTCCTTGGAATAAAGAAATGAGAACGAGATACTCTGATCCTGAGCTCCTCATGCCAACCCCCTGATCTGCCCAGGAGTTTGCTCTCCCATGAACTCCTGATCCTGCACACAAATGCTGAAGGTGAGCCACGAGAGGTGCTGAACTTTTCACTTTCTAGAGCACATTTGGCCTCAAACCCCTTTCCCCACCCTCTCGGTGCTTTCATGAAGTGTTTCCCTTCTTTTCAGAGCAGGTGCTCACTCCCATTCTTAATGAACCTCTCTGCTCCCTTGTAAACAAGCCCTTTATTAGCTCCACAAGCATGTGCTTGTTTCTATTTATACCTTTTCCATATCAATATTTGAAAGCACACTCCCCTACGCTGCATTCCTGCTCCGTGCCCTTTTCCATCCCTGCTGCCTCTTTCCCACCTCTTCTTTCTCTCCCAGGTTCACCCAGCCTGGTTTAAATCAAACCCAGATTTTCTGTTTCCCTTTTTGGCCTGAATTAAATAATTGGGATCTTTGTTTCTGAATGATTTGCATTCAAAGGACAGTTCCATGTCCCTGTAGAGGTGTCATCCTTTCCATGAACTGGAAATTGGTGGGAAGTGAGCACCTAAATCCTCCAGGCAGACTTCTGAGTGTCTGCTGTCTATCTGGCTTTGCAGAGAGCTGCACTTATTTATTGGATTTCTGGGGATGGAATGCCTCTCCTGTGAGGAAAGGCTGAGAGAATTTGCCTTGTTTGTTCTAGAGGAGAGAAGGCTCTGGGGTGATCTAATTGTGGCCTTTTGGAGCCTAAAGGAGCTCCAGGAGAGCTGGAGAGGGAGTTGGGACAGGGATGGAGGGACAGAACACAGGGAATGGCTTCCCACTGCCAGAGGGCAGGGAGAGATGGGGTATTGGGCAGGAATTGTTCCCTGTGAGGGTGGGCAGGCCCTGGCACAGGGTGCCCAGAGAAGCTGTGGCTGCCCCTGGATCCCTGGCAGTGTCCCAGGCCAGGCTGGAGCAACCTGACATAGTGGAAGGTGTTCCTGAGATTTAAGGTCCCTTCAACCCAACCCATTCCATGATTCTGCTGTTCACTTTGTATTTTAAATTCTCATTTTATTAAGGAATTACTGTGCTAGTGTTAAAACCTGTGCAAAGAGGAGCTGCTCCCCTCTCCAGCAGCTGCACCCAGGGACAAAGCTCCAGCTCCTTCCCCACGAGTGCTGGGAGAAGCTTTGTAATGGAAATAGGCACTTCTGGGATTTTTAACAAGCACCTGCTTTATCCTGCTGCCTAATGAGAGCCTGGACAGAAATGCAGTGAAAGCACACGAAGGTAAGACTGCCATTTAAGCTAATTAACAGCAAATTAAATTAAACTGACAGACACATATATTTTGGGCTGCTGCATCTAACAGGAGGCAATGCTGCAGAGGTTTCATTATTCACATTTTCCATCACCTGCTTTTTTTTCCCCAGCACCTTCCTCCCCAATTACCTGAGGAAGGGAAAGGGAGAAAGATACTAAAGCCAATAAGATAATTCTCATTTACATAAAAATTTTTCAGCATTGTGTTTAATAGTCTGCAAGTTACTGCAGAAGAATATATAGTCCATTCTTTAAAAAGCTCCAGTGCACTAATTGAAATTAAATTACATGGAACCCAGTGTCTGGCTCCTGCTCATTGGCAGATAATATGCAAGCCCCAGTTTTATGTGTTATTATTAATATTGATGGATAAAGCACTGTAGCCACCACAGAGCTTTCCCAGGTGCAATTCCCTTTCCTCCAGCTGCAGGGAAACCTAAACTGATGTTTTTCCCCCCATGAAAATGCCTCATTTGCTGCAGGCAGGGCTGTGATCCCTTGGCATCCTGGCCATCCAGCACTGCAGGTTTTGGTCCCTGTTTGCAGCACTAACCCTGGTGATGCAACCACAGCCTTTTCTTCACGTTCCTTTGCATCTCTTCCAGCTCAGTTAATCCGTCAGGGGGATACTGCCGCTGCAAACAAGATTTAAGGGACTTTAATGCTAAGTTGGCAGGCCTGAAAAGCCATGTCTGGTATTCCCTGGAATAGCCAAAGCACCAGAAGCTGCTCCCCCTCCTTCCCTGGAGCTGCTGGGGGTTCAGGCTGCATGGACTTTGCTCCTTGACTTCTCAACAAGCTGCTGACAAGGGAGCCAATTAGTGCCAGTTGTGATGGGAGCACTTTTTCCACCAGGAGCCAGATTGAAACCTTTAATTCGTTTTGCACAGGCAGAGGCACACAAAATGTTCAAGCATGGATAAAATCCACAAGATCTGAGGGCTAAGGGTATCCCTGTGGATTTTATTCTTTGTTTCAGACTTGCAGCTTCCATTAAAAAAAAAAAAAGCAGGAAGAGAAAAGAAGAAGAGAAAGGTTTCTTGCCCTTTTGATGCTGGAACTAATTTTTCTCATCTAGACTACTACCAAGCCTTCTTGAGTGACTCATGCAGAAATGGTCCCTTGGTGATCTGGGACCTTGGAATAACGAGATGTCAAGGCTGGACATCAGTGCTTGCTGCTGGGGACTCCAGTGCCACCTGCCAGCCCTACCAGCCCCCCAGTGCCTCCTGCCATTGCCCACACTGAGCAGCAGAACCAAGGAGCTCCATGGTGCTGTTTGCCATCTCCATAAGATCCAGAGGGAACAGGATAGAGATGGAGAGCCCCTCCAGCACTGTCTCTGTCCCAAGGGGCTCTGCAGGCTCTGCCAAGGTCCTCCATTCCATCCCATTCCAGCATGGAAAGGACTCTGATCTGCTTCTCTGCCTCTTGCAGGGACCTCTGAAGGGTTGAAGAGAGGACAAATGGTCTTTTCCCTCCAGGACCTGATTTCTCAGCTGGAGACAGACTTTTGCCCTGGGATGGTGCAGGGTTTATAACACACACTCCCAGGAGCCCTGCCAGTGATCCAGCACTCTGAGCAGCTGCACGGAGGGTTTGGGATGCCAGTCCATGTGCTTGGCATCCCAAACCCTTCCCAGGGCTTGGGAGCATCACCACTGCCTTGAAGAAGGCTGGGCCTAGGTTAGATCACTCAGTCCTGCCCTAAAGACACAAGATGTTGTGGAGGGATGAAGTTTCCTTTCAAAGGAGCCATCAAACGCTGCTCACAGCCCAACAGGAAGGGATCATCTTCCACTGAGGTAAATGGGAACGCAGGCTCCCCCTGTGCTTCAGATGAGTCATCAGGCAAATGTTCCCAAAACCTCCTGTCAAACAGACTTTACATTAAAGGCAGTGTCAGAAGGCAGAAAGTGTTTTTCTCAGGACATTTATTAAGTCCTGCAGCTAATTAATCCATGCATTTACAAAAGAAATGCTTGACAAGACCCAGAGTTCAGCTGAGTTCAAGGAAGGAAAGAAAAGATCAGATCAGGAGACCTGCACATCTCCTTTGGTCTGTAACAGATCTCCTTAGCAGCAAATCCCAGCAAGAAACGTCTCTATTTTTCCCCTCAAGTCAAATCCATTGTGTCAAACCCTGTTTTTAACTCAGCCCACTGAGCTCGAGAGGGTGAAAACCCTGAGCAAGGACCCCTGGCTCTGCACCACTGCTTTCCATGGGAATGCACTTGGGAAAGCTCATCCAGAGCAGTTCCTGGTGGAGATGCAGAATATTGGAGTGCAGAGCAAGCAACACAGAACTTCTTCTTCAAGCCCAGCAGTTGTGCTTGGATACCCAGCTGGTACCTGGGGAGCCTGGCTTGTTTGCAGCTCTCCAGGTATTCCACTTTTCTGCTTTTTTAAAATGGGGATTATATTTTCTTTTTTTCAGTCATGAGGAACCCCACCTGGCTGCCACAATTTTTCAAACATGTTGGGTAGTGGATTAGGAACTTTGTCAGTTCCCTCAGTGGCTTCTGGGAGGAGGTGATCCCTGATCCCCTGAAAGAGGGCAGGCTTAGGTCAGGTATTTGGATAACAGCATTTGTGTAAGGAGAACAACATACTGGGGGCAAATTGACACTGGGTGTGGAGGAGGAAGAAGAAAGAGAGGCTGGAACAGGCTGGTGGTTCCAGAAACAGCAGCAATCACAAGTGCAATCCCAGAGCTCAGACTCCATGGGGTGAATAGAATTGCCTCTCACCTTCTGTACCAGGCAGGATTGTGCCCTTCTTAATTCCTTTCCAGAGGGGAACTGGGAATCAGATAATATTAATTGTTTGTTCCCTGGGTTTTTGGGGCTTCTGTAGGTCCAGTAGTTTTACAGGTGTGAAATGCAACTGTTTTGCTCATTCCTTTTGTCAATTTTTGTCACTCAATGGGGCCATTTGCAGAGTTCTGGCTGGACTGTGTGGGATTCAAAAGCTGAGCAGGCGTGGGGACAGTGGGAAGGATTACTCAGGCAGGGGGTCTCCATGGAGCTCCCAGTCAGGAAAGAAAAGCAAAGCCTTACTCTAATAAACTCCTCGAATTCAGCTCTGACACCACTGTGGGTTTTCAAGCTATTGAGTCTTTCTTTTTTACCTTCCCAGAAACACACAATCACATGTAACATTTGCTCGAGAAAACACTGGCTTCCCATTCGCAGCAGCAGAGCAAATATGGCAAAGATGAATTGGAGAAGATACCAATCAGCTGCTGAATGGATCTGAGAATGAATTCGTCCAGCCTTACCCTGCAGGAGCTCAGGGATGTTGGCCACACACCTGGGTGTGCAGAGGGACTCCCTGGGCGAGGGGAGGCAGCTCTGGTGCCTCAGAGGGGTCACACAGACCCTGGGGTCAGGGCTGGACCTTACAGGGTATTATTAACACCCAGGGCTCAGCTCACCTTCCCTGGCCAGTTTAGCCTGGAGCCAGGAGCATCCCAATGGCCTGAGGGCTGCCAAGGCCTTTTCCATCAGCTCTGTGTAAAGACCTCAGCAGATGGGGAGGTAAAGGACAGAGCGGACCTCAAATTATTCCATGTAGCCTAATTATTTCATAATAACATCTTTAATGCATCTGAGAAGCTTGGAAGGACTCCTTTCATGCTTAATTGCAGGGCTTTCTGAGAAAGCAATCACTGCTCAGAGGTATTTTCCAAGGATTTTTCTGTCTTTTGCCTTTGTAGCATCACTCAAGCAAACCACTATTGAGTGGTTTCTGTAGTCTGGCTGCCTTTTTCACCTCTCCTGTAAAACCTTTGGATATTATTATCCTTTCTCTACTTGTTCATGTCTTACAAGCACAGGTGCTTCTTTGGGGCTTGCATTGGTGCACTCGCCCTACAAAGAGGAGACACTAAAGGAGCAGGGAGAGCAGTGCTGCTCAATGTCTGTGGGATGAGCTGGGAAGTTCTCTGTTCTTCACCTGGGGCACCGGCAGGAGCAGGGCAGGGCTGGGGTGAGGAGTGGCTGCGATCAGTGGTCTGTGCTGGGAAAAGCTCCCTCGGGGCTGTTGGACACTCCAGCCTGGGCTGCAGCTCTGCAAGGCTCACACTGAGCACAGGGCATGGCATCGGGTCACTGCCTGCTTCGCTATGGCTCCCAGGGCAGGGTAGGTGGGGTGATTGCTGTGCTGGGCTCAGGTGCGAACACAGACCCGACACAGACCCCAAAATAAACACAGCCTCCAAACACAGCCCCCAAAACAAACACAGCCCCAAACACAGCCCCCAGAACAAACACAGCCCCCAGAACGAACACAGCCCCCAGAACAAACACAGCCCCCAGAACAAACACAGACCCTGAAACAAACACAGCCCCCAGAACAAACACAGCCCCAAAAACAGCCCCCAAAACAAACACAGCCTCCAAAACAAACACAGCCTCCAAAACAAACACAGCCCCTGAAACAAACACAGCCCCCATGCAAACCCAGCCTCAAACATGGCCCCCCAAACACAAATCCCCAAACATAGTCCCCAAAACAAACACAGCCCAACAAACACAGTCCCCCAAATACTGATCCTCCAAAGACAATCCCCAAATACAGCCTTCCAAACACAAACCCCCCAAACACAGCCCCCAAAACAAACACAACCCCAACAAACACAGATCCCCAAACACAGATCCTCCAAACACAGCCCACTTAAACACAGCCCCCTAACAAACACAGATCCCCAATCACAGCCCCCCTAAAACACAGCTGCCCAAAACAAACACAGACCCCAAACAAACACAACCCCCAAACAAACACAGTTCTCCAAACAAGCACAGCCCACTCCACCACAGCCCCTAGCAAACACAGCCCCCCTGCAGCTGCTGCCTGGCACCCACGGAGCCCTGGCCACCACACACCACCTGAGAGGAGGGAAAAGCAGGTTCCCCTCGTGCTCAAGTCAGCCAGCACAAGGCTGGAGGCACAGGGAGAGCAGGATGAGGGGAGCCTTGGACAGGGCTGTGGGAATACCCCCCAGAGAGGCAGGACATGGTGTTCTCCATCCCTCCTGCTTCACAGACCTCCTGGGAGTAAACACATAGCAACTGTGACCTTTGGAAGTGATCTTCCACTGAGGAATAGCTCTCTCTAATCACACAGCCATTAGTGGTTCAGAATAAGCACGGTGCCTCGGTGGTCAGGGGAGCTGGACACAGCGGCTCCAGCTTTGCTCCAGCTTTGCTCCAGCTTTGCTCCAGCTGTTGTGTGCTCTGATCCCAGAGATACCCTTTGTGTGCAGCCAGGCTCAGCTGAAACAGAAGGACTAAAGGAGACAGGGCTGCTTTGTCTTACATTTCTGGTGTCCCAAAGGACATTAATTCCCCTCCCAACCTTCATTTTGTCTGGAAAGCCAAACCATGGCTCCTCAAAGTGTTTCATGATCACTCTCAGAAGTATTTCAAGAGCCCCAGCTCCAGCTGAGTCAGAAATACCCAAAGAGCAGCCCTTAAGACCTGACCTGTTTGTTGTCCCTTCTCATCTCTGCAGAGTTACCTGGGGTGATGTTCAGTCCTGGTACCACCAGAACAGCCCTCGTTACAATATCAAACCACAGCCTCCATCACACATGGACCAGAAATCCTTCCTGGGTTACCAGGTGAGAGAGGAGAGCAGAATTTGATTTGCCCACAGGTGTTGGTCTGGATGAGGGACATTAATCTACTTCAGAACTGGCTTTGCTATCTTCAATAGAATTACTTCACTATTGCTTCAAAACTGGTGCACTGTCCTATACTGATAGTTATAACTCCTGTACTGCGTAGTGAATAATTCTGATAAAGATCTTTTAGTCTAATCATTATTGTAATTAATAATTTATTTTTACAGAAACATATTTGCTTTGCTGTCCTTATTCCTGTGGGACCAAGTTGTATAAAGGTTCAGTGCCACCTCTATAATCCTTTAAACTCCTCAGAGAAGGAGTTTAGAAAGCAAGGATGTTCTTGCTGCACCTCATGACTAAACAGAGGGTCCCCCTGATAAACCTTGTCTGAGGCTCTCACTCTGCCCAGGACACTCTGGAAGAGTGGGGATGGTGGGGATTTCCTCCTGCTGAGGTGGGGAGGAAGCACCAGGGATCATGGCCCCCTCAGATAACACTTGTACATTTAAAATCCAGCCTCACAGTAACAAATCAGGCATCACTTTCCCAGCTGCATTTTGTTTGTCATTCTCGAAATATGATGATGGAAGCAAAAAGAAAAAAAAAAAAAAAAAAAAGGAATGAGAAGAGTAACAAACCCACACTGGTAATGGCCCTTGCACAAAACCCAGGGAAGTTTGCTCTCTCCTCAGACAGCATCAGCCTGCTGAGCTGCTCCAGGACACGGAGATGTCAGCACATTTAGATTGCCTTTTGATCTGGTAAACAGGCACCAGATCTGCTGCACGAGGTGTCTGTCACACCAAATCCTCAGCTGGCACCTGCAGCACCTCTGTGAAACTGCACACAGAGAGATGTGAGCAGCTTCAGGCTCGTGCAATACAAGCTCAGGAAGCCAAGACCTCTGGGAAGTGCTCCTTTGGGAATTAACACAGGGCCATGGAGTAGCAGTGGTTTAAATTTGCTGAGGGTCTGTTAATACTCTTTCTGTTCTCCATCACACTGAACAAGTTTCCTGGCTGTAGGATCACAGGTCAGGTGCAGGAGGAACATCCCTGGGGACAGGCATTGCCTTCAGACTCCACACTGCTCATTCTCTGGGCTTTCCAAGGGCTGCTGCTCTAAACCCAAAGGGAAAGGGGTTTCCACTCAGGATTTTTCCTTTCTTGTTTACCTGTTTATTGTAGCTTGGGAAGGAGACAGATTCTTCTCCTTTGTGCTGTGAAAAGAAAGCAAACCAAGGTTCTCCCAGGTCCCCATTCCACAGGGAATGGTGTCAGTGCCAGCATTCCAGCCAAGAGCACTCAAATACACCACAAATGCCAATTCCACACCTCCTACATGACACCAACACCACTGGCCCTAAAGCAGGAGGGGAGAGTGGTTGCCAGGCTTTGAACTTCCAGCCATGACCTCAAGACCTCTCATGTACTCAGGAGAAGCTTCCCATCCTCTCAAGGAAAACTCACCTGGCATGATTTGGTTGGTTCTGTCAGCTTCACCCTGACACTCACCCATTGCCCAGAGGCTGAGATAACACAAGCAGCAGAATCAGACACACAGGCATGAACAGGGTGTTATTATGTGTTAAATCAAAGCATTCCATCATGAGGCCAGAAATATTTACATCAGAGGGAGCTCAGAATAGAAGTGAGGCAGCAAAGATTTTGGCTACTGGAGCACTACAAAAGGCCACCATTCCTGGTGTTTCCACAGCTGATTTTCACAGCCAGGTCTCAATATCTTTGTTGTAACTCCTCAGTCAAAGCACTTTGCATGGACTCTTCTCCTACAAGTGCATCAGGGGCTTTGCTGGCCCAGCTCCAGGAGAGGAGAGCCACCAGCTCTGGGTTTGGAGAACACATGGCTGAGCAAGAGCTGTGCAAAGCTCCCCACTTATATCAGTGTCATCCTCCACCTTGATAACAACTAAAAATAAAGTGCTGCAATAATCAACTAGATTGACTAAGACAGATGCTGCTTTTAACATGTGTACTGTAATTAACTTACAGAGGGCTAGAAAGCTCCATCTCAGCCTCTTCCCACAGTGGAGGAAGTTTGCCTTTCTAATAATAGGAGCTGGTAACACGTGTTGAATTATAAAGTAATGAAAGTTGGTTTTGGCAGGAACAATCCAGATTTGTCGTGCTTCCATTTAATTTCCAAGTCTGACAGGCGCTCTGCTCCCAACGGACTCACTGCTTTTCCTGCAGCTCCTCCTCAATTTCTTTCCTCTGGCATAAGGTAGGGCAAGGACTTTCCCAGGGGAGGGGATGCTGTCTCGGGGTGACAATGCCATGCTGACTCTTCTCTCACACTCCGGATGGTTTGCACACACCACACTCCCCACAGTGTGCAAACCCACACAAAACCTGCCCAGCTCAAGCTGTGCCTGCCTTGGGGTGTCCTCACCCCGAACTGCCACAGATGGGATCCCACAGTGCTGGGTGAGCAGCGGGGAAAAGGTGTTTTCCAGCCTGCACACGTGTGTGGTGCTGTCACCGAAAATCAGGAAGAAAATAAAAACCCTCTAACACTGTATTTGAAGTGAGAGAGAATCAGGCATTACTTTATTTTCTGGCTAGGATGTGCCAAGGAAAATATTCCAAACACACAGGGCTTTTTACAAGCTTTTTCTCCAAAGTTTATAGTCAAAATCCATAGAGATGTTCAATATTCATTGGTCCAAAATTGAGCAGCCCCCAGTATTTGGTTTCCCATTGGATCTGAATTTCTTTGCCTCTGATATTAACTAGATCTTCATTCTTCGATTTTCTTATCAGTCTTTTCTGGTCTAGATGTCTCCAACTCTGTCAGAGGCAGTGTCTGGGGTAGATGTTTGTAGATGGCTGCTGGTGTTCTGTTGATGGTCGCTAAATTTAGGTATCTTTTGGGCTACTCCCAGTCTGCTGATATGTTAAACCCATCTCCATAAAGTGGTGCTACATCTCCTAAAAAAAACTTAAAAAAAATTCCTTTCACCAAGGCAAAAGCAAACCAACCCTGACCAGAGAAATAAAATAAAATTTTAAAAGTTTTATTGTTTCCAACAGTGCCAGGCCCTTCTGACACACAGCCACTGTGCTGGGGCACAGCCCTAGCTGGAAATGAGCACTTTCTGGTCCAGAACTTCCCTCCCAAATTCTCCCCTGGGCTCAGTGTTCAGACCAGAATTCCGACTGCTCTTTGCGCCCTTCTTGGAAGCTGTCTTGGGATCTTCTCTGCTCTCATCAGCTCCTGACCTTCTCCCTCCCTCTCCAGCTGCTCAGCCCCTGCATTCTCCTCTCCTCCTTGCTCAGCCCCTGCTTGGCCAAATCCCTTCTGGCTGGGATGTGTCAGCAGTGCAGGCCAGGCAGCCAGGCAGTGCTGCCTTTGGTCTCAGCAGCTCAGCTCACACCCCCAGGAACCTGTGACAGCAGGGCTTGCGTGGGCTCTGAACCCCCAGAATCCATCCTGGATGATTTCAGACCAAGCTCTCTGTCCTCCTGCTGGGTTACATGCCCATCACAGCCTCCCATCTCTATTTCTGTGTCACTGTGTCCCTCCACACCCCAGGCTGTGCAGAGCACCTTGAGCTGCCCTGTTCCTTTCCCCATCCCCACTCCAGATCAGCCTGACCAGCAAGAACTGATACTCTCTCTCCTTTTACCTTTGCTGCCTGCATTTCCTGGGCTCTTAGATTTGCAGAACAATTTGTCCTAGTCTGGCTCCTACTGCCACACACAGAGAAAACACTCCCACAATAATATTTGTGCACTGTTTGTGTGCAGATATCTGCTACAAACCCTCCCTCTTGAAGGGGCATCTCCACGACACAAAAGCACGGCCAGGAATGCACTTGGTCAGATGTGGCCGAAGAGTAATTTTAAATTTTTTTCCCCATATTTTTTAGGTCATTACAATTTCAGAGGAAAAGTGTTTGGCCATGTCCATAACATAGCATTGACCTGACTTCCATCTGCCTTGGAGTACTGGGGAGGTGAGCTCAGCATCCACCAGGAATACGACGCCCTGAGTGGGCAAAGGTAGGAACAAGATCCCCTGGTAGGAATGAGATTCCCTGGTAGGAACGAGATTCCCTGGTAGGAACGAGATTCCCTGCCTGCTCCAGTGATGATTCAACAAGGTCAGCCTTGAGTCTACTTTTGCAAGCCCTGGTGTTTCTCTTACCACTTCCTTGCTAATTATTTACTACCTTTGGCTCCATCCAAAGCCCCTCCAAGGCAGGGATCCTCTGTTTTGTGATCCAGAGCCCAAACCAGGACATCCAGGCTGCTGCTGTGCTCCTTGGGGCTTCACAGCTCTGCTCCCACCAGAGGAGTGCTCAGGGCTGCTGTAACACGCTGCAGCTCTCACAGAGAGGAAGCCTCATGTGGGGTGAGGTGGCCAAGAAAATGGAGAAAAGAGTAGGGAAAGAAGCAAGCAGGGTGCTCCCAGCACCATCAGCACCAGAAGTCCCAGTTGAGACCCAGAGCTGCATTTCAAAGTGGGATAGTTGGACTCGAGCTAAGCATGCCTTTAATTAAATCAGAGTCCTGCTGCTCGCTTATGGAAGATAATGAAATCTTGACAAAGGTCACGTCTCATGGCCTAGCAGTCACCTAGAACAGAAAGTACAATGTGCTGGACACTTCTGGCATCTCTTGAGTCACCCCAGCAGCACCTGCCCCACACAGCAAGGGACCAGCATTTGCTGGATCACAGCCACACACATGATTTTCCAAGGATTATATTTCATTTGGATCAAAAGTTTGTATGTAAACATGCAAAGTTGTTTCAGGTAGACACGTGGAATACAGGTGTAACTCTCCCAGCTCCTTTCCACCCCTGAAGAGAAGAGTAATATTTCTGTTTCATCAGGGCTGTGCCTTTGGACGAAGGGTTAACCCTAACAAAGCTCCAGCTCTTGCAGAGGGAAGTTAAATCCATAAAATAAAAGAGAAGATGGAAACACATGGCAGAGGCTCTGGCTGCTGACTTCTGAAGGTTTGCAAATGCCTCCAGGTGGGGAACACTGCTCTGAACATCCCAGTGATTTGCAGGAGAGAACAGACCTGCAAATAAAACACACAGAGAGCCTGGGAAAATGGCAAATTTAACATTTACCTGTCTGGTTCATGCTTGGACTCAATCTTAGAGGTCTTTTCCAACCTGAACATAGCTTTGACTGTAGCCCTTTAGTGTAAATCTCTGCTTTTCTCCTCACACCTCTCACTGCTCCTTAGCAGCAGGAGTTGAGCTGGACCAAGACAATGCTGCATTTGGAGAATTTTGAGCTTGGTGAGAGGGCAGAGGGACAGAGGAACAGGAAAAACCCACTCTGCCTGGACCAGGCTGTTTTTGGGATGAGCAGAGTCCAGAAGAGCCCTGGCTGCCAATCTTCAATCAAGGAACCTCACTGCCAGAGAGAGGGAGAGGGAGACAGTCCTGAGCAAACAGGGAGAGCTCACAGACCATGGGAGAGCATCCCTGCAGGTGTTCAAGGAAAGTCTGGATGTGGCACTCAGTGCCATGGTCTGGTTGACAAGGTGATGTTGGGTCACAGGTTGGACTCAATGATCTCAAAGGACTTTTCCAGCCTGGTTAACTCTGTGTGATTGTGTGACTGTGGCAGACTGGGAAGGGAGGTGCAAAAATTAGTGATGAGGTAAGAGAGTAAGGAGTGAGTGATGCTCTGGGGAACAGAGCCATTCAGGATGATAAAACACCCTGGTGGGGACAGAACCTGGACAAGGACAGGTTGTTCTCCATGGAGTCCCACGTTCTAGAAGCTGTGACCTCCCCAAGTCCTCTGATGGAAGGTGCAGCCCCCAGGCTGCCCAAGGCACTTGCCAGCACTGAAAAATTCCCAACTTGCTGACTCCAAGCCCTGCTGCTGCCTGCAGCCCAGAGGGAAGAGCAGAGCACAGCCACAGCAGTGTTCTCTGCCACCTCCTCTCCCAGCTACAGCCACAACCCTGACTGCTGGGTTCAGCAGAATTACCCTTTATTGCCATGTGACAGCATGCAGCAGCTCTAAAGGCAACAAAATTCACCTGGCTGCCTTCTCGATGAGTGTCTGTTCTCCAAATGCAGTCAAAGCCACTTTCAGCTAGTTTCACTTATAAAAAGTCCAGCAAACCTGCGAGTTTTACACAAAATGTGAGCCATAAAGCATCAAAGGTTCTGTTGGAGGGTTGGTGAACTTTAGCAATGCCTTTGATGAAAATGGTCTGAGTTTCAAGTGTGTAATGAAACCCCAAATCATTCAAGTTTCACATGGTTGCAAATATTTCTCACAGTTCTGATCAAAGGTGTATTCAGCAGGGAAGAGGCTTTGATTTTGCAGTACAGGGGACGTGCTGAAATTTTCAAAGCCAGGCCCTGGGATTTAGCTGAGCAGTTCTTCTTGGAAGCAACACAGCTAAACTTAGCAATGCTTAGGGGCATGGAAGGAGAAGATGCTGTGTTTAGATTATTCCTGTTACCCCCAAACCCCTTCCCAGGGGGAAGCTTTAATCCCCCAGTGAGTCCTGGAGGCTGCAAGCCCCTGCTGCAGGTTTGGCTGCCACAGCTGCCCTCCCTGCACACTTATTTCCAGTGCTCTTGCCTGACTTCTCTCTCCTGGCTGCTGACACCACTGCTCTGTGCACAGCACTTCAGAGGGAAAGCTGGAGTGTTGGGAGGAGGAGGAGGAGGCATTAATGCTGCAGGACTGGCTGCTGACCCACATTCCAGCAGCCAGGCACGGGAAGGGCTCCCTGGCTGCCCTACAGCATCCTGCAGCACCTTGCTGCCCCTGGCCAGCAGGAAGCAGGGAAGCAGCCTCATCCTAGCCTGTGCTCAGCCAGGAGACCCAAATCCCCGCGGAGCCACAGGCGTATGTAAATGTCTGGGTTTAATGCCACTGCCGTGCTGGGAAGTCTTCATTTGTGACAAGCATTTCCATAGCAACAGACTGAGCTCGCTAGCAGGACTGGGGTCCCCTCGGAGGAGCAGGTGGAAGGAGGGAACAGAGACAGCACGAAATGCTCTGGAGAAGCAGCTCTCGGTGTTTGTGTCAGCAGAGCGCCGGGCTCAGCAGGGCAGAGCTCCCGAGGAAAGGGAATTCTCCAGGAATCCAGCGCAGAGGATGCTGTGATGGTGCCAGGCGGGGCTGAGGACAGCCAGGCTCTGCCCCAACCTCATCTCCCCACCCTGAGGTGTCCCTGCACAGCCCGAGGCTGCTCTCCCTGCCTGGGACACCTTCCCTGTCCCCAGGGACACCTCACAGGAGGGACAGGAGCACTTTTTCCTGCAGGCAGAGGTGTGCAGGGCAGCCTGGGCTCATCCAGGGAGCAGCTGGGAGCCATTCCCACAGCCCTGCAGGATGGGACGGTGGCTCTGTCCCCATGTCACCTCCCTGGGCTGCTCCTGTCCCCTGGAAGCAGCAGCACTGACCATGACCAGGCACAGACTGACCCATGTTCAGCCACTGCCTTTCAACCCTCAGTCACCTGGCGCTGCAGAGAAGCAGAGCTTTGTCTGACACAGCCCTGGTACACCACAGATTCTCTGCAGAGGCTGTTTTTCCTAAGAACAGCCCATTTTCCAGGCAGCCTGGCATGATTCTAGAGCTCGTTCCCACATCCAGTTTCCAATCAGCACAAATAATATGCACAAGCATCGCAGAGCCATCAACTGCTGCCCAAGGGGCAGGAGCAGAGTCTGCTCAGGCAGGGCTGCAGCAGCCAAGGACTCTTTTAGGCAACAGCAAGTTTTTCTGGCTAATGTGCTCTGCTTCTTGATAATTTTGTTATTTTCCCTGAGACATTCCAGTAAGTGGCCTGGTAGGCGCTTGTGATCCCATCAAACAAATGATATGGCAGCAATTGAAGCCCAGAGGTGGCACCTTGGCTGGCACATCTCACTGCAGGCTGGGCAGAGGCTGTGATGCACAGAGCCCTGCAAAGCCAAGGCAGGTTTTTCCTCCCTGTCCACCCAACTCCCTATTTAGTTGGTTTTATTGTCTAAATATAAGAGGTCTCTGCAATAACAGCTTCAAAGGCTGGAAGCCCCAAGGGCAGAGAACATCCAGCACCACAGAAATCTTCAGTAGCTTTAGTATTAATTGATTAAACACTTCACCTAGCAACACCAAACACCATCATCCCTGAAATTCAAGCCTCATAAAGGCCTTGGTGCTTCTTGAGAGAGTGACAAATATGCTGAGAGCTTTCCTTGCACAGATCCTGTGGAGCCCTGGAGGCTTTAATGGTTGAAGGCAACATCACTGTAGGAATTGGAACAATTTCCTTTATTAAAATCAGTAAACAATGCCCCAACAAGGTTTTAGGATGTCTGTGTGGGTTCAGATATTTATCAATAATTCCTACATGTGTTCAGTTTTGTTCTTGCTACAGAACCATCACCTCACTGTTTGTGTCTCCTACCCCATCACTCCTAAAGTTAAAGGAGGCCAGGAAAAAAAATAAACAAAAAAGCCCACCCCCAAACCAACACCCAAAAAAACCTCAAGTGCAAGGAAAGCTTTATTACAAAGCTTACACATAGAGAGGCACTCATTTATCCAGGTTAAATCACACTGTTCCCCATCTCCAGCCAATATCCTGAACAAAAATCATCTCACCCCAGCACAATCACAAGAATTTTAGGAGCCAGCCCTTTATTTCTCAGGAGGGTGAACACTCACCTTCCTGCCTGATTTGCTGAATTGGGTATTTTCTCCCTCTTCATGCAAACGAGCAGTTAATTATTTACCAGCCTGTCTGTAATGCTCTAGTTTACATGCTGGAATTTACATGATTTATTAAACAAAATAGCATTTAAAAAGGAATCCTGTCATAGGGATGTCATCCTTAAAGGAGACCGAGCAGTTTTTCCTGGAGAAGGAGATAAATTGAGGATTTTCTGCCTCCTTCTGTTTGCAGCCATTTCCAGCTGAAATGAGCTCCCTCCTCCCTGCCATGCCCAGGTCTGGTGCTGAAGCCTCCTTAGTGGCTAACCCTGGTGAGGATGGTGGTGAAGCTGGAGCTGCTTCCTGAGGGAGATTATGCAGTAATCATGAATTCCTAAAGAATTGTCCTAAAATCTGGGAAGGTCAGCTTGAACTCTGTGTTTTTAGTGGCCCAGGGAGCACAACAGTGAGAAAGTAAAAGGGTGTTTAACCCTTGCAAGGGGATTCATTCTCTTTTAACCCAAGTCTGTTTCTTCATCCACTGTGAAACACTGATTTAGTCTGACAAAACGTTTGATAGTGATTGTGGTGGATTCTTTGGCTAAAAAGCTTTACAAATGTAGAAAAGAGATTTCATTTTCCTTTTTTTTTTTTTTGTGAAATAATATCCCATTTAGGAGGAAACTGCTGCTGCATATTCTTGAGCATTATTCATTCCAGAAACAGCCTGTGATGCTGTAGACCCTGACTAATTCCTGACTGGGAATTATTTTGTGCATCTCAGAGCTGGACTTTCTGAAACTCAGAGCCTCCAGCAATTAGCTGAGCTTGTCTCCCTAAGTGCAAATAAACCCTAATGCATTTAAGGATGAGTCAAAATGATTGAAACTGAACTTCAAATAATAAACATATCAATCATTGTCCCTTCACTGGATTACACCTGTATCAATCATGATCTTCACAGCCACCACAGCTCCTACACTTCCCACTGCTTCAAGTACCAACGTCCTTGCACTTGGCACGGGCATCCTGCAATCCCTAACTCATCTTTTGTCAGCCAAAATGCCTTCTAATTTCCTATTTTTGACAAGCAGGGATGATCCATCACTGCTAAAACAGTAAGTTCATTTGTTATTGTGGGAAATTATGCAACTGAATAGAAGTTACACTGCAAAACCTGTAAATAAGAGGAATTTGGCTGCAGGTAAAAGTTAGATGTATTCAGATAGAAACAAAGTGAACTTTTGGGCAGTGGCAGTGCTTAAATCACTAAGCCAGGCTACTGAGAGATGGATATGGAGCCTTTTGAACTGAGGTGCAGTGTCCTTTTCAAACACTCAGTTCTGCTGCCAGTCCCTGGCTTTGATGTAGAAATCCTGGGGTGAGCTTTGGGTTATCGGGGAGATCAGATAATTGTAATGGTCATTCTGGCCTTAAACCCCCTGGGCAGCTGCAGCACAGAGTGGGAGGATGAATTTCTCAGCAGTGACACTGATGTCTCTCCCGCAGAGCTGAGCTGTGGAAGCACTCAGCACACAGTGTCTGTGTGCACTCAGCAGGATCAGTGGGAAATATTCCCTCCTGTCACACAGGGAGGTAATCAGTGGAGAGGGGGATTCTGACCCACTGGGGACAGCAGAGTTGTGCTCCCAGCCCTGCTGGTGCCTGACTTCCTCAGGATCCTGGGCAGGCTGGAATGAGTGTCACTGATGGAGTGAGTGCAGCCTTGTGAGAACCTGACCAGAGTGACTCCAGCCTGGGGATGCACACCAGGAGCTGTGTTTGCCTCTGGTCCTGCAGCACAGGGGAAAGGTGTGCATGATCACAGCTCAGCATTCATCCAGGGAGAGCCCAGCACTGCCCAGCCTGGGGAGATGGAGCTGTGACTGAACCTCATTTCAGCTGAGCCCAGGGAGTGATGGCCCCAGAGCTCTGGCAGCAAGCAGGAGATGAAGACACAGAGAGAGTGCAGGATAAGATGTGGGAAAGACAAACTTCTCTGCCATGAGTCCCTCCTGGATTGTGGCCTGGAGTGCTTCCTCCTGCTCCATTCCCTGTTAAACGAATACTCTCTGAACAAAAGGATGAGCAAATTATTGCTAGATGAGGCAAAAAGAAAAATATCTCAAGACATATCTACCCCTGCCTAAGAGGCTGGAGTTGCAGTTTTTGGTTACCAGGATAACAGCAGCAGCTGCAATGAATTTCCACTTGGAAACTCAGCTATTTCAGAAATGTACCAGCTCCACAACAAAATGGGAGTCTGGCACCTGAAAGTGGGGAGATTAAGGTTGGATATTGGGAAGGAATTGTTCCCTGTGAGGGTGGGCAGGCCCTGGCACAGGTTGCCCAGAGAAGCTGTGGCTGCCCCTGGATCCCTGGCAGTGTCCAAGGCCAGGCTGGACAGGGCTTGGAGCAACCTGGGATAGTGGAAGGTGTCCCTGCCCATGGCAGGGGTGGCACTGGATTGGCTTTAAGGTCTCTTCCAACCCAAATAATTCCATTAATGGTGGCTGAGCACCCAGGAAATGATCTGCAGTCAGCAAACACTCTGGACACTCACTGGGAGCTTTTCCACTAACCCCAGTGGGCCCTGGGTTGTATTTATGAGGTCTTAAGTGAGGTGAATCCTGCAGTATCCCTGGGGATGCCCTGTGGGCTCTGGGCAGTGCTCAGGAGGAGCTCTGTGTGCTCCAGCCCTTGCTGACCCAGAGATGGAGAGCTGAGAAGTTCCTGCCTCAGTCCCAGTGCTCTGAACCCAGTGCTGCCCATGCTTTGCTGATTTTGGGATCATGTTTATCCTGCTCCTTGGTGGGGAGTCAAAGGATCCTCCTCAGACAGGTTTTACATGGGCTTTGCTTGTCAGACCCTGCCTGCAGCATCCTGGAAGGCAAATGCTCACTGAGGATCAAAGTACCACATCAAACAAGGGGCCTGGAGAGGCCAGCAGTCCCCAGGACACACAGGGCCGGGTGTGTGGCTTTAGGAACAGCCTGTCTACACCATGTGTTCCCCTGGGACTGCACAAAGCAAGGCTGTCCTCTGCTCTGTGCATCCCACCGGAGCAGCTCGTACTGCAGGGAGAGCACTGAGCTGGCAGAGCGTTCAGTGTGCTAGCTGGATTTCGGGTATGCATCTTAGCACGAGCTGTATATGGCTTACATTCTAGAAATCTCTCCCTAGCCTGAGTCTGTACCCTCCCCTGCTGTAAACTTATTGGTGTAACCCTTTTCCCCTTCTTATCTCCTCCCCCCTGGCTTTCCCTGGTTGGCTCATTGGAGCTAACCACCCCTTTTCCCTTCCCTTTTAAGCTCCTGCAAACCTTTGTTCGGGCATTCGCATTCTCTGATTTCCTGACCTGTCACCGTCTCTCGCTCTCCGTCCCTCCTTGCCGTCCCCGGACCTTCACCTGTGGACCTTAATAAATTCCCTGGAAATTCCAGATCTCAATCCTGCACTTCTTTCATCGCCGTGCCTCCACGAAGTCTCACATCCCCAGCAGCTCCTCTGCTGCCCCAGCCACGTGTTCCCCCAGTGTGTCTCAGCCCAGGACAGTCCCCTCTGTGCTGTGGGGTGGCTGTCCGTGATACACGAGGCTGTGCAGCCCCAGGAGAGAAAAGGCAGAAGTTGCTTTGTCTCCAGCTCCTAACTCTGCCCTTGGAGCTGAATCCTCCTCATCTGCAAACCTGGCTTGATTTACACAGGGCATCCTGATTCTCCCTCTCATCTGCTTCAAACGTGGGATTAGGCAGAGCATTCCAAATCAGGGACAAGCACCCAAAACCCCCTTGGCCGCTGAACAAACAAAGCCAGGCCTCCAGAGAGTGAAATCAATTCCTGTTAGTATTCTGTGCCACGCAACAGGAGCAATCCCACTTAGCCCTGCCTTAAATGCCACTGTGTGTCACCCTTTGCAGAAACCGATTGTTCCATTTCCAGCACATTGATCTCCCATGGAATCAATGGCTTTGAGCAGCTTCACCTGTCCAGTGCTCAGAGCAGGCTCAGCTCCCCAGTCCCAGCAATCCCTCAATCCCCAATCCCAGAAATCCCTCAAATGCCCAATCCCAGCAATCCTTGAGCTCCCCAATCCTAGCAATCCCTGAGCTCCCCAATCCCAGCAATCCCTGAGCTCCCCAATCCCAGCAATCCCTGAGCTCCCCAATCCCAGCAATCCCTCACACACCCCAGAGGTGTCCTCGTGCCCTGCACTGGGGGAGGAAGGCTGCTTTTTCCACAGGCTAGACAGGGAATTGTCCCTGGGGTTTTTCTGCCTTCCTCTGCAGCACTGAGCACAGCCAGGGCCCCTCTGGGCCACTCAGGCTTCATGGCTGCTGCTCACACTGTGTGAAGGTGCCATCCCCAGGTGTTCTGCACTGGGGAGAGGGGAGCTTGCTTTGCCCTCAGGGGCTCCCCTGGGCACCACCTGAGCAGTGACAGCAGCTTTTTCTGCAAGAGCCAGCTCTCCTGTGCAGGAGGGGCATGACCAGGGGAGCCTGTAGGTTCCAGGGACAGCAAAGTCGGGAGTGTTGTGGATTATGGACCCCTGGGACAAAGAGTTGCCTTTGTCCTAAGTGAGGAGGACATTTCCACAGAAATGTCCCTCATTTACACAGGCTGGCTGATCCTGAGCTGTCCCTCAGAAGAAAACTGCCTGAACACATTCCATGGGCAGACAGGGACAGGAGCAGGAGGAAGGGTTTTAAACTAATGGAGGAGAGATTTGGATTAGATGTTAGGAAGAAATCCTTCCCTATGAGGGTGGGCAGGCCCTGGCACAGGGTGCCCAGAGAAGCTGTGGCTGCCCCTGGATCCCTGACAGTGTCCAAGGCCAGGTTGGACAGGGCTTGGAGCAACCTGGGACAGTGGAAGGTGTCCCTGCCATGGCAGGGGTGGGATGAGATGATCTTTGAGGTTCCTCCAACCCAAACCATTCCATGATTCCTGCCACTCTTCTTCTTGCTGGGATCTCTCAGGGCATGCAGAGGTGACAGATGGAAAGCATTCCCATATGGGACATTGTTAATGGTTGGGCTCAGCTGAGATGAATACAATGGCTGGGCACTGTCTTGGAGCACTGAGGAGCATTTTGGGCACAGGGGACCTTTCCCAGTGAGGCTTGTTGGCAAAACAGAAACAGAGAGCAAAAGAATTTGCCCATCTTGCTCCTTAGGCAGAGCAGGAGAGCAGATGATGGTTGAAAAGGAGCTTATGAGGAGATAAGTGAAATATCTGATGAGAAAGCTGCTCTGTCTCCTCTTCTGGACACACTGGGAAGGAAATTCAGCAGGTGGAAAACAGGCAGGAGTTGCACAAAGTTCTCCACTTCATTCGAGGTGACTGAGTTATACTCAGCGTTGTTTTACATCCGTCATTCACATGCCATGGATGCTCTGATGGGCTGCATTTATCAAGCTCCTCTGACAGTCTTGTCTGAACTTTGACCATCAATCTAGCTGCTCCTACCTGTTTGGAGCTGGCTCCACTTTTTAGGAGCAGTGTGCCAGAGGAACGTGCTCTGCAGGAATTTGTCACTTCCCTGCCCACACCCCTCTGGAGGTGAGTGTGGCTCTGCTCTGTCACTCTGTCCTCAATCTCGGAGAGGTTTCTGGGGACAAAACCCTGTCCCAGAGGGAGGAGTGCTTCCCTGGAATGGTTTTGCTCCATAGACACCTTCTCATCCCTCTGAGCCCTCCACGTGCTGATATCCCTGCATGGCAATATGGGATTTTTTGACTAAATATGTGTGGAAAGTATCTCTGGCACTGTTGTGATGTTCTTACATCACTGCTGCAGCAGAATCCCAGCTCAGCAATCCCAGTTTCTCTCTGTGTTTTGGACAATGCTCTCAGGGATGCACAGGGTGGGATTGTTGGGGTGTCTGTGCAGGGCCAGGAGCTGGGATGGATGATCCCTGTGGGTCCCTCCAGCTCACAATATTCTGTGATCCCATGATTTTTGTGAAACCTCAGAGTACTCTGTGAATTTCCTTTTAAGTACAGAGATACAATATGTTCACCTAAGAACTTTAATCTCTCCAGTCTGTTTTGGGGTCCATGACAGGTACAGGTCTGTTCCATTCAGTGGCTGCTTTGTTGTCCTTCTCAGCACCTCTGGGATGTTGCAGGGAAGTCTAAAGGCAGCTTTGAGCTCTCTTGCCTTGGCACTGGTGGAGGTGACAAGCCCCAGCAGCCCAGAGCAGCTCACAAACCAAGCCCACGATAGAAATCCCAGAGAGGATTCAGTGTGACAAATGAAAATATTACAAAATAGGAGCTGGAAGTGATTTCCTCCTCTTCTGACCTATTGTTAATGCAGTTGTAGGGGAAATGCTAAACTCCACTGCTCTGGTCTTGGCTTGTAACAAGCTCTCCAGCACCTCTGCAAGGAATTTTATTTTAGCTTGACAGGTTTTAGAGTTTAATTTTCAGCGGTTTAGAATTTGTGACCTTCCCAGCTCATCTGAGCTCATGGAGAACAAAAGAATTGGCTGTTTCTCCTCACCACACAGAATGATACTTCCTCAAATTTCCCTCAGAACTCTTTGATCTGGATATGTGAGGTATAAAGGAAATAAAGCTCTCCACAAGAACATGAGTCTGAAGCAACTCTGCCTATTCCTAGAGCTGGGATTCAGAGCTTTTCCACCTGGTTTCCAATCATTTGTGGCAGGTATGGTTTCCATTTGAAACAAAGCAAAAATATCCTGAGCACTTGGGGCCATGCTGCATGTCTGTGGCAGCAGGATCCCAGGGCTGGATCCTGTTGGATTCTCCTGCCACACCAGACAGGAGCAGGATGACTCCATCATCTCATGGACAGCCCAAGTCACCAGACAGGCTCTGCAGGGCTCGGTGGCCTCTCAGCTTAGGCAGAGCAAGGATTGGGGCCCAGAGCTCATAACTCTGATTTTACTGGCTTTAGGAGAGGTTTTCCCCAGCCCACAGTGTGCCCCCTGCACCGTGGGCCACCATGGGCAGCTCTGAGCTGGCCATCCTGTCACCCCTGAAGGTGTTGGGGCAGTTTGATGCACTGGAGCCTCAGGGATGAGAGACCCCAGTGACCTGGGCAGGACCAGTATGAACAGCACCTCACCCTGCCCATTTCCCTTTGGAAAGAGTTCACAGCCCAGAGGAGACTCTGCAGAGCTGCCTGAGCCCAGAGCCCCTCATGGAGAGGATGAGGAGCAGAGACCCCACTGCCATGGCCTGGATTTATCCACACAGCCTGCATTTCCTCCTCATCTCCTGCTCAGCCTCGCCTCCTTCATGGATTCCAGCTGCTTTTGGATGGAATGTGACTCTGCTGCAGCCCCAGCTCTGGGGAAGAGGAGGAGGAGGCAGCCATGTGAATCCAGCCCAGCCCCAGCACAGAGGGCAAGGCAGGCCATGGCAGGGCTTGTCCTCAGTGTGTGCTGAGCTCAGGAAGGCTGGATCCCCCCATGCCATCCCCATTTACATCAAACTGGCTGTGCAACAGGTGTTTGAAGCCTTTAAAGATTTGCTGGCCAGGTTGGAATCTTGCTTTTAACCCTCCAAAAGATTTGTCTAGACCTAAATCAGCTGCTGGGTGTTGTTTCTAGAGCAGGATGTGCTCTCACCCTCTTCCCGTGCTGGCAAGGCAAGGAGCAGAGCCCAACTCCAGGGGCTGGAAGGGTTAAAACTCGCCCATTTGCTAGCAGATGAACAGGACCCAAATCAGTGACAAGGACCCAAATCAGTGAGAAAGCCCCAGCAGTGCAGGCAGGGTGGGATGAGCCATTAGGGATGGGCCATTGGCCTTTGGCTGAGGCTAATCCAGGACTGGGAGATGTGCAGCCCAATTGCTCTGGCTGCCCACGAGGGATGGGGAGATGGCACTGGGAATGAGGAGCTCATTCCCAAGGGGATCATGAGCAGCCTGGGTGGGGGAAGCTGGAACCAGACCCATGGGGTGGCACAGGAGGAGAACATGCAGGCTGGGAAAAGTCCAAATATAGCTTTAAAATGCAGCGTGAGCTGAGGGAAAGCTTGTGCTCAGCACCTGGGGAAGGCAACTTCATGGTGCCAGGTGCCTGAGCACTGATACTGCCTCCAAAGGGGTGCATTTGCGTGAGAAGAAGCACAAGGAATAGATTAGATGTATATTTAGGAGAGTTGTTTCAGGCTTGGAGCTTCTGGGTGGCTGGAGGCACCTTCTGTTCCAGAGAGGGGAGGAAGCTGCCAAATAAATCAGCCTCTTAGGGCTTGATTATTGAGGCAGGGTAGAGAAAAAGGGAGCCTAGGTAAGAGCTGGGGGCAGGTTTGGGAGGTGGTTTGGGAGGATCTGCTGAGAGTGACACAGGAGGAGATGGGCAAGGGCTGCAGAGGGCTTTGTGAGAGGCTGGGGATGGCAAGAAGTATCCAGAGGCAATAATCAGGCATTTATCTCTGCTGGCTAGTAAACAACTGGTAATCACCATCTCCAGCCCTGTGTCCTGGAGGTCCTGGAGAATTCCAGCAGCTTTCTACTGCTCCTCATTATAGCTTAGCTGGAGGACTTGCTGTGGGTCAGAACATCCAAATCCTGCTGATTAACTGGGTGAGAAATCAGCGCTGCTGGACCCCAGGATAGTTTTTCTCCTCAGCTTTTAGTTTTTGTAAGAATCCATGAGCTGGGGGCATTTTTAAGTTGGCAAAGTCAGGACCTCAGAAGCTGGGCACTGTCTGTGCATCCTAAATCCACCTCTGGTGATGTGGGATGCAATTCCTTTTAATGAACTGTGCATGCAAGAGCTGCCCTGCCCCTGCCAGCACAGTCCCTGCATGTGCTTGGTTATCAGCTATCTCCTATCAGCAATTTTCAGGAGGTTGCCTGGCTGATTAACTGGGATTCCAGATACCTTCCCTCCACTGGCAACTATTCCAGCATGTGCTAAAATCTATTTGGGAGTTGTGTCCCGAGATGGAGCCCCAGGGGATGGAATTCAACATTCTCCAGGATAATTAGTATAAATCAAAAGAGTTGATTTATAGTTATTATATAGATGATAGAGAAGAATCTGTGCAGGTGTCCCAGCCTGCCCAGCACAGGGCTCATCCCAGACCAGAAGTGTTGATGATCTTTCTTAATCAGCTTCTAATTTCTCCCTTCCAATTCCTTCCAAGGTAATGATCCTGGCAGATAAACAGGACCCAAATCAGTGACAAAGAGCTTCCCAGGCTCTTTTCCTCAGAAGCCTTGGGTGATATCTGAGCCACCTAGGAGATTTCCTGCTTGGAAGTGGCTGAATGATGAAACAGGGAAGGGATTTTGCAGGGATCAGGTGCTGCCTGTACTTTTGGAGAGGGAAACTGCAGTGCCTGGGAGGTGAAACTCTCTGAGTGACACATTGTGCTGCAGCTGCCAGAGTCAGAAGTGATTTCAGAGCCAAAGCTGAGCTGCAATTATTGCTAATGGTGTCATGTTGACTTTGCTGCTCGCAGCGCTCGGCACAAAGGTGAGTTCAGTAAACACAGGAAACTCGAGCCAATTAATAGTAAAAACCATGACTTCTGCAAGTGTGTGCCTGAATGAAGGAAGCAATGTGTGTGAACACACATTCCAATCAAAATAACAAATTTTCCAACGTTTTCAGATCCCTTCTGTCCATTCCTCATCAGCATTCATAGAAGTAAATTGTGTTTGGGAGAAGTTCAGTGAGAAAAGGAGTGTTTGAATATTAATGGGAATGACAAGAAGGGACATGCAGCTGTGTGTGTAAAAGCTGTAGGAGAAGCTCTTCAATGCCCAGCGTGTGATCTTGGGGGATTTTGCACAGTTTTGCAACATCTCTGGCAACAAAAGTGGGTGCAAATGTGGGATCAGGTGACTGATCAAGCTCTGTGGGCCAGAAATAGCTGATACTCAAACTAAATGAACTCTGGGGAAATCCTTGGCTTAGATCTCTTCTGCCTACAACATTTAGTTCATAAATAAATAAATAATAAATTGAGTTACTGGGTTATTAGGGTAGGCAGTGGGAAAGAAACACCTACTGACTCCTGCAGTGTCAAGTTTTCACCTTAAACCCTTCAAGCACAACTTGTGAGCTCAGCTTGTGAACAAAACAGAGTTGAATTTATTATTTAGTCCCATGACCAAGCAACAGTGCAGAGTTTTTACTGGGGCCAGGCAGTGCTGCATCTGCTGCTTCCAAGGAGAAAATGAACCACCAACAAACAGGGCAAAGCAATGACTCCCTGAATGAAGATCTGTGTATTAATAGAAGTATAAAAATCAACTGTTTAGAATTCCAGGTGTTCTCCTGGTTTGCACCAATGCAGATCTCAGCTGGGCTGATGCCAAGGTGGTGTTTCTCTTCCATCCCTTCTCTTTCTCCTGCAGGGTGATCACCCTGATCCTGCCTGAGCTGCTCTTAGTACCTGTGCTAGTCATTTGTGTGCTCTTGATCTTTCTACTTTAAGTTCCAGTCTTGCTCCTGAGTTTCTGCCTCAATCTGATCTTTTAGTGAGATCTCTGCTTAGCCACCCTGGGGCTGCTCTCTAGTTCTGGATCTGTGTTTGTTCCCATTGGGGTGAACGCCTCAAAAAATTTTCCTAAGGTGGGGTGGTTTTTTCTTTGTTTTTTTGGGTTTTTTTCTTATCAGAGAATCCCAGAATGCTTTGGATTAGGAGGGACATCAAAGACCATCTTGTTCTACTTCCACTGTCCCAGGTTGCTCCAAGCCCCATCCAGCCTGGCCTTGGACACTTGCAGGGACCCAGGGGCACCACAGCTTCTCTGGCAGAGTTTGTTTCCTTTTTAACCAATGCTTGTCCTTGACCTCTTTTCCTTACTTTGAATGATGAAGTTTAAACTGTTTAATTAAACAGTCAGACTGTTTAATTTCATTTCAAATGAGGGCTCATAGAATATCCCCATTACTGTTTCTGCTCCTCTATTGCATGGCCAACCCTCCTTGTATTCTCTGAACCTACAGGCCCCAAATTGACTTCTGTGGATATTGTGGATATTGATGTATTGTCTGGTTGGATAAGGTTGCTTGTAAAGTGCTTCTAAATAAAAATAAAAATAATTAAAATTAAAATTAAAATTTAAATTAAAAAAAAATTAAAACCCCCAAACCAACCAAAAGGGGTCCCCCAAAGGACAAAGGTTAATTTAATGGAGTGTAAGTTTATGGGAACATTTGGAAGTATTTTATTGGCTCCAAAAGCTGTGGTTTGTAGGTTTGTTTCTCTACAGCACCTCAGGAAATAGAAGCAGAATGATAGACAACCAAATTAAATTTTCTGTGGTGAGAGTGGTTTAAATTTTGAGCTGCTCAGACTGCTGCCAGCTTTTGGTACAGAAGCAGGGAGAGCTGTTGCCAGACTGACTTGGGGGGAAAAACCTTTTCCATCCCTAATCAGCAGTGGGAAAGGATGACCTGGATGGAACCTGCTTGCCAGGAACATTATCCCTGTTGCTCTGTTGCTGCTTCTCCTCCTCCCCTGCTCTGCTCCCATCCCTCAGCTCCCTGTCTGCCTGTTGTTCTCCCCCCAGTTGTTGGTCATGCTTGTCCCTGTGATGAATGCAGCTCCAAAGCACTTCCAGCATCCCCAGCCTGCAGCAAGGATGCTCTGCTGCTCCTTTGAGGAGGAGCAGTGGCTTAAATCAAAGCCCTGGAGCAGCAGAGCAGGCTGGGGAAAATTGCCTGATGGAGAAAAATGGGTTTTGTCAGAGTGCTGGTGAGTGCTGTGGAGCAGGGACGGGAACAGAGCTGGGTGAGCACTGAGAGTCACTGGTTAGACACAATCAGGCTGGGAATGCTGCTGCTCCTCCATGCAGGAGCACAGGGAGGTAAGTGGCAGTGGATCGTGTTTGGGTGTTGTTTCCCTTCCTGCCACTCTGCATTTCAATGCCTCTGATGAACTTTTGATGCAGTTTAACCCAGAGAAGGCAGACACTTGGTAGGCAATGGGAGATTTGTTTCACTGAGGCTTTTTGCATTATTGAAAGAACATAGGACCTAAACAGAGATCTCAGTTTCTTCCAGAAGGAAGTTTCTTGCGGAGATGCCAACTAGAAACACTCTTCCCAGACTTTGGGATGAGAGGTTGGATGTGCAAATATCTGCAGGAATCAAGGAATCCCATATTGGTTTGGGTCAGATAGACCTTAAATCCCATCCAGTTCCACCCCCTGCCATGGGCAGGGATTCCACTGTCTTCCACTGTCCCAGGTTGCTCCAAGCCCTGTCCAGCCTGGCCTTGGACACTGCCAGGGATCCAGGGGCAGCCACAGCTTCTCTGGGCACCCTGTGCCAGGGCCTGCCCAGCCTCACAGCCAGGAATTCCTTCCCAAAATCCCATCTAACCCTGCCCTCTGGCAGTGGGAAGCCATTCCCTGTGTCCTGTCATGCTCTTATAAACAGTCTCTCTCTGTCTTTAGGCTCCCTACCCATAATCCTCATTACTGGATCCTGTAGGAACAGAGGCAGTTCCTTCATCAGGACAAGGCTGATGTCCCCCAGATCCCCTGTGCAGCACCAGGCAGGGATGTGTGGAGCTGATCCCCCATGGCAGAATTCCCTGTGAGCTGTCAGGGTGTGCTGGGGGAGCAGAATCCCTGCATGGGGAGCAGCAGGATGCAGGGATCCAGCAGGTGCCCAAAGGATTTTAATAACCATTTCCAAGGCTGGTAATGACAGTCATTTTTTGTTAAGTGAGCAAGGTACCCATTCCTTTACTCTGTGGGCTCCAGATTGTAACTGAGAGTTAAACACCACTGTAATTCTCCTTTACAATGCATCCCAGATCTCTTTTTACAAGCTTGAGTAGCTCTTTCTTGCAGGAGTAGAATCCTTGACTTTAAAGACATCAGTCACATGGACAAAGATGCAGAATTGTGTTTTACATCTGCATTGTACAGAATGTGAGTTATAGGATGGATGCTGTCATTATTATTTCTGCCCATGTTAGGAAGGTGTGGCTGCCTCTGTCCCAGGGTGAGAACAACCTATTCCAGGGAAAAATCCCTTCCTGTGGCAGGGCCTTGGAATGAGATTGGCTTTCAGGTTCCTTCCAACCCACACTCTGTGATTCTGTCACTCTGTGATTCTACAGTCAATAACTGGGAAGTAGCTCCAAAGCAAACTTAGTGATATGCAAAATACAAGATGTCAAGATCTGACATTCTTCATTGCTGCTAAGGAGACATCTAATAACTCATAAGTGAATGTAAATGTCATATCACTCCTAAAACATTGTGCATTCTCCATCAACCAGAATAATGACTGATTATAAATGTTCCAGCGCACAAAACACCAACAAAACAAAAGGGAAGCGTGAAATGAAATTAAAGAAATAAAGTGGAAAACAATAATAGTAATAGTAACAGTAACAATAATAATAATAATAATAATGATGATGGTGCTACTCTACCTTGCTTTTTTAGTCTTCATCATCTGGAAGCATCCCAAAGCCCTTTGGGGAGGATGGGCTGCTCCAGACAAATCTGACCACACAAGCAGAAACCCTCAGACATCACTTACAGGTGGCTCTTGGCACAGGGCAGAGTTTTTCTAATTCTTTCTGGACTGGCAGTGAGGCAGACACAGAATTCTGGGAGAAATGAAACGCTTTTGGAAGGTTTCTTTGCAGTTGCAAGCACTGGGAAATGAGTGTTGGCAGCACTAGCAGTTGAAATCACAGAACTCCAGCAGCTGAATCCTGCAGTGCCTCCCGTGGAGTGTCCAAATGGGGGATGTTCCCTTTCCTTAACAACTCCCAGCTTTTCTGCAGGAGTCAAGGAATAAAGAGAACATCCTAACTGCTTAGTTTTTCTTATTTCTGTCTGTGTATATTCTGTGGTGGATCTTCTGTAAGCACTTTTATCTCTGCTGTGCCTGCAGTGTCCACAGAATCATTTTCACTCTTCCTTTTCCTGCCCATTTCTAGTTTTCTTCAGGGATTTGGGTTGAAAACACAGCTGCTCTTGTTATTTATCATTTTGGGGATTATTTACTCAAATGTTCAGTTGTTGGGTTTTGGTTTTCCTCGGTAACTTTGAGAAATATTCACCTGCAAAATGCCTGAGACTCATCCCTGACATTGTCCTGTCCCAGGAATAGCAGTGAAATTCCACAATTCTGGCCTGGCTCCTCCAAGAACCTTTGCTTCCAGCCCTGTGAATTCCTTTTGCATGAGCAACCCACCCCTTCCTTCAGCTCTGTGTGCCAAAGTTCTTCCTCCTGGGTGCTCCTATCCCATTTCTGTCACCATCAGAAGGCATTTCCTCCTGGCTTGCCCTTGCCTTGTGGGGTCACCTCCTCCTTCCTGGCTCCTTCCTTCCTCCAGAGCCCTGAAATGAAATGTCCTGAAACTCTTCCTCCTCTGGAGAGGAGGCTCCATCCTTCCCTGCACTTTCCTACCTCCAGCTGCTACAAGTTCTTGTCCCTCCAAGGGTCAAGGAGCATTCCCCAGGGTCTGGCTATTCCAAGAACTTTGGCTTCGTGTCCCAGAGCAGGAAGAGGAGAGGAGCAGCTGGGAGGAGGAGAGGGAAAGTATTGCAAAATCCTGGCTGGCAAGCCAGAATCCAGAGGAAAAGTGGTGAAAGGAAAGGTTTGGAGATCAAAGCAGCCAGAAAAAGCTCAGAGCCTTCACTTGCAGGGTCCCTGTGATCAGGAGAATCTGTATTTTGGGCTCCTGACCTGAGTTTTCTGAAAGAAACAATGACTAATTGTGATACGATGCTGTCTGAATACAAATGCAGGGTGGGAAATCTATTTCCAAGCCTCAGCTGCTGTGTTCTGTGCCCCAGTAAAGCCCATGCCCTGATCATCCAGGAGCATGGAAATCCATGGAGATCTGTGCCCAGAACAGTGTTTTTTAGTGAGGATCTCCTGGCAAAGGGACAATTCTTAGGAGCTCATGTCTGTCTCAGGAAACCCAGATGGAGGTTGACTTCACCCACCTTGAAATCAATCTCCAGTATTGCTGAATCACCCCCAAAATTTCTGTTGCTGTCTTCTGCTAAGTTGTGTAGGATTTTAACATAGTTTCTGTGGAACATTATTATTGTTATTTTCTTTTTTTTTTCTCTGCCACGAGCCGAGGAGCTCAGTGATCAAAGCCAGAGCATCCTGCCTCCAGCCCATCCTTTCCCTACTCCTGTTTCAATTTCCTCTCAGCCTTCCCTCCCTGGATGGATCCCAAAGGGCACAATGTGTGTCATGGCTGCACGCAGGGCCTGGTGAGTCACCCTCCTTCCCTCTGCTCTCCTGCCTGCAAAACTCTTTCTCATCTCATCTTTTCTTTCACCAGAAACTCTCGCAGGGTGAGGTTTGCCCCCTCTGCCCCCAGAGTGACCACAGCACAGAGATGTTTGTTGAACTCGTGGCGAGGAGCATTTGAATCTCCCCCAGAGCCTGAGCCCCTGCAGAGCTGTGCTGAGCCAAGCTCTCAGCGTGGCTTATGACTTTCATAAACCAACCTCACTTTTTCACAAGAAGCTCTGCCACAGCATCTTGACCTTGCTCCTCCTCCTGGCCTCACACAGGGAGAGTTTTCAGAATTCCCTGGCTCTACCTGGTGATCACCTGTTCTCACTAATGAACAAACCTCCTAAGCAGGCAGCAGTGATTTGAAACAGAAATTACAAGATGTACTAAATCATTCCAAATGAAATCGTTAGTGCACCAAATAAAGTAAATGTGTTTTATTGTTGTCTCATTAGAAATGCTTAATCACTTCCAGCACAGCCCAGTGTGTGCAGATATAAATATCAGATTCCTGTTGCAAAAGCCTTATGGGAAAAGGGACAAAGCTGCAAATTCCCACAGCTCATAGCTGTGAACTGGGGGCAGCTCAGCAGAGGCTGCCAGAGCCCTCCCTGGACACTGATTTTATTGGGATGATGCTTGGCTGGTACAGACAGGGAACTCAGTGACCTGCCCTCCATTCCTCATGGTGACACTGCTCAAGGCGTTTAGGGAGAAACAGAAAGTTGTATTGATTGTGCAAAATGTTCATAAAGTACATTTTTATGAGGGAGACCTGGGTGCACTAAAGCAACAGGCTGCTGGGATTTAGTTGGGAAGTGGAGCATGGGGAAGGATGAGGGGATGGATTGGAGCTATTCCAGGAAAATTTCTCAATTAGGAGCCAGGATTGTCCTTTCCTGGCTCTGGCCATGAGGTGGTTGATTGTATCCTCACCTACCTGAGGCTGAGCTGCTTTCCCACCTCCTCGCTTGCTTTTCCTCCTCCTCGCCTCAGTGCCCATAAATTGGGCCAGGAAAGAGCATGCTGATGTCCCTAGTGTTTTAATTAATCCTCCTGACTGCTGAAAGAGAAATGGGACAGGGGCAAATTTGTTGGCTCATGCCAAACAGGCAGCTTGGTGCTAGGAGAATGGGGAGGATGGAGATGGGAATGTGAGGTCCCTGAATGGATGGGAGGTGCAGATCCAGGCATGAAACAGGCCATGGGAAAAGCAAATCTTTCTTCTGAGCTGCCTGTACAGTTTGGATGGCAATCCTGCAGGATCTGGAGGTTTGTAAGGACTTCTAGGAGTACTATGAGAAGTGGCCTCTTCAGGGCTATTTCATTTTTCAGCCTGGATAGAGGCAAAGCCTTGTTCTCACTGACATCAGCTTTCCAAGCTTTCCAAATTACCATCAGCTTTTGAAGCAGAATTAAATCAGAATAAATCAGAATAAAACCCTTCTCCTCTCCTCTCCTCTCCTCTCCTCTCCTCTCCTCTCCTCTCCTCTCCTCTCCTCTCCTCTCCTCTCAACTTTGAATAACCTTTTTTTTTCTTACCAGGGAAGTACTTCTAATTAGCAAATAATGGTATTTCATGGTGGGAGATGCTCTCATGTGCAGACTGTCTATCAGCTACACAGATAAAAACATTTTCAGGCTAAGAATATTGTGGTTTAGCTGGGAAATGCCTGCTTGATTTCCCTCTGTGTCCTGCTAGACAGCAATTTCTGTGCAGCAGCAGCAAAGGCGTGTTGGGGAAAGCCTTGGCTCCTGTTCAGCTCTGCAAATGAGCAGGGGCTCAGTGGAGCAGGGATGGTATTTCTCCCAGCCTGGTGTGCTCACCCTTCCCAGCAGGGTCAGAGCCATTGCATTTGGGTGCTTAGGGGAGGGAAAGTTGTTTGCAGGACAGAGAGAATTGATTAACACCAAAAAATCAGGTTATCAATTTACTGAGAAAGATGGGCTAAATCAAACTGTACATTAGGATTGGGGATATCCCTGAACCTGGATCTGAACCACCTCCTGAGGAAGCTCCTGAGGTTTTCACAGAACAGCTGGAAAGGGCAGCTTGGCTCACATTAGAGGTGAAGAGATTCCAACTGGGACTCATGGATCTCACATGAAAAGCCTGAATTCAGTTTCACAGCCCCTGAGCACCCTGGGGAGGCTCAGCCCTCACAGAGGTGCCTTGTTGGGGTCGATTTGCTGTGCTGTCCTCAGCAAGGACATCAGCATGGCCCTGTGCCTTTGGAAGCCCAGGAAATCAGGAGTGCTGTGCCTCTGGACAGACAGCCCAGCAGCTCAGCTGTGCTTGTAGCAAACCCTGAACCAATTAAGCTAACATCAGGTTTTTAATTGCCTCGGTTAAGCTGGTGCAGCCCTCGGTGTGTGCGCTATAAATCAATTTAAATGCAAGTTGGAGGGAAATGTACATGCAAGCAGCATTTCAGCAGACTGCCTGTTAAACAAAAACAAGAATGGAGAGGAAACAATTGCTGGTGACCCTCTGCAGACTCGCTGGGATGCAGGACTTCACTCCAGCATGGGCTGTTCTCTCGTGGAGCTGCTGAATGTGGAATGAGGAGCCTTTAGGGAAGGGAGCTGGGCCAGCCCAAGGTGCCTCAGCAGCAGAACAGGAGCAAACAGGAGCTGCTGGGCTGTGCCCCAAAGCATGCCATGCTGTCCCACCTCATTGTGACACCCCACGAGCTCCAAGCTGGTGTAAATCCCTGCCCGTGTCAGCTGCAGATTGCCTTCCTTCCCCAAATCCTGCAGCTTTCACCTCGAGGCTCTTGTAAGTCCAGCTTTGATTCAGTGGTTTTATCCTCGTGAGATTTTCTGGATGGAAAGGGGAAACTCAGCCTTTCTCCTCTGCCACTCTCCATTAAGTTAAAGCTCCCTGCACGGAGCTTCCCTCTCCCCTCCCTCAGCCCACCAACTCTGCACACTGGGACACTTCTCATGGCTCCTTGGGGAGAGAAGAAAATGCTCCAAAATTCAGAATAAAGCCAGAACCATCCCTGGGAAGAAGGGAAAAGGACAGTTTTTTTGCTCTTGCTCCCACCTGCACAGACTCCACATGCCAGCTGTGATGGGCACTATGAGCAAGCCTCCCCAAACCCCACAGTTCTCACTCTTACTCCTGCTCTTGTTTTTGTTTGGTTTTCAGGATTTTGTTCTTAATCAGCCAAGGAAATAATAGATACAGCCACAACAATTTGGGAAGTTTTTAAGCCATGAGTGCAGGCACATGGCTCTGGCTCTGACCCTGGGCACTGGCAAGGAGAGGGAGAAGGCAGGAGCAAGAGAAGCCTGTAAAAGGCATCGTTGTTCACACCTCTTGCTCAGATAGGAAAGACGTGTGGGAGAGGAAATTTTCTCCTGAAAAGCTACAGAAATTTCTCATGGCAAACTTCTGCAAAGGGACTTCCCAGCAGTGAGGAATTCTGGGACATTACAGGAATTACAGCACTGCAGGTTGTTGTTTTACAGGTGTGGTATTTGTCAACAGCTCTGTTTTCTTGGGGTTTTTTTTGTCTATTAATCCTGTTTACATAAATAATCCCTGCAGAAAAGGACACTGAGTGCACAGCAATCCTGCATTCACTGAGGTTTCCAAGGCTGGAATTCCTACAGCTGGGAAGCAGCTGCAATGCCCCCTTAGTTCTTGTGATGCTGAGCTGAGGGATCAGATAATGATCATTTCATAATGAACCTCTAATACCTGGCTGTGATGATTTAAAAATTGCATCCATCTGTGCCCGAGAGCACAGCCTGGCTCTGGGGAGCTGCACAGGAAGCACAAATGAGTGATTTAGCACGAGGGTTGGGAGCTGGGGGTGCACATGCCTGGCTGTAGTAGCATAGTCTGTGCACCTTTATTTGCAGCTTGCTTGTGAGAGTCATCCCAGAGTGAATTCCCTTAAATCCCCCTGGCAGGTGGGGACAGACTGGATGAAGGAGGTAAATTTAGCCCTCGTGTCGGCTGCTTTGATGAGGAGACGCTGCCTTGAGGAGTGATTTGGGTTTTGGAACATACTGAGCATACTGGAGGTGGGAGATGAGCTACTGCGGATTTGCCAGATTTTCTCAATTGGATTTTGGGTGGGAGCTGGTGAGTGAGGATGCACTGGAGGAGGGTGCCAGCCCCATCAGCTGTGCTAGCCAGCAGGAGCAGAAAGGGAGACAGAGAACAGAAACCTCAGCTAGGAAACACAGAGGATTAAGGATTAACTCATTGCTGCCCTGTGACTCAGTTTTGAACTCCTCTGAGGTGTCACTTCATTCTCCACCCATCCTTTTCTGGATGTTTTCAAGCAGTTATTTTAAGACTGGGGCTGGGGCTGTACCCAAGGAAGGAAAAAATCTCCATTGATGGGAGGACTGCAAACATTTGCCAGAGTTAGGATGGAGCTTAACTTGTGCTGAAGGTCCAGAAGGAAAGGAAGAAGAGACATCTCAAAGCAAACTTTGAAGTGCAGGAGGTCTCTGGACACAGGATCCTGTGTGAGAAGCCTGCAGGTGAAGGTGGGCACTGGTGCAGAGTTGTAACTCAAGGACTTTATCACAAAGCCATCAAGCAACTGTTTTATCTATTGATATCATATTTGTGTATTTTCCCTCTCCTTCTCCCCCCTCTGCCTTAATTGGATGTCAGCCACGTGGCAAGGTTATTCTGTTAGACAAGCTGGGAAATGACAATGACAGGATTATAATTAAGTGCCAGGACATGCAGCCAACACAATTACCATGCTGTTATTACACTGGATGATGTGCTAAAGAAGCTCATAAAAACATTGTAAAGAATATAAATCATGGGACATGTGTACAATTGGGGAAGAAAATGTTTCCCCTTTGCTGAAGCCCCATCAGTGCCAGATAAGCCCTATGAAGGAGATGTTTCCTTGCACTGACACATTGCTACTTTCAAATGACTCTTGTAGCAAGCAGAGCTTCTTTTTATTTCAGCTTCACGTGTGGTGCTGCAAATCTTGGCCATTTTTAAACTGGTATTTCCCCCCTGCCTTCAGCCCTTGCCTTCCTTTGTACCTGCACCAGTTTTTGGGTGTGTGGCCAAACCTCCCCAGTTTTTGGGTTTTCTTGGCTTTGTGCAGTCATCTGGCACTGCTGTCCTGTTCTGCTGATCTTCCTGGTTGACTTCCTTATAAAGTATTAAAGCAAAGGCTGAATCTTCTTCCTGAAGGCAGGAGACCTGGGGGATTCCTGTGAGAGATGCCACGTACACAAAACTCTGATGAACAGCTCCATGCCCTATTTCCAGTCTTTTCTCCTTCGGCTGAATGGTGAATTTGAAGTTTGTGCTTGTCAACATCTACCTTGAGTCAGGAAATGTTGACATTCACTTCAAAAGAGAAGCTGATCTGTCAGTCAGATCCTTGGCCGTGCAGACCTTTGGGCTGGAGCTGAACTTCTCTAAAACCCCAAACTTCCCAAATCAGGGCTGCCCAGGAGCTCTGATGCTTCCACAGCCAAAGGCTGTTCTGCAGAAGCTTGGCCACATTGCTGTTCTGACAATATTTTTGCTTCAAATCATCTTCTCTTTAGAAAGCTGCCACTCTGATATCTTCAGAAAAATGACAAACCCCTTTTTTTTCATCTTTTAATTGGCATGCCTTGCTGCTGTACTGCACAAAGCTGAAATTTCAAATGGTCAAATTTTATCAGTTCGAAAAACCCAGCGCTTTGAAATGAAGCGTAAAAGAAGTTAAATTGTCTCCACTGCATGTTTTGATGTTTGATCTAAACATTCTGGTAATTTGAACGATTTGAGGATATTTAGGGGTTTGAATTCCTGACTAATGTGCTTAATTCCCAGCCCTTGAAGTGCTCGTGGTAGCTCAGATCTGCTCCCAGGACCTCCAATACCTTGATTCCTTTCAAGGCTGAGCAAGGAGAGCTTGGATCTGAAGGAATAAATGTCCAAAGTGCAGACGGTTCAAAACACCCTGTGCTCCTCTCGAGCAGCAGCACAGGATCAGGCGCTGAGGCCTTCCTGCTGGACTTGCATCTGATTAAACTGGAATAAAAGCAAAGAAAAGGGGTTTCTGCCAAGCCTGTCGTGGTACACATCTTGAAATATGGAGCTGGTGGGCTTGATTTACACTCCCAGTGGCTGGTAATTAGTGTGGCTATTTGTAAACCTTGTGCTGCCTGATCTCCTCTCCTGGGATTTGCAGCAGTTTAATCTCACAGAGACATTGGCAGTGCCTCCTGCTCTGGATTACCTGCTGTGTTCTGGGAGGATGGGCTGAGCTGCCTCACCCAGGCAGAGCAGCTGGTGGGTGACATGTCCAAGGCCCAGGCATGCAGGGAGATCTCTCTGCACTCTGCCCCTCTGATAAGGAGTTCCTGAAAGGTGTTTGTAGGTCTCTCTGTGATAAAAATACCAAAGGCCACTGGTAAGGCTGTGTTGTCTCTGACTGGGCTTTTCTTTCTGTAAGTTCTTACCTCATTCAGCCTTACATGAGGGAGACAACACCAGACATGGCAGGGCTTTATTATTGCTTATTATTATTTTAAACTTTTTTGCAACAGGCAGGCTGAGAGGCTGCTGCCTGACATTTCAGTGCATTCCTTTATTTTATATTTTAAACCTTAACAAGGAGCCTGATGTCCTGACTGGCAGCTGCAGTGAGCACCTTCCTCATCAAAAGGTTTAAATGTGAGGGAGTTGCTGGTTCAGCACTGAGCTCCTGCTGGGACAGTTGTGTCTGTGAGGAACAAAACAGGTAGAATCCTGGAGTTCTGGAATCTCCTGAGCTGGAAGGACCCACAGGATCATCCAGCCCAGCCCCTGTCCCTGCACAGACACCCCAACAATCCCACCCTGTGCATCCCTGGCAGTGCTATCCAAGCACCCCTGGAGCTCTGGCAGCCTCAGGCTGTGCCCATTGCCTGGGGAGCCTGGGCAGTGCCAGCACCCTCTGGGGGAAGAACCTTTGCTGATAAGCATTGGTGCATTTTTAGGTGTTGCTGTGAGCCATAGGGGCTGTGGAACAATTGTCTCTGCTGTGCCTGATGGAGGGACTCAAGCTTGTGCCTATGTGCTAAAATCAGGAAAGGTTGCCCTCAAGTCATGCTCCTGGGATCCCTTCCCAGCCTGGAGGAGCTTGTTTCTGCCCTCACTGCTGCCATGGCCCAATGTCTAGAGCAGGAACTATTGAGGAAGGGCTGAGAGAGCTGGGGGTGTTCAGCTGGAGAAGACGAGGCTCTGGGGAGACCTCAAAGCCCCTGCCAGTGCCTAAAGGGGCTCAGGAGAGCTGGAGAGGGACTGGGGACAAGGGATGGAGGGACAGGACACAGGGAATGGCTTCCCACTGCCAGAGGGCAGGGTTATGTGGGAAGGAATTCTTGGTTGTGAGGGTGGGCAGGCCCTGGCACAGGGTGCCCAGAGAAGCTGTGGCTGCCCCTGGATCCCTGGCAGTGTCCAAGGCCAGGCTGGACAGGGCTTGGAGCAACCTGGGATAGTGGAAGGTGTCCCTGCCCATGGCAGAGGTGGAACAGGATGAGCTTTACTGTCCCTCCAACCCAAACCATCCTGGGATTCTGTGATCCAGCCAGGGCTTGGGTTTTCTTATAAAGTTTCTGTCCTGCCCTCCGTATCCAGCAGGGGATGGGTGGCACAGGGATTTTCCCAGGCTGTCCCAGGGCTGTCCCAGGCAGACAAACCCAGCAGCAGAACCTCTGCCCACACCCAGCTGCTGCTGCCTTTGGCTCTGCCCTGTGGTTGCCCCTGATCCCAGCCCTGCTCCCCTTGCAGGGCCTTTTCTGCTGATGCTGTTCTTTCTCTCCTGGGCTATTTCTGTCTCTGGGCTGAGTGGCTGAGCCAGGCTGTTTGTGGCTGCCTGTGAGGGTGGCACAGGCTGGGCTGAGGGAGCTGCTGTCGCTGGGAAAGGCTCCATGGCTCTGCCCTGGGCACTGCTGGCTCCCCGTGGATTTCTCAGCTCCTGAACCATGGATCAGCATGCAGCCTTCCCTTCTGGGCTGGGGCAGGGACAGTCCAGACACAGTTCTGGAAAGGTTCTGATGAAGCTATTAAATACCTGGCAAACATTACCCAGCAGTGCCACTAGTGCAGGAGAAACCAAAATATACCTGGTCTGAAGGATGTGTGTTATTTATGTGAAATACAACCTTTGGAGGAATGTCACTGTCCCTGTCCATCTCTCCACAGAACCCCATCTTCTCTTTTAATGTTCCATTCCATGGAAATGGGATTAAGTATGGATTCTAGCTTTTTCTCTTCATTTTTTTCTCTCCCCTTCAAGGGATGTTTTAGCAGTCTTGGTTGCATTTGGTTTGTTATCTGCAAGTTCTACATTGCTTCTATTTTTTTTCTTTTTTTTTTTTTTTGTTTGTTTGTTTGTTTGTTTTGCTCCTAATGTTTTTAATGATTTCTGGACACTGTGGGTAGGCAGATGCTGTGTGGGATCCTTTCCTTTGCCACATATCTATATATTTGTATATCTGTCTATATCTATCTATATCTATAAAATCTCTCCTCAATTAGCCCTTAGTCTGCTGTGCTCAGATGGTGCCTCTTCATCTGTGAGCATCAAGGTGCTGAGCTGTGCCACCCAGCCAGGGGCAAAGTGAGCAGTGATCAAATCCAGGAGGATCCCTGAGTTTCATTCAGCCAGGCTGCTTGAAACCTTGCCTTAAATATTTTCTGTTGGGGCAAGGGTGGGAAATATCTGGAGGGAAGTGGCAGGATTTGGCCCTATTTTGACCCTATTTTCAACATGTCACTGACCCCAGAAGGTTCAAGCATGAGAGACAAGGGGGTTTGTAAAGAGCTGTGGTGTCTGAGGAGCAGACTCATCCTTGGAAAGGCTCAGGGAGGTTTTGTCTCTTCACAGCTCCTGCCATCAGCTGAGTCTGAAAAGGTTTCTTTTCCCCCAGTTGTGATGTCAGCCAAGACAGAAATAGCAGTGAGACAAAGGTGTCAGTGGGAACCTCAGTGCTTGAGGTTGCCAAGCAAAGGGAACTCAGGGTGTCAGACTTCAGAGCTGGGTCATTTTGGAGGGGAAGAAGCAGCAGGGTAAGATGGAAAATTGAACTGCAGCGTGGCTTTTACATGAGTTTTAGTGAGTTTTACATCCTCACTGCTCTGGTTTCAGTGTTGAACCAGGAGATCATGGCTGAGATTTGGCCCTTTTCCTTCTTTCTTTCTTTCTCCCACCACCATTCAGAAAAACACCACCAAGTGTATCTCAATAACTACACGAAGAAGCTGCAAAAACTGAAATCAGGGAAGGGAAAGATCAGCAGGAGCAACTCCCTTGAAGTGTCCCCTGGGATTTCTGCTGCTCAGGGACAGTGGGGGAACTCCCAGAAAATGGGCCTGGGACAGGAGCAGGAGCCCCAGGATGCAGGGATGGCTCCTGGAGATGTAGGAGCTCTGCCCTTTATGAGAACCTCAGAGTAGAGAACCTTGAAAAGAAGACAAAAAGTATTTGAGGCAGGAAATAATAAGGGATGGATGGGGAGGTTGCCTTCCTGTGGAATGCAGCCCAGGGAGAGGGTGCAGGGTGATGTGTGGGGCATTCAGACACCAGAGCCCAGTTCAGGGAGAGAAGGACAGCTGGAGAGCCATCAAAATCTAAGAAAAGGACAGACAGAATAATTCTTGGTGGCATCCAGTTGGGAAACTGAGGCAAATATGTTCCACCTCACCAAAGGTGCTGCCAGAGATCTGCTCTGAAGGTGTTTGAACAGCAGGATGTGCCCAGCCTGGCTCTGTCCAGGGAACAGGGGATTTGTCCCTGTGCCCTGAAGAATTCCAAGGGTCCCACAGTTTTTCCCTTCCTTGGGGCAGCCCAGCAGATACTGAAGTTTGGATTTTGGAGCAGGAGGAGTTCCCAAGGGTTGGAGTCCCAGGGAATGCAGGGCCAGGGGTGCACAGCCCCTCAGGCCCTGGCTTTGTGCTCAGTGGAACAATCAGGGAAACCAGGAATGATTTCCCCACGGAGCTGGGTCAGATCCTCCTCCAAGACACAGTGCAGTATATTTCCCAGTCTGTCATTTCCCTCCAGCTGGAGATTTGCCCTGGGAAGCAACAACTCTGAGCTCGATCAGCCTTGGATTTGGGGTGAGATGCTGCAGCTGCTGCCCCATTCCTGCTGCCCCACCTGTGGCTGAATCTCTCCCCAGGGTGTGCAGTGCCAGCCCAGACACAGAGTCTTGTCACTGGCCGTGCAAAACTCATTTTGGGGTGTTAGGTGACAGTGTGACAGCTCTGTGCCACCCCTGGGGCCTGGCGGCTGATTCCCTTTGCCTCACTCACGTTCCTCCAACCCCTGAAGAGCTTGCTTTGTGTAGAAACTCAGCAAGCAGCAAACACAGCCCGATTTGCCCAGCTGAGTAGGAAATGGATATTCCCAGAGCCTGCTCTCAAATAAATGGCCTACTAAAAATAGCTGTGCCCACGAGCAGGTGAACATCACCACTGCAAACCTTGCTGGCCTTGGGGACCCAAGTGTTTGGTTGTTTTACCTCTGTGGAAGAGCAGGTGGTGATGCCTTCCAAACTCAGGGTTTGCTGCTTTTAGCTTTTATTTGGATATATGGATATATGGATATGTGGATATGTGGATATGCAGATAGATGGATATGTGGATACATGGATATGTGGATATATGGATAACCCTCCCTACAACTGTTTTATCCTCTCTCCTCACCACCCAGCAGGCCAAGCAGGGATCTTGGTGAGCCCATGGGAGCTCCTGAAGGAGCTCTGCCTTGTCCATGCTGAATCCAGCAGCACAGGGGATGTGCCAGACTGGGCAGAAAGGGCAGCATCTGGAGGTGTTCCTCAGTATCCATAATTCTGGGATTTGTTGGCACCTGACAGGATAAAGCTGTGATTTACTGGAAAATGGGGAGCCTTGACTTGGAAACTTGAGCAAGGGGATTTGTTTGGCTTTTTCATTCAAGTTGTGCATCTGAAAAGGCTTCTGTTGTGTCACCAGAAAAAAAAAGAAAAAATCTTACTCCCGGCTGTAGTTCTTGTGCTTTTAGGAATGGAGAAGTCTGCGGCTGTCTCTGGCTGTTCAAAAGAAGCAAATGTGAGGCAGATCTTCCTTGATTCTGTTTGCATGGCTCTGCTGGGCACTTTGTCCCTGATGTGCTGGCAGCAGATGTGCAGAGGAAAGGTCAGGAAGCGCCGAGCTGGAATCCTTCCCCAGCCAGCACCTCCCTGCGCTGCTCCCCGCGGGGACGAGCTGCGATGGGATGGGACAGATGTCACATCATCACAAGGCCCTGCTCTGATCTCTGCACAAGCTATGCATGCTCTGAATGTCATTTATGCAACACAGGGGGGATGCTGTGATTCCTTGGCATTTCAGGGAGCTCGTGGCATGTCCTGGACTTGCTGGAGGTGCTGAGATAATTCTGGCTTCCCCCTTGGATGTTTTCCCACTTTGCATTGGCTCCTCTGTGCGCTGTTCCTCACTCAGGGTGTCTTCTGGCACCTCTGCTGCCCTCATTTGCAGTCCTGGGAAGGCACTGAGGGCCTGTGGAGGTGCCTGGCTGTCGATAACCTGCTGTGGTGATGGAGCACAGAAGTGCCTGGGTGTGCACAGCAAGCAAACAGAGCTCAGGGAGGCTCTGCATGGCTGAGTATTCACCCCTCTCCTCAGCCAGGCCCCAGCTCTGTGCTGGGATTTCAATCCAGCCTCTCCTAAATGACTTGCTGGACACCAAAGAATGATAAATGCTTGGAAAGGGGGAAAAAATATAGGCAAGCAGAGCAGCCCTCACCAAGCTCTCTGTACATCCCACTTGGATTGCCCTTTCCTTCCAATCTAACAATGCCTTTCTGAAATCAGATGTTTGCTGACAGAAGTGCACCCAGCACAGTGTAACTAAGCAGATCTGAAGGGCTGACCTTCTCACACAGGGCTGCTCATAAATAATTTGCTTAATGGTTGTACCTGAAGGATCAGCCCTGAGATGAGAATGCAACTTTAAAAGGTGGCTCCCAGATTAATACAAGCAATGGAGGAACATGAGAATTGTCAGGCTGGATCAGGCCCCTCTTGCTTGGTTTATGTTGGGATTTAAAACTAAAAGTAGCTGCTTCTGCAGAGCAGAGTGGGAGAACTTAATGGAAGGCCTCGCCCACACGTTGTATCTTCCCTATCTTTAACAATTAACATTCAGTTTCAGGCCTGATGAACAAAGAAGGATCCTCCTAGCTCGGTGCTGTTGGGTAATTGATACCTCTAAGTGCTGTCTGTTAATGTAAATGCTTTCAAATCATCAGGTTTCTCCTGTCTTGCTGAGTGTTGATTGAGCTTGAGCTCACTTGGGACCAGATATGGAGACAGACTTGGGGTTCCTTTTTCATCCTTCAGAATCCCCACCTTTGGCTTCTTGGACTGTTCTCTCTTCTGGATGTTCACCAGCAGAACCCCTCAATTTCCCTAATGTACTGTCACATTCCTTGCTTTAGACAAAAATATTCCCAATTCGGTTGCTTGTGTCTCTTTTTGAGCACCACCCCTGTTCTTTCTAGTTCACCTTCATGAGCATTTTCTGGGTGTTTTACTGTCCCCTGAATTCTGCCCCATTCTGAGCCAGGGTGGCACTGCCATGTGACATTCACTGAGAAATCTGTGTGTCCAAGGACGTGGCAGATTCCTGGAGTCAGTGGATTTTGCTGTGTTGTGCCAGCCCTGTGGGAGCTGAGGGCTGAAGGAGCAGGGCAGGAGGGTCTGGGGCTCAGGGCTGCCTTCCCTGAGGGCTCTGGAGCTGCTCAGGAGGGAAGGCAAACTGAGTCCCCAGAGCTGCCTCTGCTGCTCCTCTTGCCTTGGGATTCTGCTCTGGTTCCTTCCTGCTGTGCACCTGATTTGTGCTCTTTATTAAATCAGTCCCCATCTCCTCTTTTCCCTGAGAGGACTCCTTGCTCCTCTGGAAATACATTTTCCTTCCTGGATTTCATGAAAATGGATTTCTCTCACCATCCCAGCCCTGTTCCTGCACTGAGCTCTGGTTTCTGCTGGATATTCAGCTGGGAAAAGGCAGCAGAGGGTGGAATCACACCAGCAGCAGGTTCGTTCTGATCCCAGATCCAACCTCAGGGAGCCAGGAATGTGCAGGAAAACAGGAATCCTCCCAAGCTGGCTTCATCAGCTGCTTTCAAAGGAGCCTGTTTGGAAGTCAGGAGAGTTCCAAGGCCTTTGCAGGAGGAGTTGGTGACTGGTGAGGTTTCCTGTCACCTCCATGCCCTGGAAAGCACCAGGACTGCCCTGCAGAGGTGGCTCCAGGATGGCTGAGCTTAGAAGGGATGTGTTACACCCTCAGGGTGGCTGGGAAAGCCTGTGGTTTCTGCTTTCTGATGTCCTTTTCTCTGAGCTGGAGCAAGGCGTGAGCTCCCAGGGCTTGGGATTGCTCTGCTTTGCTAAAACCTGTTAGAACTGTTTTAAACTGGAAAATGGGAGAGCCAGGAGGATTGAGCACCTTCATCCATCCCTGCTGGGATTTGGGATGTTGGCTGGGGAGGGCTGGGCAGAGAGGAACTGAGATTCTCTGCTGGCAGAGTTCTGGGGGAGGGATGAGCAAGGCTGTGGGGAAATGGGGGGTAGGCTTGGGAATTGCACTCTTTTCAAAGCATTTCTGGAAATCAAAAACCACCCAGCTGGTTGCCTTCAAGCACTGCCCTGTCCAGAGGTGATCACCTTTGGGAGTAAGAGCAAGGCCAGGTTGGACGGGGCTTGGAGCAACCTGCAATAGTGCAAGGTGAGCTTTAAAATCCTTTCCAACCCAAACCATTCCACAATTTACTGATTTTAAGTGTCCAACTCTCCTGCAAACCCTCCCCAACCACTCCTTTATCCAAATAGCTTTGGAGATCCTGCTGGTTTCACTCTGTGGCCCAAACCCAGAGTGTTTTAGCTGGAGACAAACAGGATGTATCCTTCTCTTCCCTCACTGACAGCACAATCTCAGACTGGAGCATGTACAGAGCTTTTTTTCTGACACTGTCTGTCAAACCTAAGAATGTTTTTTGATCCACTTTAGGGAAGATCAAAATGTTTAATCTAGAAAAGCTTGAAATGCATCATCAACCCATCCACCCCCCACTGCTTTTTCTTACCAGTTGCTGCTGCAGTGGAAGTCCATGCAGGTTTGATTAATCCAAAGCTGCACGTTTGGTGAGAATATTATTTCATCCCAAATATTAACCTTTTTTCTTTGCTTGCTTCTGTTGGTGACAAACTCACACTGACACACATTACTGACTGTCGATTCCTCATGGAGATATTCACAATTCTGCAGTGAGATACTTTATTAGAACTATTTACTCCCTGGGAAACAAATCAAACAACTTTTAGCGAGATCTTGTGATGACAGCGAGCAGCCACAAAACTGAGGTGCTGCACCACCAGCAGAAAATGGATTCTGCTCAGCAGTTCCTTGTGTTATCACTTCATCCACCTCTTCCCTGGTTTTTCCAGAAATGGCAGAAAAGTTCCTGAGCTTCCCTCAATTTTGTCTTTTTTCTTATGCAAGAGAAGAAAGTCTGACCAAACGCATGAAGTCCTCAACCTTCCATTTTACAGGCTAAGGTCTGTTTACATCTTGTAAACAAGATTTAATATTCTTAAACAAAATCTCTGTAGAGCTAAATTCATATTTCATTAAAGTATCAAGTCTTGCCTTGGCTCCTAAGTTCAATACCATGGACATCCTGAGTCTGAGGCTCCCACAGTGCTGCTGTAATTTGGGACAGGATATTCTCCTCCTGAGTTCAACACTCAATATTTTACTGGGTTTTTTTAAACTTGTTCCTGTGTTGGAAAACAGCAAAGACAAGTATTTGCTCTCCATTTCATCTCTCCCTCGGGACTCTGATTAACCTGCTGCTCATTCCTTTCCTGAGGTAAATTCATGGCTTTGTTCTTCCTCTGTGTAGGAGGAGAAAAAAAAACCCCAGCTTTGCCATCAGTGCTGTGTGAATCTCTGCTGAGCTGGTGGGAGCTGTGCCTGGGCATGGTGGGCAGCAGGCAGGTCCTGGCAGGGCTGAGGGACTGCTCTGCACCAGAACATTGCCCTGCTCCTCATCACACCCACTGGATTGCTGTGGGCCACGCAGCCAGGAAAGGAAATGTTCAAGTCAAACTTGTAATATACCCCTGGACTGTGGAAATAACACTTCTGTACCATCAAAAGGCTGGGTTTAATGCTGTCTCTTAAAGAGGACTCTTCCCCTGGGCAGCCCCAACCAAACTGAAGCATCAACATCCCTCTGAGCAGCAGAGGAAATCCACGATGTATCCCAGATTTTCCTAGAGCCAGGATTGAGGCACTGCCGTGCTGCAGCAGGGCTGGGATCCTGGACCATTTGCTTGTCTCAAACCTCAGCACATTCTCCCCAGATCTGTGCCCTTTCTCCTGTTGATCTCTTGCCTCCCCCACACAAAGCAAAGTGATGCCACCACAGATGTCTGGGCTTTCTGCTTTGTTCAACTCTCTTAAATTCACATCCATTATTATAGCATGCAAATTCCTTGGCTAGGAGAAGAAGGAAATGTACATTTCTTTTCTTTTTCATAATCATCTTTGCTAGTCATAGGGCAGTTGGAATAATGTGTTCCCTTTCAAATGAAAACAAAGGCATAAAAATAGAGCTTCAGAACCCGGAACAGTGGCAAGATCTTTAAATAAATCCCCTCAGAATACTCCATTTTCAAATTGGTTGCTTCAAATAGATTCACCATCTCACCGTCTCTCCAGAAGATGCTTTTATCAGATCCAAAACTAAAGGGCATTTAGTCAGAAGAGCTTTAGTGAGGCTTTTGTAACAACTGACTGTGAGGCCTTAGCCAAAATCAAATGTCTGTTTGTGCCTATGTACATCCAGTTTCCTTTGCAGTTTTCCTTGGTGCAGTTGTTCATTCATTGCAGTTGTCTCCATTCCTGGCCCCTGCTGTTAAATTGCTGCTGCATTTCCCTGCAGAGAAAGCTGCATTTTATTGATAGATGAAGTGATTCCAAATCATCCATTGTCCAAGGCTGTTACTATTTTTCTTTAGGGAAAGCCCCTTAGCTGGAATATGCAGCTTAACAAACAAATAAAACACTGCCAAACTCACTTGTGGGTGAAAGAGGGGGGAAACCTCAGGATTTAATAGGTGAAATGAAGTGAATACGTTGTCTGGACAGTGTCCACCACCTCACCCTCTCCCACTGAGGGTCACTGGAGCAGGCAGAGTTTCTGCTGCCCTCAGGACTTGAGGCTGGCTTGCAGCAGAGCCAACAGCCCTGGGATGCATCCTGCAGGGAGGCAAATCCATCAGAGAGCTCCCAGCCTGGAATCTGCTGCCTGAGCTGCCCCAGGCTGCATCCTTGGGGCACCACAAAGCACCCTGGTGACCCCAAGGAATGGTTCAATCCCAGGAAAAGAGCCTCTTTTCCTTAAGGCCAGGGGATTACCATGGACCTGCCAGTGCTGCCTCTCCTCTCCTCTCCTCTCCTCTCCTCTCCCTCTCCCTCTCCCTCTCCCTCTCCCTCTCCCTCTCCCTCTCCCTCTCCCTCTCCCTCTCCTATTCCTGTCTGCTGAAGGCAAATCCTGGATGTGAGCAATGGAGCAGGTCAGGGAGCTGAATGCACTGCCAGGCTGGCAGTGAGGATTTCACACTCGAGCAGATTGTTGCTGCCATTCCAGTACCTCCAGCATCGGGCTGGCTGCAGCACGAGGGTTGGGGCTTGGCAAATCCAGCTTTGGGGTCCTGGCTTTTCTACAGACTCCCTGTGTGAATTCTGGCAACTTGTTTAATTTCCCTGAGTGTGATCCAAAACCTGGGGAAGTCAAGGAGAGTCTTCCCTGGAGTCTAAATATGCTTTAAATAGGCTCCTTAGGACTCTGTTTTAGTCTGTAACGTGGGAATTGCACTGTCTCTCCTACACTGGCTGCACTCTGCATGCCAGGGTTTGTTCCTGGCTGGGAGCACAGCAGAGCCCTGATTTGGGTTGGCATTCTGCAGGTTCAAGGCAAACAGAATCCTGCAGATACAGGAACTCAGTTGGGTGGCAATCAGCATCCTTCCAAATTCTGTGCTGTTTATAGGAGGGATTCTGGAACAGAAGGGCTTGGATGGCTCATATTTATCCACTGCACAAGTAAAGTCACCCAAAGAGGGTCAGGATTACTCTGCATGGAGGGGTTGCACTGGAAATGGAAGAACAGAGATGCTATTGTAGAATCACAGAATTCTGGAATGGTTTGGTTGAAAGGACCTTGAAGTTCATCTTGTTTCATCCCCTGCCATGGCAGGGACACCTTCCACTGTCCCAGGTTGCTCCAAGCCCTGTCCAACCTGGCCTTGGACACTGCCAGGGATCCAGGGGCAGCCACAGCTTCTCTGGGCACCCTGTGCCAGGGCCTGCCCACCCTCACAGGGAAGGAGTTCTTCATAATGTCCAACCTAAATGTCTCCTCTTTTAGTTTAAAATAATCTGATCACTCTCTGCCCAAGCCAAACTTGCTCTCCCTCTTTTTAAAGTGTCCTTTAAATACTGGAAGCCTTGATGAAGTCCCCCAGAGCCTTCTCCTCTCCAGGCATATCCGTATGACCTAAGCAGACAGAAGGATTCCTGCAGGCATTTCTCAGTCTGCAAAAGGCTTTTGCTTCCTTAAGCAGAGCCCAACACAGCATCTTCATGGCAGAGATGGTTTCTTTCCTGCTCCATGGGAGTTTGTCAAGGCAAAGCTGGGGCTGTTTGCAACTCTACCTGCAGGATCAGGGCAGGAAGTCCCGTCTCTTCCTTTCCTTTCCTTTCCTTTCCTTTCCTTTCCTTTCCTTTCCTTTCCCTTTTCCCTTTTCCCTTTTCCCTTTTCCCTTTTCCCTTTTCCCTTTTCCCTTTTCCCTTTTCCCTTTTCCCCTTTCCCTTTTCCCTTTTCCCTTTTCCCTTTCCCCTTTCCCCTATCCATCTTCTGCAGGATCCAACATCTTCTCCTGCACAGCCTGAGGAGTGCAGCTGAACTCAAAGATGAGCTGTGCATTCCTGCACGGAAATGTCAGCCAAGGGACCCTCATTCCCAGCAAGCCACAGGGCTGGGGACATCAGTTCTGAGCCAAGCAGGTCACAATCCAAGTCCCCTTCTCACCCAGGCTGTGCTCATGGCCTGAGCAAACCCTGCAGTTCTGCTCCCAGCAGGACTCTGCAGCTGTGGGGCTGAGCTGGTGCTGCTGCCCCAGGCTGGGGGTGGAGTTCATGGGGTCAGATACAGATTTGGGAACAGTGGGAGCTCTGGGATGGAGCTGAGCTGGTTTGGATAATCAATTTGGAGCTCTTCAGTAGCCAAGGAGAGGATTATGTGGGACTAGAGCAGAGCTCTGGAGTTGTGAATCTCTGAGAGGAGGATTAGAGGGATGGGATGGAGAGGGGTGAGGAGCTCCAGGGTGTGGGCAGGAATTAGGGAGGCCAGGCTGGATGGGCACTGGAGCCACCTGATGTCATGGGTGACAGCCCTGTCCTCAAACCAGTCGAGGTCCTTTCTGCCCCAAACCACTGTGTGACCTCTCGGAGGAAGGACACCCTGGGGACACTCTGTGCCTCAGCACTCAGCATGGAGACAAGGCCTGCTTTGCCTGGGCTGTGTGCCTCTCTCCTCCTGCTGGAAGCTCAGCAGCTCTGAGAATTCTGGCCCAGGGCTGCAGGTGTGGCACCTGAGCAGGGACAGTGGTGACACAGACACAGGAGGATCTGGAGCCCTGAGGTTTCACACCTTGAACCACAAACACCTTCAGATCACCACTGGCCCAGGCAGGGACAGGCAGGTTTCTCCCAGCCCTTACTGCAGCAATTTATGGCTCCCATGAGCTTTGCTCATTTAAAAAGTGCCCATGGAAGCATTTCTCATGGAAAGTCTTTCCAGCATATTTTAACGAGGAAGGAGGGAGTACATTTATTTGAAGTGGTGCCCTAGAAAGCTGCTCCAAGCCTGGCAGGCAGTTGTTGCCCCTCACTGTGATGTAAAGGAAGGAAACACAAGTCTAGTTGTGAACCCTTCATGACAGTTTGAAAGACAAGTCCATAGCCAAGAACTCCCACTCCCTCAGCCTGATTCTGGAGACTCCAGGAAAACTTTTACTTCAGATGGCTTTTGCTTTGGCAACTCTGCTCCCGAGGTCAAATCTAAGGTTGTACAACTGAAAAATGTAGATTTAGGATTCTTTTTGCTCACTGGCACTTTTTATTCTTTCAGTGCTACCCTAAGTTTCATTAACCTGGAGTTAAACTAAGGTTATGCTGTTGGATGAGCATAATAAAATGCACTGCCTGGGCTAAGGAACATATTTCTTTCACGGTGCTTTAAGAGGTCTATAAAGCTGTGATTAAATGATGTCTGAGCTTAGCTCTCCTGCAGCATCTTGCTGAGAGCAGAATCCAAACCTTGTTGGGACCTTTTCTTGAACACACCACTGTCACAACGAGCTGCAGAGCCACCAGACCCAGCAACTCTGCTTATTTTAGGCCAGCGACAGCTGAGGTGCCAGTGGCCCTTTGCAAGTGGCTGTAACTCGATGCTCACGTAAGGAACAGCCCAATTCATCCCTCGGCCCCAGGAATGTGTAGCTGTGTGCTCAGGGAGCAGCTGGCACGGCAGGGAGGGCTCAGAAATCCCAGCTCAGCACTGAGCTGGGGCTTTGGAAGGCACGAGATGCAGAGGGTTTGTTAGAGGGAAACAGCTGCGTGCAAGGGAAGGAAAAACAAGGAGAAAAAAAAGAAAAGGAGGGGCAGGAGCAGCTGGAGCTGCGTCAGGGAGGGTTAGGTTGGAGATCAGGAAAGGTTCTTCCCCCAGAAGGTGCTGGCACTGCCCAGGCTCCCCAGGCAATGGGCACAGCCTGAGGCTGCCAGAGCTCCAGGAGTGTTTGGACAGCACTGCCAGGGATGCACAGGGTGGGATTGTTGGGGTGTCTGTGCAGGGCCAGGGGTTGGACTGGATGATCCTGTGGGTCTCTGCCAGCTCAGGACGTTCTGGGATCTCTTGTCCAGCCCAGTGGTGCCCCTGGCTGTTCAGGGCAGAGGCTGCACTGGTTTTGTGGCACAGCAGCAAGAGAAATCTGCTTCTTGTAATGGTGGTGTTTTGGTACTGAGGTGTTCCAGCTTCCTCGTGGTTTTCTGGCAGGAAAGGGCTGTCCTTGGACCCAGCCTGTGCCTGCTGTGCTGCATGGCCATCCCAGAGCAGGGTTTGTCCCAGCCACAGCCTACAGCCCACTCTGGAAGGGACACATGCATGTAAAGGAATAAAGGCTCATCTCCAAGCAGACTTTTCCAGGGAACTTGAGCACAGTGGCTGAATGGTCCTGAAAAATCATTGCTGCCTGACTGTGTGAAGTGCCAGGCATGGCAAGGAGCTGAAATCCGGGATTGGAGAGGGCTGGGGATTAACACCAGGAGCTCAGGCTTGTGCAGGCAGGAACCTTGAGCAAGCCTTTCTCTTGGAAGGGAACAGAGTGGCTGCTACTGAGCTGGGCAAAGCAGAGCTTGTTGCTGTGGTGTTATTTTAATAGAGGTTGTGTAACTTTACCTTGTTCTGAACTCCCAAACTTTCCTGGCTGGCAATAGGAACACTGCCACAGCACGAGCCTCAGAGCAAGAAGCCTTGGAAGCTTCCCAGGAAGGCTGGTGAATCAAAGATGGGCAGCTTAATATAGAGACAAAATCTGAGCAGGCAGCAAAGCAGCAGGGGCTGAGGTGAGGGCCTGGGTGAAGTCACAGCATTACTCACTTCCGTGGCTGCCTCTCCCTTCAAAGGGGAGCTGAGTAAGGATTTCTCAGTTTGGAAAAGGAATTTCTCCAATGGCAAAGGGAAGAGTGCTGAAGTGATTCCCACAGAGATGATTTGCCTGTGCTCAGGCAAGGGCTGTACCTGGTGAGAGTGTTCCCTGCTGTATGTTTGAGACAGTCCTTGTCCAGAGAGGGAATGTTCCACAGGCTGGGATGGGAAAGGGGATCTGAAGGTGCAGGGAAGGACAGTGACAGTTTCATGGTCACACACAGAAGAGTGGCAGAGCAAGGCAGAAAACCAGAACACTTCACATCATGGGGCTGTGCCAAAGCCAGCAGGTTGCTTCTGAGGGCAAGGATGGGAATGGGAAGGGCAAGAAGGGGGAATTCCCTCCTGCCTCATCTGTACTTGGACAAACAGGTCTGTCCACCTTAGTGCCAATCCTGCCATCCCATTGCTGCCCTTGGAGCAAAGCCTTGCATTCTCAGGAATTTCCAGGGCAGAGCTGCTCTGCTGAGCCAGCCCAGCCCTGTGCTCTGAATCTCCTTCCAGCAGAGCCAGCAAAGGCTTTGCAAGCAGCTCCTGATCCCAGAAGGGATTCCTCCCAGCCTCTGTGACAGCTCTAAGTGCTTCAAACTGAGCAATTGGTGTTATCCACATGAGGATCTTGAAATGCCAGGGATTGTGCAGGATGTGAGAGGCACCTGCCAGCTGCAGGTCATGGTCCTTTCCTGCCAAGAGCATTTGAAGCCTGGCCCTGGTCCCCAAACTGCTCCTGGGTCAGGGCACTGCATTTGCTGCTCCATTATGGCTTGAGGTGGGAGGCTGGCAAGAAACAGCTCTTTTTCAGGCAAACCTCCTCCTGGAGTACTTGACTCAGACACTAAATTGACAGAAAAGGCACTCAATGGAAAAGGACTTTGCGTTGCCCCTGTAAATCTTTCATCCAATGCTGTCCATGTGCTCCAGAAGAGATCTCAGGGCATGATCTTTTGTGAGAGCATTGCAGAGATGAAGAGGTGGAAATGTCAGTCCATCCACAACTCCCTGTCACTTTGGTGAGCTGCTGGTCCAGCAGGCAGGGAGGAATGGGAATCTTTTTTTTCCAGTCCTCCACAAGGATCTGTTCCTCTGGAAAACCAACTGTTCCTATGGATCAGCTCACCAGTGGGATCAGCCCCAAAACCTGTCTGGTTTGCTGTGTCCAAATCACATCTGGGCATCCTGCAGGGCAAGGGAGCCCAGCTCATGGTTTAGACTTGGCCACAGGCAGATAAAATGAAAGAATCCAGTCTGACCTCAGCAAAAGGTGTGGGATAAGTCCTCAGGTGTGTGTCCTGTCAGCCTGCCCTGAGCTGCTCCTGCAGGATGCTGTGGTTTCACTGTGCTTGGAGGTGTTTAAGGAAAAACTGGACGTGGCACTCAGTGCCATGGTGGTCTTGGGTTATAGACTGAACTCGATGACCTCAGAGGTCTTTCCCAACCTCGCTGATCCTGTGATTCTGCAGTTCCTCCAAAGCCAGGAATCCTCACCTTGCCCACAGAGATGTGCCCAAAGAACAGCATCACGTGGTGAGTGCTGCCTGCGCTCCCTGCTGAGCCTCCAGCAGGGCAGGGTTTTCCCAAAGACACTCTGGTGCAAAGCCACAGGTCAGAGCAGCCTCAGGATCTTGGACAGTGACTCCTGAAACCAGAATTCCTCTCTCTGGAACGTATTGCTTTTGGCAGATCTGTCCAAGGCTGAAGCAGAGGCTGAACTGTGCTTGGAGCAATCTCTGGTTATGGCAAACACTCAGTGGTGAGGAGAGAGGAGCTCACATCTCATGGCTGTGTGCTCTGAGCTCTGAGAACACCTGCAAGAAACAGGATCCTGGAGCACATTCCCTAATTTTCACCTTCTGATGTAGATTAAACAGTGGCTCAGGAGGTCATGTTTTGATCTCAGCATTAAAGCACTTCAGGAGAGACAGTTCCTGTTCAGGAAGAGTGAGTTATTAGAGAACTATCCCTGCCCAGCACATTTTTCTTCACTAATGCCACTTCCTGGCTAGAAAGTCTCAATTCCAAGTCACATGTGTAAACATTGGAGCAGTCATTTATCCAGTGTACAATTTGTAGGGATGACAAGTCATTTAAATAGTGTGTGTAACGCAAAAAATCCCAGGACTGATTTAGTGGCTTTATTATTACCCTGTCAGGAAAATGAATGTTCTATTTGCACAAAGCATCCATCCAGGCTCCCTATCTGCAGCGGCAGAGAGGTTGGGATCCGGGCTGAGGTGTCCTGAGGATGGAGAGCTGTGTGGTGTCCCAGCTCCCAGTGGAACTGGCCCTTCCCAGGATTGCCTGGCACTGGGAGCAGCACATCCCAATTACTGAGAAGGCCAACAACAGAGTGACAGACAGCCCTAAGTGTGAATCCACAGGCATGATTCACCCAGCAACTGGCTCCTTTCCAATGAAATGGTGGGAATTTTTCGTTTTCTTTCTGGTTGCAGCAGAGGAGCCTCAGGGAAAAGCACAGAAAGGAAAATATCAGCAACAAGCTCTGCAAACCCAGAAAAAAACTGGGCTCTGTTTTATAACAAGAGGAAGGAAGATGCTCACCCACGTCTCCCAGCTTTCCTGCACTGTGTTTTCCAACAAGGACAGCCCAACAAGCGATAAACTGGCAGGGAGCAGCAGGAGGGGAATGCTCCGAGGGGAACACGAGGTGGGAATGGGGAACAAGAAGGAAGGCATGGAATGTCATCCCTGTGCAGCCCCCAGGTCCAGCAGCCACTGCTGGGGTCAGCCAGTCATGGCCAGCCAGGCTCAGGGTGACAGAGCCCAGACCAACCGGGAAGCCAAGCCAGGAGCAGCAAGGCCAAGCCCAGGCTGAGCTGTGCTCAGGTCAGGCTGGGAGCAAAGGGCTTGAGCAAAGCAGGTACCTCCAACAGGGGAACTCCCAGCTCTTCCCCAGCAGCCCAACACCAGGATACAGCTGCACCTGTGCCAGAGCTGGCTCACAGAACCAGAATCCCAGAATCCCACAATCCCACAATCCCAGAATCCCAGAATCCCACAATCCCAGAATCATTCTGGTTGGAAAAGACCTCCCAGACCATCGAGTCCAAGCTGTGCCTGATCCCCACCTTGTCTCACAGCCCAGAGCACTGAGTGCCACATCCAGGCCTTCCTTGGACAGCTCCAGGGATGGGGACTCCAAACCTCCCTTCCAGTGTCTAACAACCCTTTCCATGAAGAAATTCCCCCTGAATTCTCTCCTCACCTTGTGGGGTGCTTTTTTTAGAGATGGCTTTTCAACTCCTTTAACTCGGGCTCTTTATTTTCCATATTCTGGAGCATTTGGGAGGAAATTAAGGGAGAAACAAGGAGCCTGTGCACCCTGAGAGACTCATCCTCAATTCAGCTTAGAGTTCCTACCTCTTCTTTCAGGGAGAGTGCGCATCCCATGAGCCAGTTGTCTGGAAAATACATGGCCAGGGGGTAGACATGGCTGTAAATATTCCCTGGTGTGATGGCAGCAACCTGGAGGAGGGAAAATAAACTGTCAGCTGGAGCAGTGAAAGAACAAAGCCATTAATAAGAGCATCAGAAGAGGCTCTGGAGCGTGGTGTTGCCCCATGGAGTGGGGTGAGATCCATGGGGGTTTTCCAGAGATCTCCCAGGGCAGCAGAGCTTTCCAGCAAATCCCTTTGGAAAGCTCCTCTGCCCCAGAGTGGGCAGACAAGGAAGCTGGGCTCAGAAGGAAGGAAGGAAGCTTCCTTCTCTCAGAAGGAAGCTGGGCCCTCACAATATTCCCTGGGCTTCTCCCAAAGTGAGGATGATTCTGGAAGGCTCTCATGGAGATGTGTCTGCTCAAACTGGCTGTGGGAAGGTGGGCTGGAAAGAAAATGAGAACTGAAGGAGAACCAACTGTCAAAGCACTTTGACTGGTGAGGTTAGCAGGTATTTATCCCTTTGGAGTTATTCCTGACAGAATGCAAACAGAGGGAAGCTGAGCCAGCCTGTCCTGCTTTGCCACCTCTCTTTACACCATGTTTTGATGAAGGCTCCCTTAATCATACAGGTTGTGTAAAGCAATTTATTCTGCCATTTTCGTTTAGTTCTCTGCAGGTTTTGGAACCTTTGATAGAGCTTTGGGTGAAGCTGTTGAGCTCCTGGAGTTGTGAGGCACCAGGACAGGCTGGTGGATTTGAGGGATGTACATTCCAGGAGGGTTTCAGAACACAGGCAGACAAGGCTCTCGCTGACCTGATCCAACCTTGAAGTTGCCTGCTTTGAATTTGTCTATGATTCCAAATTCTCTGTGCTACCATAAGACTGGAAAAGAGATGTTTTATTAAAAGCTGGAATGTTTATTCAGTCTCTTAAATCTGCACACTCAAGAAAGGAGAAGTGATTTCTTTTTATTTATAATAAAATTCTGAGTTTTCAGGACTAATCTGATCAAGACTTTGATGTCTTCTGTGCCTTACCTCTTTTTTTTCTTTTCTTTCTTTCTTTTTTTTTTTTTTAGTGATAAAGGCTTTGAAAATGAAAAAAAAAAACCAAACCAAAAACCAAAAAAACAAACCAAAAACCAAAAAAACAAACCAAAAAAACCCACCAAAAATTATTAGTTAAAAAAGCAAGGCAAGTCCACTCCTGGTGACCTTTCTCTCTGGTTCTCTGAGGGATGTGCTGAAATTCCAAGCTGCTCTGGAAGCTGACTGCAAGGAGATACCACAGGAGCTCAGTTCTCCTGGAAGTGCTCTCTGTGTGGGAGAGGAGAGAGGGAGGCATTTAAGGACAAGGAAAGTGAGGCAGGGAAGAGCCAAGCTGCTCAGCAGTCAGATGGAGTTAGTTCCTACCAGCGCTGGATCCCCCACTGGGCTTTACCTGCAGAAGAGAGCAGTGTCTGCCCTGATTCTGGAGCTGCCTGGGCTGGGTCTGCCCAGGGGAGGGGAATGTGGGCCAAAAAGTGCTGTTAGGCAAGGCTGAGAGCTGCTGAAGGGATGAGGTGGTGCAGCTGAGCAGGACACGGGGTCACCGAGCTGTCCCTGCCCTGCTGGGTCACTCTCCTGTCCCCAAACCCAGCCCAGGGGTTCAGTAACTGCTGGGCAAGGCTGGGAAAGGCACTTGCAGTGGGAATGCTGGGAAAAGGAGGGCTGATGCCCCAGGAAGGGGGAATTCCCAGTGAAGGTGGAGCAGGACACAGCTGGGTGTGGAATTTGGAGTGACACCGTTAGTGTGGCATGGGGAGCTGATTAACTGCACAATCAGCCCATGACATGAGTGAGTGGGGTTTCCTCTTCTGCTTAGCATGGAAATGGAATCATTGAACAATTAAAGAAAGGTGTGATGTGTGAAAGAATAAAACCAACCCAAGCCAATCAAATGGAGAATCCATAGCTTAACCCAACAGGTATGTGGAAATGCTGCACGATGCACTTTCCAGACCCTGTGTTTTCAGAGGGCCTCAGCTCTCTCCAGGAAGAGTTCCTTGCAGCTGTCCTTGTTTCTGTGCCTGAATGAAGGAACCTGATGGATAAAATCCCATCTTGTATCACGAGTGAGGAGAGCTGGCAGCTGGAAGAGAGCACACTGGAACGTGCTGTTCATTCTGGTGAATGACCCCAAGCAGAGCATGGAAAACCTAAAATGATCAATATCCTTGACTGTGAGCCAGGTGACAATGGAGGGAATGCAGGGAAAAATTGTAGGAAGAGCAATGGTGATGCTCTAAATGGTGAGGGGGGAAAGAAGGCTTGAGAGAAGATTCAGAATGGAATCTGTCAACTGAAACTGGCTTAGAATATCTGCCTTGCACCTCTTTTTCTGAAAATGCAGGAGTTTAGAAGAGGTCCTTCCCTTCCCTTCCCTTCCCTTCCCTTCCCTTCCCTTCCCTTCCCTTCCCTTCCCTTCCCTTCCCTTCCCTTCCCTTCCCTTCCCTTCCCTTCCCTTCCCTTCCCTTCCCTTCCCTTCCCTTCCCTTCCCTTCCCTTCCCTTCCCTTTTGTGTTAATTTCTTTTATTTGAAAGCACCTATGTGTTTAAGCTTCTGCTGCTGTTTCTCTGATTTTGTCCCAAAGCTGAGTGGAACTCAATGTCCATATAAATGCTCTCTGTAAGAACTCCCATTCATTCCAATGGATCCACACCAGCTGAAACTCCTGCCAGAGGAGCCTTTTACCAATCTTTTGGGCAATAGCTGCACCTGTGGAAAATTCACTACCAGAAACCAAAAAGCCACCAGGGGCCCTGGCACTCTGTGTCCCTGAGGGACAGGGCTGTGGTTATGGGTTATCCTTGTGAAATGTTGCCATTGCACTGGGAGAAATGGGCAGGAATTCTCAAACTCCATGTGAGGCACCTTGGCTGGCAGGACACTGAACTCTGCGCTGTCTGGTGCCTCCTGAATCACATTCAGCACAGGAGAGGATGTTTTTAAAGTCCTCACTCTGTGCAGCACTCCTGTCCATCCCTCCCTAAACCAGCCGTGCCACTAACAGCAGTAAATGTTTTTATTTTCCTGCTCTGTCTTGTTAAATTCCTGCTTTTCTCTGCTGCTACACATCAGAGATGTTAACTCCGTGCTAACCTGGTGAAGCTGAGAGCTGGGCCCAGGGGACAGCGAGGGAGAGGTTGGTGGGGAGGCATCCAGCAGCTGAAGCAGAAATAATGTGACTTTATAAACCCTTCATCCCCCACATCTTCCCAGAAACATTTCTCATCAACTTCCTTATGGAAAATTAAACTCTAGGAAGGAAAAACACTCACAGAACTTCTGTGCTTCAACACAGCCTTGCTCTGTTGTTTATTTGGAACAGCAGGGCTTGCCTTGGCTTCTCGGCTCGGTTTGCCTGGTCTCAGAGCAAAATTACCAAGCAAAACATCTCTCAGCCTGGCTGAGGATGTAGCCTGAAGGGTACAAGGGTGGAGAAGCACCAAAAAATGAGTCAGGAGCTTCTGGGGCCATCGGATCTCCTTAGGAGCAGAGCCCTGCAGAGCCCCGCAGAGCCCCTCTGTCTCCACACAAGGCTGCCTGAGAGCCCAGCAGGGGCTGGGCAGGCTTTGGGGAGATCCCTGCACCCCTGCCTGGGTTTGGAACACTCCCAGGAGGCTGGGGATGGCTTCTCCTGGAGTTTGCCCAGCTGGAGCTGCTGCTGGCAGCAGCAGTGGGAGTTTGCCTGGCTGAGGGTGCTGCCTGTGCTGTGCCTGCTGCGGCTGTGGCCATGGGGCATCAGGGGTGGAAGGCCAGGGCTGGCACAAGGATTTTGGTGCGGCATTAAATACACCATTTCCACCATGGTATGGTGAAGACACTTTATTGCAAAAATCCAGGGGTCTTAAACTGTTAGTTTGTTATGAGTTTCCGTGCTTGTGAGGCACAACAAATGTGCTTAACCAACACCACAGACCTCGACAGGAACAGCATCAGGTGCAACCAACCAGCCCCACAGTGTGAGCACTGATTGGTTCCAATAATTGTTTTACAATTCTGTAACTTGTTTTTCACCTCTAGTTTAGCTGAGTCATTCCCAGAATGCTTTTCTAGTTAGCCAAAACAACACAAGTGAGCAAGGATTTTCCAAGGGCAGCAAGGCCCTCACTTTGCAAAGCCTTTCTGCTCCACAACATTTTGTAACCCTGTGGTCAAAAGCTTCCATGGGATTTCCCAGAAATACCAAATCCCCTGGGCAGGGACCCTCAGCTGGGAGTTCTGCTCATGAGTCATGGTGTAAAATTTGGGGCTCAGTGGACATCAGGGTTGCCATGGAATGGATCAGTGGCTATGGAGAAGCACTTGGAGGCCACACAGGTAATAGCCTTGTCCTGGAGAGCTATCCAAGAGAACAGAATCCTGGAATCTTGAATCCAGGATGGTTTGGGTTGGAAGGGACCTTCCAGATCATCAACTTCCAGCTCCCTGCTGTGGGCAGCAGTACTGATGGCAGGAACTCCTCAAACCATCCTCCACCCCAGAGCAGGAGCATCCTGCCAATGAAATGGGGCAGGAAGGAAAATGAGCTGAGATCCCCTTGTTCAGGGTATTTCCAGGAGAATGCCAGGGAACAGGTCTCTCCCAGGCCCCACTAAAGCACTGCCAGGCCCCAAAGAGTCACAAAAAGGAGATCCTAAGAGGATAAGACACAAAGAGAGCACAAATGCAAGGTGTGGGCAGGCTTGGCCGTTGACAGAGCCTGGAGACAGGCAGAGCTGTGCATGGGTGGAGGGAAGCATCCATGGGGAAAATCAGAGCCTCAGCTCAGCCACGAGCAAATCCTGGGAGCCTCCTGCCTGGCTTTGGTCACAGCACAAAAGGAACAGTCAGCCATGGCATCTTTCAGGATTATTTCCCAGCCCACACTGTGGGGTGTGAAAGGAGTCCTTGTGGGGTGATTTGATGTCTAACAAACTCTGCAATCCCTCCTCTCCTGGGCTGGAGATGAGCAGGGGCTCAGTGCAGAGCTGGAGTGGGACATTTGGGACATTGACACACCTTACAGACCCTGCTGGGCTGTTCCTCCTGATTTGCTGTGACTTCTCCTAGATTCTTGGAGAAAAGCAAATGACAGACAATGAGAGACCATCACTGCCCTTCCTGCTTTACCAAGCAGAGAGGTTTATCCTCTCAGGCAGTTTTGTTGAAGGAGCCCCAAGTGCAGGAAAAGCTGTTCCCAAAGGACTGGGATGCTCTGCATTTGATTTTCAAAGGCTGTTGTTGTCGTTGGCCAACAGTTATAAATAGGTGGCACTGCCAAGGCTGGCATCCAACCCAACATATTGGAGGGAAGCAGAAGAAAAGCAGGTTTTGCCTACAGACTTTGATGTCCTTTGTTTCCAAGTGCCAGCACCCTCAGCCCATTTCCTGACACTGCTGCTGCAGAGCATTTCAGAAGTTCTGCTCTTATTCCATCCCTGGGAGCTTTGCTGGTGCACCTCATCACAGGGCCAGTGTTCGGAGGGAAATTCCCTCTGGTTCTGTTGGGTTATGGATTTATGGTTCCCTCCCAGGGTTCTGAGAGTCCAGGAGGGAGATCTAGGCCCCTTCTGTCTTCAGAATCTTGAAAATTGTTTAGAAAATTGCCAAGACCTTTAGGACCATTGAGTCCAGCCATTCCCCCAGCACTGCCAAGCCCCTAATCCATGTCCCCAAGTGCCACATGCACTCATCTTTTAAATCCTCCCGGGGTATTGTAGCTTCAAAGCTTGAATTAGCAATTTCCTCCCATGATGGGCATTTTGTTAAAACCAAAATGTTCGGTAAAACACACCAGTGTTCTCGGAAATGCTGCTCTCCTGGAACAGGTTTCTTTTTTTCATCGTGTGGATGAAGTGGCATTGTCACAATATTTATCTGTTTCCCAGCTTGTTTTGTTGATGACATTGCTGCTGAGGAGTGCTCTTGTCACTCTTGAAGAATTCTCAGTGTGTCTGCAGTGACTAAAGGAAGAAACTTCCATGGATCCCCACAGGAACAGACTGAAGGATCACTGAGCTGATAAAATAAAACCCTGCTGGGCCAGACACCCCCAACTTCTACATGTGGGAGTTGTGGAAAGAACTGGTGAGTTCTGCTTCAGCAGCTTCCCCCAACAGAAGGGAAAATTGCAGTGGTGTTACTGGGGAATGGGGTTTGGATATTGGCCAATCCTTCTACCCCTCCCCACCACTGTTCCTGCTGAGCTTCATTCCCTACCAACTCCTCATTCCCTTCAAACTCCTCATTCCCTACCAACTCCTCATTCCCTTCAAACTCCTCATTCCTTACACAAAAATCAGCCCTTGTCACATTCACCCACTGCTTTTTATATTACACCTCCTCTGAAATAATACAACCGTTATAAAATAATGTAATTATACCCTTCCACCCCAATTTCATCAGTCGCCACAGTGCACTGTGGTTGCCTTTAATTTATTTTCCTAGCAATTAAAATGTGTACCTACTTCTGCAAGCTCCTTAAATCCAGTACCACTTTAGACATTTCTACCAGGAAAATAATTGGGTTTGTACTGAGGAGATGAACTTCTTGATTACTGAATTCTGCAAAAGGCCACATCCTCCGTGTCATTTTCTTCAATTACTCTTTTGCAGTTTTCCTCATGAAGGACATTTCGTGTTTTACAAGTTAATGGTTTTCTAAATGCTCTTTTTGTTTAGGTTTTCCTCCAGAAAAAGGTGAGAAGACATTCATTAAAGACCCAGAATAGTTTGGGGTTGGAAGGGACCTTAAAGTTCAACTCATTCCACCCCTGCCACAAGCAGGGACATTTTCCACTGTCCCAGGTTGCTCCAAGCCCTGTCCAACCTGGCCTTGGACACTGCCAGGGATCCAGGGGCAGCCACAGCTTCTCTGGGCACCCTGTGCCAGGGCCTCACCACCCTCACAGGGAAGAAATTCTTCCATATATTTAGTATAAAACTCTCCTGTTTTCCACTCCTGTGCCAGCGAATTCAAAGGAGAACAAAAGCACATTCCTGGGATGCAATTTGTGTAACACTTTCCAAGTAAGCTGAACAGGAAAGGGATGCAATTTAGGACATGAATTATTGTTCGAGTATCTCTAGGCTTGGGTGATTATTTCAGAGGGAAGAACAAAAAGGAAATAAAAGGTGTTTTTCTCAGTCTTGTGGTTGAGAGGCTTGGAGAAGTGGCAGTGATCCTCTGCCTTGCCTGACTCCCCCCTGCTGCAGCAGCCCCGTGTGGGAAGGGGAGCTGGCAGCAATCTGTGCTGTGTCTGCACTCCCTTCACAGCCTGTCATCCCCTCCCGATGGAACCTCACACTCAACCCACCCCCTGGGGCTGCTGGAGCACATATGGTGACCTCCCTGCTCCACAAAATACCTGGGAAAGTCCTCCAGCCTCCAGGTGGTGGGGAAGGAGTTGGTAGAGCAGGAGTTGCTGTCTGTTCTGTTGCCTTTCAGTTGTTCTGTTCACTTGTTTTTCTTTCCTCCAGTGGGTAGTGGGAAAGAAGAATGGATTTTTGTTAGTTACAGATTGATTTCAGTGGTAAGTTATTCAGCATGACCAAAGGAATGGGTCTGAGATCATCCCAAATGTTATCTTCAGATGGAGAGAGACGTATTTCCCACATAAAGAATGTTTTCCACATTTATCCCTACCCAGAAAATACATTTGTATGGAGAATGTGCATTGAGAGCATCGACTTATGCATCAGTGTGAGGGTGTTGTTCTCACTGAAGGAGGAATTCAAGGATCCTGTGCAGCCTGAAATGTCCTGACCCTGCTGCTCCAGGGACCTGAACACATTTTCTGGGCTTTTTTTTTCCTCTTGTGTTCCCAGTTTGGCTCTGCCCTTTGGATATTGATGGGAAAATTTGTTCTGCTGTTGAAAAAAGTGGTGTTATTGCTCAAACGACCCTGTGAACTAAGTAGGAAAATCCCAACCTGATAAATTTCTCCTGTAAGCTACAGTAGTGGGAAAAGAGTGGGACTAGAGGAGTAGGGGAGGAAAGCTCCATTGGTTTGGGGGTTGAAGGCAAGGAAAGGGTTTGGAAAGCTGTGGATGTGTGCTGAGATCTCTGTCAGCCTCCAGCCTGGCTCTCCTTTGGGCAAAGCCTGGATCTGTATCCCTGTGGTGAATTTCCAGACAGGCCACAACTGCTCCAGTGTGCTCACCTGGGCTGAAAAGGCTGGGAGATGCCTGACTGATGAGGCTTCACAAAAACTGAGGTCTTTGCAGTGAGTCATGAATCACTCCTCTCCATCTGTCCCTACAAGCCACATGAGTTCTTTAGAATCCAGCACAAATTGAGCAATAACAGCTAATAAAAAATGTATTCCTGGAGAAAAATAGTTTCTAAAAATGTATTCACAGGACACATTTGTTGAATCCAAATGAGAGGTAAATATGAGCCCTGCCGTCTGCATCCTGTCCTCAGATAAAGTGAGGAGAAAGGAGTTGTTTTTTTTAACTACCTTTTTTCAGTTTTACTCTCAAATGCAGGCAAACAAGTGCATGGAGTTGTGCTCCTGCTCCTTTCATCCTCCAGCACTTCAAGGAAGGGCTCTCAGACATTTTCATTCCAGCAGATCAAATAGAGATTTCCCCTTTATCTCTCACCTTCCTCCTTCCCCCTCCTGTTCCCATATTCCAAAGGCAGCCTGACCTGGAGCAGGGGGTACTTGGGAGAGGTTTGGCTGCGTGGGATGAGGCTGGTTTAGAGCCTGGGCAGGGGTGGAGGGTCAGCCAGTGTCAAAGGCTGAACATGGGGAGATTCAGTGTCTGGGTGTCCTGAGCAACTCCTGTAGGAGAGCTTCTGCTGGCCTGGATCAGCTCCAGAGTGTCCAGCGGGGCCAGGGCAGTGCTTGTCCCCTGTGCTGGCACTGCTGAGGCACCTCCTGCAATTCTGGGGGCACTTCTGGACCCCTCAGGACAACAATAAAGGCATTGAGGGGCTGGACCATGTCCAGGAATGGGAATGGAGCTCCAGGAGAACCTGAGGGAGCTGGGAAAGGAGCTCAGCCTGGAGCAGCTGTGCTCCCAGGGAGCAGGGACAGGAGGAGAGGGAACAGCCTCAATTTGCACCAGGGGAGGTTTGGGTTGGATTTCAGGGAAAATTTCTTCATGGAAAAGGTGGTCCAGCTCTGGCACAGCTGCCCAGGGCAGAGGTGGAGTCCCCATCCCTGGAGGAATTTCAAAGCCATGTGGATGTGGCACTTGGGGACATGGCTCAGTGGTGGCCTGGGCAGTGCTGGGGAATGGTTGGACTGGGTGATCACAGAGGGCTTTTCCCACCTCAATGACCCCATGATTCTCAAAGATTTGCCTGCGCACACAGCAGTGTGAGATTAGAGCTGGGAATTGGATGTGCACATCTCCCCAGGCCTGGCCCCGTCAGAGAGCTGTTGGACAAGTTCAAGGAGCTGTTCCAGCAAGTGCAATTCTGCCCAACACGGCCAGGAGCTGCAGGCTCCCAGCAGACACAGCCCCAGGAGCCCAGGAGATGTGCACAAGGCATCTCAGGGGCTCAGCAAGCTTCCATCACCTGCCCAGCTGCATGAGAATGCTCATGGCTTCTGGCCAGGAGCTGCAGGAACTGCCCTGGCAGATCTGTGCAGCCATTGCAAGCATCTGCCACAGGAAGGTTTCCCCAGTGGGTCATGCAGAGTCCACCCCAAACCTGCACTGCCCCCTGAAGGCACTTGATTTTCCCAATGGACGAGGAAAATCCCTTCCACCCATCCCTGGCCCATCCTGCTGTGGGAGCTGCCTGGGCACTGAGCTGTGTGCTGCTCGGCACAGGAGACAATTCCAATGATGGGCCTATTGTTGTAAGGAAAAGGAAATTCCTTGCACAGAATAATAATCTTCACGAAGGTTTGGATACAATCTCAGCATTTCCAATGTTTTGACTCTGATGTTGTCCTCACAAATGCAGCTTTTCTGCCATCTAATTTTAAAGTTCCAGCATTTCTCAAACCTCGCCTAAGTACTAATTCCAGGTTGCATCCCAACCCTGAATTTAGCAAAATCAGAGGAGCTTAGGGCTAGATTGCATCATTGTAGGGTTTTATAGAAGAATTTATTCATAAAGTACTGTTATAATGAAAGAATGCATTATAATAGATTAAGCCCATTGTCAAACAGGAGCTGTTTCAAAATCCAGACAAGGAGGTGGCAGAGGATGTTGAGACTCCTGTGGCTTGGTGTGTTCTGGGAATGTTGCTCCAATTACCTTATTTAATGCAGGGACAGGCTGATTGTGAAACCTCACAGCCAAAATCTTGATGCCCATTGTCCCACAACCTCCAGCACAGCCAGGGTGAGGCAGGATGGTGTCCAAAGTCAGAACAAATCTGGAATAATTCTGGGATGAGAACCCCATCTGGAGGGGGAGCTGGGCTGGATGAACTCCCATGGATTTCTGTCTGTGTCTGTGCAGGTAGGAGGCTTTTATTCCAGGAATGGATCACAGCTGCTCTCTCCTCAGGAGGCTATTGAGTTTTTAAAAAGCTATTCATGACATTCCCAGGGACTTTCTCTGGGAATAAAACCTCTTCTGTCCCATAAGGCTGAAGGGCTATAAAGCAGAGAGCTCCAGATAAGGAAATATGACTGTCCTTTCTTATCTCCACTCGTCCTAAGGTGTCCTTGGAGTTGTAAATTTACGTGAGGGGAAGGCAAGAACAGTCTGAGGTATCTTTAACCTTATCACAAATCTTTCCCAGGCTGGGGAGATTGACGCTGCCATTGATAAACCCTGAATTGTGGCCCAGGTTGCTTTGCCCACTGAGTCAATTCCTCTGGAAAATGTGGCTGCTCTCCCTTGGGCTGTGTGTGCTGCCTGTCTTGGGTAACACTCCTGGCAGATTTACACACTGAAATGCCCAATAATTCCTCCAAAGTTTGTAATTCCACACGAGATAATCTGTGTGCCCATGCCTTTACAATTTTTACAGTTTCACTGCAGCCAGGCCAAAAAGCCATCTCGAAAATGAGGTGAAATTATCCTTATTTGTGACTTTAGTGGGAGGGATGAGTTGTTCCATGGGTTTGCCATGAGCCCCTCATTCACTGCAGTGCTTTGTGCCTGTGGATATCTCAGCTGATCATGTTTCAGCAGAGGAAGAACTGAGCTTCATCACGTGAATGACTGGGACAGAATTGCTGAGTTCATCCCTCTCTGCTCCATCTGAAAGGGTATTTGGGTTTGAACAGGGCCTTTCTGATATTATCCTAATAGTTTTGTGTGCACTGTTCTCCATGAAAATGAGGATTTCCTCTCTCATCTCATCGTGTTTTCATGGAAATTGCTTTTTCTCGTTTTAGTTTTCTTTTTAGGAATCCTGTGGCAAAAAAAAAAAAAAAAAAAAAAAGTAAAGAGTGCTTTTCCTCTCTGGCAGCTTCCAGCCAAAACAGTTCTGTGGAGGTGCTGAAAGCTGGGACAGGTCTCACCTCACCTCTACTTCTGGCATTGCTTTTAGTATCTGCAGCTTTCCCAGGGATCAGGAACTCATCCTAGCCTTTCTGGAGGGAAATCCCAAATACCTGCAGAGCACTAGTTCAGCTGATTCCTACCCTACATTCCCAGCCACAATCCATGGATCAGAGCCTTTTCCTAGGTCTGGGGTTTGGCCTTGCTGCCCCCTGTACCAACTGGGCACCAAAATCCCCCAATTTTGTGTGAAAGATTATCCAAAGCTTTGATTACTTGGGATATCTTTGGTGGAAACAGCTTTTCCATGCCAGGTGTCAGCAACCTCCAAATCCTTAGGCAAGGATGAAAAGGTACAATTCCAGAGTGTGTCCTTTCTGTTGGATATTGTGTGTGCTTCCTTTGGGCTGTGGGAGCAATTCTAACTCTGGGGAAGAAAAATGTCTGTATTTCGGGTCATGCTGTGTCTCAGATGTGGGGAAACAAAGAGGTGAAATGTGGACTGGAGGGGAAGGGAGGTCAATGACAAGTCTGAGCAGTGGATCCTCCTGGGAAGGATTTTATTCAGGATTTAATGAGGACTGAATTTTCCCACACCTACCCCAAAACGTGGCAGTGTGTCCCTAATTTTCCTGTGTTCACTGGATGTTTTTCCTTTTCACAAGAGCCAAGTGAGGCTTTCTCTGAAAGGGAGAGGAGTGGAGGGAAGCAGAGGAAAGGATCCCAAAGCCCAGCACCTAAATGGGAAGCAGTTAGTCCATAATGTCCTTCCAGAGGGGGAATGCTGGGCCAGGCTGGGCTGCAGTGCCCTGCAGGGATCTTCCCTCCCAGTCTGGGAGAACTGAACCCCCCAGGACAGCAAGGTGCCCTGGCTGAGCCCCCCAGGGCTGGGTTTGCAGCTCTCCCACTCCCCAGCAGCTCCTGCAGCCTCACTCCCTGTGCCAGTTCTGCCAGCCTGGCTCCCAGGTCCTTGTTTGAGCTCTGGGAAGGAGATATGATGTGGGGAATTAAACACTCCCAGCTCACAGCAGCCCTTTCAGAGGTGGTTTCCCTGCATGCACAACATTCTTATTGCAAGTCCTTTGCCTTCCCCTGCCTTTTAGGCTCCGATCTTCACACCCCAATATTGGAACCTTGTCAAGAGACTCAATGTCTTCACTAGGACCCTCTGCACCCCAACACTGCTGCTGGGATGTGGGGAGGGTGAGGACAGTTTAATTGTGGTACAGGCTCTTTTATGTGTAGAAATCCTCCTTAGACTGATCCAGGAGGCAAAAAATGAGGAAAGACTGTATTTTATAGGATAGGTCACAGATCCCAGAATGGGCTGGGTTGAAGGGAACTTAGAGCTCATCCCATTCCCTGTCCTGCCATGGGCAAGGACACCTCCCATTATCCCAGGCTGCTCAGAGCTCCATCCAGCCTGGCCTTGGACTCTTCCAGGGACAGGGCAGCCACAAGTTTCCATTTTTTCAGCTCTAAAGGCCCTGACAGGAGGAGTTGTTGTTTTCCTTTAAAGCACTTTTGGCTCTGTGTCTTGGAGTGAGAAAATGGATTTACATTTCTGTGCTCCCAAAGGCAAGACACTGCAAAGAACCCCAGGGGTGGGATGGGGACAAACTGGGGGAGCTGGGAAAGGAGCTCAGCCTGGAGCAAAGGAGGCTCAGGGGGACCTTGTGGCTCTGCACAGCTCCTGACAGGAGGGGACAGCCAGGGGGTCAGGCTGTGCTCCAGGGAACAGGGACAGGAGGAGAGGAAATCTCCTCAAACTTCAAACTTTGCCCAGGAAGGTTTAGAATGAATATTAGGAAATTTTTTCCCCAGAAGGGCTGGTCAGGCATTGGCACAGCTGCCCAGGGCAGTGGTGAAGTCACTGTCCTTGGAAGTGTTCCAAAAATGTGGATGTGGCACTTGGGGACATGGCTCAGTGGTGGTGCTGGCAGTGCTGGGATAAGGGTTTTCCCACCTCAGAGATTCTGGGATCCCCTAAAGGTGCAGGACACTCTCATCACTTTAACAATATTTGGTTGCTCTCAGCTCCCCAGCACAGGGAGCTGTAAAAATCTGTGAGCAGCTCTTCTCCAGGAAAAGAACATTTCATTCATGTCCATTTTTCATAATTGAATGTTGTCATTCCTCTACAGGAGGCTTTAGTCTCCCAAAACTACACCAAAAACCAGTGAAGGCTTTCCAGGGAAATATCTATAGATAGAAACTGAAGGAGATGTGCAGAGGGCTCCCATCCTAAAGCAGTTCTACGTGAAGATGCTCTTTAATTCAGAGCAGGTAATTAGTGTAATTGAGCAGGAAAGTGCCCTAACTGCTCTGCACAAATCCCCACGTGGGTGTGGAACTTGTTCTTGCAGCTATTAGGTGAGTTCACATCACTTCCTTTACTTTTCCAGGCAAGAAAGACCCTGGAGATTATAGGAAGGGGTACAGCTTTAAAGGAGCTATCAAGAAATATAAGAGTTGTAGATTAAAGATAAAACTCTCTTTAGAAAATGCTTTTCAGCAGCTTTGCTGGTGGATAAACTGAAATAAAGCAATTAAATCAAAGGGACTGGAAATAAGCAAAGATGATCCTGACGGTTGAACTCCTGTAATAAACACTTACCACTTAGATGTGCCTTTTGTTTGCAGCACTCAGATCTGCACGCTGCGTTAGCACATGAGTGCATGAAAATTTGTATTTCCAAGCATTTTATTCCTCTTGTAGTCATTTAAATAATGCCAAATTGAGCATGAAGCTGACTGGATTCAATTGCTGTCATCAGAAAAGAAGAGTGAGTGGGCTGGGGAAGGTTGTCCTCCCTCCCAGCAGTTGCCCAGCGAGGAAAACTGCTGAAAGTGAGGGCAAGGAGATGCTGCTGAGATCTCCTTCAGTCAATACCCACCGATGGCTGAGTGCACATTGTTTAACTTGGGCCAGGCAGGAGGTGTTAGCTGGGGATCAGAGCTCCTGCTGGAGCCAGGCTGGACAGGGCTGGGAGCAGCCTGGGAGAGTGGAATGAGCTCCTGACCATGGCAGGGGTGGGACTGATGCCTCATCCACTGGTAAAAACATGAAGGAGACACAGCAGTAAAGGGGAAAAGGGAATTTCTTGGTTTAATAGGATCCCAGGTGCTCCCTCGTTAGAGGTGGAAACACATGGAGGAGCACAACGTGTAAACAATTTTATGGACCTCACAAATAAGCATATCTACCTAAAATCCCCCAATAAGAAACTTAACAAATGAAGTAATTGTCCCCCTATTCTAATTACACACTTCCCCAAATGAGACTGAAAAAACACATTCCCAAAAACACATTCCAGAGAGGAGGCTCCATCCAAGGTTGGAGCCTTTAGTTCTGAGATAGTTATAAATGTTTCATCTTCCCACTCTGCAGAACCCCCAAACCAAGCTAAATATCAGACTACAATAGTGATAAACATGTAGGGCTAAGGTACAAGGAGTGTTTGTGAAGGGTACAAGGAGAGGGAAAGGGTATAAAAATGTATTAAAAGGGTATAAAAAGAAAAGACAAAAATCATCAGGCATCAGGACAAAGTGAGCTTTAAGGTCCTTTTGCATCCAAGCCCTTCTAGGATTCTGCTGGAGATGGCTGTAAGTGGATTCCTGTTTTCCCTCCACACCTATTCCCTGTCTTCAAACCCCACTGAACCTACTGGTGGTGTCCCCAGTCAGCAGCAAAGTGACAGTGGGACAAGGCTGTGCTTTGCAGGGAACACAGAAAGAGCAGAGGAGAGGGACAAAGAGGAGGTGACCCTGGGATTGGCTCCGTTGGTCTGAATTCCAAGGTCAGGGGTTTTGTCCTGTCCACTTTGGGGTTGGACTTGATCCCTCAGGCTCCAGCCTGGCCCATTCTGGATTCTGTGTTGATTTTCCTCTTGGAATCCTGTGATTCCTTGGGCTCCCCCTGCCTCAGAGCCACCCGAGGAGCCACGGGAGTTTCACAAGATCAGGAAAAACACTCCGAGAGCTGCTGAGGGAACACCCTAGTGATCAATATTTCTCATTTCTTGCTGCATGAACAGTCCTGTTGGCTAATTGCTGCTCCCCTTCCCAAGGAGCCCTGGCAGAAAATGGAACCTGGCTGGGTTTAATGTGTGTGTGGCTGGCAGAGCAGCTGAGGCTGCTTGGAAAGGGAATGTTTCTATTCCCACCGAGTTCCCGTGGAATAAGGTCATCTTTGTAACCAGGTAACAATAAAAAGCAGGTTAAAAGCCAAGGGACTGGAAATGTGTTGTATGAAGAATACTGGGGCAGTGCAGAATCCAGGGAAGGTCTTGCTGAAACATAGAAATGAAATTCCAGCAGGTGGATGGGGTGATGCAGCCTTTGGAAATGATCTCCCAGCACAGGATTTGTCAGGACAAGGATTTTCAAATTCAGGATTTTTTTGTACTTGGTGTGATTGCAAAAAATGGCTGAATTCTGAACAAATAGTTCTCTTTTCTTGACAAGTTTTCTTCTATGGACCTGTGCAGAAGCAGTTCAGGGGTTTTTTCCCTCACTTTTTTTTTTTCCCTGGAAATCTTGAATATTAATTTATCCTTTACAATCAGAATTTTACCTTGATTTTTTTCTTTGTTTGTTTGTTTTTCTGTAACTCAAAAATAATGGCTTCTTGATCCCAACACTTGGTTACCTGTACGTTTTCCATCAGAAATTTATTAAGTGAAGGAATACAGAGAGTAGCTAGAAGTTGGAATCAGAAACAATCTTGGCTTGAGTGAGACTTGCTCTTTGATATTAAATGTGAAATAGCAGCATAGTTAATAGCTTTTTGCATTAAAAAAAAAACAGGAAAAATGTCTGTTCAGCCTTGCAAATGAGCACGTTGAAGTGTGTGTGCTGCTCACAGCAGTGACAGATGATGTTTCCCTTTGCCTTGTCTTGCTGCTGCTGCTGCTGCCTAGATATTTTAGCATTTAAAATACAGCATTAAAAATGTCCCACAAACACTGGGAAAACAAATGTTAGAGCAGCCTGTGACTGTTCAGGGCCAGAATTTAATGGTTTTGTGACAGAAAGGGACATTTCCCCACCCTAACTCACATGGGGTGAAGGCAGGTACAGGTGTATTTTCATTTTTCCACCCACTACGAGCATTTTTGAGGGAAAGGACAAGATGGCACAGGGGATTATGGATTTCTGTAACCTGTTGTCACTTGACCCCACTTCTTCTTGCTCAGCTGAAGTTTATCTGCACAGCAGACATTGATTTCACTGCATGAACTTGTCTGGAGGTTTAATTAATGTTATGTTCAATCTGCTTTATTTATTCCTGTCATTGGCTTTATACTGTTGGTGCTCCTGACTCCCTGCACTTGGGTTTCAGAGAGTGCAGGAATATTATTAAATCTCCAGTATTGCAGCCATTGTGATGCCCAGCAATGTGTGGCATCCAGAATGTTCCCTGAGTGTCGCTGTTGAGCAGCTAGCAGAGTAATGAATGCATCGGTTCTCAGTGGCAAGAAGGAATGACCTTTATTGTTTTGATTTCATCACATATATAGAGTTCTCAAAAGTCACCCAGATTGGTCAGTCAGAAGCTTTCCCCCAGGCCTGATTGGCCAGGCCTGCACTGCCCAAGTTCTGGGACACTGTTCCAACAACATCCAAACTTTATCTTTATTTATAAAACACAAGAAAATTTCTCATGGGAAAAACCTGTGCTAGCCACACCTGAGAAGTTGGTTTTAGGAGGAAAAACTGAGTCTTGTAAAGAGTTTGTTTCAGAAACTCCATTTTCAAGTCTCCTTCTCTGTGTGGACTTCTGCAGAAGAAAAGAATAGATATATTTCTGTATGAACATTCTATATATACCTGTATTGCTTTGTTCATTTATCATTCCTTTGTAATTATTGCTTTTTTCCTTTTCCATTTTGCTCACAAATTTGAGATCTGTGTCATTCAACACCAGAAAGGAGATTTGTGGTGAATCAGATGTAATGAGGCACATTTCCATCTTTCTCACCAAGACTTGGGGGAAGACAGAATTTATTGATATCCCAAACTGGTTTGGGTTGGAAAGGACATTAAATCCCATCCAGTGCCACCCCTGCCATGGCAGGGACACCTTCCACTGTCCCAGGCTGCTCCAAGCCCTGTCCAACTTGGAATTAAACAATTCCAGGGATCCAGAGGCAGCCACAGCTTCTCTGGGCTGTGAGAAAGCTGATGGGAAATTCGAGTGGTGCAAACTGCTTGAAGAAGGCAGAAACAATCTGGGAGAACAACCAGGAAAACGTGGAGCTTCCATGAGGACAGGCTGGGATTCTCCCTGTGGGTTCTCAGTACTGTCAGGACTTGGGTGTGAGAAGCATCACCCAAATTCTCTCCTCGACCCTGTGAGGTTTCCCAGCCCCTCCTGGCTGCTTGTCCCCTGTCTGTCCCCAGGCTGGCTGGGCTGCCTGCATCACGGATGTGTTCTGCAGGGATGGGAGAGCAGAGCAGCCTCCTGGGAACTGGGGTTTATCTCACATCTGTCAACATGCAGAACACAGAAAGCTCCGTGCTCTTTGTTTCCCCTTCACCAGTTAGATCCCATAAGCAAATGACACTTCCAAAAGCCTTATTGAAGGAAAATATTAAATGTCCCGGAACAGGTTTTAGGTTGGTGTCGAGGGAATGCTGGTAACTGCTGTCTAGCAGAGGTGACTGTGCTTAAAAGCCTTCCACAAGGTCAAAACCAACATTTCCTGCTTGATTCTTGACTCTGGGACTCTCTTGCCTCTGTCCCAAGGAGCCTCCTGCTGCTGTCCCACTGTGGGATCTGCTCAGCCCCCCAGTATCCTGTAAGAGCATCCCACAGGGAGAAAAAAAATAAATCAAAAAACCAGCACACAACATGCAGAGCCAGGCAGCTCTGTGGAAGGATGAAACTTATGCAAACAGAGATCTACAAAAAAACAGAATTAATAAAATATACCCTGCCCATGCATTATGAAACACATCTGGCTGCAGAGTGACATGCCAGCTTTAATTTTAACTTTGGCTTGGGAGCAGCGCTGGGGATGAAATCACTGCATGCATTGGTGAGCAGCCACTGCAAATGTTTCACACACCTTCTTTCCCCCTGTCGTTCCTGTCCATTTGTCTGATCCCACATGGGATGGGGAAGGGGCTGGCAGTGCACTGATGAGTTTTGAACATTTTGGAGATTTGGGTTGAGCAGTCCATGATCCAGGAGGAGGCACAGAGGGATAAAGGCAGCAGCTGAGGGTTCTGGTCAGACTGGTCAGGGCAGCTTTGGAGGGATGGCTTAGGGAAGGATTTTGGGAGCAATGCCCTCCCCTTAATGTACAGTGTGTTGCTGATGCTGTGAGGCACCACAAGCCACCTCTGCATCCAAGGATTGATTCCCAAGCTTTGTGTCTCCAGTGTTCCTGGAGTGTTCCTCAGCGAGGAACTGCTCTGCTCAGGAAAGTTCTTCTTGGTTTTATCTTTGCAGGTGGGAACTGGACCCTTTCTCACCCTCCCAGTTTGTGAACTTCATCTATTTCTTCTTCAGCCTCTGCATCCGATGCCTCTGATGTACCGATGGGATGAGCCTGGGAGTTCCAGGGCTGAGCTGTGGCTGTGCAGACACCTCCTTCCCTCTTGCTTGTCTGCTTTCCTTTCCACTGAGTCTGCAAAACTCAAGGCACAAAAGTCTGTCCCCAGGGTGAGAAAGCTGCTCGGAGTGCATTGCACACCAAATGTTTCAGTCAGGCCAGGCAAGTGCAGTCAGGTGGATGTGGAACTCACCAGCTGCAGAATCACAGCTCTCCAGGAATCCTTGCCCTGCCCTCCTGCCTCAGCTCTCCAGCTGTAGGAGAAGAGGTGAAATATTCAGGACAGCAAACAGCAGGAGGAAAATTGTGTCCATTAGGAATGAAAGCTCCCCAGGGAATGGTCAGTGTAAAGGCTGCCAGGGACAGCACTGCCAGGGATGCACAGGGTGGGATTGTTGGGGTGTCTGGGCAGGGCCAGGAGCTGGGCTGGATGATCCTGGGGGTCCTTCCAGCTCAGGATATTCCATAATTCCCCCTGGAAGTGGGTGCTGCTGTCACTGGGGCTGTTTCTGCCACAGCAAACTCCTGACAGGAGAAACTTCTGCTCCACACAAGCTGGGGTTGTACTTTCAAAGTCAGCCGACATCAACGAGCAAGGAACAGAACTTTCCTATTATAAATATTTGAACAGCAGTTTGTTAATTTTTGTTACTTTCAACGTGGATTAATTGATGTTTTATTATCAACTTCAGCTTCTATTAGTTTAGGATTTACATCTTAAATGATAATATCAGACTTTGTCTTGAATAAAACATTTTGTAACCTAGACGAGTTCATTACATTCGTGAAGGTGAACTGACAGATTAAAGGCAGAACAAAGATCCTGATGTGTTTTACAATCGCAGCAATACTCATTTGGAGTTTTGTAAAACAACACTGCACATCTCGGAGAGCTCAGCTTCAAATGGATTGTGATAAATGCTGCTGCCTTTGAAAGGCTGCTGCTCCTAGTCTGCCTTCAACAGGCTTTGGCACCTTTCCTCTCCTCAAAGGCTAATGAGGTGTCATTTTTCATTATCAATGACACCAGTGACTAAAGATGTAACAAAATAACCCTCTGCATGTTGTTCTTTTACCTAATTAACCTTGTTGGGGTGGGATTAGCCATTATCCCTGTGGCCCTGGCATGAGCTGCTGGGATTCTCCAGCTGAGGGACAAGGGCTGGAATGGGGACAAGTCCCACTTGTGCTGCACCCCATTCCAGCAAGAGATGCAGGAGGTTTGGAACAACAGAATGGGTCGGGAGGCACCTCTGGAGCATCTTCTCCCAGCCCCTTGCAGTGAGCAGAACTAACTTCAGTTTGTGAGGTTGCTCAGAGCAACCTGACCTTGAATGTTCCCAAGGATGTAGCATCCACTGCCTTTCTGGGCAGCCTGTGCCAGTGCCCAGCACCCCCCATGCAAAAAAGGTCTTCTTCCTTATCTAAATCAACCCTGTTTTCATTTAGAACTCCTTGTCCTGTTGCTCTAGGACAGATTTATCCAAATCTGGATGGAAGCCCATGACCAGCCAAGGGGATGGAAACCAGAGTTGCTTGTCTGGTGTGCTGGGAAGACTCGGATTGTTCTGGAATAACACCATGTACCTGCTGTACTGTAGGGAGAGCATGGTCAGATCCAGGGAATGCACAGACTCATCTGCTGGAAGGCACACCATGAGTTATTATTAATTATTCACAGCTGGTATGATTAATTAGGATGTACACACAGGTTAATGAGTGTACAGCTGAGCCTCCTCTCTGGCTCAGGTGTGTGGCCTGGGTCTCCTCTGCTTGCCCTGGTACCCTGCAGCCACCCTGGGCCACCTGCACAGGCAGAGGGCACTGGGAGGGAGGGAGGGTGGGAAGGGCAGGGCTGGAGTTACCGTGTGCTCCATGCAAAAAAAGGGAAAATTCTGGCATTGGAACAGATCACTCGCAGCCATTTCTTGTCTCAATCAGGAAATGTGGCACCCTGGGCACAGGAGCTGCTCTGCAGGGCTGGGTTAGAGCTTATTTTGTCCTCAGCAATCTGTCAGAGGTGCAGGATGGAGCCCCAGAACAGCTCCTGGCTCTGCTCCTCTGCAGGACACCCCCTAGAGATGGGGACACAGGACGAGCCAAGGCAGACGTTTGTGTTCTGAATTTAGAGGACTAAACAAATAAACGCGTGTGTGAGAAAATAGCAGAGGGCTTAGTGCAGAGACAGGGTGCTCAGAAGTATTATTGGAGAGGTTCATTTAATCCCAGAGAGATTCAAAGGGATCATGGCACGGGAGCAGCTCTCCAGACCTCCTTACCCTTCCTGCCAGAGGTTACGTGGGCTTTGGGAGATTGATTCATCTGCAGAGCTGAGGGGAATTGCATGATCCAGATGACTAACAATGAGATTTAGCCTTGAATTTATTTCACTCGAGGTAGTTAAAGCTGATGCTTTTGTCCCCCGGGTGTTGTGGCTGAACTTAAGCCAAGTTAGTGATGAGCATGAGTTTTTCCTGCTGGGGGATGTTCAGCGACCTTGCACGAAGTGGTTTGGGCAAGTTGGATGAGCAGGAGCTCCGAGTGAACCTGCATGAGCAGGGAGCAGAGGGTCAGCCATTCCCACACGGAATGCACTGCTGGAAAAGCTCTCACTGTGTTCCTGCTGCTGGAAAAGCTCTCACTGTGTTCCTGCTGCTGGAAAAGCTCTCACTGTGTTCCTGCTGCTGGAAAAGCTCTCACTGTGTTCCTGCTGCTGTCAGTGTTGCCCTGGCTCGGGGCTGTACAGGGAAATGTCTCTCGAGGGCACAGTCACACCAGCACTTCCTTGCGTTTGCTTTTTCTCCTGGATTTTTGCCTTTGGAAAGAACAGTCTGGGTAACACCCCGTGTTGGGAGGTTAAATACGTGTCACTGTGTTACTGCTCGGGTTTTCTCTCTGTGTACAGGGCTGGGAATGCTCCAGTCCCAGCTCTGCATTCCTCTGACTTGGAGAACCACTTTCCAAAAACATGGAGAGTTTTGCCTGAGATTTGTTGGGAAAATCTGGAGTCCTTCCCTCACATGTGCTGCAGATATTGGAGGCATCAATAAGCCACCCTCATTTAAAGAGAGACCACCAAGGCAGGTGGGTGATTTTCAAAGGATGTGGGAATTTTGAAGCCCTGTGGAGCAGCCTGGTGTCCTTAGCAAGGGCAGGAGCAGGAAATCACCAACTCCTGATTAAGGAGGAAGCAACCCAGGGCAAGGAGTGGGGGTGGCAGCCAGTGGGAGTGGGAGAGGAGACACATCCCTGACTTTGATCTGTGAGCAGCAGGAACTGCTGCTGTGGTGATCCCCAGCTGATCAGCCTGGCCTGGCTGCCACCACCGAGCCACCCCTCAAAAAACATCCCCACATCCCAAAAAGTGTGGAATAAGGACTTCTGGGGTGAGTTTATGCAGGCAGGAGGGGCTGGGGGAGCCGCGTGTGCTCCCGCATAGGCTCTGGAATTGGCACTTAATTACCTTAATTCCGTGGGCATGCTTTCCATGGCAATTGTGTTTTCGCGGCTATTTAAAGGCTGTTTAAATGTTTGCAGAGCTTTAATGGCTGTTAATTAACTGCTGGATGCAAATATGGAGAAGGTGAGGGCGCACACATTTTGGGTGCTCACATGTCCCCCTCCCTGCCATCCTACAGGACCTGGCAATGTCCCCACTGCCAGCTGGGAGTGACTCTGCCTGCCCTGAGGAGCTCATTCCCATGGGCTTTGTGGGGTCTTAATTTTGGGGAACATGGTTCTGGGTCCACTGAGAAATCTGGATCTGGAAAATGGATGCTCAGTCCCTGGAATTGTTTAAGCCAAAGTTGGACAGGGCTTGGAGCAACCTGGGACAGTGGAAGGTGTCCCTGCCCATGGCAGGGATGGAATGAGATGATCTTTAATGTCCTTTCCAACCCAAACCATTCCAGGATTTTACAATCTATGCAAACTTCTGCCCAAGATTCCTAAAACGTGCTGGGAATCGAGGCAGAGTTAAGTCTGTATGGGTTCATGGCTTAATTAAACAGGGGGAGCAATTTAATCTGATAATGAAAGGCCAAAAGCAATTTCTGGTGCAGGAATGAAGTCAATCCAGATTCAGAGCTGTTCACACTGAGGTTTGGTCTCAGTTTGGAAATGGTTTTATCTGTCCTTTACAGAGGGAGAATTGTGTCTCCCTGGTGTGGTTTGGACATCCAGCAGTGCATCATTCTGAGGCCTTCCAAGGGAAAAAACCCCAAACACCCCAAACAATGTCTGGGATACTTTGGGGTGTTCATTGCCAAAACAATTTGCTGGATTTCGAGGGAGCAGTGGATGCTCTCCAAGGCAGGTGAGCCCATGAGAAGAGGAAGGTGCTAGATGACTCTTGGTGCTCCTTTCACTTTTAAAAGGAACCTTTCTGGCAAAACTCACACCAACCATGTTCTGGTTACAGCCATAAAGTTCAGGACTTCCCCCCCAGTTAGGTTAGACCAAGGTGATCTTCCACTTACTCATTTCAGTTGGACCCACCAAAATTAAACAATGTGTTTCCACAAAAATGCTCATTTTCTGCTCCCTCTGACCACTTTGGGCTGGAATATTATTAAACATCTTTGGCCAAAGGGCACCTTGCAGTCGGCTTGTGAATTCCCAGATGTGCCTAAAGCCAGACAAACTGTTGGATTTGGGGGTTTTTTTGCCTTCTTTGAAACTGAAACATAAGAGAAAAGAAAACTCAGGGCAAAGAAAACCAGAGAATGATCCTGTTTCTTTCAGTGATTCAAACTTAAACAGCTGCCATTGGCTTTGAAAAAGCTTTTTTTTGGCACCAGCAAGTTTCCAGTGACCCTTTCATAAGAAATTTCTTCTTATTTTGGAGTGTTCCTCTTTTAAATTTAAAAATAACAACCAAAATCAAACAAACAAAACGAACAAAAAACCAAACAACCAAAAAACAAAACCCCACAAAAAACCCCAAAACATGGCAAATGATGCAAGTTGGGAGAATGCTCCTCTTCCCATCTGTTGTTTCTGCTCCTTCCTGGGCAGGAGTGTCCAGAGGTCCTGTCTGGGGTGTTTGTGGCAGCAGGGAAAACTGGGGGACATTGCCACCCCAGGCAGTGTCACACACCCTGCCCTGCCTGCTGCCAACCCTGGAGAGCCACCAGGACCCAGGCTCCTTCTAGAAGAACAAACTTTAATCTTCCTTTTTTTCATCTTCTTTTGACTTTCAGTATAAATTACCTCATCTGAGGTGTCACTAGAAATTGATTTGTTATGCTAAATACTTGCCAAATAAATAATGAGCTCCCAAAGCAGTCTATATGCAAGAAGACAAGGAGTGAATTATTTCTAGTGGTTTCTTTTATCATGCATGGATTAAATTATTTCAGAGCCCTGATTCCCAGGGCAGGGCCATCTCTGAAAATGTGCTGGTGACACTTAAAAACACCAAGCCCCCCTCTGTGCTCTTTTATGATATTACATGTCACCAGTTGCCTCATTTTATCACATTATTACAGCTTTTTCTTGCCTGGAAGGAATCAAATTAATGAAAACCGAAAGAATCCAAGGTGTCTGCCCATACATCTCTCATAAAATCATCCCCCACATTACAGAACAAGTTTGCAGGTGATGCCACGAGGCAAAAGACCAAACCAATTTAAATAAGGCTGATTACAGCCTTTAAAAACCCCAACAACCCAACCCCCAGAGCTGAACAACACTGACGCGTATTTTAAGGTGCTGATAAAGAGACCAGGACATTTATTTAGCAGAAATGCTCTGTTTTATTTGTCCTGCTAGACTTTTTGCTGAGATGTCTCCTCCTTGGCTGTGTTTCCCCCCTGGTTTCATGCACAGCTTGCAGAGGTTAGTTTTGGGTCACTGCTCAGGTTGGTGATTTTGTCCCCATTGTGATGCTTTAGGGCACTGGGCATGGAGCCTGGAAGTGCTCCAGGGCCAGCAGGGTCTGAAATCCCCCAAATCCTCTGCCAGCTGCTCGGTGGAAGGAGTTGGGGACATGGAGAGCAGTGTCACCCTGTGGGCAGAAGGGCCAGGGAGGGAACCAGCTGTGAGGCCTGGGCAGGGATGGGTGAGGTGCCAGGGCTGCCCCTCCTCACTGCTGTGCCCCCTCATAGGGTTGAGGGATGGAACTGATGGTCTTGGAGGTTTTTCCACCCTAAATGGCTCCATGTTCTGTTTTGCCTTGAGAACTACAGGGAGAACATGGTTCTGATCTCACCTGTTCTTCCGAAACAGTGAGGTGAGAACAGAAGCCAGCAGCTCCCGAGGCTCACCACGACACCCTCAGGGGAGTGAATCCATGGAATGGACTCATCAGGGCTGGAAAAGACCTCTCTGGTCATCAAGCCCAACCATCAGCCAGCACCACCACTGTGTTCACCAGTTACCCATGTCCCCAAGTGTCCCCAAGTGCCACATCCACTGCTTTTAAATCCCTCCAGGAATGGCGACTCCCCCACTGCCCCGGGCAGCTGTGCCAGGGCTGGACAACCCTTTCAGTGAAGAAGTTCCCCCTAATACCCAACCTAAATCTCCCCTGGTGCAACTTGGGACCATTTCCTCTCATGCTTTCACTTGTTCCCTGAGAGAAGAGGCTTTGCAGCCTCACCCCAGTGTCCCTTGTTGCTGCACCACAGCTCCTGCCTCTCTGTGCCACTGCTGCAGCCTGTGGCTCTGCTGCAAGCAAGGAGGGTTTCCCACAGCTGTCCCCACTCAGTTGTCCAGCCCAGCTCCTGGGAAATGCAGCTCCAGCAGCTCAGGCTCACCTCAGGGGCTGGAGAGCATGGGATGCTCTGCAGGGTGGGGCAGAGGGCCTGGATTCCTACACTAAATTACAGTTTGTCTTCATTGACTGCAAAAACACCTCGTGGGACTCCCTTCCTGGACTGAACCTTCTGCAAGTGTCCAACAGAGAAAAGAGAGGCAAAAACCTGAGGAAGGTGGATAAGATGGAAGAAAGCCTTATTCTGAAAGAAAGAGAAAAATCCCTGTGACAGGCCAAGTGTGACTGGCTGCTCTTGATGCTGATTCTTCTGCCGTAAAATGAGAGATTATTAGGGCTGCATTAGGCAGCTAATGCCACTTTTCAATAAAGTGGGCTGTGTCCACTAATGCCTGAAGATGCTTATTATTATTTATTGATATAGAAAGCTGCTGTACGAGCTTTATTTAAAGGCATGCCAGGCACGATTACTGTAATTTGCTAATGTAACAAAAGAATTTCCTATTATCCTAATGTCACCTTGCTAAAGCTCTTGGGATTTTTTTTTTTCCCTGCAATGTCTTGCTACAGAGGGAATTCAGCACAGCTGCTCAGTTCACTGTTGTTTCTGTGCCACTTGCTGAGGTCACTTGGCTTGTGGGCAACTTGGAGTATGAACTCAAGAATTAAATTATGTTCCAGCACCATCAAGTATTGGTGCACAGAGAGCCCTGAAATGGTTGTTTCTGAGGAGTTTGAATCCCCTGAGTGGCTCGTGGCACTCAGGTTGGACCCTCTGTGCCTGCAGCACACTCAGAGCTGCTCCCAAACAGCTGCTGCTGCAGGACACAACCATCTCCCCACTGCTCCAGGAAACTGGGGGACAGGGAAATGGAGCTTTGAGGCCGTTTGAACAATCACCTAGCAGAATCCCAGAGCCTTTTGGGGAGAGCTCTGTGCCTGGGGCTGGCTGAAGGCTGCTCCTGGCTGAGTTGAGTGGCAAGGAGGTGTCTGTGCATGAGGTTTGATTTCTGAGCCTGCAGCCCTCAGACAGAGCCAGAAAAACCTCTGAGATAAGAGCAGGCAGCAGTTTGGATGGTGATTTCATCCCAGTGCACCCCTCCTGCTGCAATCCCACAATCCAGCACTTTCCATCTCTGCAGAGCCACTGCTGCTTGGATCTCTCATGGAATGCTCACCCTGATGTCCATCCATAAACCTTACACTGCAAGATTTCCCCTCCAAAACAAGTGCCTCTGCTGCTTCTGCAGAGCTGTTTGAGCTGAACTGCAGGAGGACTGTCCCCAGGTGTGCCCTTGGCTGGGTGGCCTCAGCCCACAGGGACAGCAGCCCAGGGGGAGCAGTGCTGTGCTGTGCCCTCAGCCAGGCAGGGACATCGGGCTGCTCCAGCCTGGGCTCTGCAAGGATGGCTCTGCTGCTCTCAGCAGCGTGCCAATGGCTAGGGCTGCTGGGCAACTGCAGGCCATGCTGCATCTTGCTGCTTTTGAACGGCTTGCTTTTTATTTTTCTGTATTTTATAGTCACAATTTCTTCTTTTTTTTTTTTTCTGTGCAACGGAAAGCATTTAGTTTGTAACCTTTCTTTCCCTGTTTTTTTGTGGTGATTTTTTTCTGTTTGTTTTTGGGGTTTCTGGTTTTTGGTGGGTTTTTTGTTTCTGTTTGTTGGGTTTTTTGGGGGTTTTTGTTTGTGTTTTTGGGTCTTTTGGATTTTTTTTCTTTTGGTTTTTTTTGTTTGTTTGTTTGTTTGGTGGGGTTTTTTGGGGTTTTTTTGTGGGTTTGGAGAGTTGTTTGCTTTTGTGGGGTCTTTGTTGGTTTTTTTGTTCTGTTTTGTTTTGTTTTGGGGTTTTTAGTTTTGTTTTTGTTTGGTTTGTTTGGGTTTTTTTGTTGTTGTTGTTTTGATTTGGTTGTTCTGTTCTCTTTTGTTTTGGGTTGGGTTTTTGTTTTGTTTTTGTTCGGTTGGTTTGCTTGTTTGTTTGTTTGTTTGGGGGTTGTTTGTTTGTTTGTTTGTTTTAGGGAAGAGCTGTCTTAAGGTTGGATTTCAGTAATCCTGGTCAGAGTGAGGCTTGATGTTCCCTTGCAGAAGCCAAGTAACTCCTTCCAACAATCCAGGGCAGACTGACCCCAGCATCTCTCTAAAACACCTGGACCTGTGTGTACAGCTCTGACTGGGATGTTTCCCCTAGCAATGCCCAATCTGCTGCCATTTCCTGCAGAAAATTGAATTTATCCTTGTTATGAATTTATTCTTACTTACGAATAAATTCTTACTGAATTTATTCTTCTGAAAGTATTTTAGAGCCTGAGAGTGGCTGCTGCTGTGATTCCATGATTCCCTGAGGTGCTGATGGTCATGGCTGGTCAGACAAGGGTGATGCTGCCCTGCTGGAACTGCTGGAATGCCCAGATCTTGTGCTGGCAGCAGCTGGAAAAAGAGAACTCCAGGCAGAGAGAAGGTGGGAGAAGGATACAGGTGTTGGTTTCAGAGGGAATAAAGCAGCCTGTGCTCAGCACCCTTATCTCTGCAGGAGCACTCGTGCTTTTACTCCCATGGATTTCCAACAAGGGCTCAGCCTCCACTGCAATTGGATGAAGCAGCTGCTGGAGGATGTGGTTCAAAGGCAGCCCAGGTGTCCTGGTGTGGCACAGAGCCAGCAGCAGCTAATACAGTTTACCTGGATTATGGTGCTGCTCGGAGTGAAGCATCTTCCAGCAAGCACACACCCACTACTCTGTGATCCCATGGAAAGCCTCCCAAATTCCTTCAAATTAGCAATGTCACAAATTATTTTCATAAAACATGAAAAACCCTGAATTTACCCCGAAGCTCAAACTCAGAACTTTCTGTGTGGTTTATTTTTCTTTCCCTCTCTCCTCCAAAATTATTGATCATGTTCTTGGCTATTTTCAAGATTCTTCATTCAAGCTGGTGTGGTTGGAAAACATCCCAAAGAAAAGAAAGCAAATAGCAACTTTGGGAATGGAACTGGGCAGGCAGGAGAACTGCAAGTAGGAGCAATTTCAATAATGGTGCATCTGTATTTGTGCCCCCTGCACATTTGTATTGTTGCTGAGCTGTTTGAAAGATGAAGTTTGCTGCAAATGATGGATAATGGGGAAAATGCACCTGCTGTACAAAGGCAGCATTGTGCTTGGAAAGGGAACAGCTTCTCCTTTGGGAATGTTCTTCCTGTGGGCTGAAAACAGGAAAGGAAGTTGCACCAATTTGCAGTGATCATGGATATTACACAAAGGGCACGACTTGGAGGATCACAAAACATTGTTTACCAAGGGTTCAGCTCAGGACAGGAATTTCTCTGTGTGACCTTATATTTCACAAATTGAAGTGGAGTTCTGACTAATTAGTGGTCCCAGAGGGTGGGATGGGGCTGGAGCATAGCAGGGAGATCAGTGTAGGTGCCCAGGGAAGTTGTGGATGCCCCATCCTTGGGAAGTAGAATCATGGACTATCCTGAGCTGGAAGGAACCCAGAAGGATCATCCAGTCCAGCCCCTGTCCCTGCACAGACACCCCAACAATCCCACCCTGTGCATCCCTGGCAGTGCTGTACAAACACTCCTGGAGCTCTGGCAGCCTCAGGCTGTGCCCATTGCCTGGGGAGCCTGGGCAGTGCCAGCACCCTCTGAGGGAAGAACCTTTCCTGATCTCTAGCCTGACCTGTCCTGACACAGCTCCAGCTGTCCCCTGGGTCCTGTCCCTGGTCACAGAGAGGGGACCAGTGTCTTCTCTTCCCCTCACAAGAAGGCTGTAACTGCAATGAGGTCTCCCCTCTGTCTCCTTCAGCTGAACAGACCAAGTGCCCTCAGCTGCTCCTCTTGGACATCCCCTCCAGACCTTTCCCCATCCTCCTGTCACCCCCTTGGACACTCTCTGATGGCTTTAGATCTGTTTTTATATCGTGGCACCCAAAGCTCCCCCAGGGCTCCAGGTGAGGCTGCACCAGCTCCAAGCAGTGTCCAAGGCCAGGCTGGACAGGGTTTGGAGCACCCTGGGATAGTGGAAGGTGTCCCTGCCATGGCAGGGATGGGATGGCCTTTAAGGCCTCTTCCAACCCAAACCATTCTGGGAGTCTGTCTGTGTTCAGGGTGGGGTTTTTTGGCAGTAGAGGTTTGAAATCCCAGGATCTTGCAGCTCATTATAAAGGTCAGTGTGCAGCTGAGGTTCAGCGCTCTTTGGAATCATCAGCCTAAGGTCTGGTGGCAAACAATCAAGTAATTCCTAAAAGATTAATGGACTATTTATGTGCAAGGCACATCATAAGAAGGGTTTTCCAGAAGGAAAAGCCCAGTTTCAAAGGCACCAGCCTGTCACTACATTTTCCCCAGGCTTCTCAGATATTTCCCATGTTTCTTACCACTGCCCTCATTTCCTTGGGATGAGTTGCAGAGGGCTGCTCCTGTTCTCTTGTGCAAAGAGGATGCCAAGCAGACCTTGGAAAAATTCCTGAGAGGCCCTGGTATAAAATATGTGGCCTTGGTGTTAGATGACACAATGCTTGTTTTGTTGAAAAATGTTCTTTAGAGACCCTCATCTGGCCTAGAAACACATTTTGATTCAACTATTTATTTTTAAAAGGAAAGCTGTGATTCCTGTGTGCCTTTGTGGTGGGAGAGAGAGTGAAAGCGTGGATGTATTAACCAGCTTGCTTCTCAGGGAGTGCAGGGAACCAGGATTTCACCTCCAACATCACCTCTCCCTGTCTGGAGGTGGAGACATCTGTGGAGATTGAGGAGGAAGGTTTGCAGCATATGCTGCAGTCAGGGATGGCACAGAAGTGTGTTCAGCAGGAGCAAGGGAGCTGCTTTGCCAGGAAACATTGCAGGAGGCCAGGATGTGTCACCTGAAGAGCCCCTCCTTCCTGATGAAAAATGTTTTTCCTGATAAAGAATTCAAATTTGGCAATACTGAAATATTCTGTGATCCGGTTTCTGGCTTTATAAGAAGAGCATTAGCAGGAAAATGAAGTGGGGTAAAGGAAATCTCCCAAGGTGACAATGTCATTCCTGTGTTTTCAGATTCAAAGATTGGAGACTTTGCATTTTTGAAATAATTTCCGTTTGGAAAGTTCCTCCCATTTCATCAGTGTCAGTACCCCACATCTCCAAAGATCAAAATGACACATTGCTTTGTGGATTAAATGAAATATTACTCAAATACAGCTTGTTGGATTGAGCTGCCAGTGATGTGGAAAGGCATCTCCAGAAGGGAGCTCTGCTCTGGTGTCCATCCCAGCCCTGCTCAGGCACCTGCCCTGTCCAGAGCACAGCAGGGTCATTTAGGAGCTGTTTTCCACCTGCTTTGACACTTTGGGTCATTGAGATGCCTTCAGGACAGGGCAGAGGGCTGAAGTTTGCTGTGCATCCATGAAAAGCTGTGCACACTTATCCTGTTCTCATCCAGCTCCTCTGGAAAAGCCATCTTCCCTGGGGATTTCAGGAAGGCCCTGGGAGGATCCTGCCCTCCTTTGAGTGGCTGTAAAGGCAGGAGGAGCAGCTCAGGGGTGCTCAGGGACAGTGTGATGTGCTCAAGTCTCCTGCCCTCCAAGCGCTCCCTCCAGCACCATCTTCATTCCTGATTTTCTCTCTGGGTGCCCTAAACCCAACTTCTGGTGTGCTGGTGTGAGAAACCAGTAAGGAGACAGTGAATGAAGCTTTTTTAACATGCAGAGGTAACAGTGAGAAGAAGAAAATTACTGGTTGAAAACTCCACCATTTGTTATTTGGGAAGAGATAATTATTTCTTCATCCATTTTCCCCTCACACAGCAAGCCAAGCTCTCCACCACTCCTTTCTTCTGTGTCTCTGCCTTGGCTTCCCAGTGTCCAGTATTTATCTCTCCCCTCCCATATTTTAGGAGCAGGAATTCCCAGTGAAACATGGCTTTGGCTCAGTGCTCTATAGCCAAGCCTCCCTGGTCACACATATTACAGATGAGAGCGAGTAAAGCTCAGAGCAGGGATAAGGTGGATCTGCCTGGATTTATTTCCTTCTTCCCTGCCTTGCTTTCCATTTCTCCTGCCCTACAAGTGCCTGAAGCCAGCCAGGTTTTAATGGGCAGCCAGCATGAGCCAGGGCTGATTCATGAATCAGGGGGAGCTGAAATTCTGCAATGCTGAAGACCATTTTCAAAGGCAATTTCATGGACCATTTTTTTTCCTAATTCCAAGTGGTGTCTGGCCATGTTTCCGCATGGAGCTCATGTGGGACACACTGCCAAGGCTGAGCTGTGAGGCTAGTGCCACCCTCCATTCTCAGCTGTGTGATGCTCCACCGCAAGCTGAAGGAAAACAGAAAAGAAAAAAGCCATGGTTTTGGTGCCTTCTTCCTTTCCAGGGAAATCCTGATGTGTGGCTGCATTGCACAGCTTTAGAGAGCACATGTCCTTGAAAATCACAGCTCTTAGCTCTTTTTGTCTTCCTACGCAGTGGTTTGGGATCTACAAATATTTTCTGTTGCTAAAAGGAGAGGAAGGATCAGAAGGTTATCAGCTGCATCCAGACACTGCCTAGGCCAGTCCTTGGTGGAGAAGGACACTTGGAAAGCTCAATTTCCTGATTTGACATCCCACAGGAGGAGAAGACTCTTCCAAAAATAGATGGGGACCAAAGTTGTAAGCACCATGATTGGTATTTGGATCTCAGCTGGGGATCCTGGGCAGGCAGGGAGTGGGGTTGGCCCAGAGGAGGTAGAAAAGGAAAGAGCTCCCAAATGCTAGGGCTTCGAGAGGAGCAGCACAAGTGGCCATTGGGGCTGCAGCCCAGACCAACCCTCCTGCCTGGAGATCCCACCCTGCAGCATGGATGCACGGAAAGCTAGGAGCTGGTTGGAGCTGGTTGGAGCAGCAAACTGGGGTCATTTACTGTGTGCAGCACAGGACCAGCTCCAGTTATTTCCCAGTTTATGGGGTGAAGCCCTGTGTGCCCATTCCAATTCATCTGCTTGGCACACTGGGAGCATTCCCATGGATCTCCAGTGAGCAGCTGGGGGTGTCTGTGGGTTTGGGTTCATTTCTGGTTCAGCTGCAGACATTAGTGGGGTAAAGCCACAGCACCAGCCACTGGTGTGGAGCCAGAAATTGTTTCTCAGGACACCTCTGGAAGCCAAATTGCTTCGCAGCACATTTGTGATAACGATGCTGCAGCAAATGCCATTTCAATACAATTCCCTGCTAACGTAGGAGAGGGATGAGGGAATACATAAACCAAATAATTAACGCTGCCTGGATGACTGCAGTCCTGTGTGGAAGGACAAGAGGGAAGTAAACAGCGGGGTGGAAGAGGACAGCTTTTCCTCGTAATTGTAAAACTTAATTTGCTCTTTAAGGAAGGATCAAAATGGCATTAAAGTGAATGCCAATTGATTTCAAAGGGGGTTGAATTGATTTCTGGAAATTGTTGCTGGTTAAAATTGCCAGGGAAAGCCCATCAAGACTGACATCTTTACAGCCACTGTGGCTGACTGGAGATGGGAATCCCTTTTTGGAAATAACTTAAAATATCTCAGTATTGTAAAATGGAAAGAAAACTGCTGCCTTCTAAGGAGGGACAAACCTTTGGTAAGGCGTTTTTACAAATATTAAAACAGATGCTTCATTTTTTACTTTTTAAAACTTTTTCTCAGTGCTCCCCAACTTTTCTGGAGCCCAGGCTCTTGTGAGAGGAGTGGAGGAGGTGACCTGGGAGGGGAATCCAGGCTTTCTGACATCCCGGGTTTCTGGCATCCTGCTGAGCTTAAAGGATGTAACCTGTATTTGCTGGAAAATACAGCTGCAAAGCTGCTTTTTTCACAGGGCAGTCTGTGGTCTCCAGGTCACCAAAACAGAGAATCCAGCAGTTTTACATGAGAATTTGACCAACATCTGCATGTTCATTCAGTAGGGAAGAATTGGTTTTTCCCACTGAAGACCAGGTCTGTTGGAGAATTCCCAGTTAGCTTGGAAGTTCCCAAGCTCTGCTCACCACCTCAGCCCTCTGGAGCTTCCCCAAGGAACTCTGCTGATCTCTGGCTCATCCCCACTGCTGGGGTTTGTTGGGAGCTGTGTGGTGTGGACACAGCTCTGACAGGATGCACATAAACCCCTGAACACCAGAAAATACTGAATTTAGGAGCTTGTTGGCTCTGTGGTTTAGCAGTGGTAGAGGATGACCTGTTGAGTAAAGATGAGATATTTAAATACTTGTTCCTTAACGAGGTCCATCCTTCCAAACAGGCACAGAATGGTTATTAGGGAAGGATTTTATTCCCTCCGCAGCAAAAGCAACACGACACACATTTAATATTCTTTCTTATTAATATCACATCTTCTAACAGGCAAATCCTGTCAGCTTATTATCAAACTCACAACTCCTTTGACTGAGCAGAAACAAGATAAGTGAGAGAGGTCAGAGCTGTGTGCCCAGGAGAGCAGCTCACCCTTTAAGAAACCCTTTCTTCATTTCCTCAGCCTTTACCTCCCGTTTGTAAATGTCTCATTTGCTCTGTGGCTGATATCATATTTAACAACCCTCCTCCCCCCAGTTAACATGGCACCCCCAGCCCTCCCTGCCATGCAGCATCGCTGGAGACCTGGCACTGCCAGGATTAGCATTGCAAATTCCTTGGCAAACCCAGTCTCACTTCACTGGAGTCTCCTAAGGCGATTTGCCCTACAAATCCCTATCACACTGCACTGGTAATGCTCTCTAAGGCTAATTGTTCTTCCTCTGTTAGTGGGAACAATGTGCCCAGCCTTTTGTTAAAGAGGCAGAACAGACTTACTGAATTCCTACGCCAAGTGCTCTGTCATTTTGCTGCCTTTGATGGGAATTAAGAGCCGTGCAGTCCTCAAGACACAGAGCCTGACAGAGCACATTTTGGGAGCACATCTGCCTGTCCTCACCCAGATGTGGCCAGCTGGGCTGTGGGCATGTTCCTGACAGACACAGCCCTTCCGCAGGCTGGACCTGCCTGGAATTTCATGGACTCCCAGAAAACTCCTCACACCATTTGTCCACTGGGAAAATCTGAGCTGCTCTGGGTGAGCCAGAGTGGGATCACAGCAGGGATTAAAGCACCAGCTTCTCTTTTCTCATGGCAATGACTTCTTTTTTCATTTCTGTACCAAAGGATTCCCTCATTCCAGGCAAGCAGCTTGAACCTTCTCCTGGGACACCCTGTGTGGAAAACTGGCACACCTGGTCCTTGGTCATTCCTTGTCTATGACTGCAATTGACTTTCCAATTCAGTACTGGGAACAGAAAGGTATATCAAGAACTCTGAAGAAGTTTCTTTCAAATTCCTGTGAGGAATCAAAGCTCCTCATGTACCCAATCTGCCAGCTCAGGGTTTTCCCATGAGATCTGCTGCTCCTGCTGGCAGCCTGGCAGTGAGGCAGCACTGGTTCAGACTGGGACAGTCATGGAACCTCTGCAGGTTAGGCAGTTATTGGGATAACACAGGGAACAGGGCCAGGCAAGCCAGGAAAGTCTTTGGCCTTTCAAACCTCAGCCCTGCTGCATCTATCTGCCCTTTTAGGAATCAAATGCACTTAACGAACACACAGTGAGGGTTTCTCTTTGTGATGCTGCTCTGGGAATCAGTGATGCAGACCCTGAGGTGAGAGAAAACCCTTCAGCTGCCTTCCTGCTGCTGGCTGGGGGCAGCTGGGGATGTGCCCAGGTCCCAAGTAAACCAAAGGGAGAGGAAGAGGTGGGGAAAAGGAAATTAAAAATAGAGGAGATAGACAAAAGGCCTGTGTCACCCCTGGTAGGAGACAGTGGCCCTGGAAGCCTGTCCTGCATGGCATGGAGGCCCTGAGGCAGTGCTTGCTGTGGAGAAGGCTCCTAAATCCTGTCAGGATGACCACAATGCCATTTTGGCACTCAGGTGTGATGCTGCCTGCTGGTTCCTGTCCAGAGGCAGCTGCAGGGAGCTCCAAAGCCCCACCTTTCAGACAAACCACCCGGAGAGGCTGTTTGAGCCCCCTGGCCACAGCTCCTCCCAGCATCCTGGGCAGGATGAGCCCCACCAACCCCTGGCTGTCCCTGGCAGAGCTTCCTGTCCTCACCACCTGGAAAAGTGCCTCTCACTGCTGGGTTCTGCACAGACTGAGGGTATTTAGGTTTACAGGCAGAAGACCAACAAGGATATGGGGAAAGGGGGGATGCTGCTGCAGCCTGTCTAGCCATAAATGCTTGTGGGGAAGAGAAGAAGGTGCTGCTCAGGGGGAGGTAAACCCCATGGAGGAGAGGTGATTTAAACTACAGCTCAAGAACAAACTGGTTAAGTGTAGGTTCTAATTGCAAATGAGGAGATTCCTTGATACATGATAAGGGAAGTTCTTTAACAGCCTCCCCTGGGGAGCAAGGGAAAAGCCACTGCTTTCAAGGCAGAGTTTAATAAGCTGATGTGACGGGAATCACAGGAAAGAGGACTTGACAATAGAGGAGACTCCTTCATTTCCTCTCTTACCACATTCTTATCTCTGCCCTTCCCTTGATACTCCCGTAATGGGCTTTCTTCATTTAATTAGCATGTTATTAATTAGCATGATAACAGTGAAAGCAGGTTCCTGCCCTGGCTGTGTTGCTGGCTCCATCACCCTCTGCTGTGCAGCCTGGAGAGGCCAGAGATTCCTGAATTCCCTGTCTGAACAACACTTTTCATAGATAAAACCAATAACAAACAGGATATCAGTTGGTCTTTAGACTGGGAAGGGGCTGTGCTGCAGGAGGGTGAGCTTGAAGGATGGTGGATGGGGAGGGAAGATTTGAGGGGAGATGGGAAGGTTGATGTGCTCCAGATGGACACGTGCAGCAGGCATCCTGTGCCAGGGAAAGTTCATTTTATGAGGGTCATTAACCGTTTTTGAGTATTTTTGGGCTACTCTGCCTGGCACCTGTTGTTGGTACCTCATACCTTGGAGGCTGGTGAGATGTGACTGAGGGGAGCTGACAAGAAAGATGTAGAGTAATTATTTACAAGGGTCTGGAGAGGCAAGACAAGGGGGAATGGCTTCAAAATAAAGAGAGGGGGGTTAGGTGAGGTATTGGGAGGAAGTTCTGTGCTGTGAGGGTGGTGAGGCCCTGGCACAGGCTGCCCAGAGAAGCTGTAGCTGCCCCTGGATCCCTGCAAGTGTCCAAGGCCAGGCTGGACAGGGCTTGGAGCAACCTGGGATAGTGGAAGGTGGTGGGAGGGTGGGAGTGAGTGAGCTTTAAGGTCCTTCCAACCCAAACCCCTCTGGGATTCTGTGATTCCAGATGCAATTCCAAGTGCTGTCCCAGAGCGCCCAGCCCAGCTGGGGTGCCCTGCAATCCTTCTCTCTGCATCAGAGGGCTCATGGAATCAGTGAGAGGCTCTTGCCCGGCTGCTGGCCCTGGCAGAAGGTGCTGCAGTGCCACCAGAGCGGTGGCAGTGACACAGCAGTGCCCTGGTGACAGAGCTGCCAGCGAGTCCCACACAGAGGAACCCAGACGAGTGGCACTCAGCAGCTGGCAGCCCCGAGCTGGAGCCGCCTGTAAAACACAGCAGAAATAACCCTGTGCTCTGCTCCTGCCTGAGGCCAGCTTCGGGCTGAGGGCCTGAACTGAGGCCTTTCTGCTCCTTTAAACAGGATTGCAGCTCATTGTCCTCACCAGCCGCTTTTTCCCTGGAAGAAATGTTCCCTCCTGCCTCTCCCAGGCCAGCATCCCTGCCTGGAAAAATGGCTTTCTCCTGAGCGTTTGTTATCTGCAGCTGTGTGAGGCTCTCGGGCTGTTCAATTAAAGAGCCCCTTTTCCCATTAAGTGTCTCCTCAGACAAATGGGAAGTGTATTTAATGCTCGCTCAGGATGAAGCCAACATGTTTCTCCCGCTGTTTTACACTTTCTTCTTCGCAGGGATTTGTCGTGTCTGACTGTTCAAATACCTTGAAGTTCCCCAGCATTTACCATCAGGGAAAGGTAACAAGTGTGGTGACAAAGAGTGAGTGCCAGATGAGCCTGGGAAAATGGATGGCTTTAATAGATGTTAGTGAGGCCCTTTTGCACCCTGCCTGATGCTGAGCAACCTCCCCATCCATCACCCTCACTCTGCCTGAGGAGAACACATCAGCCAGACTGGAACACACCTCTCCTTCCTTTTTCTGGTAGGCAAAGTGCTGGCCTGGCTCCCTCCCCTCTCCTGACACTCTGAGGAGAATCAGTTTAGAGAAGGAAAATAAGCAACAGATCCCCTGCCTCAGCTTGATGCTTTTTGTTAGCATGCCCTGAGAGCCAGCTTCTTCCTGCCACTGGGTACCTTGCTGTACATTAATAGAAGAGCTGATAAAGTGTACTCTGAGCCTTTACTTTCCTTTTTTCCCCCTTGTTTCTTCAGCACTGTTTTTCTATGAATCAAATAGCTGAGGGAAACGATGTAGATTTTTGCCTGCATAAAAATACTTTGCCCAAAATATGAGTCCCACTGATGTATTAATCCTTCTCTCCTGGACAGCAATAATCACTCTCTGTTGTTTTTCAAGCTGCAACTCAGCACTTCAGCTCTCTCCACTTTCTGCCTTTCAGCAAGTTAGGTGTCAGCCCCAAAATGGGGTGAGGGAAGGGAGGGGGGAGGAGGGCAGAGCTCCCCTGGGCCTGATCCTGCTCTGGCCTGCACTGTGAAGGTGTATAATGAGTAAATTGGCTAAAAGCAGCCTCTGACTCCACTGTTCCCTGATTTCTCATTGCTGAACCAGCCTTGTCTAAAGAGCAGAGGTGACTGTGTTTTTGTGTGGGACCAGTCTGCCCAGTGGGACTGACCAGGCTTGATGGGACCAAGCCAACCTGGCTTGGTTGGAGTGACCAGCCTTGGAGGTACCAGCCTGGCTTGGCTGGAGTGACCAGCCTTGGAGGTACCAGCCTGGCTTGGCTGGAGTGACCAGGCCTTGGGGGGACCAGCCAGACTCCTCTTCCCTGCCCATGGCAGGGCTGGAACTCGGTGTTTTTCAATCCAACCCAAACCATTCTGTGACTGTGTGGCTCCTGAGCTCTGGGTGCAAAGGAGCAGCTGTTCCTCTTGGCCAGGGCAGGGCTCCTGGGTGCTTTGCATTATCAATCATTAAAGTGAAGTGGAAGCTGCTGGGGTGATGGGAACTGCAGTTCTCCAGCCTTTGTCCTGTTCCAGATGTCCAGTCCCTGGAGCCCTGCAAGCACCAGCACTTCCCCCTGTGCTGCCCACCGTGTGCTGGGGCTGAGGGGTTTAGGGCTGACATGAGAGGAGCCCTGGGAGCACTCAGTGCCTTTGTGCTCTGAGATCACACCCCAGCTCTTCAGTAAAACAAGTCCTGATTTATCCCTGTGGATAAATAACTTGGGCTGAGGACTCCATCACTGTCAGGCACGAGGCACTTCCCCTACAAGAGGCAATAAAACCCTTTACAGCTCTTGCTCAGCATGACAAATCCTCTTCATCCCCTTGCAGAGGTGCTTTATGTCCCCTGCCCCACGGGGGCTGTGCCAGTCAAGAGCCCTGCTGTTGGGCTGTTATGGATGAAGTGTCACTGTCACATCCCAGACTGTGGCCTCGAGGCACATCCCTGGTGTTCTCTGCACTTCCTTCCCTGTTCCTGTTGGCCCACAGATCCAGAAATTGGGAAGATTTGGCTCTAAGCAGTTCTGCTGCAAACTGAAATGGAAATGATTCTGATGAGCATCAAGAGGGTCCCTTAAGGATGGGGCCACATTTTTCCCAAAGTTTTGGCTCGAAGTACTGATTTTCTGCTTCATCCTCCACAGCTGTTACCAGCTGGAATTGCACCCTGCTGATATTAGCAGAAAAGGGAAGAAAAGGGGTGCCAGGATGAGGGGTTGTGACCTCTTCTTGTAACCCCAGGATGCAAAGCATCTGCCAATAGAATTCCACAAGAGGAAATTTCTGACTGGTGCTCCTGTCACCAAAATCATGGGGATAAATAAGATTCCTCTAAATCTCTTTTTAATGTCAGAGAGTCAGGCATTGCTTTATTTTTAACCAAGGTTTGTGCGTGTGGACTGACAAAGTTCCAGCCTCCACGCTGATGCCAATACAAAACATTTTCACTTATTTATACATTTTTAGCAAACAAAGAAATTCCTGTTCATTGGTTCTAAATTACATAATGCTCTTCATTAATTAGCATTCTATTCTCTGTTGGTTTATGATTCTCGCTCTTTATGCTAATCTGGTCCACATTCTTTGGTTCTTTTGTTACCTCTTTCTCACACAGGAAGTCTCCAACTTTTCAAGCCTTAATCTCCTCCGTATCTTCTGGTTACTCCAACCTCCTTGAAGTGCCCTAAATTTAAGATTTCAGACACCCAATCTTCAAATCCCTTTGGCTTTGTTTATTGAAGCTTGTCAGGGTTAGTTTTAACACCTTGAAGGTTTTGATGATATAGTGATCAAAGTGTCAATAAGAGTCTGTGAAAAAACTTGAACACTGCTGGCTAAAAGTGGGCACTTCTTACAATTAATTAAAACAACTAATTAAAAGTTAGTTAAGGAAGTGATATCATTTCCAACACTATCAGTGCCATAAACTTGCAGAAACACCAGGAAGGCTCTTAACCATGGGAACAGGAGTGGGTTACCCTGGAGTTTCCCATAGGACCACATCTCCCATGGCATCTGCCCTTGAAAACTAGGGACATTGGGACCTTAGAGAGGTGCCACTGAAGGGGGCAATGCCTGGCAGCCCAGGATGCCAGACAGCCCCAGAGCTTTGGTGTATTGTCCTGCCACCCATGGCATGGGAATCGCCCTGGCCCCCTGTTTTCAGGCTGAGCAGCATCACTGCTGTTGGAGTCCTGAGGTAAGGGGAAGATATTAATGTGTGTGTGGATTTTCGGGTTTGTTTTGAGCTTCCTCCTTCAGACCCCGGGTCAGGACTCTGGGGACAGCAGCTCCTCATCCCTGTGTCCCCAGCAAGGACATGGGGGGTGTCAGCAGATGGGAACTGGAGCATCCCTCCCCCTCACAGCAGCTGTGGGGTGCAGGGAGGGAGAGAGGGAGGGAGGGATAAATCACACAGCCAGCACTGACCTGTCACCATCCTGTTCTCATCTCTCATCCCTTCTGTTTCATGACACCCAAGGAAGTTTCACCCACCCCATCCTTCCTTTCTTTGTTTGTTTGTTTCTCCATTTTTCCTCTGCAGACAGTGTGGAAAACTGGGATTTTTCCTGTACTGGGGGCTTGCTTGGGCAGGAAACCTTCAGCACCAGCAGGGTCAGTGACGCCCATGCTGTGACAGACCCCAGGGACAGGCAGGGCTGCCCTGGGGGGATTTCACCTGCTGCAGCCTGGCTAGTCTTCACAGCAGCCCCAGCTCTTTGTCTCCACAAAATCTTCCTGACCTCACCTTTGTTTCCTGCTGCCTTCCTTTGCCTGCTGGCTTGGTGCAGGAAGTCATTATTTCAGGTATCCATGTACCTGAACTTTACTAGGATTACTGGGAGCATCTCTCGAGGTTTTGAAAGGCTTCTTTGTTGTCAATAGAGTTAAACCCTTCTACCTGCAAATCCTGATTTGGCTGATGAAATAACTCACTGCAGGAAGGTACCAGGTCACACTGTACAAACCTGTGGCATCTTCCAGCACACCTTGCTGCTTTTTACCTCCACGGTGTTTCTGACCAGCTTTCCCAATGCTTTTAGAGGCAGTTGGGAACCTCAGAGTGAAATCCCTGACTGGTGTGGGATCCTGCAGCTCCTGGGCCCAAGGCATTCCCACTTGGACCAAGACTTTCCAGTGTCATGTTCCAAATTTAGTGTTAGCAGTGGTGGTAGACAAAAAGCCCTCAATATTTGGGCAGTCCAGAATAGAGAGGGTCTAAATAATAAGATTTTTGCTTAGATTGACATCTTAGAAATGGTAATGGAAAATTGCAGCTGTTCCTTGCAGGAGGCAAGAGGCAGATGTAACATAACTTTTATTACTGGTCTCAGTCCAGCACTTTTCCCTCAAAGCATCAGCCTGTTCCCTCCTTGGTTCATTTGCTTTTAATGTGCTCTGGAGTCACAGGGCCACCAGAGAAAGCTCAGAGAACCAACCCCTTCTGCTGTGGTTTTATGTTTTAATTCCTCAAGCATTTCTTCTCTTGTATTTTATAAATGCATCAAGTTTCCTGATATTATTGGCTGGGATCAAATCCTGTTCCCATGCCAGGCAGAGCAGGCAGCTCCTTCTCCTTCTCCTTCTCCTTCTCCTCCTCCTCCTCCTTCTCCCACCCAGGGCTGGTTCTGTTTCTACCCCCTGTGGCTCTGCTGTCAGGTGCTGTTTTCCTAGGACAGGCTTGGAGTGAAACCAGAATTCCTTCTCAGAAGCCAACACCACCATCCTGCTGCTGCTCTGCCAGGGAGGAGAGCAGGAACCCCCAGGCCAGGCAGGGACAAGTCCCTGTCAGGATGCTGTCACTGCACAATTCCCTGCTGCAGGACACACCAGCCAGGCACTGGCAGGGCAGGGAAGATGCTCCTGCACCTCTTCACTTGGGTCTGTTGAAATGTTTTAAAATAGATGGTTACAAGATGGTTAAATGGTGAAATAAATGGTTAAACAAGTGGTTAGTGCTTAATAAATGGTTTCATGGCTGGTTTTAAATAGTTTGGTAACTGAGGCTTTTGAAATTCATGTTCATATAGGAAAAGCAGAGGTTTTTGCTTAGAAAATACTGAAATGCAGTATTTTTTATAATTTCCCGTTATGTTATGGTTAACATGACTGGAAAAGCCAATTGACAATGCCCCTCTCCCCTGAACAGTTTTGGTTTCAGTAACTGCTATTTACTCCATGGAAAAGATCTAATGGAAAACCTTCAGGTGGATCCAGCTGGATTTCTACAAAAAAAGAGCAAGCAAAATTTTCTATTTTTTAACAATAAATTCTCTGTGATTTGGGTTTGGAATGTAGCTGCTATCCAGAGTCAGAAGTGTAAGTATGTATACAAAGATCCCAGAAAATAGAATATTCTCTCTGAAAGCTGCTCACCTGGGCAGGAATATTCACACCCAAAGAGGAACAAGGAGAGGAATAGCCTGAAATTGCCAAGGGTTTTGCCTTAAAAGCTTTAATGTGGGGTTTAGGAATTTCAAATTCAGATTTCTGGGCTGAATTGAGCAAAAGAGTTTAAATCTTTAAGGTTTTGGGGTTTTAATGATGTTTGGTCACCAGCTGAACCCTGACTACTGCAAGCTGATACCTTGATTTTGTCCAGGCTTAAAAGGAGCTGGATGAAGGCAGAGAGTTTCTTTCTGGAAAATAAAAACTTTGCTTTTCAAAAAAGCTACCCAATTTCTACTGGAGATAGAAAGTGTGAGGTTTTATAGTTTTGTAGCAAAATTATTTCTGGTCAACTACAGCTGAGCATGGCTATTATTATTAACTACTTTTCTTCCTTCAATTCATCTATTTGAAAATCCCTTCTGCTGTTTTAGAGATCCAAACATAATCTGAAATTAAGAGTAAAATAAAATATCAGATAGTTCAAATGAGTTGGGTTCATATTTTGCATTTTCTGAACTACCAGAACTAACTCTTAGGAAATCTAAACAGCCCTTGAAATATCTCCTAAGAGATGAAGAACATGGGGAAAAAAATGTCCATGAAGTGAAATCCAAGGAGGGAAGGCAAAATAAAGTTCAAAAATTATATTCCTTTTCCCCTTTCATTTCCTTCAGTCACCTGAGAGCCACAGATACCCTTGCAGGGAGGAGGAAATGCAGTCATCACTCTGCTCTGCCACAGAAAAGGATAAAAAAAAGGGTTTCACACAGAAACCTGAATAATTTGCAGAATATGAGAGCAGGGCTGTGAGGACACTCCAGCATGGGCAGCACCAGAAGTGTAGTTCAGGAAAAATGGCTTTCCTTTGAAATGATATTTGCCTTATTGTAAACAGCTGGTGACAAATTTATTTTTAAAAATTAGGAAAAAAAAGAAGTCCTGCCAGGAAGCACTTAAGTCAGCTGGAATACTTCTCCCCTGATAACTCCCAGTTATCCATTTTCCTGTGCTCCTGCCTCACTGTGGCCCTGTAAGAAAATAGCCCTGGCTGCTCAATAAATAATAAGGCCGCAGAATTTTAAAACAAGAAACTATTATTAAAGTTACAAATCTTTGTGGTCTTTATATCGTTAATAAAACATTTATCTATTAATAATGGATATTGTTTCTACCCAACTCCCGCTCTAAATGGGGAAAAAAACGACATAAAATGAATGGCGATTGGAAAATTGCCAATATTTCCTTGCCCTCCCCAGCCAAGGCTGACAAGAGCAGTTCCATTGATGAAGTGCTCGTCATTTACAAAGGTTTAAAACTTTTAACAGCCCCACGTAAATGGAGGGCTCTGTGCTTGGCCTTGGGGCTGAGAGCAGCCGGAATGGATGGCGAGCGTCGGCAGGAACAGGAGCTGTGGCTGCAAGCCCTGCTCTGCTCAGTGGGGCACAGGGCTCACAGCAGGCCAGCTCTGCATTTCGGTGTGCAGCACTCCAGGACACCTGGGGGCAGCTGGTGCTGCAGTGTTTGGGAGCTGGAGAGATCCTGAAGCAATGACAGTGTGCTGGGAAGAGGCTGATGGTCATTTTGGAATGTCAGGAGAAATGAAAATATATATATGGGGTGGGCAGGGAGGTGCATATGAGCTTAAATTTTTTTATTTCTGTATTTTCCTGTGTTTCTATTTTTCTAATTTTATAGCTCCATATTTTTATATTTTTCTAATTTTATAATGGGGTTTTTTTGGGTGGGGGGTTGGATATCAGGGAAAGGTTCTTCCCCCAGAGGGTGCTGGCACTGCCCAGGCTCCCCAAGGAACGGTGACATTCCCAAATTTGCCAGAGCTCCAGGAGTGTTTGGACAGCACTGCCAGGGATGCACAGGGTGGGATTGTTGAGGTGTCTGTGCAGGGACAGGGGTTGGATCAATGATCCTGTGGGTCCTTCCAGCTCAGGAGATTCCATGATTCTGTGATGTGTGTCTATGCAGGTGTATGTAACTGTGAATCTTGGAATGGGAATGATGCACCAGGGAAGTCCATTCCTCAGTGTTCCTCAAAGATGTGGCAAATGGACAGGAATTTCCATCTCCCTGAGCTGGGACACATTTGCCAGGAGCCTCTCTCAGGGCAGACCTGGCAGATGCCACGTGAGCTCCATCAATTCCGTGTTTCTGAGCACAGGGAGTCTCCCAAGGCACACATCCCAGCCACTCCTCCCAGTGTTCCCATCTGTCCTGCTGGCAGTGTCCCTGTGCCCACAGTGGGACAGCACCATCTGGCTCCTGTGATTTCCCAGGAAACAGGGCAGTGTGGGGAAATTCAGTGGTTTTGGGCTTTGTGAGCATGAGGAGCACTGCAAATCCTGAAATACCTGACCCACTGGACAGGCAGGAAAACTCAAATGTCCTCCCTGGGGCACCCAGGAGAGCTGGGAGCTGCTCCAAGGTGTCCTGCAGCCCACAGGGACACCACTGTGCACACCACACCCTGCACTGCAGTGCTCAGCCAGCAGCCCACAATCCCAGGATTTAGGGATGAAGATGGGATCGGGAATTATCCCTCCCCTTCGGCAGGAGCCCCTCCCTGCACAGCCCAGTGAGGAGCAGGGCCCAGTGGGCCAATCCTGCTGGAGGTACTGGTGACACATCCCTGTGCTGCTCCTGCCTTTTAATGAGTGGGAGCTGTTGAGTGTCCTGCCCTTTCCTGCTGCTTGGGAACATCCATCCCATTGTCTGGGCAGGATAATTGCAGAGGGCTGGCAGCCCTGTACTCAGAATAGCAGCCTGACCCAAATGAGAACATTTCCCATGAGGCTGAAAGTGTCTTGTTTTCTCTCTCAGAAAAAAATAGAAATAGGGGATTTTTTAATTTTTTTTTTAAGGAAACATTCAAGTGTTGGTTTTGAAGTGCTAAACACCCACAGCTCTCTCAGCCACTCCTCATCAGACTTGTGCTCCAGACACTTCTCCAGCTCTGAGCTGGGGGGGCTCAGCCTGGAGAAAAGGAGGCTCAGGGGGACCTTGTGGCTCTGCACAACTGCTGACAGGAGGGGACAGCTGGGGGGGTCAGGCTGTGCTCCCAGGGAACAGGGACAGGAGGAGAGGAAATGGCCCAAGTTACACCAGGGGAAGTTTAGATTGCAGGATTATTCTCTGCATACCCCTAATTACAACTCCCAGAGTGCAGCCAGCAGTGCCACCCCAGTCCCTGCCAGAGGGCAGGCAGGATGGCAGCGTGGCTGGAAGGACAGAGGCTCGAGCAGGACAGTCCTCTCACCCCCAGGAGCAGGGCAGCCCCTTTTCCACAGACACAATGGTATTCCTGGGAGTCACACCACACTCTCATGGTTCCTATGCCTGGCTTCATTGGAGGAACCTCATCAGCTGCTGATTGATTAAAAACCCTCAAAACACAAACAGCCCAAGGAGCACATCTGGAGGAAAACCAAAACTCCGAGATGTTTCCTCATGGTGTTTCACCCCAAAGCACTCAGCTGACAGCTCTGCACTGCTCCCTTTGCAGACCTGAACCTTCCCAGGGCTCTGGTGTCCTTTTCTCCAGAGCAGCAAATATTTCATGCCCTGCTAATTGCAGCGTTACAGCCGTGGGTGGTACGGGGCGACCATGAAGGATGGAGTGTAAGCTCTGGAGGTGGATCTGATGGAAAGATTCATGTTTGCAGCACAGCAGGAACATTCTGGTGACATCTCCTGCTGCAGTGCCTGGCAGCTGCTGGCTTTTCCCTCCACAGAGTTTGGAGGAATGTCCCTCTCCTGTGGCTCAGTGCCTGGCTTGGTCAGACACAACACAAACGGAGCTCTCTGAGGAATAATGATGAAACAGTGCCCAACATGCCTTTGCTGCTGCTGCAGATGGGCCTGGGGACACTCCAGGTTATCCACAATCACATTAGGAATGTGGAATCAGACTGAAGTAGGAGGGTGTATGGTGATACAGTTTGAGATGCTCTGTGTTCAGGACATTGGTACCTGTGCTTGAAATGTCTCCATGCAGATGTTGATGATAAAGTAAAGCTGCTGAGCCTGTGCTGGAGTCAGATCAATGCCAGCTGAGGTGCCATTTAAGCTGTGTGGCCTCTCCTGTGACAGCATCATGGTGACAGCTGGGGAATGGTTAATGACAAATTATTGTTTGTAACACACTGAGGCTGAAATGCCTCTGCAGCAGGAGGAGGGAAAGGGCTGGGCTCCTGCCCTCTGTGAGGACATGGAACCACAAAGGAAAGTTGAGAGGCTCCTTTAGGAGCAAAAAAGGTGCTAAATTAATCTTTTATTCCAAGGTTTGATCTCCCTAAAAGATGTGAGCCCCATATGGTAAAGGTTTGGAACAACTGCAGTGCAGACAGTGTGTAAGGCAGCAGAGAGAGTGCAGAGCATCTGTGCCCAGGGAGCTGGCAGGGCCAGGGCAGGGCTGGGCCAAAAGCAGAGCTTGTTTCTGTGCAAACACCACGGGGGAGAGAAGGATGGAAACTCAGAGCTGTAACTAAAGTTAAAGTCATGGCAGGGAGCAATGGAGCAGCTTTGGGGGTTGGAATGAGATGAGCTTTCAGGTCTCTTCCAACCCAAAGCATTCCATGATCCTAAATTCTTACATGGACAGATAGTGATTGTACAAGCTGAAAGGGTTTGAATCTAGAAGAGATTTTGATGTTTGGAGGGAATTGTTCCCTGTGAGGCTGGTGAGGCCCTGGCACAGGGTGCCCAGAGAGGCTGTGGCTGCCCCTGGATCCCTGGAAGGTTGGATGGGCTTTGGAGCAACCTGGGATAGGGGAAGGTTTGGGGCTGGAACAAGATGAGCTTTAAGGTCCCTTCCTGCCCAATCTATTCTATGATCCTATGAATAAGCATCAGGAACTCAGTAATTAATTAAAGTGTAAGGAAAGTAGAGAAATATGTCACATGCAGATTATTAAGGAGTGTAAATCCTCAGTAAGTTCCCAGTATTGGGGCACAGAATTGTGGTGATGTTTATTCCTACGGATTAAGCAGAGAGATTTAAAGAAGCCATAGCGAGTTTTGTTTCTATTTTCACTTTTCACTAATTTCCTCTTGGCTGTTGGGAGGACTGATACTGCTGAGAATGCAGTGAGGAGCAAACCAATGAGTTCAGTTTTCATTCCTGGCCTTGTGTTCCTTGGCTTTCCACCTCTAGCCTGGGGGATGTTTACAAGCTCAGAAATCATTTTTACCTTGAAATGGATCAGTTAAAAATTAACACAGTTGTAACTAACTTTGAAAGGATTAAATTAGAAGTACTGCTCAAGAAATGTAAAGTCAGAGCACGCCTATAATATCATGGTGAGGTGTTTTATGTTCTTAAATTAATTTTTTTAATTAAATTTGCCTCTTTAAAAATTATTTTGCTTCTACAGTGTTATCTAGATGTTTTACTCTGCTGTGGAGGAACAGAGAGAAGCTGGAGCAAACAAATCAACTACTGCATATAAACACACAAACACACACTTCCCCGTTTATCCTGCAGAATTGTTTTGGCCCTTTGGGGAGTTTTTTGAATTATGCAGAATATTCACCTTACCATAGAAAATGTGGCAATCAAATATCTTCTTCCAGAGCATTTGCCTCTGCTGCAGTGCTGGGATGGGCTGGGGTGAGCCCTTGACACCATCAACACCCCCTTGACACCAGCAATGGCTGCTCCCCTTGAACAAGACGGTTCCTGGGAGGAGACAGCATTTACTACCAATCAGCTTCTACTGAATGCAAATAATTCTGGGGATAAAGAGGATTATTAAAGGAAAAAAACCCACTGAATGGGTTATAAGGTGCTGGGGAGGTTTCCCATGCAGGACAGCTCGAGAGGCAGCACTAGTGAGAGGCTGTTGTGAAATTATCTACTTTCTCCAGCTCCCCATCCAGTTATCCCAGGATGCTCATCAAGGAGTTAACAGAAAGATGTGTAAATTCTCAGATATTCCAGCTGTGACTCCAGGAGGGGAGGGGTAGCTCGGGAGAGGATGTCCTTACACTCCCTGCAAAATCAGGGAGCTTATCCTTGGCCCAGGGAGCACAGCCTGGGCTACACCTGGCCAGAGACAGTGTGAGGCAGAGCCTGGAGCAGCCTGAGGCTGATCCATGTGGGAATGTGCTCTGGAGCTGGCAGAACAGGGGTGCAGGGGGCTCACCTGCTCTTTGGGGCACTTGAAACCCTCCTCTGTGAGGGGCCAGGAGCTGCAGTGCAGGGGAGAAGCAGCCCTAGAGCACCAACAGAGGATCATCTGTGTGTGCTGGGGCAGTGTCTGTGGGGTGATCCCAGCTGTGTCACCCTGGGCTGAGCTCCTGGGGAGTGGGGAAGGGGGATAGGGACTCCTAAACCACACCCAGGGATTTGTGAGGGGTCTGCAGGGTGAGAAAACACCAGATTTTGAGGAGGTTTTTAATATGAGTATATGAAACTCACAGATTTATGCAATGGCCTGGACCAGAAAGGACCTTAAAGATTATCCAGTTCCAACCCCCTGCCATGGGTTGGGACACCTTCCATTAGGCCAGGCTGCTCCAAACCCCATCCAGCCTGGCCTTGGACACTTCCAAGGCTGGGAGATGAGGAGGTTTGTGGTTCTGACTGTGATCCTCCCCCTCTTCCCTCCAGCACTTGCTGCTGACTCAGCTCCAAGGATCCTCTTTCACACACCTCTTTCCTTCCACACACCCCATTTCCCTCCCTGTCTCTGTCATGACACCAGCCCCCACAATTCCCAGGATTTTATTCAGGCACAGGGACCTCTGAGCAGCTGAGGAGAAGGTGTCTCATCCCACCCCAGGGCAGCTCCTGTCTGCTGAGCACCAGTGGAACAGGGACACTCTATTCCACACCTGCTGGGCCAGGAGCTGCCCCTCAGTTGTCTCCTCTGAGCTAGGTTTACCAGCAGGGTTTAGAGTGGGAAAGGGCTGTGTGTATTCCACTCCCTGAAAAGCCTGGCCATGGCCCCAGCTTTCCTCATCTCCATGGAGCACTGCAGATCCAACAGCAGCAATTTCCCCAGGGTGGGTCTTTCTCCATAGTGAGAATGCCACAGACACCTGCCATAAAGCTTCTCCTGTTGTTCTCCTTTTGGTGTTCTCCCTCCCTCCCTGCTCCCCTGACCGTTGGAAGGGGTCAGGATGGCCCTGTGCCTCAGCACTGGGATCAGGCTGGCTCCCCCACTCAGGCACCCCACAGAAATTCAGTATTGCAGTCACAGCCCATCTCCAGCTCGGAATTCTAGGAAGCAAATTTTGCCCAATAAAGGGATCGATCAGCTGCCCTGTGCATGTTCTCAGTGCTGTTAACAAAACCATCACATAAGCACTTCTTCAAGTCTCTGCTCAGATATTTCTCCCAAAATCTCGGCTGCGCAGAGCTCGATGTGATGAACACAAAGAGCTTTTTGTGCTGCAGCTCCCTGCCCCTCACCCAGCTCCACCTTGGCTCTGCTTTCCCCAAAGCTCTGGGGAGGTTTGGGGCTGGGGGGAGCAATTGGAGGCTCCAGCTTCTGCATCAGGAATTCATAAAGCAGAGAAAGAACAGGGAATTTGGGGGAATGGGAGTGAGTTTGCCATGGACAGGAGGAAAATGAGGGTCTGGGTAGGGCTGTGCAGAGTGTGGAGGGGCAGGGTGGGAGCATCCTCTGTTCTCTGAGGGAATAAGCAGAATTGCAGCCTGTCCTCCATGTGTCTGCCTCCAGAAAATGCAAACTGCTGCTTCTTCCCCACAGCAGATTTTCTGTACGTGAATTATTTTGATAGTTCTTTTGATTGAAAAAGTATCTTAACATAGAATAATTCCAGAAGAGAAAGCAAAGGCTGGTTTACATTGCAGGCTGCAGTAAAAAAGACGGATAGAGGATGTCACCAAAAAAAATCAAAATGGGGGAAACACTTCTAAAAAGCCAATAGTTTTTCATAAAATCTTTCATGTTCTACTAAAGGCCATTTTTCAACCAAATGATTCTTTGCCTTGTCCTAGGTTTGAAAAATGTTAAGCAGCATCTCCCAAGGCCATGCTGGAAAGGCTGGGAGAGAAGGGGAGTGACTGCATTGCACTGAGGGGACTCCCAGCCCCAGGGGCTGTGCCTGGGATCACTTTTGGGATATTTCACGCTCTCAGTTCTTGCCTTTAAGTTCAGTTTTGCCTCAGAAATGTTTGGTGCTGCTCCTGTTTTTATGTCCATGTCACTGTTATGAGTGGGTGGTTCTGCTGGGAGGATCCTGGGCTCATTGGTGTCAATGTCTCTCCAGAGGTTGGATTGACATGTTGGACTTGTCCCAAGGGATGGAGGGAATGGACAAGGGGGAAAGGCTTAGGGTGAAGAAGGGCAGGGATAGATGGGAAATTGGGAGGGAATTGTTCCCTGTGAGGGTGGGCAGGCCCTGGCACAGGGTGCCCAGAGAAGCTGTGGCTGCCCCTGGATCCCTGGCAGTGTCCAAGGCCAAGTGGGACAAGGCTTGGAGCAACCTGGGATAGTGGAAGGTGTCCCTGCCATGGCAGGGTGGGATGGGATGAGCTCTAACATCCCTCCAAACCATTCCATGATTCTGTAGTTCACCCACCCCACAGCCCCTTCCCAAGGCCACCACACAGCTCCAGATGTGGCTTTGGCCCCCAGAGCTGGGAAAGGACAACCCGTGCAGATGCTGTGAAAAGGAATGAGGGTGAGCACAGCTCATCCCTGACTCTCCCAGCAGATTTGCTTCCAGAGGAGAGTTTGTTTGCTGGTTCAGCCCCAAGGACTGATGCATCCATGGTCCCACATGCCTGGAGCTTTATCCACGGAGCTGTGTCTGTGCTGGGGGGCTGTGACAGGGCTAATGCAGCCATGAAACCCTTCTGGAGATTGCTGCAGCACAGAATCCCAGGGAGCCCTGGGGAGGTGCCTGCAGCTGAGCACCACTGGCTGTGTGTGTGTGAGATGTGCATCCCTCTGCCCCATCCCTGCCTGCCTGGGCTGCCTCTGCCTCCCACAAACCTGGATCCACACTCCACGAGCTCAGGGCCGCTGCTGCTGCTGCATTTGCTGCCTCCACTTCCTGGCCAGTGACTGCTGCCCTTCAGAAGGGGCTGAACTGCCTTGCCAGCCTTCTGAGAAATGGACTTTTGTGCACTGCCAGCTTGTTTACACCTCCACCCCGAGCCAAGCACCATGTGCTGTTCAGTCTAACTATCTGGAGAGATCTGCACTGAAGCAGGGAATTGCTCCATTACAGAAACTGTGGCTGAAAATGAAGTTGTTTTCCTAATGGGCCAAATATGTACATCAGGATGTTACCAAAAAAGCCCTGGCAATTGCAGTTTCAAATGACTTGGCAGGATCTATTTGCTTGCTATCACATTTGCTTGCTACCTGATTTATTGCCAGTGTGGGGTTTATTGCAGGAATGAGAGAGCTGTAGCCAGAGGTCTGTGAGTTACCCCTGCCCTGCCTTTGGCTGGATCTGGGGATAGGAGAAGGGAAGGACCAGCCTTGAAGTAAATATTGGGTTTGTCACCTCCACACTCTTTCCTTGGGCTCTTTGAGGTGTTGGACAGGGTGACTCAGAGTGGCTTTGAGGGGAACTTTTGGATGGGAACAGTGGATGTTGTACAGGCAGGATGGTGTGACCCTTGGCAAATCCACCTGGGAATTTCAGTGAGATTTCAGGGATTTCTCTCTTCTTCCTCAGCACTCCAAACCTTTATGGCTCAGGTCTGGAGGCCAGACTGTCCCTCTGCCACCAGGATCCCATCCCAGGGCTCTGTAGTGCTGTCCCTGTCCCTGTGCTTTCCAGGGAGCCTGTGTCCATCCCTGGCAGCACACCAGTCCAGGGAGCCATCCCAGCAGACCCCTCTGATCTCAGGGAGCTCCCAGCCCTGTGGCTGCATGCAGACCTCACATTCCTTCTGGCTGGACCACGCTGGGAAGGAAGAAGGAAGATTCCTTTTGCAAAACACGAGTCTAATAATCCAATTCACCGTTAACACCTGAGTGTAATTTAGCCCAGGGCTCAGCTGTCACTCAGTGTGTCCCTCTGGGACACTCCAGAGCTGCTATTTCTGTGAGAGGATCCCTTCTCCTGTGCCCCAGAACCAGCTCTTCCCCTTGCTCTTTCCTTGTCCCTGCTGGTCCTGCCTTTCCTGTGGCTTTTGCTCTCCTGCAAAGTGCTCAGTGACTTTTTCATGCACCAGCTGCGCACCAGTGAACCCGAGGTGGGGAAACCTTCAAGCAAGTGCTGAAAACTCCCATTTCTGGTTGTTCTTCCCTTTGGACAGCCATGTCCTTCCTGTGCTTTCCTGGAAATCCAGCCCAAGAAAACCCAGGGTTCAGCACTTCTGGGTTGTGCTCACCAGTGCCTTTCTCCCTGACAGAGGCTCCTCCTTTCATGGAGTTAATGTCCCCTGTGCCATCAGAAATAACCACTGGACAAACACATCCCAGTCCTGCAGCCTCCTGCTCATTCCTGGCATTTTGCAGGGACTGTGGGACACAGGAAGCACAGACAGCAAGAAGCTGTCCCTGTCATTCACATAGGGTAAGATGTACTTCGTGCTCTTTATTTCAGGGAATTCTGTCACTGATTTTTGCAGTGAGACTCCTGAGATTCCTGGAGGATGTTTTACAGCCTTGTAGGGATGTATGGAGGGGAATATCCCTGGATCTGGGAGTGGTGGACTGTCTGGGATCACTGCACCCCACTGGCTCTTTCCAAGCTTGTCAATCCCTGTCTCCATGGGCTCAGTCTTCATGGTTGTGGTTCTCTGCTTTATTTACATTATTCAGAGCTAAGTGCAGTGACAGCAGGGTCCTGTCACTGTGAAGCTGAAGTCATTTTAACTCTGACTGACAGTGATCACTGTCACACAAACACGAAGTTTAGAGAACGTTGTTTCTCTTCTAGACATCACCCGTTTGCCCTAAGCCAGAGCTATCTGTGCACCATCTCCCCGTTTCAAACAACTGCTGCTGGATATTCATCAGCCAAATTGCTTTTCAAATGGCAGGGATGATACTGAGGTGTGTGATGGGCTCAGCAAAATTAGATCTTTGAGGAGTCATTTTATCAAAGGCCCCAAACTGTGACGGGCATGTAAGAAAAGAGAAAGTTTTTGGGGCTTTTTCCCCACCAAAATGGATTTGAATCACCTGAGCTTTGACAAAGACTCAGACTGTGCTTGAGCTCAAGGTGATGCTTCAGCTCCACCAGGTCTGTTTGTTTTCCCACTGAGTAAATCTGAGGGGCTTTCTAGACACTAAAGGGCAGCAGCAAGTTGGAACTGAAGGAATAAGGCACTGGATCCATCCCCAGGCAAGCTCAGCATCCAGCCTGAGCTCCTAGGGAAGCAGCAGGACGTGTCAGATTGCAGGGCTGTGTCAGTGAGCACAGTGGTGGCACTGCTGGATTCCATTCCAATGGATTTGAACAAAAGGGGAAGATTTAAGACAGTCTCAATACCTGTATTTTGGGGAGACTGGGTGGTTCAAATCCATTTTGCTTCAGAAAGCAGAACTTTCTGTTGCCACATCCCTTCTCTGATGTGCTCAGAATCAATTCCTCACAGAGCAGAGTGTGTGGAAACAGAACTCAGCCCAAATGTTGTCTGCAGAGTTTGACCTAGATTTTCCAAGGGATTTGGCTGTGCACAAGCATTCACAAAATCTAAATTCAACCACCTGTCTCGCTTGTGCTGGTAAACCAAAAACCACTGATGCAAATGGACAAAGCCCTTTTTTTCCCTGCAAAATCCCCAATCAGTCCGTGGCAGTGCAGGGAGCACACTTGCAAACTGAACATGCAGCCAAACGTGTTTTTTCACAGCTAAACTCCCTTGAAAAATATTAATCCTGCACACTAATTAGTCAGAGATCAGAATGTGAACCCAGAAAATATGCTCACTCAGCCAAAAATAGGGAGATGGTTGCAGATATCCATATGCATACTTTTCTGTTCTGCATGTGCAGTGAGCTCTAAATGCACAGATTTCAGAACAGCCTCGACATGAGAACTTTTTAATTAGGCTGGTGGCCTTACAGAACATTTCCTGTTGGGATAAAGTGCTAAGTAGGGGAAAAGAACATTCTGGAGAACAAAATGCACTTTTGCAGGATGGCTGAGGAGTGTGCAGGCAGCAGATCCCTGGTGTCCCAAGGCTCCCTGAGCTGCCAGGGCCGTGGATCTGAGTGGGAGGGATGTCACTCTGCCTCTCAGGCACTGTCACAGCTCTGAGCCAGGGGCTGGACAGGCTGTGGCTTTGTTCCAGCTGAGACATGGGGGCTGCAGCTCTGGTGTGTGCCTCGTGAGGAGCTCTGCCTGGAGAAGGCAAAGTGTCAGCAGGACTGGGCTGGTGAGCGATGGGATGTGACAGGGAACAGGGAGCTCATCTCCACAGCAGGAGCTCCTTCCAATGGCTCCAATCTCCAGCATTTAGGGACTTTTGGCAGCAGCTCTGTCCCAGCTGCCGTGGCTCTCCTGACCCCAGGGAATGCTCTGTGGGATGGATGTTGTATCCCACTCTGCTGTCAACCTGCACTGCTGGGCTCAGCCTGCTCTGGACCTTTCCAAACCTTTCAGGAGCCATTATTTCACCATCAGAGGAGTTTTGCCTCCAGTGCTCGAGCCAGCTTTAATTATCCCAGAGTAACAACCAGAGCAACACAATCCTGGGTTGTGGTGGGAGCTTTCCTCAGCTCCAGCTGTGATTGTGAGACCTTTTGAGCCCCTTGGCTGCTTGTGGTGGCCACCAGGGCTTGTAGGAGGCAGCTGTGGCTGGGTTTGGGCAGGCAGAGAGCAGCTTTGTGCCCCCATGATTTTGAGTGTTGTGCTCAGCCTCACCTGGTTTCCTGCCACTCTCCCCTGGCTGCTGCTGGGCATCCTCTGCTCGAGCTTAAAACATTCATTAGGGACAAAATTAACATCCTCATCATTATGAAAGAGTAGGAAAAGGGAAAATTAATTCCATTAGAAGCACAGATCTGGGCTGTGAGCGCTTCTCCTGACCTGAGGGGTCTCAGACATGAGTCTGGTGTTCTTATTATGTCACACCTTATACAAATAAGGGATAAAATAGCAGCTCTGTGAGCAAGGAGACGTTCAGGAGACAGAGGAGTAGAAACACGAGTTAGAACTTCTGACAGCAGAGTGCTGCAGTAGAAGGTTATTTTAGAACTTGCTGCCTCAAGGGAGTTTGCACTTTCTTGCCTCGCAGTCAGCCAAAGATGTTGATGCCAATTTAGTAGGAATTAAATGTATTCGCTCAACTTCAGGCGTTTCTCATAAGTTGCCCTAAGTAAGATCCCTTTCCTTCTCCCCCCTTCCACTTTCTCTGGGTGCATGGCTTTTGATCCAGCCTAAAAAGCAGAAGGTTCAAATCAGCCTTACAAACAGAGCTGTCATTCAGCCCTCTCCTTGGCAAAAGCTGTATTAATATCTGCTCAAGTGTCTCAGCCAGTGATCAAAATCTTGCCTGCATTGCCATGGCAATGCAAAGGAAACTGAATTCCAATCTGACACAACCCCTCCTCTCTTTTCCCAGCCATTGTCCCTGACGTGGGACAAGCAGGCAGCACTGACAGTAATCAGGTGCTCCAGCACTGGAGTGGGGCAGGGCAGGGAACCTGGCTGTCCTCAGGAGTGCTGGAGATGCTTCCCCTCCCTCCTCCTGGGATGGATTTGCTTTGTTTCTCGTTACTTGGTGATTTTGAGAATCCTCAGCTCTTGGCTCTCAGCTTTTTTACACCTTTTTTTTCTTTTCCTTTTTTTTTTTTCTTTTCTCCCTGCTCGCATCTCAGCTTTCACTTCACAATAATGAGCTCGTGGATGTGGTGGTTGTGGAGAAAATGCAGCAAGGCTGGAACAGTGTCCAGCCTTTGTCTCGTGCTCCCTCTGCTCCTTCTCAGCAGTCTGTGCCCTCTTCCCTCTACATTATCCCAAGGTACTATTTCCCATCTCCTCATCTGCCCCAGTCAATGATCATTGCTTTTCCAGAATCCCCTTTACAATTCATAATTAAAGATTCAAACAGAAAAACACTGTAAGATCAACACCATGGTTTTTCCAGCTGCCCCAGACTTTTGGAACTGCTTTTTTTTCGTGTTTATTTTTAGGAAATCTTCACATGCCCAGCTCAGACACTTCTGCAGGTACTGACAACCACCTGAAAAGCTGGAGCCCAGTGTTTTTAAGAATCCTTGCAGAGGTTGACGGTAAATACAGGCACCATCCAATCCTTTTACCCTCTAAAAGAGGGGCCAAAATCCTGGAACCAAACCAAAGAACCAAATCATCTCCTGCCTTTGTCTTGTGGGTGAACTCCACACAAAGGGGGCTGCATGTTCTCAGCCACATTGGGCTCAATGATCCAATTTCCCATCGATTTTTAAGATTATTCCTTTTCTTTGTGCCTTAAAACACTTGCAAAACCACATTCTGATGCCCACACTTGTTCACCAACACAAGGCAATATCCCAAACCAAGTTCTAATGGGAAATCTGACCAGAAATGCACAAAAGTGAATATATTTTCCATTCCAGGGTTCCCTAACAGCTCTCTATTTGTACTTACAATCAAGGAGTACAATCAAGGCATTTGTAGCAGCTTTCCTTGCAGAGTTGGTGTGTGCATGACTTTCCTATGATACTTTCAAAAATGAAATTGATTCCTCTTCTTTGGAAGAAAATCAAACATTAAATAGAGACAAACAGAAAGATCCTGACCAGTTCTACCTTGTAACCAAATTTGCTTTTAGAGTAAATGACAGAGAGGAAATAGCACGTTAAAAAAATAAATAAATTGAAAGTTCCCAGACCAAGTCTGAATTCTGGGGCTGTGTTTTCCCAATAATGGAGACGTGTGGTGCTTTCAGCCCTGTCTCCACTGAAATCCATGAAGACTCCTGCATGACCTCTTGTCCCCTTTTATAACCCAAATGTTGTCAGTGCTTTCCAAAGCCATCACTCCTGAGCAGTCTCCCTGGAAGGGCACACAGCACTAATAACAGCAGCTGCACAGGAGGCAGATCCATTGTCAGGGAGATGCTCTGCAATATGATCCAGAGGGTGGTATTGCAGAAATGTCACAATTCATCCTCCTGATAATGCATTCCCTGGGAGCTGCACAAAGACAGAGCAGAGAAAGAGAGGCATTTGTATGGCAGCAGCAGCCCAGAGCCTTGACAGGAATTCAGGAGGAGCTTTGTATGTCGGGGGGGGGAAAGTTGCTTTTTATCCTCTCAGTGCAGAAACCACCCAGGGCAGAGCTGCTGCTCCTGAGTTCCAACCAGTGACTCTGTCAGGCTGTGCCACCCCTCAGGGCTGCACTTGGACATCTGTCCCCCAGACAGGACACAGCAGACACCTTGTCCAGCTCTCAGGCTGCTTGGAAGGGAATCACCTGGAAGGGAATCACCTCCCCCTCGTGCACAGCTGGCCCAGGAGCTTCCCCAGCTCCAGCTCAGGCATGGAACTGGTCAGGGCTGCACTGTGTTCCACCCTTGTCCCCATGTCCTTGCTCTGGTGATGGCCATGGCTGGAGCCATCAGGACCCCAGAGGAGCCTTTTGGCCACTCACAACAGCTTTTATCTCCTTGCAAAGCCTGCCCAGGCTGCCTGCTGCTTCCTTCCCAAACAGGAGTCCAGAGGCAAAGCTTGGCTCAAGTCACCCTGCCATGGACACGGATTAATTCCAATATTGTCACTCAGTGAACCTCAGCCCTCATCAGCTGGCTGTCATTAGCTAATTGCTCTTAGGCCTCACCCCACTGCTGGCTGGGCTGGTTTGCTGTCTCACCACAGGCTGTGAGAATCACAAGAGCTCAGTGACTTGTCTGAGGTGCCACAGCCAGTTCAGTCTGGGCATTCCTGTCCCCAGCTGTGTGACCTCCAGCTGCCCCCCATGCCTGCTTCTCTGATTTCACACCTCTCTTGCAAGTCCCATGAAATAATTTTTTCAAATAAGTCCATTCAGAGAAGAAAAGGGTTAAGATTTACCATGTTTATTAGAGAGTGAAGCCTGTAGATAACCCTGATTTAGAGTGGAACAGGGTGGGCTTCCTCTGAGGGGACTGGAGAAGGAATGAGGAGTCCTTGTCCATAAACCTGGTCCTGCTCACAGCAGCAAGGACCATGAGTGTGCATGAGCACAGGTAGCTCTAGAGGTGATAATTACACACTAATTAATCACTGCCCAGGACCTTGAGAGCAACCCCAAGTCTCTCCTCAGCTCCTGCAAAGACACTGGATATCCCTTTAGAGAGGAGGGTGAGTTAATATCCAATACCCTGCTGTGTCTTATCCACAATTAAACCACAAGTAAACAGATGAAGAACAAAGATGCCTTTTGTTGCCAAAAATATATCAGAATTATTGGCTAAATATTTACTTGTCTTAAGATGTGAGCAGCTCATGCCAATGCAAGCCATGATGCCTCGTTATTTTACACTCAGCAAAACCACATGGAAACTGTTAATTGATTAAACTTCCATTGTGCTTTGCTTGGACACTTCTTGTGGGCAAACAAAGCCTTTTCTACTCCTCCAGTCCATCTGCCTGGTTCATTAAAGGGTGGTTTATCCAAGGTATTTGAAGCTGGACCACATCATGCCCAGATCTGGTTTCTCAGCCTCTCCCCAAATTGTTGTAGAAAATAAAAAGAAAGCAGGCGGGTAGGCTGGGGGCGCGCGGCAGAAGGACGCACAGCAGGCAGTCTGCAGTTCTCCAGTGGTTTATTATGCGGTGCAGTAGGGAAGCTCCGGGGAAGGAGAGACGGGGCGGAGAAGCAGGGACGGGCGCGGGGTCTGGAGCTCCGGAGGCTGCAAGCTGTCAGCGGCAGTTGGTGTCGGGCAGCAAGGTGTCCCGGTGAGCAGGACAAAATGGCCGTTGAGCACAGGGTTTGGGGGGGGGGGGTGGTTTGGGGGGGGGTGGGGGGGGGGGTTTTGGGGGGGGGTTTTGGGGTTTGGGGGCACAGGATCCCTGAATGGAAGGGTTGGGGAAGAGACCTTAAAGCTCATCTCATTCCAACCCCAGACCTTCCATTATCCCAGGCTGCTCCAAGCCTTGGCCTTGGACACTGCCAGGGATCCAGGGGCAGCCACAGCTTCTCTGGGCACCCTGTGCCAGGGACTCACCACCCTCACAGGGAACAATTCTTCCCAATATCCCATCTCTCCCTGCCCTCTGGCAGTGGGAAGCCATTCCCCTTGTCCTGTTCCTCCATCCCTTGTCCAAAGTCCCTCTCCAGCTCTCCTGGAGCTCCTTTAGGCACCAGAAGGTCTCCTTGAAGCTTCTTTTCTCCAGGCTGGACACCCCCAGCTCTCGCAGCACCCCACAGAGATGATCCAGATCCCCGATCACCACAAATGGTGACATTTCCAACAGCCTTTCCCTGCAGGCTCAGCCATCCCTGCCGAGCAGCCTCCCAGCCCTGCCTTTCCCCATCTCCCCCTTGGACTGGAAAAGCAATCCATAGCTTTCCCCAGCCCCCTGCACACCTCAAGGCACTCCTTTCCCCGCAGCCGCCGGGAGGTGATTGTGACACCTGGTGTGGCTGAGTGAGTTTTTAAGCGGAAATCTGTTCCATGGCGTGGAATTCCCAAGGCTCCTCTGGCCGAAGGAGACAATCCCAACCCAAGCTCATGAAAGACTAATGGGAGCTGCAGGCAGCCACCAACCCCGCGGCAGCTCCGTGTGCCGCCGGGGAGAGGCGGATGGAGCGCTATAAAAGCTTTATGAGTGACAAACTTGCCAAATTGCTCTTTAAACAAGGAAGCAAATGGGGAGACCATCTGCATCAGATTGAAACTGCTCATAATCCTGTCACTTGTGCCAGCATGGTGTGTTTAAGCTCTCGAGCTGGCACGTGCCCAAGAGACACAGAGATTTGTAGGTTTTGCCGCAACGTTCCCCTGCTCCCCGACGGGATCTGAGCCCCCTTTGCCATTTCTGTGGATTTCTGATGGAACAGGCAGCTTTCCCCCTTCCTTCACCCCAGAGTGAGCCCTGGCTGTGCTTTGGGCTCTGGAGACTCACACTGAGAACCCCCAACCCCTCAATCACTGCTCACTGTCTCCCCACACTGCTCCATGCTGTGCTCCTGCCCTGCCTCATCTCCAGTACCAAACACACCACCCCACACCTATTCCCCCTCAGCAAACCCCCAGCAGGCCAGCAGTGCTGCTGTCCTGGCTGTGAAGATGAGAACAAGAGACATTCAAATGAATGTGTGAGGTCACGAGACGAGCCTGATCGCATCTTTCCTGGTGCTGCACTGGAGTGACTTTCCCTCCCCTACTCCTCCAGCCCAGGACTCCTCACCAGCCACAGGATCCTCTTCACCTCTGGAAATTAGTACAAGCATGAAAAAGACTGGAGGGAAAGGCAAACCACAGCCTCCCCTGCTCGTGTAGATCTTTATCTCCTCTCTTCACAGGCAGCTTTGAAAGACAACTGAAACAAGTTACTGATAATTAGCTCGAAAGACACACAAGCAATTGTGCTTTATCGTGTACAAGCTCTTTGATAATAGGCCAGGCCTTGTGCCATGAATTGCTAATTGATTCTTTCTTAGCAAAATGTTTTGCTTAATTAAAGGGTGTACTGATTTATAAACACCTCCCTAAATATTATTCACTTTTGCATCTGCTGAAAAGAGCTCAGGCTGTTCCTGCACTCCAGCCTTCCCTTTCAAATTATTCCATTATACCCAGCCACGCTCTTTCAATACTGATTGTGACAGATTGAGGAATTATTAAATCATAAATACCAAGAGGAAAAGCCAGTGATACACTTAATGGGAACCGTTCTCACAGCCCCCAAATATTTCAAATCATGACAAAACCAGAAGGAGAAAGGGAGGCAAAACTGAAGCTCTGGGCCCAGCTCTGTTCTCCTTCATGTTGAAGCAAATCATGACCCAGAGCTCAGCCTGGTGCAAAAGCAGAGGAAGGATTTGTCTCATTTTTCCTGCAAGATTGCTGACACTCAACTCAGGTCACACCTGGCTCTGCTGCCTCTCATGGTGTTTGCATGGGGGTCACCCACAGTTCAGTCTCTGGCCCTGCACACTCCAGGATGTGCTTTTAAACCCATTTTTTCTTCTCAGTGGATTCTGTCGAGTCTTTTCCCCTGCAGTTACCCCGTCCAGGTCTATGCTGTGCTGCAGAGGAATGGAATCCATGGGTGGTGTTCCATAGGACCTGTCTGTCCCCGGGGGGCTTTAACCTGGGGCTGGGGGCAGCAGGAACCTGGTCAAGAGGTTGTAGCCCAACTCAGAGTGTTTGGGATACCTGGAAGAACAAACCTGGAGCAGGGGGAAGTGGAGAGATGGAGTTTGTGAGGAATCCAGGGCCGGGCAGCTGGCTCAGAGGTGTGGGGAACTTGGTGGGGAAGGTTTGGCAGGTTTGATCCAGAGGATCTCTGGACACTGTGGGGTTTTGGGGAGCTTGGCTGTGCAGGGAAGCCCAGGCAAGGAAAGAGCAAAGCTGCTCCAGCCCAGGATCGCCAGCGGGTTCAGCTCCAAGGCAGATCACAAGGTGATGATGGGATCAGTTTGCTTTTCCTGGAGCCCAGGAAGCACTGAGTGCCTGGGAGGACTGATCCTGTGCAGAATGAGCCAGGGATTGTCTCAGTGCAGCATCACCCTGTGCCTGCCCTGCTCTGCAGAGCGGCCCAGAGCAGGGACAGCACAGGGGCTCAGTGCTCACATCCCACAGAGCACAGCGCCTGGCCATGCTCCCAGCAGCTGTGAGAGGGTTGGGACCCTCGGAGAGCTGTGCCTGGGGGCTGCAGCCATGCCAGAGGTCTCTGCAGGGATTCCTGCTCCCTGCCTCCCTCCCACTCCATGGGGTCACCCCATCCCCATCCCCATCCCCATCCCCATAGCCCCATCCCCACCCCCTTGCACACCCTGTCCTCCCCATTTCCACGTGCTGGCCATAACACGGAGCTTCTATTTACTCAGGGCAAGTCGGTGATTTACTTTCCACCCCGTTTCACTTCCATTTCGAGCTGTATTACTGCGTGCTGCATAAATCCAGCGCGGAGTACCTGAGGAGCATCTGATGAGGCGCTGCCCTCTGGAATGCAGAGGTTATCGCTGTCAGCAGCTGGAAGCCTGTCAGCATTCAAATGGAAATTAATTGTCACCCAGCGTTCCTTCATCAGCCCAAACACCTCCTTCTCCTCGGTGTTTTCCCACCTCCTCCCTTTTCCTGATGTGTCGTGTGGCACTTGCTTGTTACAAGTCCTTGCTTTCAGTGGGGTGAGAGAGTCAAACTCACACGTTCGGTGGTAGGAAGGGGATTTGGGCTGAGGTTTTGGTGCAGACTGGAGGCTCTGATGGAGTGGATGGAGAGAGGCAGCTGGGAACCTTCCCAAGGCATTCCAGGAGCAGAAGGATGGGGCTGGGTGTCCCAGCTCTGGGGTGACACCAGGTGAGAGGCAGCTGGTCTGTTGGCACTTGGAGTTTGATCACCCACGAAATGAAGTGGGGCAGGTGATCAGCGAGCACGAGGGACTGCAGAGGACAGGAAACATCCACTCGTGTCCTGGGAAGCAGGGCTGCCTTTGGGCAGCAGCAGCATTTACACCCAGCAGGTTCATCCAGCACTCAGGGTGAGCCTGTCCTGACAACCAGCCCTAAACTCTTCTTGTACTCCAAACCAGGTTCCCCCCGTTATCCCTGCACTCTGCACCCTGCTTGTCTGCTCTAGAGCATCTTCCCAATGGATCCCCATCCCTGCTGGGAGTTTCACACCGAGGAGAAGCTCCTGCCTCCCCAGGTGAAGCTGCTCCACCATCAGGAATGTGTGCCCTAATTCCAGGCTGGCTGCTGGCTGCCTGCAGAGACATTAAGTATGCTGAGCACTGGATAACACACACTTCTCTGCATACATTTGCAGCTTGATAACATGATTCTGGTTGCTTGTCATCCTTAGCCTCTGATCCCTGGCTGGGGTGGCTGGGGATTGCTGTGCCCCAGTCAGGGCAGCAGTGCCAGGGACATGGCTGGATTTGGCCCCTTATGAACTGCAGGATAGCTGCTTGTGACTGAAATACCCAGTGTTTTCTGAAATAAGGAGAATAAAAGGTTAAGCTGCCACAGAGATTCATATTAATCTGTTCCAATTACAATATGCATAGCACTTCTCAAAAAGGATTTGAGGCTTCTCCCACACAGACTTAGATGTGTCCGCATGAAATATCAGTGTTTCAGGGCAGGATTTGCAAAAGCACCTCGAGGAAATGAGGCACCCACTTCTTATTGACTCTCATTGACTTCCCTGATTGCTTTTGAAAAATCCCATCCTTAATTATGGGTATTATGCCATAAGAAATGGTCTCCCTCATTACCACTGGCATGTCCTACATACTGACAGCACTCACAGCAGTCTAACAAATAAAATAAAATAAAATAAAATAAAACAAGATGCTGAGGCTGCAAACAGGAGAAATGCTCAGTTACTGGTGATGCCAGTCAGGCAAAGATTTTGGAAAGGTCCTTAAACCAGTCCCTGGAATGCTGCATTGGACTGGGAAATGCAGCTCAGGAGGTCCCAGCTGGACACCCCATGTCCAAGCACCTTTCTTTTCCCAAGGACCAACTCTCTGAAGGATGATTTAGGAGCCAAAGCACAATGCAGGGACTTGCTTGGCTCCAAACCAGTGGTCAGAGGGCTCCAGGTGAAGTTTGGGTTCCCTCTGGTGTTTTGTGAGGGTCACACTCAGGCTGAGCAAGCACCCAAAGCTGTTTATTCCCGTTGCCTGTCTGACTGCACTCCTGACCCTGCTCAGGTGCCAGCAGCAAGCCAGAGGGAAGCAGCGTTCCCAGAATGGGCTGTACCTGCAGGAATGCTTTGGGAAGAGCCCAGGATGATCTTCAGAAGGTCTGGGAGCCAGGAAGGTGCCAGGAGACAGCACAGGGCTGTCTGTTGTTGACACCATAACAAGTTCCTCCAGCCCCTTTCTCACCCCTGAAGTATTTCCCTCGTGCACTGAAAGGTTTTCACCTCCAGCTTGGTCCCCTCAGGCTCTCCAGGACCCTCCAGCACAACCTCCTATCCTGGGAATTCAGGATCTTTTGGACAAGATCCCAAGATATCTTACCCAAACACACACAGCTGTGTCCAGAGGTTCTCCTGCAATGACTGGGATAACAGGACATCCCAGAAACTCACTGGAAATCCCCAAAACATGGATGTTGGCCTTTCCACCCTAAAACCTTTACAGAAGCACCCTTTCCGTTCTTACTCACATCCAGCAGAGCCTGTTGCTTGAAGTACAAGCAGAGTGAGCAAATTTGAGCTGCTCTGGAAGTGACTCTTCCTCCTGCAAAGGTTGGCTTTTGCAGCATCAACTCGGAGAGGAAAAGCTGCAGGGGAAAAAAAAAAAGTTGGGGACAGGAAAATGAAATATATCTCAGCTTTCAGAATCCTTTCTCCTTCACAGCAGGGTTTAGCAGGCAGTCAGGCTGCAAGTACAACTCTGCTTATTTTTTGCTTTCAAACAGTGCCAAACCTTTAACTATTGATTGCATGCAAAGGTTCATTAGGGAGGGGAAGGGAGAAGTAGGTTTAGGGAGAAAGGCAGAAATCCCAGTTCATCTGCTTAGAGGCCTCTGCGGATTAATAGAATTAATTTGTCTTGTGGGGCATTAATTGAAGAATGTGCTGAGGTTAAGGACAAGGTCAGCTCTTCCCAGGGTAATGCCTCCTCCATAATTCACTTAGCAAGCCATCAGGACAGTGTGGGCAGAGTAATCATGAAGGATGTTCATGCTGCTCCCAGGATCTCAGGGAACACAACCTTGTGTTCTGGAGAAAGCTAGGTGGGAGTTGTGGGCAGGTGCCTGGCAGATGTTTTAGATGAGACATCTTGCAGCACTACCTGGTATTTCTCTAGGATCTGCAGCTCTGGATCAGGTCTGGGTGACACAGAGGGACAGTTCTGGGCCAGCTGGGGGTGTCAGGTCCCTCTGCCACACTGCACAGCCAGCCCTGTTCCAGGCAGCTGCCAATGCCACCCCTCACCCAAGAGGAGGCATCGATACAAACCAGCTCAGGAATTGTTCCCAGCCTGTGTTATTCCACCAGAGCGACCCACAAGGGTTGGCTGCATGCTGGGAAGAAGGATTTGGCTGGGTTGGTTTGCTGGAGGGGAGGATGGAGAGGGCAGTGGGACAGCCTTTTAGGCTCCCCCAGGCTGGGTGGGCAGGGGTGGGGACTCCAGGGAAGGGGACTCTAGGGGTGGGGACTCCAGTACCTCCCCAGCACATCCTCAGCAGCTGGAATTTCCCCTGCAGCCTCCCCTGCCTGTCTCAGGTGAGGCCAGGGCAGGTGTCCCACCCAGCAGAGGGACAGGTCCAGGTGGGGAAAGGTGAGAAAGGGACAAGCAGCTGAGGCAGGCTGGGCTGAGGTTCTGTGGTGTCAGAGGAGAAATGCAGAGCAGGGAGGGCTGTCACTGTGTGCCTGAGCACTGTCCCTATGGTGGCAGGCACTCGGGATCCTGCAGCTCCTCCTCTGCTCACACACAAGTGGCCCAGCTTGGAGAATTTGACCTGCTGGGGGTTATTTGTCAGTGGGCAGGAAGAATCTGCCAGCAGCTCCTTCTGCACCCTGGGACTGCAGCCAGGGGGGATGAATGGTGCCCATGAAACCCTGCCAGACCCCTCTGGGCACCACTGCAGCACATCAGGCACAAGCTGGGGCTGATTCCATGCACTGCTCATCCCCTGTTGTTCTTCAGCAGCATCTAAACCCAGGCACAAGGTTTTAAACACCAGGACGGTTTTCCTGTGAGATCAATCAAATATTAGAGCAGGAGATCAGTATGGAGAGACTTAAAAGTAAACCTGATCCACCTGGTCCCTTTTCAGCCCAGTCTGGGGTCAGAGATCTCCAAAGGTTCATTTTAACCCAAGTTTCTCTGTAAGCTACAAAAACCAGAGCCCAGCATGGCAGAGAAGCAGAACAAGGCAGAGAGGCACAGACAGCTCTGCCCTAGGATTTCTTCATCTCCAGAGCTGCCCCAGGGGCAGAGGGGAAAAGGGATTTTTTTTTCAGGCTCTTTAAGCCAAAGAGGTCTTAAACTCCTGGTATTGCTGTTGGTTATTCTCTTCTCAAGAGCCCCCAGGGCAAATATCCAGGGAATGCACCCAGCTCTGCTCTATTAATGAGCCCTGAGAAGATCAGAGATGATGGCACAAGACAAAGGCTCTGTTTTGCACTCCTTAAAAGCTTAAGAGAAATGAAAACCTACACAAGAAACCACGTGAGGCCACTTTGACTGAGGGTGGAGAGCCAGGCACAGAGAGGAGATTTGGTGCCAGGCTTAAATGTCTCTTTGTGCCCACATTTCACCTCCCTCCTTTGGATGCACGATGACAGAATTGCACTCCAGACAGTGCTCTTCTGAAGCAGCACAGACTATATTGGTTTGAATTTACTTCTTTTTGTTTGCTTTTTCCTTCCTTGTTTGCTATTTCAGATGTTATTACCTACCCAGTGTTTAGATTAGTGCTGTCTCCAGGTTTCTGAGAGTGACAGAGTGGAGTGTTTGGGTTGTCAGGGGATCCATCCACCTTCCACAGGACACAGGAGATGGGCTGGGAGCAGCCACAGGCAGGGTGTGAGGTTGGCTGGGTGCCCAGGGAGGCTCCAGGGCGCCCCAAAGCATCATCTCAGCTGTTTTTGCTGTCACAGGTGCTGAAGATGCTGCAGAACCCCTGACTAACAGGTATACAACAGCTGTGGGAAGCAGAAATCCACACCTGACCCACCTGGAACTGCAAAGTGCTGGGGTTTTACCAGCACTGCCTTTCCCCCTTCTGCACTGACCTGGACAAACCTCCCCACAGTCTGCCGGCTGTCCTGTTCAGCCAGGAGCTGATTGAGCTTGTGGAATTCTTGTAGCACATCTGTCAGTGTTCCCTCAGCCCTGCCAGCTGCTTTGGGAGAGCTGGCTGGGGTCTGGGCTGGCCCTGGTGACAGGGATGAGGGAAGAGTGCCAGCAGCACTGCTGCCAGTCATCCCTGTCCTCTGTGTTTAATGTCCTGCCCCTGAGGGCATCTGGAGTTTGTTCTCAGCCACTGCTGGAGGTTTTGGAGCCCAGGGGCTGTTTGTGGATGGGTTGTGCAACGTTCTTTTTCTGTGCTGCGGCTCCCTGCACGAGGTGAAAGAATCACTGGAGGCATTTCCCTGCCTCTGACAGAGATTTGGGTCCTGCCTGGCACCACCAGCAGCCCTGAGAGCCAGACAGAGCCTGGCACTGCCAGCCCTGGGTCTCCCTGTGCTCTTGGGCCCAACTTGCCATAGAATCATAAACCATGGAGACCCCTCGCTGCCAGGAGATGGGATTTGCACTTCCCTGGTGACAATGTGCTCATCTGGCCCAAGCTGTGCCCTTTCCTACCCCATCAGCTCTGCCCCCCTGCCCAACCCCCTGGGATCTCCCCCAGCCAGCAGCGGGACAATTCCCACAGATCTGAGCCATCTTCCTGGCCCCAGGAGCTGCACACAGAGAGCTTTAGATGGCAGAGACCCTTCAGATGCACCTCCAGGATCCTTGAGTCCAAGCTGTGCCTGATCCCTGCCTGTCCCCAGCCCAGAGCACTGAGTGCCATGGCCAGGCCTTCCTTGCACATCTCCAGGCATGGGGACTCCAAACCTCCCTGGGCAGCCCCTGCCAAAGTCTGACCACCCTTTCTATAAAAAAATTCTTCCTGCTGTCCAACCTGAGCCTCCCCTGGCCCAGCCTGAGGCTGTTCCCTCTCCTCCTGTCCCTCTTCCCTGGGAGCACAGCCTGACCCCCCCAGCTCTCCCCTCCTGTCAGCAGTTGTGCAGAGCCACAAGGTTCCCCTGAGCCTCTTTTTTCTCCAGGCTGAGCTCCTTTCCCAGCTCCCTCAGCCCCTCCTGGTGCTCCATTCCCTTCCCAGCTCCGTTGCCCTGTCCCCTTTCTTAGGGCAGCAACAACACAGGTGACAACATCCCCCAGGGACCTGGATGAGCAGCAGAGCAGGATTGACCAAATATGGCCCAGGGGGCAGAACCCCTCTGGAAATTTCAGTCATGAGCCACCTCTGCTGCTTCCCTCTGGGCTGTCCAGGCTCTGGTCAGAGCTGGTGATGGTCAGACTCAGGAGGAGCCACACTGCCCAGGAGCTGTCCTGAGCTGGGCCATGCCTCACCCAGGTGCAGTTCTGTCACCAGGAGTGTCATGGTCCTGCACAGCCCTGTCAGGATGCAGAATGGCTCAGAAAAGCAAAGCACAGCCGAGGAGGTGATTGTGATTAAACTTGGGCTTTGTGTCTTGCCATGCAAATGAATGCCCATTAGTCACCTTCACCCTGCTGGGCCTCACTGCAACCTCAACAACCCCCACTTGGCCTATTTTTAGAAGCACCACGATTTCCCAACCACTCTGCTCATGCTTTTTAGACCTGAACCCTGATTTTTGAGTGGTTGGAGTTGTCAGTGCTGCTCTCAGCCAGGTAAATGGGGGCAGACAGGAGAGAGGAGATGAGAAAGGAATGGAATTCACCGTGGACATTTCGGATGCAAATGACCACCTGCAAACAGATCAGAGCTGCAGAGTGTCTCATGAAGCTGGAGTGTGTTTTACAACGTGTCAGGAGCGTTTCAGACAGTTTTTTGCCAATGGGAGATCTCATAATTAAAGGTTAGCAAGAGTCTCTGCTCACTGCTCTGTCTGGGCTGGCATTGCCCACGAGGCACCTCCAGCAGCACTCCACTTCAAAGGGATGAGACTCACCTGGTATTTCAATATCAACGAGACATTAACTGATGGCAGCAAAAGGGCAGCCCCAGCCTATGAGGAAAAACCTGCTATTAATATTTTATTAGGTTTAGTTGTCTTAAATTTTTTTTTTTTCACTAAAATTGTTCAGGAGATAATTAAGTCTCATCAGTGCCTGGAGTGCTTAGAAACAGAGGAGAATTCAAATGACACCAAACCCATCTTCCTCTCTGCCTTAAATTCAGAGCAAGGATCATAATGAAAATGCATCAACCTGTGTTCTCCATTACTGTGCAGCAAAACAGTGCAGTAAAACAGCGCTTTTTTACTCTCCTCCAGGTGAAACCCCAAATGTCTTTTGCAGAAATCCTCACATGTGTCTCACATCTGGGGCCTGAGCTCTCAGATTGTGGCCCCACATGGCAGGAGGGATGTCCAGGTGCTGTGCATCCCTCAAAATCCAGTCAGCTCTCCCAAAAGCCATGCTGTGTTTTGGGCTGGGACTCCTGGAGGTGTGAGCCTCACCTTTAGGGAAGAGAGGGAAAAAGTCCTGCACGAGTCAGTGGACATAGGTGAGACAAAAGTGCCACTGACTCCTAATATTTAAATTCCACGAGGCATTTTTCCATGTTTTCCAGAACAGCTCATTATAATGTTAAAAAATGTATGCAATGCATGTAAGATTTTCTTATATAACTCATGCCAGCAGTGCAATGCCCATTACCACATTACCCACATTCTGCTGCTTCCCTTATTAACTTGTTATCCTTTATCTGTAATAAAGAGAAAATTGGTTCAATATTTACCTTGCCCAATATCACTCACGGCCTAATCTGTTATTTTTTTCACTCCCTCTTTGCTCCCAGATTGTTGGAGCTGATAATTCATCCATAAAATGCTGTCCATTTCATTAATCCAACAGGCCCAGGGAAGTGGAGTGGGGAATTCAAAAGGAGCCCACAGGTCTCCCTAATCCTGTAGGTGTGTGATAACAAATTCATGAAGCTGATCCCAAATTCAGGTGAGAGGAATATCAATGATGGCAGAGCAAACTGAGGGCTTGAAACCACAGACTTGAACTCCCCAAGGGTACCTTGGCGACTTCTTTCTAAGCTGGAAAAGGCTTGGGAGTGCAAAACTGGAAAAGGGTGAAAGAATGGAGTATGAGCAATGATTTTCTTTCAAAAACCACCAAACACCCTCCAGTCTGGAAATCAACATGCAGAGGCTCACTGCCAACCTGTGGAACACCCGTGGTGCTTAAAAAAACTCAAAGGCACTTTGCTTCATGAAAATACAGCTTTGTTCCCAGTTGTGTGTGCTGGCAGTGCCTCTCCTCCCAGAAGAACAAGGAAGAATCCCAGGAAAACCTGCTTTCTTTGGTGCTAAGTTGTCATAGCAGGAATTTTTTGCTTTGTTTGGACGTGGGGATGAAACATTTCCTGGAAGATAACGTGGTGATGCTGGCAGGAGCAGGGTGGATGGATGGTGGCACTGAGGGAGTGCAGGAGCTCCTTGGGAGTACAAACCATGTGGAGTAACTCCATGGAGCTGCAGGCTCGCCCTGGCTATGGACAGTCAGGTGGCTTTGGTGGCTGTCAGGTGAGGAGGAGGAGGAAAGACCTTCTCTAGCAAGTCCTGGTTCTTCTTCCAACAGAGAGCAAACCAGCAGGAACCTCTGAGGAAGCTGCTGGAGCAGGGGGAGCTTCCAGCTGGAGCCCAGCCCTGGAAACAGGGCAGTTTTCCTAGGGATTTCCAGACTTTGCACTGCTGCCTCCTCCCACTCCACACTCATCCTCTTCCCATTTCCCTATAAAGAGCCAACGAGTCCCAAAGGCACTGGAAGGGGCAGGAATTGACTTGGCACTGCTGAGTTAAGGGTTGGACTCAATGGTTGTGGAGGCTTTTTCCAAATTTAGTTATTCTCAGATTCTCTATAGCACAGCCCCATGCAGCACCTTTTCCTTTTTTTCCCTTGCAGAATATTGGGTAATCCTGAAGGAAATATGGTCTGTTTAATAACATGCCAATAATCTGGCCACCAGCACAGAGAAACTAGAACATGTTCCAGTTGGTGGAATGGACAGGGGAAAAAACAGGGCATTTTTCCTTATTCTAATGGAGCGTAGGGAGTACAACCCATTGTGCACTTTAAAAGCACCATTAAACCAACAAGTCTCAATGTTTGCATGGAATCTGAATATGCTGCAGAGCAACCAATGCCTGAGTGGTTGCAGAGTTTCTGATTAATCCACAGAATGAAAAAAAAAAAAAAGGAATAAAGGAAAAACTCTTTCCCCACTTGTGGCTGAATTAGTGGAGCTTTGCCAGCTTGAAGAGAAATTGGAGGCAGGAGGAGGTGGCACTCCATGAGTTTGTATTTTGTAGAATGCAGACCTAAAACCTGCGCTAGAAATTGCCCCATCAGTGACTATTCCTGCTAAAGAGCCCAGGATGGTGCAGCATTGTGAGATCTGTGCAGAAATACCGCGAGGGTCAATCCCAAACACAGCTCAGGCAGCCCCACTGCGAGCTGCGCTGGGAGAGAGAGTTTCTCGATGCAAATGATCATCGATTTCCTGACAAACCTGGAGAAAGTGCCAAGAATTAGGGCACATGCAGTAAATGAGGAGGTCAGTGCATAATCACGGCTTTCAAAAGAGGCTTCGGGAGGATTTCAGAGCCCTTGTTTGCTGATGACAGGCTAAAGATCGCTGATTATGCTGCGCAGTTCCCAGCTCTCCAGTTAAAAGAACAAAAGTGAGAAGTGGCTGACAAATGGGAAGAATAAAGCTGGAGTGAATTCTGTCCAGGGCCTGCTCTCCATCTCAACATGGAAATTCAGCCACCTCAGCAGAGGGAGAGACCTTCTGCCCTCCTGAAACCACACAGAAGAAGATGTTTCAGCCCCGTTTTAAACATGAGCTCCTGTGACATCTCCTGAGGAGACCTGGCCAGTGTTAGATTGGTGCTGATTTATTTAGCTAAATCCTGCAGCCCTCCAGGGATGGAGATTTCTTCTGTGCTGACCTGCTCTGAAAGCACAGCACCCTCCTGGTGAAAACTGAAGCACAGAATTCACTTTGGAAAAGACCTCCAAGAACATCGAGTCCAAACTTCTACAGATGTTTTTTCCCTGTTGTCAGTTCTGCACCTCCCAAACTGAAATTCAGTGTATGATGGAATCCCAGAGTGGTTTGGGCTGAAAGGGACCTTAAAGATCAGCTCATCTCACCCCTGCCCTGGGCAGGGACACCTTCCACTATCCCAGGCTGCTCCAAGCCCCATCCAAGTTGACCTTCGACACTTCCAGGGATCCAGGGGCAGCCACAGCTTCTCTGGGCACCCTGTGCCAGTGCTTTATATGCCATAGAATGCTTACATTATAGTCCTATTCCTTGCTCCCTAATGAACCCCTTCATTTTACTGTTTTTAACCCATTTAGCTCTGGTTTCTCTGTGTCTGGGGCCATGGAGGATGCACAGCAAAGCTTCTGAGAGCTGAACTCTCCTCACAACACCTGGGAACTGATCATGTTGAGAGGCTGCAAAACATCCCCACTATGTTTCTTTTACATTGCCCTTGTTTTGCTGAAATCACTCTTAAAACCCTCCCTCTTGCACTGGCTGCCTGCACTCAGACACTTCAGCTTTTTGAAATTACAAGCAGTTTACTCAGAGTGTGGCAGTTTGGGAAATCCAGATTGATTTGCATGCCTGGCGCTCACCAGGGGTGGTGCTGAGCACCTGGTTCAGAGGCAGAGCAGCCAGGGGGATGGAAGGAATCCCTGGGACAGGCAGAAATGGGGGAAAACCTTTGGGGTTTTGGGGTTTTTTTGGTTATTTTTTGGGTTGGTTTTTTTGGGGTTATTTGTTTTTTTACGGTCCCTCCATAAAATCTGTGTGGAAAACCTCTGAACTTGAGGTTCCCTAACAGATTCTTGTTGAACTATTTTCTCTTTTCACCTCTTTGATTCATATCCCTATTAACTGGTCTCCACTGTCCCTAAAGAGGAAACTACTGGGATACCAGTTATTTCCATGATTTTGGATGCCAGGAAGAGGTGATATCTGGGATATGATCTGTGCAAAGAGCCCTTGTGTTTTTTCCAGAGGTTTCAATGCTGCCCACCTGCCCTGCCCAGCTCCCACCTTGCCTCAGCAGCTGGAATTCCCAGCTCTCTCCCTGCCCTCTGCTTCCAGCTGGCATTTCTCCCTCCCTCATCCACTCACCACACAACCTGCTCGTCTGAGGGCACAGAAAACCACCAGCAATTGTGGTGTTTGCTTTCCACTGATTAAAAACCACTTTATTAGGCTGTTAACCTCCAGACCCTGGAGCTGCCTGGCCCCAGCTGCCTCGGGAAGCAAAAATCCCACGGAAAGCAAACTCCCTCTCCGGAGGCAGAGCAAGGCTGCACTTTATTAATAAAATCTTGGAGCTCTGGGTCGTTCCCCACCCACCCTGCAGGATTTATCACCACAGGGCTTCAGTCAGCACAAAGGACAGATCCCCTATTTTCAAATGGATAGGGGATCTATCCAAAACCTCTTCCCACACTGTATGGGATCCCAGGAGCACCGAGCCAGCTGTGGAGTTGGGGAGCTCATCAGGAGCTTTAATGCTTTCTGTATGCAGCAGAAAATGCCATTTGCAGAGCTTTCCCCCAGTTCCATCCACCTGCCTCTCCCAGCCATTCCTTTTGTCTCTTATTTATGGCTGTAATTTTGATGCACAGTTACTGTACATGAGCTGCTGTATATTTCTCTTATTTGCTTTGAAATTGCTCTTTCCAGCTCATCTCAACAATCATTTATTTGCCCACAAAATACCCAGGCCCTGAACTATTTCCTGGCAACCAGTTTTGCAGGGCCCAATCTTTTTTTCTTTTTTTTTTTTTCTGTAATGGTGTAGAAACATCCTTTATTATTGCACTTCAATGCTTATTAACAATTCATGGAATCTTAAGAGGCTGAAAAAAACAGGTTCTGGAGCTAAATATTTCTAGAGAGTGTCTTAGCCCAGAGCCCTTCCCTGCAAGTGCAGGATTCAAAGTGGAGGAGAGCATGGCTCCAAGCTGGTATTTTCAGGGTAATTGCATTTTCTAATTAACAGTATATTTAATCCATGCACAAAAGCAAGTGACACAGCTGCTCAGGGGCTGCTGTAATGGGCTAAAAATAATTTTGCAGTTTTTCCTTTGTTTTACCAGCCTTTACATCATGGCCACTGGCAGCTGCGATGATGAACCTCCTGACCCTAAAGCATGGGGTTCCTGTGGTTAGCACCTTCAGCACGAGCATGGGCCATTCTGAGTCCTCACCCAGCAAATTCTGGTCACACTGGGGTTGTGTTTAGGCTCAGTGACACATGAACACCCTCAGGAGAGGATTTCCCCCTCCTGGAGCACAGACAAGGGTGGTTGAAGCAGGGAAAGGCAGTGACAACCTCTGCAGCCACTGCTCAGGGCACTGACTCCGGGGCTCCCTGTGGCAGAGAGTGTCCAGAGAGCAGGTTTTTGGGATGATCTCCCCATTCCTGGGCACTGAGGAATGTTCCTTTTCTGCTCAATTTCACAGAGTTCCAGTGTCTGGGTAAACAGCAGGAAGAGAACTGTTTATGGGGTAAAATCCTCTTGTGCCGAGAGCTCAGCAAGTCCCCAGTGCCTGTTTGTGCAGCAGAGAGAGAGCAAATCACAGAAACACAGAATGTCCTGAGCTGGAAGGACCCACAAGGATCATTGATCCAGCCCCTGTCCCTGCCCAGACACCCCAACAATCCCACCTGTGCATCCCTGGCAGTGCTGTCCAAACACTCCTGGAGCTCTGGCAGCCTCAGGCTGTGCCCATTGCCTGGGGAGCCTGGGCAGTGCCAGCACCCTCTGGGGGAAGAACCTTTCCTGATCTCCAGCCTAAACTCCTCTTTCCCAGCTCCAGCCATTCCCAGGGAGCAGAGATCACAGCTGTCCCTCCACTGCCCCTCAGGACGAAGCTGCAAACTGAGCTCTCCCCTCACTATCACCACCTCTAAGTGAGCAGCATTTACAATTTCAGTGCTTCCCCAGCACCAGCTGAGCCTCTCCAAGCAGCAGCAGCTGCTCTCTGAGCTCTGCCACCAGCAGCAGCAGTGAGATGCTGTGATACAGAGGCCTCTGGGGCTCTGACACTTCCTTGTCCTCTCTTGAACAGCCGATCAATTTGGAGACTCTCCCCGGGGGTCCTGCTTTATCTTGATCTCTTCTTTCTTTCCTTGTAGCACAGGGTTCACACACATCCCTCCCAGCACAGGAAACACGTTTAGCTCCAGCAGAACATTTTTAGTGTCAACTGCAAGCAGTGACACCGAGGGTTCAGTATCACAGGAGGAGACTGAGAGCAGGGGAAATCCTTGTTGGCTTCCCATGGCTGTGATGCAATGCCAACTCCAGAACATCCCCGGCAAGAGATGCTGTACAGTGACACAGGCAAAGGAAAGAAGGAAGATTTCTGGTGGTTTTAGCCCCAGGAGGAGTCACCAGAATGCTGTTGTGGGAGGCCAGAAGGGATGGTTTGAGCTCATCTGCCCCTCCTGTGTGTGACAAACACCAGTGTTATTGTTTCTCCAGCATAAGGGAGGAAAAATAGCAGCATTTCTGAGTTCAGCACTGGGAGAGGTGGGAATCCCCAGAGAGGGAGCAGAGCAGGGAGCAGGATGGGCAGGAAGAGGTGTGGAGGCTGTGGGAAGGATGGTGAAATTGGTGCTGCTGCAGGATGGCATCCTGAGGAGATGACCCTGGGAGCACAGGTGAGGTGGGAAAGTTGCCACCAGAGGTCTTTGGGGTGGGTAGAGCTCTGAAAGCTGACAAGAGTGACTAGCTGGCCTGCCAGAGTCCCTGCAGACAGCCTGGTGGGCTTCAAACTCCGTGCTCTGGATGATCTGAGGCACTCAGCTGTCCTGTGCTTAGTGCTTCAGCTGGGGCAGGAGAAATCCCAAGGAATTCCTGGCCATTCCTTGTGGCTCCTGCCATTCCTCTGTCCATCCCAGGGGCCTGGGGGATTTGAGGCAATCCCACAATGGGGTGAGGGCTCTGTGCAGGGCTGTGGGGGACTCTGCCTTGTGCTGAGCCCTTCCCAGGGGGGTTCATCCTCACAGAATTGGCGCTGCCTGTGGCACTCTGAGCACCAGCTAGTGCTGCCACACCAACTCCAATAATCCTCACTCAGGTCAGTGGCCACTGCAGCTGAGCCCAAGTGGCCTGGACAGAGGTAGGAATGGCCACCACGATGAGCATGAGTGGCTTAGAGAGGGGACAGAGCCATGGGGTGCTGGTCATGCCCCAGCTGATATAGGGAGCAGATGGCATTTTGCCAATACAGTTTCATTTGTGTTTGATGTTGGCTTGAAGCAACTGGTTTTGAAAAAGATGCTGGATGCCTTCAATGGCAAATGTTCTGGCAGTGATTAGAGAAGACAGACTTGGAGGAGATGCCAAGCTCCCCACTGATTTTCCTCTCCTGGTAGATCTTGTGAAGAGACAGGGTGGTCCCCACAGAGCTGTTCCCAGCAGCCTGAGCCCAAGTTGCAGCAGTGCCACACTGGAGCTGTCCTTGTCCTTGTCCTTGTCCCCCTGAGAGCAGTCACTGTCCCAAGCTCAGAGTGAGCCTTTGCTCCAGACATCCCATGGTAACTGCTGGGAGGCCAAAGTGTGGCTGGGAAGGGAAAGCAGAAGATCCCGAAGGTATTCACAGCAATTTTCAGAACCAAAATAATTTTATTTGTGAGCTGGAACAATTCAAACTTTGAATATTTATAAAAAAGCTTTTTAAATGCCTTTTTTTATTACAAAGTTCCTGTTAGTGGCAGAGAAGGGGATTTATTAAAAAATAAATGAGATTATTGCTTGGCTTAGGTGTGTAACAGAGTTGCTGTCACAGCGTTTGTCATGCTGAGACCAAAGCTCCAAGGGTGACTCTTCTTGCAGCTGCCAAGAGCTTGACCCCTCAGCCCCTGGATGTGCTGGAGCCCCGTGGGCTGCTGTGGACAGACTGTTTACAGGCTGATCCAGCATGTAACCATCCTTCTCCCTCCCAGGAGCTGTGCCTGGCTCCACTCTGGTTTGTTTGCCCATTTCTCTGGTGAGGAACCAAAATAAACAATCGACAGTCAGACAGACTGGTGCTTTGCTCTCTTTTCAGGCTGTTAGCAAGAACCACCAAAGCCTCCCTCCTTGCTTTTGTCTTCTGCAGATACCACTTGTCACGGAACAGGCCTTTCATCCCAATAGGACTTTTAACTTCAAATGTGTCAGATCTTTAAAGAACTGGAAAACATTAACAGGCAGGGAGAAACTTTATTCTAATTTGTCAGATGTGAGAGCAAAAGGAGGATGCAGCCGTTTCAATGAGCAGAGGCTGGTTTTGGGTGGAGACTCCTGCTCCTAAAGGATCGCTGGGCTGTTTCTCCCTAAGAGTTCTCTGAGGCACAGGGTGCCCAGAGAAGCTGCCCCATCCCTGGATGGACAGGGGTGGAGGTTGGACAGGGCTTGGAGCAACCTGGGATAGGGGGAGGTGTTCCTGATCATGGGAGGGAATGGAAGTGGATAATCTTTGAGGTCCCTTCCAACCCAGCCCAGCCTGGCATTCCCACTGCCACGATCCACTGTCAAACCCAGCCTGGTCACAGCCATTCCTGCCAAGGAGAAGCCACACTGTGTTGCTGTACCAATATCCCTGCACGGGGTGTGTTTGAACCTCCCATGGCTTTGCTGTTGATATTCCCCACTGCAGTGCAACCCAGAGCCTGGAATGACTCTGTCCCAGTGGACAGAGCTGCTGCTGCTCCAGCTAACGAGTCTGGAGTCATTAACACCGTGGGGAGGTAACAGCCACCCTGCAAAGGAGGCTCTTTCTTGTGCCTGCTCCAAAGCCAACTTCTGAAGTTGTTCTGTGACTGTTGTTTGTTTACCCAAAGCTGAAAAGGCTCTTTGATGTAGCCATATGCCGTATGGAATTAAGGATCCTTAATCAAAAACCAGAAGGAAATTATTATTTACTGCTTTGTTCTGAAGTTGAAGTGGAGAGGCATCTTAGGCATGAGCTGAAGAGCCAACTCGAGCTCTGGTGTTCTTTCAGCTTTACCAAAATTGGCCCAGCACGGTGCCTGGCTCACGGTGGGGAATCCCAAATCCTGAGGAACAGTCTCCTTTTGGAGAGACAGGCAGCTGGGGAGAGATTTTGCAGTGGTGTGTTAGACCCTGATGATATGAGTTAGAGCTGTGCTGAGCTGGGGGATAAAAAGAATGATGGGGAAAGAAGATATTTTTCTGAATTTTCTTCCCTCTGAAAGATTTGGGCATTGAATACAGAGCCCTTGCACTAGAATGTAACTGGAGATGTTTAACTCCTGGCTCTTTCCATACTCACAGGCAAGGCAGTTATTACTGGGCTGAGTCTTTCTCTACTTATCACTCTGTTTGAAGTCACATCACCTGGAGTCAAGAGAATGTCTCAATTTTCATTTTTGTAATATTTTACTCCCTGTCATTGCACAAAATGTTTGAAATATAACAGTAAATGGAGGTTAGGAGGAGAGTAGGCAAATAAAAACCTGCCTGCCAATGTATGCTAAGAGGGACCCAAAGCATATTGTAATTTTTAAATCACTCATCATTTGAAGGGGAGGAAGAACTGATTCATGATTTTTGGATGCTCAGGACTGGCAAGAGCATCATTAATCTCCTGTCTCCTTTATGCCTCTGCAGAGCTGTATTAATAAGGCAGCATTTACCCATTGTACACTGTGAGTGCTTTGGGCACTCGTGGGGCCTGATGGAGAAGGATCCTCACAGCCTCCAATTAGGCTCTAATACAACCCAAATGACAAACCCTCTTGTTATTGCCAGTTCCAGGCTGCTCTTCATTTGCATTTTCAGTGACAGAAACACGAGTGAACATCTACACTCCAAGGCAGTGAGCAGCCACATTTGAAACTCTACGAGGGACTCATTTTAATAAGTCAAGTTTCTCAAAGCAAAATTATCATAATGAGTGAGGAGCAAGGTGAGTGTAATTGGAGTGACGTGAAATGCAGAAAACTAATTAATTTTCTCCTGCAAGGTCTGGGAAAGGTCACAGAAAGGCAACACAGATCGTGGTAGAGGATGCAAAATGCTGTAAATACTTATGGCTTCCAGAAATCCCTGATTTATTCCAGAACATTAAAGTGTTCTGGCTTTGGAGTGGCAGCAACGTGTCTAAGAGGTTGCTGTGGTTTGAATACAAAGCACATCCCAGCTCGTGGATGGGAGTGGTTTGGGACTACATGGAGGAGCACAGGCAATAGAGGGGGTGGGAGGAGGGTTGGCCATGGGCTATGGTGTGTTTAATTTTAATTTCCAGCCTGGCCCAGGTCAGTGGGATGGGCAGTCGTTACAGCTGATGGCTCTTAGAAGCCTGTGTGGCACCAGGAGGTGGCTCCAGCCTGGTGGCCAAGTGTCCTTCCATCAAGACCACCTCCTGCTCTGGCAGCCCCTGGCTCTCAGGTGTGTCCCCTGGCTCTCAGGTGTGTCCCCTGGCTCTGGAGGGAATCCATGGAGCAGAGGGAGCTGGGCTGGGGGGCTTGGACAGCACAGCTCCGTGGTTCCCTGCAGCCAGGGCTGGTGCTGCAGCTGAGCTGCTCCAGGAGCTGCTGGAACATCATTCATCCCTGCTGTGAGCACAGCAATCCCTGCTGCCCTGCAGGGGAGCAGCACTCCCAGATTCCAGCTGCAGCAGTTGGGTTTCTGTTCCTGCCAGGACGTTCTGGTGGTCACTGCCTGCTGAGCTCCCTGGGACACCTCCTGAGAGCTGGGCTTGGGCAGGGATGGCTGGGAGGTGCCAGCAGCACCAGATATCAACACCCTGCTCCTCACACAGCCCTGCAGGTGCTCCTGTGCCCTCCAGGAGCTGGGATGGGGCTTTCCTGGACAAGTCTGGCTTTCTCCCAGCTGGCTGCACCTCCCTGAGGAGTCAGGACATGATGTCATGGGTGTTTGATGGCTCATGCATGACACACTCTGAGAGCCACAGAGCAGGGGAGATGAGAACATCTGGCTGTGGAGGCACACAGAGACTGCTTTGGGCTTAGGGATGAGGCTGCTGGGCAGAGGGAGATGTCCATCATGGTTTGGTAGCAAGGAGTAGCAGCTGAGAACACAGATTGCTGCCTTTCCCCTGGACCATCTCAGTTAACATTTCTCTCCAGTCTAATTTAGCAGCTCCATGGAAACTTCTCCCAAGTCCTTCAGTGCCTGATGTGTCTGTGGACTGCCTGGGACTCCCAGAACCATGGTGTGCTCAGGCCATGGGCTGAGCAGGCTGATGAAATGGTTTGGAATTGGGCCACTCACCCTCCTGATGCCAAAATCCTCCTATGAAACCAAACCCCTACAAACCCAGCCCTCAGATCCCTCTGGCCAGGTCTCCATTTCCATCATCTCTGCACCTTGCAAAGCTGAACCTGCCTTTGGTGCCTGAGGCACTGAGGGCCCAGCTGGAAAACACCTCTGGACTCTCCCTGTGCACACACTGAAATCTGCACTGGAGGAGATTTTGGAGAGCTGTCAGAGCGAGAGGAATTGTGCACACATTTTTTGCTGCCAGTTCAGAGGAATTTCAGAGGCAATAGAAGACAAGCAGAGCTCCTTGCTCTCTGTGTCACACATGTGTCACCTTGGTCCCAGCACTGGATAAATGTCTCTTGGTGCTTGTGAGCATGTGAGTGTGAGACAGCATCAAACCAAATATTTCCCTAAGATCACACACTGAATTTTATTACCCTGAATTTCCCTAGAAGGACACTCATCCCTAGGAAAGATTGCTTGCTCACAATGTTAAATTCATGTGGCTCCAGCGAGAGAATAACAAGGCACTTGACATCTCCCAGCTTCAGAATAACTTTGGAGCATCTGTTTTCACTCATTTAATTTCTCTGTCCCAGAGGGGACCCAGCCAAATGGCCAAGCTTGCCTGTGCTCAGGGCTGACATGATGTGATCTGAAGAGGAGCTGTGTGTGAGTTCTGTGCTGCTGCTGAAGTTGGATTCATTAGCCAGTTTCCCCCCAGAGTTTTCAGAAAGTTTCTGCTGTGTTTGAAGGATAATTGCCATCCCTTGGTCTCAAGGGAGGGAGAAACAAAGGACTTTGTGTTCCCCTTTTGATTCAAACTCAAAGAGTGACAGAGGCACGGGGAAATAGCAGGTCCAGGGAATTCTTCAGTAGCATGTTAATGGCTCTGCACTGGAAATAATGCATGGGGTACCACAGGGAGCCTGGCTGGGGAGGGAGGGGACAGTGAGGACTGCCAGCTCCTCTTCTGGAAAACATGTCCCTGTACTTGTTCCTCCCTGGGGAATGTGGGGACGTGTGACTGGCAGCCAAGTTTTCCAGAGCGATGGTTTTGAAGGTATTTCTCTGTGTACTGCCAGAGATATACACACCTGAATTCCTCTGGCATCCTCCTGCCATCACATCTCTCCCTGCAGCCTGCACAGCCCCAGGTGTTGAGCTCAGCCCCCACCTAGCGAGTCTCAATGACTTGCAAAGGTCACAAAACACCCAGAGAGAGCCCATTGCCATTTTACAGTGTCCTGCTGCTCTCACTCTTGCTCAGGCCAACGCCTCGATGGCACTGATGGCATCTCTGCTGTGGCCTTTTGGTGTCTCCAGCTGTGCTTTCCCTTCCAGCTGCAGTCCTGGAGGAGCAGGGATCCTCCCCACCCTGAGCTGGGCACTGACCCAGCTGTGCCCTCTCCTCCTGGAGCCTCACAGGAGCCAATTCCAATCCCTCTGCTCCCAATTTCCAGCTCTTCCAGCCTCACCCCTGCTGTCCCTGGTGTGTGCAGGGATGAGGTGATCTGGGTTATCCCAAGGCTGCTGCCCAGCTCAGCTCTCCTGCAAGGCTCTCCCAGCTGCTGGGGCTGGCTGCAAATGCCCATTTCATGCCCAAAAGCTCTGCTGCCTTTCAGATGAAGCTGGTGTGGAATTCTGGGTTCTTTTCCTTGGTTCCCTCCCAAGGAAAGGCTCACAGGGCTGTTCCCAAACACATCCAGTGAGGAGCTGAATGTGGTTTCCAGCTCTGCATCATGACAAACCCAAAATGAAAAGATTGGAAGAATCTTACACTCTCCAGTAATTAAAAAGATGAGAAGAAGTCCCTAGAGAAGGATGATTTAGATGCCTGAGGAGCTGCATTTCTCTTCTTACCACTACCATAAATATTTTCTATTTCATTCCAGTTGAGAATTCCATCATGATTATTTAATGATGACACTCTAACAAGATTCAATAACTAGTTTTCCTCTTTTTAAAAAAAAAAGGTGAGAATTTTGCTAAAATCTTTTCATGACTAACACAGGAACTGTCTCCAGTACAACTTCAAACATGTCAAAGTTCTGTTTTAGAGTTGCCTAATGGATTTCTTAAGCACTGCAAGTGACATTGGATCACATAGGAATGTCTTTAATGGCAAATATTATGGATTTCTCTGAAATATTTAAAGGCACTAAACATTCTGTGGTTTAAATCCTACTTCCAGTAAACAACTGCTCATATTTAAACATCCCAATTCGTGTTTGGTGCATCCCTTGGGTCTGTTGAGTGTCTGCTGCTGAGTTTTATCCATGGGCAGAAGTACACATTTCCTGAGCATCCCAACTCCCTCTGTTCTTAGAGATTCCATCTGCCTCCACCACCCTGCCAGGGACCAGCCTGGAGAGAGGATGGCTAATCCATCAGGTCTCAGTTTGTTACTTGAAAGATTCAGATTTTACCACATAAGAATGTCCACTGAGATGGTGGATGCTATGGAGAAAGGTGTAGGTGATGAAAACTTGTAATGGAAGATGGAGAACTTCACCATTTGGGGTTTCTGCTTGGAGCAGAAAAGCACTGAAAACACTATTTTTTCCATAAAAAAACTGGGTTCAAACCTAAATATTTTCTTTTGGCTCCCATAAAGAGGCTTGTGAGAGGAGCTGCTTTTCTCCCCAGAACAGCCACATCCTTCATTTGTCTGAACCACAAGACCCAAGGAAATGTGTGCTGGAAGAAGTTGTTCAAAATTCCACTGGAGCAGCTGCCTCAGGTGCTCGGGAGAACTGCAGGATCCAGGTGAAAACAAAGTTCAAAGCCTTCAGCTGCCCTGGCTGCCCATTCCTCAGAGCAAATCCCTGCTCCTGCTGGATCCTGAATAATGAGTCTTTCAGCCAGGGCTGGGGGGCACTGAGGCATCTCAGCCCTCCCTGCAGGCAGTGCAGGGGAGCTGATGTGGACCTCACACCTGAGCCCACACACCAAAACTGGGGAGGAATTCCTACGGCCCAGCACAAGCCACAGCCCACTTCCTCTCCTCTGGGACTCCAGGAGCCCTGGAAGGATCTCCCAGTTTGGAACAGGCAGAGCCACACAGCTCTTCCAGAGCTTTTTGTGCATCTCTTTGTTCATGGGAATGTATTCCAGCTGCAGGGGTGTCAAAATACCTCATTCCAACATCAAAATACCTCATTCCAACATCAAAATACCTCATTCCAACATCAAATGCGTGTGTTTTGCTGCTTAAAATAGACGTTCAAGGCAGGCACTCTGCGGATTTGAAAAGCCAGTGGCTCATCCTCCCTCTCCCTCCCCAAGCAGGGAGTCCAGAGGGAGATGGTTCCATCCATACCAGCAAATTCCAGAGCTTGGGAGTTCATGGAATATCCTGAGCTGGAAGGAACCCACAGGATCATCCAGTCCAACCCCTGTCCCTGCACAGACACCCCAACAATGCCACCCTGTGCATCCCTGGCAGTGCTGTCCAAAAATCCCTGGAGCTCTGGCAGCCTCAGGCTGTGCCCATTGCCTGGGAACCCCATTCCAATCCTACAGGAATGTCTGCTCTGCTCCCTGAGCCAGGCAAGGCTCCTGAGCTCTGTTCCTCAGGGCTGCACCCTCCAGGCTCAGCCCATCCCTTTGTGGTGCCCCTGGCCCAGCACCACACCCAGAAGGCACACAGGGAATCTTGCACCATTCCCAGCAAAAAAAAAAAAGCCAGGAACAGACACCGAGGATGTGCCCTTGTCACAGCAGGTAATTTCAAAGGCTTCCTGTTCAGCTCTGATTGGGAATGAAGCCAAGTTGGAGGATGCTGAAATCCCTGGTGAGTTTGGACTCCTGAGCTCTGCACAGCCCTGGGGCTGCACAGCAATGCATGGAACATGAAGGAATTTTAAATTGCAGTCACTCATCCCTTGCATTAAAGCTGCTCTTCCTGCCTGCTGCTCCCTTGCATCTGCAAGGGTTTCCCTCAGGTTCCACAGGACAAATAAGGAATTAATTTCTGATGGCTAAAATCTAGCTGAGCCTTGATTTCCCCTCCTATTCAGACGTGGATAAATCCTCTTTCCCTTCCCTTCCCTTCCCTTCCCTTCCCTTCCCTTCCCTTCCCTCTCCAGTTTTTGCACTTTCTCAGCAAAATTTTAAAAATATTTTTAAGATTTTTTAAATAAAACCATTTTTAACTGATTGCCAAGATTCCCCAGGGAAGCTGGGGAATGAGCCAAAGGAGGAACCACCCTTGTCTCCAGCACAGTGAATTTGGCTACCTGTGGTACTTCACCAAGGCTGGACTTGCACAGAAACAACCACATTCATACCAGGTGTTAGAATGCATGGTTAGAATTATTTTGCATTTCAGTTAATGCTGTTATTTTTATCAGTCTTGATTTCTATCAGGCTCTGCAGTGCAAGTGTCCACAGCCAGAGCAAGTCCTGAGTCTGGTGGGATGCACTGGCAGTGGGAGAGGGAAAGGACAGTGTGAAAATGGATGGGAAACCAAAGGATGGGAAGAGGAAGGGATGGGAGAAGCAAAGATTCACAGAATGGCTTGTGTTGGAAGAGACCTTAAAGCTCATCTCATCCCACCCTTGCCATGGCAGGGACACCTTCCACTACCCCAGGTTGCTCCAAGCCTTGTCCATCCTGGCCTTGGACACTTCCAGGGATCCAGGGGCAGCCACAGCTTCTCTGGGCACCCTGTGCCAGGGCCTGCCCACCCTCACAGGGAAGGATTCTCTCCCAACATCCCATCTAAACCAAACCTCCTTCAGCTTAAAGCCATTTCCCCCTTCTCCTGTCCCTCCATCCCTTGTCCCCAGTCCCTCTCCAGCTCTCCTGTAGCCCCTTTAGGCACTGGAAGGAGCTCTCAGGTCTCCCTGGAGCTTCTCTTCTCCTGGCTGGACACCCCAGAGGCAGCTGTGGGAAGAATCCTCCTCAGGGGCTCTGAGCAGCCAGAACAAGGTGTGAACACAGCCAGGCAAAGGTTCCTGAGAGCTCTTCAGCATTCCCAGGGCTTGGGTGTTCCTGTTCTGCCTCACTGGGAGTGTCCAGGATTGTCCTCCCCACAGGGACAGAGTGAGGGAGGAGCAGTTTGTACACACAGCGAGGACAGAAAGTGAACTCCAAACAGCCTCACTGGCCAAACTGGAAAGAAGCAAACAAAAAAACCTTCTTGTCAGTCATGCTGAGGCTAGCAGAGAAATTTGAGTGACTTTATTTTACATTTATGAAGCAGAGGAATGAAGGTAACAACCTTTGGGTGCTGACAAATGACAGAGGAGAGAACTCACAGAGCCTGAATTCCAGCAAACACATCCTTGGAGGCTCCCAGTGAGCCCCCAGCCAGTGTCACCCACCCAAGAGGGACTGGACTGGTGCCACACCCACCTCTGGTAGTCACAGCTCAGCCCAGTGCTCACCCAGGGGTCCCTGGGAGGACACAGGACTCCTGAGAAGAGCAGCAGGATTGCCCTGGGGGCAAGTGAGTTGGGCCATGCAGGCAGCACTGACAGCTTGCTCATACTCTGGCACAGTTATGGAAAGGCCTGAAAAATTAAAAAAAAAAAAAAAAGAAGAAAAAAAGAAAAAAAAAATCTTTATTTTGCTATATATTTGACAATTCTTAAAGCACCTCCTCTGTGAAGTTTTCTATGCCTTTCAGAGTTGACCTTTTTGGGGTTATCAAAAATTAAAATTCCAGGTTGAAGGTTGTATTTGCTGTACTCTGGGTATAAAAAATCTGAGTTTTAATGTGTTCCAGGGCTGCTCACCACCTGTGGTAAGTGCAAAAATGATACCAAGAGAGGGCTTATTCAGAGGTGCTTATCTTACTTCCTCAGTGTTCCTCGGCTGAAATTTTTTAAAGTATCTGAATTTTCTCTTGTCATTTTTTTGGCTCGTAAAATTGGATTAAATTCTGCCTTTACTGGGCATATCTCTCTGGAAAATATCTGTCCACGTCCTGCTCAGCAGTGAAAGCTGAGCTGACTTCTCAGCTTGGAGCATGTCTGTGCTGTCTCTCACATGCTTGTGATCTGCCAGACAAAAATCAGAGTCACAAAGTGCTTTGTGTGGGAAGGGACATTGAAGATGATCAGGTCCATCCCTCTGCCATGGCAGGACATCTCCCACTATCCCAGGCTGCTCCAAGCCCTGTCCAGCCTGGCCTTGGACACTGCCAGGGATCCAGGGGCAGCCACAGCTTCTCTGGGAATTCCATCCCAGCCTCTCCCCACGCTCACAGGGAAGCCTGAGCAGCAGGAGAGAGCTGAGCTGCTGGGATGAGCTCCTGGCAGGTGGATTGGGGAGCAGGGAGGAGCTGATGGAAGCTGTGCTGCAACCAGGAGATGCAAACAGCAGCAGCATGTACTTCTCTCATTAATGTGCTCTGATTGCACCAAGCAGGAGGGGGAAAGGCATGGAGAAGGAACAGGATCCGAGCAGTCAATTCCAGCAGGGAGGAGCCTCTGGCTGCTGGCCCTGCCCAGCACAGCCTGGGCACCCAGCTCAGGGATGTCCCCTGTCCCCATCTGCAGACCCTTCCCCACCTCACTGCACCTCCCAGCTTTTCCCACAGGGCTGTACAACCCCAGGCCTGCTGCTTTGGGACTTTTCCCGTGGAATCACCTTTTCCTAGGTGTGCTCCAACTCCTAAGGCAAACTGATGTGCCTTACAGGGCTGGCAGTGCCTCCCAGCTGCCCCATTGGTATGCTGGCAGTGCCTCCCCCCTGTTTGCCTTATTTATAATTTAACCAGTGCCAAAGGGTTATTTTCATCCAATGTGAAAAATGGACACTTATAAAAATGCATAGGTTTTAAATTGCTCAGCAGTTGGAGTTGTTATAAGAACTAAGCCAGGGAATAAATGGTTCCTTCTCCCATTAGGCTCAAAGGCCATTTCCATATGGGCTGCACAGGGAATGGGATTCATTCCTGCTCCCACCACACACAACTGTTTCTCTGCTGTTCCTTCAAGCTTCAATGTCTCCCTTAATGCTTTATTACCACTCTTAAAACTCCCCAGTTTGGAATGTGCTCAGAGTAAATCTGTCATGTTGCATTTAAGTACCGATTGCTTATGTTTTAATGGCATTAATCTTTGCCTTTTTGCCGTGTCTGAGCCAGGATAATGAGAGGAGATTCCCCTTTTTCTCAGCCTCGGAATGCTGTGAAATGCAAACAGGACTCCCAGCTGTTCCTGAGTGCCCTGTCCCCCCCAGCAAGGCATGGAAAACACCAGGTGGCCTTGCCTGGGTGGATGAAATCACCAGCATTGCTGCCTGGCTGTGTCTGGCTGTCCCTGAGCTCTCCTCCTGTCCCACACTCAGCACTCCTGGCCTGCCATGGGCTCCCAGCATGGTGGAAAGTGGGAGCTGTGAGGAAGGTGCTGGAGAAACACAGTCCATGGCCAAAGGCTGCCTTTCCCAGGGTTGCTGGTGATGATGGACTGGGAATTGGACCAGGATGCCTTGCTGCTGGGATTATATCCAAGAATCTCAGCAACTTTCATCTGCAGAGCATCAAACAGGGCTGATCCCCACTGTGCCTTTAGTGTCTATCACTCAAAACTCCACTGCTGAGCTTCCCTGGGGAATTTTACTTTGGATTTCACCCCACAGTCCAAGTGCTCTCAGGACAGAACCTCTTAAAATCCAGTCCAAGGCAGCTCACCTGGTAGAAAGGGTGATGTAACACTGCAACAGAAAATGCTAATGAGTTCCAAATTGTGTCAGGAAAATCAATGCTTGTCCTCCAGAAGGTTTTTATTGGATAACTTTCTTCTTGACTTGGTTATTGTTCCAGAGTCTTACAAAATGAGAGAGAAGGAGGAAGGTAAGGAAGTGCAGTGCATGGCAAAAGAGCTGATTCCTAAGTCCAGCATAAAACTTGAGGGTTTAGCACAGGCTTTAAATATAGGAGATTATAAACTGGGAGGATGGAATGTAGACACAGTAAAACAGGAGGGAGAACACAGCAAAGACCTGCTCTGAACAGGTTTTTGTTGCACAAATATGTTTTGTTAAAGAAAAGCCAATCCTTCATCCTTCCAGCTTTCTGGTGGAGAAGGACACTTCCCAAAAGCCTCAGGACCCAAACCTCACCAGCAGGAGCTCCATGGTGGTGGCTCAGGGGTGGCTCTGCCCTTCTCAGGGCAGGAGGGATTTGCAGCCTTTCACGTTTCTCAGCTTTATTCATCAAAAAGAACTTTGGGTCCTCACCACACTCCCACTTCTGTGGAGGACAGGATCAAGGAGCAGGGATCTCCTCCATCCTTTGATCAGTTTTGGCCTGGGAAGAATTTCCTTCAGTCCTTGTGGGGAGACCCTTATGATGCTTCAATGGCAGTGCAGGGATTTTTCTCCCTGGTCCCATGAGGGCCCACAGGTGCTCTGAGGGTGTTTATGCCACAAGCAGGGGACACATCTCAGCCTTCTCCAAACTGATCTCCCAACTCCACACCATGATTTTACACATCACTCAATTTTGGGCTGGAAGGAAAGTCTCCTTCTCCACCCTCCCCACAGCAAGGGATAAATATCTCATGTATTGTTTCTTTTCAATGTTGTCTTTCTGCAGCCTCTCATCCACCAGAAACTTTTCGGAGGTGCTTTAAGCCTTAATTTCTTTCCTATAACATTTTTTCTCTGAGGTAATTTGCTTGGTTCCTTCCTGAGTGGGTGGGACATGATAGGTGACAAGTGTCCCCTGCCATCCCCACGGCAAAACAGCCACATCTGCTCCCTCCAAATGTCACAAGCAATGAGGAACCTCCTTAATTAGCAGCTCCATCAGCATCTGAAGGGGTTGTTACAAACCCCATTGGATTATTCACACAAGACCTGTTCCCAAGCTGATCAATATTTATCCCACCTGAGGACTGCACAGAAGTGTAAAAAGGAGAAGCCAGCAAGGAGTATCTGATGCTGCCTCAGCTGCTCACTCCATGTGCTTTTAAACACCTCCTTCAGATCTCATCTCACAGGAGGCCTTCACATTGACAAGTTTAACACAGGGATGACCCCTGCAACAACTCCCCTTCCAGCAGCTTCTTAAAACCTGAGCTTCAATTAATGAGGTTCAATGAACAACACGAGCTGTGTAATGCTGCTGTCAAACCATCACGGTGCAAGGCTTTCATCTGTGCTCAGATCCAAACCTTCCCAGTCCAGCTCCAGCCCCAAATCTGGAGGCTGCAGAAGCTTGGGCTTGGCTTAGCCTATCAGTTCCCTTGGCCTTGACAAACACCATTTTTGGCACTGAGATTAGGGGGGCTCAAATACAAAGGGTACACAAAGCTGGCCCATTGGTTTATAGGGAATTGTGATGGATTTTCCTGGGAAGGGAGAAAATTATTTGGAAATCACAGAATCCCAGAGTTGTTTAGGTTGGGAAAGACCTCCAAGGTCACAGAGTTCAATTGTTAACCCAGCACAGCCAAGGCCACCACTGCCCCTTGTCCCCAAGTGCCACATCTACATGCCTTTTCATTCCCTCCAGGGATGGTGACTAAAGCACTGCCCTGGGCAGCTGTGCCAGGCCTGGACAACCCTCTCTGGGAAGAAATTTTCCCTAATATCCAACTTGGTCCTCTTCTGGTGCCTCAGCAGTGCCAGGACGTGTTTTTGAAGCAGAGTTTCATCTGTACAGGCAAACAAAAGATGGCTTCCTCAAGCTGGGCAGGACGGTGGGTCAGGGATGCCTTCCCAGCTGCTGGGGATGGAATGTCTAATTAAAATTTGCTCTTTTATTCTGTTTTAACCTACTCATTCACTTTTGCAACAGTGAATAAAATAAACCCCCAGTTCTGATATGCACTTTTCCCAGGAATTCAAGAAACACATAGTATGGAAAGTCATGAAAATTGGGAAGAATTCTAAATTCTGTTAATCTTTTAAGTGCTTTGGTTTGTTAGACCTATTTCTGGAAGGAGGACAAAATGTTTTTCAGTTTTACTCATCAAGAATTAGGTTTTGGGTCTCATTTGATCATCTAACTTCTCCCAAGCCTCAGTGGAGAGACACAGCACCTCTGAAGGGTCATCCATAAGATCCCATCCTTAAGGGATGAGTTGTCCTCCAGAGATCCATCCATGCTTTTCATCTCTCATTCTTCACTGACAAGAAGAATTGGGCAAGTTCATTCCTTCATTCTGAGGAAATGGCCTCCATTTGCACCAGGGAGAGTTTAGACTGGATATTAGGAAAATTTAGTCATGGAAAGGGTTGTAAAGCATTGGAAGAGAGGCTGCCCAGGGAAGTGGTGGAATCACCCCTTTGGAGGTGTTAAAAAATGCATGGATGTGGCACTTGGGGCCATGGGTTGGTGGTGAATGTGGTGGTGGTGAGTTCATGGTTGGGCTTGATGATCTTAAAGGTCTTTCCTGACCTCATCCATCCTCTGATTCGGAGATTATTATGGTCTGCCATGATCTGTGAACAACTCCTAAAGAGCCAGGGAAGAGGAGTTGGGAAATGGGCCTAATGTCGAAAGGCTGATAAATAATAAATCTGATGAAAATAATCACAAGGGGCTGATAAAAATAATTATGAGGGGTCTGGAAGTGCCCTGGCAATATTTTGGGGTCTGCAGATCAGCAGGGATGGGAAGGCCACAGCTCTGAGCAGCTGGTGCTCCAGGGAAGGAGGGCAAACAGAGGAGAGCTGGTGCCCCTGGCACTGCAGACATCCACCCTCCTTGTTTTCCAAGTGGCATTTTAGCAGCTTCTTCCTATAATTTACCAAAGCAGCCTTTTTTTCCCTCACAAAGAGAATAAAAAAATGGCAAAATAACTTTGAAAGTCAGGCTATTCCTATGCCTTAACACCTTCCAACAGATGTTGTTCTTACCGAAAGCAGAGTTCCTTGAATTATTAATGGTTCCCAACAGCTCAGCTTGAAATAATTTAGCATTTGAAAGAGAAAAGTCACTCTCATTATTCCAAGCGCAGAAACATTTTTGGTTATTAAAAGTATTCTCCTCAAAAAAGAGAAATCTGTACAATTTGTATCTTTTTTTCCAGATGCCAGCAGGAGCACCAGATTCAGGGAAACCTTTGTGCTTGCTGAAGGTTAATTGACAAAATACAATGGAAGAGAGGACTCCATATTCCATTTCAAATTGAGGAGCTCTGATCTGATCTCGTGGTACCTTTAACTTCACCAGATTTATTGTATTTGCAGTTGGAGACCATGACATTCTTTTGGAGGCTCAAAGTGACCAATTATTCACTGCAATCAAACTTCCCAAGGGATATTGTCCAGGTTGGACAGGGCTTGGAGCAACCTGGGATAGTGAAGGTATCCCTGCCATGGCAGGGGGTGGGATGAGATGAGCTTTAAGATCTTTTCCAAGCCAAACCATCCTGGCATTTATTATCTTGACCTCCAGGCTGTTGTATCTTGGCGTTGTGGCAGAGCATCCCAGCTGGCCACGCTGTGAGAGATGCAAAGAAGAGTCCTGGGCTGGTTGGGACCAGGGCTGGGACAGCTTTTCCCAGGAATTCTGTGTCTCCTGCGAAACCAGCCTATGGAGGAGATGAGTTACTTAGGAAAAGGTGGCCAAAATGCCCTGTGCAGGGCTGCTCCTCAGAGTGACAGGGTTAAATCTGCTCAGCCATGGGCTTTCCTGGATGGATGTCCCTTTCCAGCATGGATTTCTCACGTGGGTTCCAGGGCCACATGCCCAGGGGACACAACCAGAGGTGCAAGCTGACAGTGCTCTGGGACATCTCTGCTCCTGTGTTCTTCACAGTCCCTGCAGCTCATGAGTCACATTTTTATCAAGTTCTGATATTGCATCAGAAGCGAGGGGAATGAAATGCAGGTTATTGTGATTACTCACCTCTGTAAACAGCATCAGGCTCCTGCCCTTGGTTGCTCATCAGTCATGGAATCACACAATGGTTTGGGTTGGAAGGGACCTTAAAAATCATCTCACCATACGCCCTGCCATGGGCAGGGACACCTTCCACTATCCCAGGTTGCTCCAAGTCCTGTCCAACCTGGCCTTGGACACTGCCAGGGATCCAGGGGCAGCTACAGCTTCTCTGGGCACCCTGTGCCAGGGCCTGCCCACCCTCACAGGGAACAATTCCTTCCCAAAATCCCATCTAACCCTGCCCTCTGGCAGTATGAAGCCATTTCCCCTTGTCCTGCACTCCAGGCCCATCAAACAGTCTCTCCATTGTTCTTACAGGCTCCTTTCAGGAAGTGACTTAGGTCACCCCAGAACCTTCTCTCCTCCAGACTGAGCTGCTCCAATTCCCTCAGCATTTCCTCATGCAATTCCCTCAGCATTTCCCCCCTCCTGGGAGTGGAGGTGACCAGGAGCATGGCCTGGCCGTGGCTCTGGGTGACACAGGACTGCCCAGGTGTGCAGGAAGGTAACCCAGGTGTGTGTGTGTGTGTCAGAGCCCTCCTCATGCACCCACACCCTCACTGATACATTGATCCTCTCCTGAAGGTCTCATCAGCCTTATTCCAAATAAATAACTCACAACTGCACATGGCTTTCTGATGACTCTTCAGAATTATGACCCAATTTATGCTTTCTGTAATAATCAGCACAATAAGGCAGTAAAGCTGTCATTGCTGGATACACTGAATTTATATTTTATCACTGCAATATAATCAATACAATAAGAAACCAATACTTTATGAGTTAGTATTGTCTTCTCAGAGTCTTTGCTGGACCCTTTCCTCAAGTCTGCTTTGGGTCTAGGGGAGGTTTATGTCCATGTTAGCTCTTCCTGCAGCTGTTCCATGACAAATAAACCTCCCACTGCTGCTGAGATCTCAGCCAACATGCTCCACAGGAATAACAAAACCTTTCCTTTACCAGTCTTTTTTTTCATATTCAAAGCAAAACCATCAAATAAATAAAGTTTTCTCACAATAGAACACAATGCAATGTGGTACTCTATTTCCCCCACTTTGAGTTCCTTGTATGCACTGCAGAAGCAGCTCTGGAATGGTGAATGATGCTTTGCATTGCTTCAGCTGCTGTCAACAACAGAGCTGCAAACATTTCAAAATGTTCATTATTTGACTCCCAACACCCTGTAAAATATGCTTATCAACATGCTGTACATCCAGAGATGCACATGCTCACCCACACTTGCATTTGTCTCTACACACACATTTTCATACCTGTTTCTGTTTCCAGATGAGAAAGAAAAGTCCTTAGATGGTTGAATACCATTTCCTACTGCAAAGGACTGAGCTAAGGGGAGAACCAGGCAAGGCTTTCTGATTCCCTTTTGCTTTGCTTTGATCCCAGCAACCTTCTCCCCTGCTGAATTAACAACCACAGCAATCATTAACTCTTTGCTGATGAACATCCTAATGTCATTTCTGCCCCCTGACCAGGGAGGTTTCAGTGAGGCTTCTCTTCCATGAGCACCACTGGCAGCAGAGCTGGCAGGGCAGCTTTGATCTGTGCCAAAGAGTAGCCTCAGGGGGTGACAGTGTGACCAGGACAAAACTGTGCCCAGGACAAAATTATGCCCAGCCTCAAGTTGAAGGAGAAGGAGAAGGAGAAGGAGAAGGAGAAGGAGAAGGAGAAGGAGAAGGAGGAGAAATCCCTGATCCAGCAGATCCTTCTCCTCTTGGCACTCACACCTTTTCCCCAGGCAGGATGGAGCCAGAAATTGTCCTGCTGGTGTCTGACAGAGTTTTGAGGTCTCCCAAAACCTGCTTTCAGTGACAGCCAGGTTTTGCTGTCAGCCCTGGTGCCTGGGCACCTGCCAACACCTTGTCCCCAGCAGATCCCTGGATTGCCTTCCATAATGTGTACCCTGAAAAGCAAAAGCTTTTAAATCCCCACAATAAAAGGTTCTTTAATTGCAGCAAAGCTTTTACAGTCGCTGGTTTCCTGGCTTTCTCCTCTCTGTAACACACCGATTTTTCTTCTTAGATTTGTTGCTCTTTCTCCCCTGTTAAATCGTGTGTGCTCCCCCTTTCCAGTTAATATAATAATTCCAATGAGCAGTGCTTAGCATAATTCCAGACACTGATGTACGTGCTGCTGCAAGCTGTGCTTTAGGAGAATTCTATTTCGGAGGGCAATGTAGCATGGAAAGCTCTCCAACCCCCTGAAATTGCACAAAGGGGGACCCAGAGAGCATCTGGAGGGATACTGGGAAAATGGTTCTTTTATGGGGTATTTGAGGGCTGACAGAAGCTGGGCAAAGCCATCCAAGATGGAATGAGAAGCAGCAGGGTTTACAGGGCAGAAAGAAATGCTGCTTTGAGGTGCTGGAGTGTCTAGGGATGGGAAGGGAGCAGGGAAGGGGCTGGAGCACCAGGAGCACCAGGAGCACCAGGAGCACCAGGAGCACCAGGAGCACCAGGAGCTGGGAAAGGAGCTCAGCCTGGAGCAAAGGAGGCTCAGGGGGACCTTGTGGCTCTGCACAACTGCTGACAGGAGGGGACAGCTGGGGAGTCAGGCTGTGCTCCCAGGGAACAGGGACAGGAGGAGAGGAAATGGCCTCAATTTGCACCAGAGGAGGTTCAGGTTGGATATTAGGGAAAATTTCTTGATGGAAAAGGTTGTCCAGCCCAGGGCAGTGGTGGAATCCTCAACCCTAGAAGTGTTCAGAAAAGCAGTGGCTGTGGCATTTGGGGCCATGGGTTAGTGTTGAACACGGTGTGGGCTGATGGTTGGACTGGATGAACTTAAAGGTCTTTTCCAGCCCTAACAATTCATCATTCCATGATCTAAAGCCATGTAGGCCTGAGGGCTCCAGTAGAGTTATCCCAGCATGGCTGTGGAGTGATGCAGTGGTGAACTGGACACCCAGTTGTGTCCACAGGCACTGTGGGGATTACTTTAAAAAAACCCATGAGGTTTAAAATAAAAGCAATCTGTGTATTTGCCTCCAGCAACAATTTGCCCTAGCTTTCTGGGCCTTTTCAATACCCACAACTGGCATTTTTCAACTTATCTCTGCAATAAGGAGGCAAATGAGTTACTCTTCATTAAACATTAAGGCTGGCAGAATGAATTAATCCCAGAAATCCAGGGGCTGGCACTTGGCACTACCTCTGATATTGTGACAGAGCTTTCCATGCCAGGGAGGAAAGGATATTTCAGGGATGGATGTGTCCAGCTCCTCCCTCTGATGCTGAAAACCACAGGGCTTGGGCAATGAAAGGAGGATTCCTACTGAGGTGTTTGGAGACAGGGGCTCTCCATGGGTGGAAAACACTCACAGCCACACTGGAGGGAGGCTTTTGTATCTACATCTATCTATATCTATATCTATATCTATATCTATATCTATCTATCTATATCTATATCTATCTATATCTATATCTATATCTATATCTATATCTATCTATCTATATCTATATCTATATCTATCTATATCTATATCTATATCTATATCTATCTATATCTATATCTATATCTATATCTATATCTATATCTATATCATCTATATCTATATCTATCTCTATCTATCTCTATCTCTATCTATCTCTATCTCTATCTCTATCACATCTATATCTATATCTATATCTATATCTATATCTATCTATATCTATATCTATCTATATCTATATATCTATATCTATATCTATATCCATATAATCTATATCTATCTATATCTATATCTATATCTATATCAAATCTATGTCTATATCTATGTCTATGTCTGTCTATCTATATCTATATGTATATCTATATCTAGCTTTAATCTATATATCTAATCTATGTATATATCTATATTTAATTGATATCTATATCTGTGTCCGTATCTACATCTATCTAATTATCTGTATCTATCCACATCTATCTAAATATCTGTATCATCTATACCTCTCTAATATTTATAAATATATGCATACATACATACATACCAGAAATATATGTATTTTTATATACATATATATGTATACATACATATCAGAAATCCATGTATATCTGTGTGTTAATTGTGGAACAGTTAATTAATCTGTTCTCATCACAGCAGCACAAAGGGTGCCTCTGATCAGAACCTGCACATTTCCAGCAGGCTGGAGCTGTTTCCCAGCAGCAGAGAGGTGCTCCCAGAGCAGAGCCTACAGACAGGAGTCTCACAACCAGGAGCAGCATCTGGGAGTTTTGTGCTTCTCTGAGCCAACAAACTTCTCCATGTGTTTGCTCAGCCACCCAGTGCAGCCCTGCTGGTGCTCCTGGGCATGAGGAAATTGGAGTTGGAAGCCAAGGGGACTCGCAGCCCTCCTCCTGAGCACAAGCAGAGTCCCCTTAGTGTCCCTGTCCCCATCTCAGCCCTTCCTTACTCCAATCCCTGCACTGATCTGAGCCAAGCTGTTGTGGGGTCAGGAATCAGCATCCCCCAGCTGTCCCAGGACAAGGGCTCAGCTGGTGTTCAGACATCCTGCCTGTGATATTTGGGTTTGCCACAGCCCTCCTGTGCCCGAGGAGCTCTCTCTAGGTCTTAGTTCCCTCTCTGCAAAGTGGAAAATAAAACAAAATTTATAGCAAACCTCTCCATCTGAGTGGCATTAATGGCTGAAAGCATCACTGCAACACCAGTGAGTTCTGTGATGAAATAAATCCCAGGAGATGCAACAGGAGGAACACACTGTGTGCACCATCAGCTGTGCTCAGCTCTCAATGACCTGGCTGGACAGACTCATTTGAATTCCATTTGTTTTCCTCCTCTTTAAACCCCCCTGCCATCAGCTCAAGGCTAATGGTCAGGCTGCCTTTGCTGAAAAAAGAGCAGTGAGTCAACAGTGCAGGGGAGAAAACACATCCATTCAGGCTGTTCATTCACCAGCTGAGAGTGAGGGATGGAATGTCGGAAATCAGGAATGATTCACGGACAGAAAAAAAAGAATTAAGTTTGCAGAAATGATAGAGCAGGGGGGAAGCGAGTGATTTAAGTCACCAAACCTGACTCACTGGTTAAATTAATCCCAACATATGATTTCCATCTTCTAAAACAGCAAAGAAAAGCTGTACAAATAGGGGGAATCATTCATTGGAAGCAATTGATCATAGGATTTTTGGCTTGTTTGGGGTTTGTTGAAACCTCTTTCCATCTCTCTTGTCTTCAATGAGTCAAGCAGCATCCTGAACCTGGAGGAGATGATTTGGTGATCCTGTTTCCCACTGCTCATCCCCTGCCAATTTTTTGTAGACCAACACTCCAATTATCTCAGGAGCCCTCTGAAGCAGCCCCAGATCCAAGAGTTTGCCATTCCCACTGTCCAGCATCTCTACTTGACGTGAAAAAAAGAATCTTTCAATGGACAATCACAGAATGACCAAACCAGGCTGCAGATTCCAGGGAGGCTCTTTCTGTGTGGGCAATTTCTGACTGCAGCTCCCACTACTCCCCAGACAGTGATGGAATGAAGCTCTGACAATCCAGAGGTCACTGCAGGCTCCATAAATCACCCAGGAGATGAGAGATGGTGGCTGAATTCCTCCCTGGGCTCAGGTGAGCTGGGTGAGAGCAGCTCAGGAGACTGGGATTGAATTCAGTGGGATTGAATTCTGGGTCATGATGTGGACTCAGCTTCACTTCCCAACTTTTCCTATCACTCTGGGCATGAGGATGTGGAAGGAAGGCTTTCAGGACAGGCAGCATTTTCTATCCCAGCTCTTCTTGCTTTACAGGACCAAGCTCCCCACACAAGTGCCTTATTTAGTGGCAGAAGCAGAAGCTGAGGCTTTCAAGTCAAATCTGAATGTCCCTGAATATGGGAAATTTACAACTCAGTTATTCTCCCATTCTGTACCTTTCTGTATCCTTTTGAAAACTCCTCCAAACCTGTCCATCCCCTGACATGTGTGCCTTCAGAAAGTGCATTATGAGCTACAGCAAAATGGATGTGCACCTAAAAAATGCCCTTTCATCTCTAACAATCCCTCTCTCTCGCTGAGGAAGAGCTAAAAGTGGCTCCTGGTTTCCCCAGCCTAAGCCTTGGCTTGCTTTGCTCATGTGGCACAAGTGGCCCTTCAGCCTGGCTGGGACGGAATTGCCCAGTGCAGCAGTGCACAGCCATCCCTGGGGTATTTTCATCTCCAGGAATGGATTCATCCTTCTGCAGTCACCTGGCAAACACAGAAAGCCTGGGAAGAGATGGAGGGGAATATTGGGACACAAAACAATGCTGGGAGCCCCTGCTGAATGCTAAATTCAGTGACATTTACTTCTCAAACCCAGCATTTGAAAGGGAAAATCTGGTTGTTTGGGGTTTTTCTTCCCCTCTAAAGGACCCCATGACACAAGGCAGTGGATTTGCTACCGTTAATCTTGTATCCAAATTTTTTTTTCCTCTGTGCTAACAGATTGACCTGAAAGAGCAGGATCCTAATTGCTCAGAGATAAAGTAATTGAGTGGTCTCCTGGGCTCTATTCGCTACAACAGACTTCAATAGAGTTGACAAATGTCGATCCATAACCCAGGATTAATGGGGCTGTGCTTGGCTTCCCGTTCAGTTTTCCATTTGCTCCTTTGCTCTAACTAACACCCTGATTGCTTTGGGAAAACTGACAAATCTTTGCAGTTAATGAGCCCCTCTAGTAATTTATCAAGCAGGGTTTCTAAAAGAAAAAGAGCACCGGGAACAAAATGTTGATTCTGTGCTAAAGGAAGAAGAAATCCTTCTCTCCCCAGGTCCTGGAGAGCCTGGAACACTTTGCACATTGTGGAAATTGGGAGTAAGCCTTGCAATGTGGTTTTGTTTTTTTTTTCCCAAAAGCATTTGGGATTCCAGGCTAGGTTGGACAGAGCTTGGAGTAAGCTGGTCTAGAGGAAGGTTTGGGATGAGATGGACTTTGGGATTCCTTCCAGCCCAAACCACTGCGGGATTCTGGTTCCTGGGGATGCCACAGGCACTCTCCCATCCGTGAGACATGGGGTACCTGTCACTGAGCACCCTGAGTTGCACACAGAGCCATTTGGGAGTTTGAGTTAGACCCCTGTACCCTCTGTGTGGAAGGATGAGCAGACCTGGAGAGCTCCTGTAGGAATTCTGGGGGGCTGGAGCATTCCCCAGGGCACCTTCCTGATCCCCAGAGCCCTGCCAGCCTCAGCTGCCCCACATGGCACGAGTGAGGCTCTGCCAGGTGCTTTCCCTGGAGTATCTCTGGGAAGCTCTGAGGAGCAGCTGCTCTCACCATGCAAAAACAAAAAACAAACAAACCAGCATTAGAAACGCTTGATTTTGCAATCAAATGTTTTATCTGGCCCTGGGCTCAATGGCAACAATGCCTGAACTTCTTCCCACTGGGGACTGAACTTCCCAGCCTGGTGCCAACCCCAGCAAGTTCTCCACCAGCAACTGAAACTGGCAGCTTTCCACACTCTGCATTCCCTGGAAAATGTCAACACTTGTGCAGAAATTCCAATTTTTCCTTGACTTGATTTAAAATAAAGTTCCTAAACGGGAACAGGGGAAAGCCAAATTGCCATTAGCAGTTCCAGCTCTGCTCTGAGTGACAGGGAGGGGCTGCAAGGGATCTGTTTCTATTGGGACAGCCGTGCCTGTGCCCATCAGCCCCTTTATTTATTTATTAGATGCTTGTCTTTCTCAGCACAGGATGAGCTCAGTTTTACCTGGGCAGGAAACAACTCCATTAGGCTGCAGAGATAGTCTGGTTTAGCAGTGACTTCAGCACATTTGTCAGTCCCTGAACCTGGATCTTAATGCAAAGTGGGGGAGACCTGGCAGGAAAGATCTGGTGCCTCTGCCAGGCTTTTCCTCTCCAGGGCTGTGTCTGCCCCGACGAAATGGGGTGGCAGGAGACCTTTGGGATCTCCCAGAGCTCCTGTCCAGGCCAGCTCTGTGTGCTGCTGGGAATGGAGGAGCAAGTGGGTCTGGGCTCTGCTAGGAACTGGACTTTGCCCCTCCCAGCCCCTATTTTACCCCAGTTTTATGCTTTTTTCCAGCAGGTATCACCCTGGCTGGTGCTGCTGAGGGCTGGGCAGGGCTGTGCTGCCTCCAGGGTGGATATGTGGAATGAGCCCAGCAAACTGGGGGAGCCAGTTGAATCCATGGGCACTTCTCCCTCTGGATGTGACCTCGGGGCTGACACTGTCTGTCCCACATTCAGCCCTTTCAGGATTCTTTCTGTTTCTCCCACGTTACCCAGTTCCCCCAGTTTAAGGCTAATTGCTGTGATGCATCCTTGGGAAGCAATTCCCATGGAGTCACCCCATGCTGCAGCCTGGAGAGCAGTGTCCCCTCTGCCCAGGGCCACCAGAGCTGTCCAGCCCCTTGGATGGTTGGCATCCCTGCTCCCTGGGGTCATTCCCACATTCTGCTCCCTGCTCCCATCCCAGATGGGCACAGCCCAGCAGAAATCCTGATTTTAATGTGTTTATCACAGAGGTGCTTATCCCAAACATACTTTGTGTTCTTCTGGAGCATTTTCCCCCACTCTGAGCTTCCTTCTTGCCTTTCTTCCTCACATCTCTCTCTCCAATGCCAATCTCAGATGATTTTTTGCTCCTTCCCCACAAAATGCTGCACTACAACCTGCAGACCTGTGAAGGAACATTGACACCTAAGCTCTGCTACACTTCACATCTCATTCCCAGCTGTGTGAAAACAGAAATGCCCTTGTGCTGAAGAGCAGCAAACAGCTCCGTGTTCACTCTTTGAAGAAGTGACCCATTTTGGAGAGAGCTTTGCCAGCATTCTGAACTGCCTGGTAGTGCCAGATGTCTCAGGGGGATGGAAAAGGGGAGAACTCCTGTAATCTCTAGTTGGGAATAAGGTCTGCAGGGCCAGAATTATATTTCACCCCTAAGATGTCTGTACCCCCCAATGACAGTAAGTTTGGGCTTTGGCTGAAAGGATGAATTTGCCCTTGTGGGCAGCAGGAAAGGGGGAATTCTGCCCCTCTGCCCACTCAGATGAGAGCTCACCTGCAGAGCTGCCCCAGCCCTGGGAACAGCACAGCAAGGAGCTGGAGCTGCTGGAGAGAGTGCAGAGGAGGCAGCAGGATGAGCAGAGGGATGGAGCAGCTCTGCTGGAAAGGCTGGGAGAGCTGGGATTGTTCAGCCTGGAGAGGAGAAGCTCTGGGGTGACCTCACTGTGGCCTTGCAGGACCTGAGGGGAGCCTGCAAGAAGGATGGAGAGAGACAATTTTCAAGGGATGGAGGGCCAGGACACAGGGAAATGGCTTCAAACTGACAGACAGTAGGTTTAGATGGTGTATGAGGAAAATAAAATCCTTCCCTGTGAGGGTGGGCAGGCCCTGGCACAGAGTGCCCAGAGAAGCTGTGGCTGCCCCTGGATCCCTTGCAGTGTCCAAGGCCAGGTTGGACAGGGCTTGGAGCAGCCTGGGATAGTGAAAGGTGTCCCTGCCTGTGGCTGGGTGATTTTTAAGGTCCCTTCCAACCCAAGCCATTCTGGGATGCTGTGATTCCCGGGAAATGAGGAGCAGGCTGTACAAGTGGGACACACATGTTAACAGTCACACGTTAATGTGACTGCTCTGGAAAGCTGCAAATCCCAAATCCAGCCCAGCTGTGTCCCTCCCAGTGCAGAGGCACCCTGGGGGACTGGGGGTCACCTCAGGCTGTGCCTGGCACTGCCAGCAGGGCTGGGACACACACAGCTCTGGCTGTTTGCTGCAGCAGCTCTGTCAGAGGCAGAGCGAAACCACAGAGGTGCTGCAGATCATTTGCAGGAGCAAAAGCAAACACGAGAGGATTATTTAGTCAATCACCTTGTCTGCTGTGAGCAGTTTGGAGTTTGGAGCAGAAAACCGTTTGGAGGTCTGGTTCTGCATCTCACCCTGGACTTGCAAAACCTGCCTGTGAACCTTCCCACTGGACTGGGCAGCTGCTTGCTCTAATCGTGGGATTTCCCCACACCACCTGATCCTTTGGAAGGCCAAGACTGTATTCACATCTTTTTTCTCCCTGCAATGGATTTACAAATGCTGTAAAACAGCACCAAATCCTCTGCCCAAAACCAGGTTTACAGACCTGAAGCAAACCCCAGAGCTGGCGAAGCACTGCTGGGCTGTGGGGATGGAAAGGACTAACTCCAGAGAAGGACAGGGATGGTTTTCCTGGCAGGAATCCTCAGGGCACCCAGGGACAGAGAGCACTGCTGGCAGCAGGGACAGGGAAGGAAAGCAGGCAGGAAAAGCTGACAGAGCCAGGCAGCACCAAACCCTCACCTCTCCCTGAAATCACTGACTTCTCCCTGAAATCCCACACAAGGGTTTTTAACAGAGCTGATGGGGTAGAGAGTCCCATTCTCAGCTCTTAACTGAAGATCTCTTAAATGGCCTGATTTTCAGAGTACTATGATGAACATATGTATGAAAAAGGCCACTACTTTTTCTTTGCTCATCTACCAAGTCAAATATTTAGAACAAAATCTTTGATTTTGCTGTGAATCCTGCAATATTGGAGTTTTTCTTTGTGATGATAAACTTGATTTTTCCTGTTGCTGGGAAAAGCTTGAGACAGGCTCACCACAACCAAAGTAGAGAGTGAAAGAACAAGTTTTCTAACATATTTCTGAGTTCATACAAGTTCACAGATTGAGCGAATCACAAAATGGTTTGGGTTGTGAAGGACCTTAAAGCTCATCTCATTCCCCTGCCATGGGCAGGGACACCTTTCACTGTCCCAGGCTGTCATGTCCTTATCCCAGTAAAAATGCTGCAAAGGATGCTGAATTTTTTTATATATATATTAAATTCTCCTAATTTATTCCTGTGTCTGAGATGGAGCCTGTGAGCATGGCCAGGAGCAAGGTAAATGCACAGTTCAGGCACAATGCTGGGAGTTCCATGGTTTCTAAACTCTCCCTGGCTTATTTTTCCCTTTTTGTGTCAGCAAAATTCCTTTTGGGACAAATGGTGACAAGGAAGAGTGCTCCTCCCTTTCCCCAGTGCTGTGTCCCAGCACAGTCCAGCACCCCAGCCTGGGCTGGGTTTGAAAGAGCTGCATTTCTCTCCCAGAGCAAGAGTCAGGAAAGCTTTGCTGAAATATTAATTTGCCTCTGAAAATATCCTAAATGCAAGCAGCAAGCAGAGAGCTTCCCTGGATGGGAATGTGGAACTGGGACAGTCTGGCTATCCCTGCCTGAGCCAGGCAGGTCATTCCTGTTCTCATTAAGCTGAATAAAATGCAGATAAAAACACCTTTAGAAGAAAACAGGATACAGGCAAATGTATCAATTTCAGCTCTTGGCCATTATCAGAGTGCAGGGCTTGCAACCCAGAGAACATTAGGGAAGGGAAATTACCTTTATCACTATTTTCATAAGGAATGTGGCTCCTAAGGCATTCCTGCCCTTGATTGCTCCTGGGCAGGAATTGTCAAGGTGCAGGGTCAAGCCAAAAGCTGCAGTTTCATTTCTTTTTCTGCATTTAGCCAGCAATTCTTCATTTTTCCCCGTGCCATTGGTCTGGACTGGGCAGAGATCTGTATTCCTTGAGGAGCAGAAGGACAGAAATTTGGCCAAAAGAAGCATTGGAGAAGTGTCCAAATCTTGTGACACACAGCAGACAGCTCTGCACAGGGTGAAAGTTCCATGGTTGAGCCATGGAAGGATGCTGTGGGCAGGGAAATTGGGATTTCCAGATGTGTGAGCCTGCAGAGGTGCTAAACACCTGTGTGGATGTGGCTGTGAGGGTGGAGAGGCTGATAAGGGTCTGATTTGGGCTGGAAGGGACCTTAAAGATCACTCAGTGTCACCCCCTGCCATGGACAGGGACACCTTCCACTGTCCCAGGTTGCTCCAAGCCCTGTCCAACCTGGCCTTGGACACTGCCAGGGATCCAGGGGCAGCCACAGCTTCTCTGGGTACCCTGTGCCAGGGCCTCCCCACCCTCACAGGGAGGAATTCCTGCCCAAAATCCCATCTATTCCTGCCCTCTGGCAGTGGGAAGCCATTCCCTGTGTCCTGTCCCTCCATCCCTTGTCCCCAGTCCCTCTCCAGCTCTCCTGGAGCCCCTTTAGGCACTGGAAGGTGTTTTCTGCATTCTCATAAAATGAGTATTCCCGTATCAACAGCAACAGGGTTGATGCTGCTCTGTGTGTGTGTGAAGGGGTAAAATCCTTTTTTCACTAAAAATCAGACCATGTAGCAGATAAATTCCAGAACGCAGCTCTGGTGAGAGAAAGTGACTCCAGCCACCACTCTCCTTAATAAATATGTATTGCAAAGTCATCTGAGCTCCCTCTGATTCACATCAGGGCACTCAAATTTGCCATTACAGGGAATGTGACTTGTCAAAATCCCATCTGTAATTATAAACCTGCATGAGGAGATGGTGAAATGGTGGGAGAAGGAACGAACCCATTAGGATTTAGCTGCCAAATGTGTCCTGTTTCCAGAACGACTTCGAAGGTTTAAATCCCCAGCAGGTAACAGCACAAAATGTCACTTCCCATAGCAATAAATTCATGCAGGGACAGTCACTGACCACCCTGCTGCAGCCTGGGTTTGCACTCAGTCCTAGCAGAGCCAGGCTCCAAAGCAAATATAATTACCCAGGCAATAGCCCTGAACTTTTGCAAGTCTGATTTGTGCCTTTGGCAGCCAGACAGAGCCAAGAGCTGCAGGAGGAGGAAGGGATGGAGGCAGGGAAGGACAAGGAGCACATTCATAATCCCAATATTAGTTTGGAGACACCAAACTGCACCTCTTTAGAAAGCCTTGCTGGGAATGCTCTGATTCCCATAGCCTGTGGTGTGCAAACACAGGGAGCCAGGCAGCAGGATCAAAACAAGGCAGGCTAGCAGGAAATGAGATGGGTGGGAAGGACAGCTGAAGCCCAGCTCTGATGTGGGGGTGCTGCAGCAGGAGGGGAGCAGCCCAGGTGTCCCCTGCCAGGTCACAGGGACATTTTGTCTCACTGAGGTGTGACAGAGAGAGCAAAGCAGCTGGCAGGCTACAGGTGGGTGTTTCCAGCTGCCAGCACTCAGCTCCTGCTGTCAGCTGGGGCTCCTTGGCTTCTGCTGGGGTGACACTGGAGTTGTTAAATAGCTGTCACTGCTGTGCCACAGGGCACGGCCTCTGCCAGTCAGCCTGGCCCTGCAGCCTCTCCCTGCTCTGTTTTCCATGCCCTGAACCACGGAAGTGTCTCTGGCATTGAGTAGACTAGAAAATCAATAAGCAGCACTCTGAGCTCAATGGAGCAGCAGGAGACAATTGCAGAGCTGGGGACATGCCATGCCCAGAGGGGCCTTGTCCCCAGCTGAAGTGGCTGCGCCCCTCACAGTCTCTCTCTCAGCACCTTCTCTGTGCTGGGGGTTTCAAACCCTGGTTTCCAGCTGCTGTCACAGCTTCAGGGCAGAACCAAAGAGCTTTCTGGACAGGAACACCCAGCTTTTTGCCTTCCAGCTGTGGCCAGATGAAGTTAACCATGGGGATGTGTAGAGATGCGGTGGCCCGATGCTGCGGATCCCGAGTCCCCAGGTCCAGTGACCAATGCGATCCACGAGGAGGCCACTGAGGACGCCATCTCCTGGGGCTCGGAGGAGGCCGGGCCATGAACCGCACTCTCCCTTCCCCGGAAAGTTTTGCCTTAGGTTCATTGGCTTGAAGTTTTGCTTCCCTACCCCTGTTACCACCCCTGTTGCTGCCCCCTGCTCGAATGTTCTGTTGCTGTGCTCCCCTCATTGGCTCTTTGTAATCCCCTCCCCAGTTGTCATTCATTTGCTCCCCCGCTTGTCCCTCATATTGTTCCGGAGCCCGGCTGGCTCCGCCCCTGCTGTCCCGCCCCTGGAAACCCCGTGTCTCCCCTCAAAACCCCCGTGCCTTTGCTCTCCGGTGTGGTGTGGGCACGACCCCAGTCCCGCTGTACTCTGTACCTGGTAGCTGCGTGGACCGCCGCACCCGGGTAGCCTCCCAGTGCGCCCCCAGCTTGCTTCATCCTCAATAAACTGCGCTCTGGTGACTCCCACTCGCTGGACCCTCTCTTTATCGCGGGGGGTGACCGACGACTCCGCTGCATTCCTGCTTGGCAGGCGCCCGCCTCTGCCGCGAGGTCCCTGCCGCCCATTGGGCGACCTGGGAACTGTGAGGCCGACAGCTGCCGCCTCCAGAGCAGAGAAGAACAGCAGGGAGGGCCGAGAGCTCGAGCCCCGGTGAGGTCCCTGAGAGCTCGAGCCCCGGTGAGGTCCCTGAGACCTCCCAAAGCTCCGACAGCCCATTGGGAGTAAGGCGGCCAGCTAGGACTGGACACACGACCACAGGGATGCATAGCAAACTCATCCTGGGAGCCTCCAGTTGTCACCCCTGGGCTGGGGATGCACTGGAACATGCAGTGTCACCTTTGCTTGGAATTTTCCATTTGTTGGATTCTTTTAATTCAAAAGAGCTCAAGCCACAACTCCAAATTGCAGCTGCTCTCTGTAGTCCCATGGGCAGCAATGGCATAATGCACTTGGGCTTGGGGTTTTTCCCAGGGAAAGCCTTTGGAAAATGCTCCTTGTTAGGAAGTTCAGAGCAGGCATGAGGAGGAGGAGGAGTGAGAGGAGCTCCTTGCAGAGACACCCACAGGGGTGGGTTAGTGCTTGGGCTTCATGGCTTCAGAGGTCATTTCCTACTCAGTGATCATTAGGTCCCCTTCCAGCCTAAACCATTTTGTGGCTTTGTGATTCTCTGATCTGGTTTTGTCAGCTCTGGGTGACAGGAATGAGGGACTCAGCTCTGCTGGTGGGTGGCAAAATCTCCGTGAGTTGTCAGCACAGGCAGATACACAGAGATACAAAAATCTGATGTATAAGCAAGGGGGAAAAATGCAATTAAATAGATCAAACAGATCAAACAGAACTCCTGCCTGCTCAGCACTGCTGTCTTCATGTTAAACTGCTGAGAAATGCTCACACATTTGTCTTCCCCAGTCCTTCCTGAGGGTGTGCCTGAGCTGGGAGTGCCCTGTGGGACTGAGCAGGGACTGGGCCAGGAGCAGAGTCAGCTCAACACCTTGATCAAGGCATCAGGCCAACCCCATCCTCATCCCAAAATGCAGCTAAGGCTGGGGCTCCCTGCATCCTCTGTCACACAGGATGATGTCCCAGGTGTGGTCTGACTTGGGGAAAGCTGTTAAGTGGGATTGGGAAGGAACTGGTGAGACAAGCAATGTCTGGGAATGGTACAAGGGCTCTAGATGGTGATGGATTATTCTCTTTGAGGGTCCTGGCTGGGCAAAGAGGGCAGGGCCAAGCCTGGTTCCCTCATTTCCCAGCCTGGAAACCCTTGGCTTAGGGCACAGCCCTTCTTCTGAGCCTTCCCTGAGAGCACTCAGCAGCTCTCAGGGCATCCCCAGCAGGAGCCAAGTCCTTGCTACAAGATGTGCTTCAAGTCCCACAGAGGTTTCTGAGTGTTCCCAAATCCCAAATGGAATTCAGGAGCTGAGAGAGAGCAGCCTCCAGGGCTCTCCCAGGCACTGCCCCAGGGACACAGTGACCTGCCCATGGGGGGTGTGTGACAAAGGGGGCTCTGCCCCACAGGGATTTTGTGTCTCAGAGCATTCCCTGGAGTGCAGCCTCCCTCATTCAGTGGATCTTGCAGGGACAGAAGCAGGTATTCTTCTCCTGGGGTGCTGCTGAGAGAGGGATTTCGTTGATGGGATGCATCCCTCTGCCTCCAGCCACAGTGGCTCCCAGGCAGACAAAGTGTGTTCCCCCAAACCAAATGTTTTTTGCGGAACAATCCCATTTTGTGATTTGTGATGGCCATAAGCTAAACCACAGGATTTCCATCTCAGCGTGAGGGAGAACTTCTTCCCACTGAAGGTGCAGAGCACTGGGAGAGCTGCCCAGGGAGGGTGTGGAGTGTCCCTGTCTGGAGACATCCCAACCCCACCTGTGTCCCCTGCTCCAGGTGACCCTGCCTGGGCAGAGGGGTTGGACTGGATGATGCCCAGAGGTTCCTTCCAACCCTCAGGATTCTGTGAACTGTCCTGTCACCAGAACCCAAAATGGATGCCAAGTCACATTTTTTTCATACTTTATAAGTTCTGTCCATTTACATATAGAGCTTTAATGCTCCAATTACAGTTCCAGGTGATGATGTCAATTACCCCAAGGTTGCTCTCCCCAGTTCACAGTTGTTCACGTATCTTGGAGCCCTAAGGCAGCAAAGCATCCCTGGATTTCCACCTTAGAGGAATTGTTTGGTCTAAAAATGCTGGGAACAGCAGCTTTAGCAGCCTGTATGGAGTCCAGAGTTACACACTACAATTACAGATACAAGAAAAATAGAGAAGCTAAAATCCTAAGGCATCACAGGGACTGCCAGGGTGCTGCTGCTCCTCTTTCAAAGCAGGAAAAGGAGGTGGCACAGACAGGAGAGGGAGGAGGAGGAGAAGCAGCAAGAAGCCTCTGTCCAGGTAGCACAGGCAGCTGAGGGACAAATCAAGCAGCAGGAGCTCAGTGAGTGACCCAGGCTGGCTCAGCCACCTGCCCTCCAGCTGGCTGCTCACTGAGCATCTCCACACCCTCTGCCCTTGCCTTGGGGAAATCAGCACTGCCTGGCAGCGAACAGCACTCAGATATGTTTGATCAGCTCCTGAAAGGCCATAAAAGAGGAAACAGAATGATTGTACAAACCCCAAGGCAGGGAGGTGAGAGACTGGGGCTGTGAGAGTGCCAGACTGGAGCCACAGCAGGTCTCAGGCTGAGCAAAGGCACGAATGGCACAGGCCAGGGTGAACATTTGTACACAAAATGCTCTTTTCTGAGCACAGCCCCCTGGGCTTTGGGGCTGCAGCTGGAGCCCAATTAGCAACAGCAATTAGCAGAGCACCTGGGGGGGGAGCAGGGGCTCATGGAGAGGCACCAGAGCAGATCTGCTGGGCTTTCCAGGGTGTTTTGGGGTCCTGGGGGTTCAGAGCATCAAAGCAGTGTTGGCTCTTCCTTGGGAGACTCTGGGGAGCTCTGGGAGGCTGGAGCTGGGATCCACACTGATCCACATTGACCCACATTGATCCACACTGATCCACACTGATCCATATTGATCCACACTGATCCACATAGATCCACATTGATCCACACTGATCCACATTGATCCACTCTGATCCACATTGACCCACATCGATCCACACTGATCTACATTGATCCACACTGATCCACACTGATCCACATTGATCCATATTGATCCACACTGACCCACACTGATCCACATTGACCCACATTGATCCACATTGACCCACACTGATCCACATTGACCCACATTGATCCATATTGATCCACACTGATCCACACTGACCCACATTGATCCACACTGATCCACATTGACCCACACTGATCCACACTGACCCACATTGATCCACATTGACCCACACTGATCTATACCCTGTGGGAACCACTGCTGTGACAAGGGCTTGTTAATGGGTAAGGAATTCCAGAGAGAGCCCAATCCATGTCCCTCACATCCCAAACCCTCTGACCTGCTGGGGCTGAGCACCCCTCACTCCAGAGGAGAAAAAATGATTTCCCCACACAAATTAACTGCAGTGCAGACTAAAAGCATGCAGATGAAAGCAGCCAAACCCTGGGGTTCCTGCACATTGCAGGGCAATATGAATCTATTCCACTTGTAGCACACGAAATATTATCTGTGGCAATATTGGGTTTAATCAGACTCCTCTAGGGAGGTGTACAAGTGCTGCCAAAACACGGAATGGGATTCCTGCCTTGTACAGGCTCCTGCAGCCCTGGCCAGCCAGGGAGATGTAACAGGAGGTGATGGTTCCATCCACATCATATCCAGAAAAAACACATTTGCATGCTGTTTGTAGGGATAAAATCCATTAGCTGGCTGAAAAAGTGACTTTTCAGTGCTCAGAGCAGACTGCATTTGCTCTCAGTAATATTAATGGCAAAAATGTTATGTAAGGAGAGACTAGGAGGGCTCATTCCCGATGCTTTCATCTCCAACCTTCTCTTTAATTTCACTAATTTAATTGAATTAAAATAAAATAAAAAACAGACTCTGTTACACCTACATAAATCCTACAAGGTTCACCCTCCTAAACAACGTCCTTCAAGAAATTAGTTGAGTAAAATATACTGAAAACCATTATTACATCCCAGACATAAATTATCAAATAAAATCTCTAATGTGCGTTTGACAATCAGCTTCCTGTCCCCTGAAAGTCAAAATTTTCCTACAAAAAATTTGGGCCTGATGTTTTGAGCTGCCAAGGATATGAAAGCCCAAGGAAAAATTCGGTTGCTCAGCACTATGGAAAATCCAACTTATTAATGCACTTTTCTCCCCATTCCGAAAATAAAAAGAAAAAAAATAATCCAAGATATTTGAAAACAATATCATTCTTCAACATGAAGTGTAAATCACACTTCAGAGAGAAAGCAGAGAGGAGGGGAGCAGAATGTTATTTAGGTTTGTGTCATGTGTCATTTTTCTCTTGCTATTAAATTCAAAGGAAAACAAAGTCCACTATAATCAAGAGCAATCGTTCTGCTAGGAACATTTATAAGGTACAATGAATATAAATGGACCCCTTTTCCCGCAACAGAGTGCAAGGAAAATCCTGTTAAAAACAATTACTTAGAGCCTGGCAATAAACCCAGCACTGAGGACCCCTTGAACCCAGAGCTCCTGGTGTCAGGCCACCAATTTTGCAGTCAGGAGTTCAGAGGATCTTCAGTCAGGACTGCCATTGAAATCACTTCCCAGAGTCCCAGGAGCAGGATTTGTGCCTTTGGAAGGAGCAGCAGGGTTCAAAGGCATGGGCTGTGTGCTCTCTGTGGCTGGGGCTGTGCTGGGAGCTCAGCCCTCTGTGCAGGGGAGAGCTTTGGGCTCCTCACTGCATCTGGGATAGCAGGGACAGTGGGGACAGCCTCAGGGAATGGGATTTGGGAGCAGCCTGACATTGGGACTGAATGACTCAACCCTTGTTCAACCCCCTTCTTCTCCAAGCCCATGAGCTCTCCCTTTAGATTTAAACCAGAGCAGCTGCTGATGGTGTGGGGTTGAGGCTTTCTGGGCTCTCAAGCCCAAAGAAACAGCTCCAGGTCAGCTCCTGAGCCATCCTCAGCACTGACACCTCCTGTGCCAAGGAGGAGTGATGGCCCTGGATGAAAGGAATGTTTCCTGGATGCTCCATTGCTCCCATTGCACTCCTTGGGATGTTCAGGGAGCAGAGTGAGTGACCCAGAGCATCCCTGTCCCCGTGGTGGCTGCAGGTGTCCTGGGCATGGCCTGCTCTCCTCCTGCCTCTGGGATCCCAACCCAGCTCCTGCCAGCTCCTTCTGCTCTCAGCAAGGAGAATTTCAGTCCCAAATGTGTTGTGAATTCCTGGGAAGGCACAGATGGAAACCCTGCTGGCTGAGCCAGGGCTGGGACCTTGGGGACTCTCCAAAAGCCAGCCGGGAAATGGGGATTTGGGGGCAAAATGGAGCAGCCTGGCCCTGCACTGCTTCCCTGAGCTGTCACCACCCAGGAGTGTCACCACAGTCGTGGTTTGGGCTGGGCTGAGGCAACAAAATCACAGTGAGGGAGGACAATCCCCTCCCCATTGCCCAAATCACTGGCGATCACCACGTTGACTTAATTAATTGTTCACATCTCTGTAATTAAGCAGTAACAGCAATGACTCCCTCTCGGTGCTGATGACGATAATGAATAACAATCATGGCTGCTTTGTTTCACAGCACTAATCTGTTTTGAAATATACATTGATTTTATTTTGATTAGGCCTAAACCCCCTTTCCACACCGCAAATAAACCTCTCTGATTTGAGTAAATTGCTGTTGGCATTTGCATTATGATAATCAGCTCAGAATCAGCTGCTGTCTTCCTGGGTATTATTTGCTTACTTCTTAGTCCACTGTAATTTGGGGGTTGTATTTGGGAATATTTAATTATGGCTTTGCTCCATGATCCACATGTTCCCCATCACCGTTGTTATCCATGAAATGTTCCATAACTCTGCAAGCTCCTCCAGGCTCCTTCTCCTGGTGCTCTGAGTCCTCCAGACCTGCTGCAAGCCAAACCCACCTTCAAGGCCCTGGCAAGAGTGGAAATTTGTGAAAATCCCAAAGAAAACCAAAATTCATGTGATGGTTTTGCACCGAAACTCTACTTCCTGTTGTTTTCCTGATTCCTTTGGAAAATCCCAGGAGGTAGAGCCTGGTACCAAACTGCCTCAAAAATCTATTTTGATTATTTCAGTTGTGCTCAGGGAGCTGCTCCTGCCTCTGTCCCAACCTTTCCACCTGCTCCATGCTCATCGCAGTGCCACTGAGGTGAGTGCCTGGGTTTGGATCAGGTTTGGCTCCCAACACTGCAGTTAAAATCCCAACTATTTCACTACAAACATCTGAATTCTTCCTGCTGTTTTTTAGGGCAGAGTGGGGATCTGGCAACAATGAGATATTTTTTAATCTCAGTGTTTGTTGGAAAATATAATTTTCCAGCAAAATTCATGCTAACCGAACAGAGCTGAGCAAGGTTTCAGTGTTCCCAGGCCTCAGTGAAATTCCGACAAGCTGCAGTGGTTGTTTGCCTGAGAATGTTTTGCGGGAAGAATGCCATGAGAAAGATTAGGAGTCAGGAGTGTTATGAGAAAAGAATAAGGGAGTTAACAAAAGGATTCCTGAGTGTGTGAGAACAGCTGCAGGTGTGTGTGTATCTATAATTAGAAATATCTGTAAGAGTATATAAGTCTCTCGTTTAGCGAAATAAAGTTGGAGCTTACTTTATATCTCATATTGAGAGTGCTGTGAGTTTTCCCTCGCGCCGCATCTCGTTAAGTGTTGAATCCTTCATTTAAATTATTCACAACATTCAGTTCTGGCATTTTATAAATGGAACTTTTGCCTGCTTGAAAATGTTTCCCTTTTTTTATTCAATGCTTATTCTGATTTATTTTCTTTTAAGAGGAAAAACACATCCTTGTCAACAATTCTGGTTTTGTGTTTTCCATTTCAGATCATCATAAAAGACACATTTTTCTTTTGAACTGAAAGACAACTTCTGTCCAGACTAGCCCAGCAACCAAAGTTTTTTGGCCCGAGAAGTTTAACCAACATTTTTTTTATGTTCATGTAGCAAAACATTTTAAAACTTCTTTGCTGTGAAACTTCTCCTGTCATCCTAAGTCAAGCTATCCAATGAGAAGTTTATTTCTGATGTCTAAAAATACTTTAAGTTCTCCAATATCCTGGGAATGCTGCTGGCCTCAGCCTGGGAGGAGGTGCTGGGCTAGGGATCCATGAGCTCCCCCTGCCATGCTCAATGTCATTGGAGGGCTTTTCCAACCTCAGAGGTTCTGGGATTCTGGGATCGTGCTTTACCCCCAAACCCAGGAATCATGAGAATTGCCCTAAAAATGAGTTGTAAAAATAATTTGATTGGTCCATGAGTCCCCACTACCAACTTAGCCTGGTTCCTGTAGGGATAAGGATGTGACTCCTGTCTTTCAGGAATGTGCTTCTGGAATGTTTTGGTGTGTGAGGATGGAGCACATCCCTTGAGCACAGAGTCCTGCAGCCACTGAGGTTGGAAAAGCCCCCCAAGGTCATTGTGTCCAGCCTGTGCCTGTGCCTGTCCAGCCACCTTGTCACCAGCCAAGAGCACTGAGTGACATTCCTTGGACACCTCCAGGGATGGGAACTCCAAACCTCCCTGGGCAGCTCCTGCCAATGTTTAACAACAAGGAATTCCTCCAGATGTCCAGCCTGGACCTCCCCTGGTGCAGCCTGAGGCCATGTCCTCTCGTCCTGTCACTGTGTCCCCTCGTCCTGTTGCTGATCTGCAGGTAGATCCTGTCAGCTGCTCCTCAGCATGGACACAGATGGGAATTGAGGGGTTTTCCCTCAACAGCAGCAACATTTCATCATCCAACAGCCACACTGCACCATCCAAGAGAGGTTTGGAGCCAAAATGGCACCAGAATTCTCATTGTTCGGATATGGCAGAGCAGAATCACACATCCAGCATTGGGAATGACATCTGCTTCTTTTCCAGCATGTAGTCAGGGGAAGAACAGCTTCACCCCCTTCCACATGCCCACTCTGCCACCAGGGAAGGGGTTAAACACTGATCAAAGGGAACAGCACAGACATGGGGTGGCCATGCAGGCAAACCCCAGTTCTGTAATTGGAATCCTTCACAGCCCAGGGCAAACAGAAACAAGGTAATGCAGAGCAAGGGGCTGCACAGAGCGAAAGAGGCTTTGAAAAATGCAAAGCCAACCTGCAAACATGCCGGGAAATCTGAACCTTTCACTTCAAAGCGTTTAAAGGCAGTGTTAAAAGGCTGATTCTGAAAGGTTTCTGTTCTGCTGCCTCTCGTGCACAATTTTTGTTTAACTCAAACTCCCTCTAAGAAACAATTTTTTTTTATTTCATGCCTGAGCTCTGCTGCTGGTTCTGGGCGGAGAGGCATTGTGTGTGTGAACAGAGCACCCCAGGAGCTGTAAAGACTCGTGGAATAAAAGAATATTGAGGTGTTGGCAGAGGCCTTTAAGGTCATCGAGTCCAACCATGAACTCAGGGAGGCAAGGCAGGGGAGGAGTAGGGAATTCACACCAGGAGAAGGGTAGGGAAGGCAAGGCAAGGAAAAGGATGGGGAGGGAAGGCAGGGGAGGGGCTGAAAGCTGCCTTGCCTTGCCTTGGGTACTCCTCCCCTCCTGCCCAGGCCATCATTAAACCATTTCTGTAAGTATCACATCCACATGTCATTATATCCCTTCAGGAATCCCACTGCCCTGAGCAGCTGTGCCAGTGCCTGACAACCCTATTTGGGAAGAGATTTCCCCTAATACCGAACCTGAATCTCCCCTGGCACAGCTTGAGGCTCTTTCCTCTCCTTCTGTCCCTGTTCCCTGGGAGCACAGCCTGACCCCCCCGGCTGTCCCCTCCTGTCAGCAGTTGTGCAGAGCCACAAGGTGCCCCTGAGCCTCCTTTGCTCCAGGCTGAGCTCCTTTCCCAGCTCCCTCAGCCTCTCCTGGTGCTCCAGTCCCTTCCCAGCTCCATTCCCATCCCTGGACATGCTCCAACCCCAATACTGGAGGTGGTGCACTGGCACAGTCACTACCCTGGTGCTGCTGTCACACCATGGCTGGCACAGTCCAGGTGCCATTGGCCTCTTGCCCACCTGGGCACACCTGGCTCATGTCCCCCCTGTCACCAGCACCCCCAGGGCCTTTTCCAGCTTTCCACCCACTCTGCCCCAGTCATGGAGCATTCATGGGGTGGTTGTGACCCCTGTTGTGACCTAGGTGCAGGACCTGGCCTTGGCCTTGCTGAACCTCATCCCCCTGACCTCAGCCCCTGCTCCAGCCTGCCCAGATCCCTGTCCAGACCTTTCTTGCCCTGCAGCAAATCACTTCTGCTGTCCACCTCACTGTCACCTGCCAGCTGGCTGAGGTGCCCTCCCTGCCCTCCTCCAGACCACCAATAGGGACATTAAAGGGACTGTCCCCACTGCTGAGCCCTGGGGACAGCCCTGCTGACCAGCACCCAACTGGGGACAGCCCTGCTGACCAACACCCAACTGGGGACAGCCCTGCTGACAAATATCCAACTGGGGACAGCCCTGCTGACAAACACCCAAGTAGATTGAACTGCATGCAGGATCTTGAACCTCCAAGACTGTGGATTTCATTTTGATTTCTTATGACCAAGCCAAACCTGAAGCTCTGGACACTCCAAATGGAATTCTTTGTGGATTGGGATTGTATTTTTCAGGAGGGCCTGGCCAGTCCATGAAAGCTTTAAGTGAAAAAGCAGAGAAAACCTGAGTCATGATCACGAGGCACTTCCCCAGCATTTGGGGAAACAGCGTTTTGCATTCCCCAGGTTTTTCCCAGGAGCTGCAGGAAGGGAAATCCTGTAAAGCCCTCATGCTGCTCCCAGGGCAGCTCTGCTCCCACACAGACCCCTGGCACTGAAATCCCAGCCCACTTGCTCAGCAGATGGGACTGGGGGCTCTGGCATTCCCAGCTCTGCGTGGCCAGGGAAGGGCCAGCTCCACGGCCTTTGCTTGTCAGCATTCATCAAGCATTAAAGCACAGGACAAGCAGATTTTGCTGATTTAATGGATAATTCCAGCTTGTTTGGTCCATCTAATTCAAACTACTAGAACTGAATGTGAAGTGACTACTGCCTGTCCCTGCTTATCTTTGTCAATAGCTTTAGACACAGGTCAATGCAGGTAATCAGTTTTCAAGGGACTCTTAAGAATAGCAGGAGCTTCTATTTAAATTTTTTTTTTCATTTGTAAGTTCTCTCTTTCCCTCATTGTTGCTATTAAGTTTGTTTAGATCTTTTCCCTGTAAAATTAAATCTTTTTTTTTATTCTGAAAATCATTTCTTCCATCTCCTAGCTGAACCTCTGCTGACATATATATGAATTATGGCTTGCTAAGGCACTTCTCATCCTGAAATAGCTTGTAAAGGAAGGGAATGAGCTTTGTGAATATTTACCAGGCTTGAGACAACCCTGCGAGTGATCCTGATGAACATGATCATGGTTTGAGGAGGAAAATATGATGGGCAAAGGACTCAAACACAATCCAAGGGATATTTTTTACCAGAAATGCTGCACACTCCTTTTTTCCTGCATGCACAAACATAAAAGCCCAAGTGCAAGCTACAGGGAATTTATAGACAGAGACAAGCTGCTTGGATGATCAAATAAAAGATGTTTAAACCTCATCAATCGTTCAGGAAGCAGATGGGAAATTTGATTGTCTCTGACAAACGAAGGACCTTTGACAGTTCTGCACAAAGGTGAAGCAGATCTCAGAGTAGCAGCACAGGCAGCAAGAGCAGCAGTGCAGGCTCACATTTTATAGGGGGTTCTTTATATGATGAAGTCCATCCTGTAAAAAACCTCCCAACATCCCATGGCTCCATGTGCAGCAAATTTAGGAGCAGCTGCTCAGAGACATCACAACTTTCCCTGTAGAAACCCCAAAGCAGGAACTTCTGCTCCTAAATATCTTCCCTGGGCAGGAAGAGAAGTCGAGCCAAGGGCCAGCAGGTCCTTTTATCCCTCCTGGGAAACATTATCCTTCCTGGTCTCCCCTGGGAGCTCAGCTTTATGGACAGCAGAGCAGCTTTGCTCTCTCAGGTAGGTCATGGATAAGTACAGCAGGCTCTGCACTGCAGACCAAGTCCCTTGGGAGTGCTTTTAAAAGATTATGTGTGAAGCAAAATAGGAGCAGCAGGGGCTTTTGGACTCGTGAGAAATCAGCTGTGCTGCTGCTGCTCCTCAGCTTCTCTGAGCTCAGCAGCTGCATTTCTCCTGAAGGCCAGATCACATGGATATTCCATGGATTGGAAATATAAGGATGATTTAAGAGCTCCACAGGCTGACAAGACATCTTCTCCAGGCTGGTGAGTTAGAGCTTGTCTCTCCTCATCAGTTTGATTGATCTTAAGGTGACCTCAAAGCCCAGTCCTGCAGAATGCTGGGCCTGGCTCCAGGCTGCTGCCTTCCCAGGGATGAGAGCAGCTCATCCCCATTCCTGTGCCTTCTCCACCCACCCCTGCCATGGGCTGGGGCACAGCAGGGCATGGAAGCACTGGGAGCTCTCCAGCAGCTCCCACCTTGTACTGGGGAGAGGAAGCCAGCCTGTAGCAGATGGTCTAGGGGTGCACCCAGGGCAAGGCTTCCCAATGGGACCTGGGACAGCATTTAATGTGCACTGCACTGGAATATCTTTCATGCAAGGAACAGCTCCAATAAACAGAAAATACTGAGAGAAACACAGAGGTGCCCCCCAAAATGTCAATGTTCTTATTTGCCTGTGTTTTGGTGAACTTCACTGTGTGGTACCTACAGCACAAGCTGGGGAAATATTGGAAGAATTGACCATTAGTTTTAAGGATTCACTGTGTCAGGCACTGGAAAACTTGAAAGACAAGAGACATTTTTAAATGCCAACCTTTGAAATGTTAAATAAGAAGACAGAGAGTCAGGAGCTTCCCTTTCAAACCTCTAAAACTCCAGTTTTCAGAAAACACTGAAGTGGATAATCAAATAGTCTATCTGTGAGCTCACAGAGGAGTATAAGGGGATGAGTAACAGTCTGTATGGATTTGTCAAGAACAAATATGTCAAACCAATCTAATTTTCCTTTATGACAGTGCAAAAAGCCTTCTGGATAGAGAAGAAACAGACCATGTCATAGATCTTGATTTTAGTCAGGCTTTTGACACTGTCTCCTCTGATACTTCCATGAGCTAGAAAAAATACCATCTAAGTGAATATATTATTGGGTAGTTGCAAAACTGGTTAGAAAATTATAGATGGAGCAATCATTGACAGATTACTGTCAAAATAGGATGCTTGCAGTATGGGCTGAGCTTTCAGCACTTTCATTAATGGTCCCAATGAGGGAACAGAGAAAACACTTCTCAAGCTGGCTGACACCTCCACATGGAAAGGACTGCCAGGATTTGGGATGAGTAGACTCACAAATGAACGGCATGGAGTCAGAGCTGAGTTGGAGATGATTTGGGAAAAAAAAAAGAGATGCTGCTTGGTGGGTATAAATCTGTTGGGAAAGGAATGGTCAGCTGCAGGAATTCTAGATGGGAACGAGTGGCTGATGAGCAGATCTGAAGGGGATTCTCTGGAATTATGTGGCTCAGGTGCTCAGCAGCAGAAGGCAAAGCCTCACTCCACACCAAGTGTGCTTTGTGAGCCATGTCAGAAACTCAGCTTCTCTTGAAGGTTTGGACACATATGGTTAATGCTCAGCCACTCTCCCTGTCCCTACAAAACCACTGTGTTCTCCAGAATGATTTATCCCCAACTTAGCAGTGGCATATTTAGCTTTGAACATATTGGGCTTGGAAGGCAAGGCAAGACTGAGAATGTGATGTGACTGTGGCGCAAACTGTCCAACTCTCCCATTAGTTGGTATTTTATTCTCCACTCTTCTCCCTCATGAGAGTGCAGGGCTGGGATTATCCTGGGGAAACAAGCAGACTCTTGGTAAAACCTCATCAGCTGAAAGCTTGGCTTTGTTGCTTGAATAAACAAACAAAACCAGGTGTTGGGGGGAAAGGTTCACTTTTGCTTTCTTTTCCAAGAATGGTTTCCCTTCTCCCCACTCAACAGTGGGATGTGAGTCCTTGCTGCTCTCCTGCCTTTCCAGAGGAAGCCACAAAGAGCCTTTCCATGGGACATGCCCAGACCAGCCCTCTGCAGCTCCCCAGGCCTCTACACGAGCACAGAAAGTCCATGGAGTGCTCACAGCCCTCCCCATCCCTCCCGCTCCTGGTTTTTTTTTTCTGGAGAAAATCTGATTAAAGCTGTGCAGGAGAGAAGCAGATGGCAGTTTTGACGTGAGGTGAAGACAGCTTAATCTCCATCTGTGCTGACATTTTCACATGTCTCCCTGCACACGCTGGCCCCTGATAAGCTCTAAGGCAGAGCTGGGGGTCTCAGTGCCCTTTGCTGGAGGATTTTCCAGGAGGGATGTTGGGAGCTGGCAGACACGAGCCACGGGCTGAGCCCTTGCTGGAGACACTGATCATTAGCCAGCGGCTCGGTGATTGGGCTAGCGACCTCATTAACACCCGCAGCACCTCGGCATGCTGAGCTGGGCTTTGGGAGCATCTGCTGAGCCCTGCCCTGCCTGCTCCAGAGAGGCAATTAGGGGAAAACAAGGCTCAAAGGCACTGTGTCCTCTGAAGGGGAGCTAATCCAGAGGGCAATTCCAGCATCCTGGACACCCTGCGTTCCTGCAAGGCAGAAGAATCTGGCGGTTAAGGCAGTGATGCTTTTCATACCTGGTTTCTAAGTAAGCACTTGGAATTTTGGTGTTGGAGGCTCACTGTACCTGCCAGGGCACTTCCACAGCGGGGTTTTCCAGGCCACCTTTGTCCAGATCCTGGCTGAGTGCTGAGACTCAGCTGTGGGGTGGCTGTGGAGGACAAGCCCAGGGAATGTGATCCCTGCTGGGAGCACATGGTGTCACCGAAACTGGGGGAAAACCAAAAACCCTCCAACAACATTTTCAGTATTACAGAGTCAAGGCATTACTTTATTATCTGGCCAGGATGTTGTTCTGGCCAAGATGTGCCACAGAAATCCCTTCCACACATAGCCCAGGTGTGCAGGGAGAATCATTCCATGACACAAGGCTTTCACTAGATTTTTCAGATGTTTTATGCAGTCAAAACTCATAGAAATGAATTAGTTCCAGTGACAATGGGACTGGGAGCTCTGTGGTACTTATTCCGCTGCTGGGATGGGAATTCCTTCACGCAATCCTCTCCATTACTCCATGGGACTGCTAAAACACAGAGCTCAACATAGCTCTGGGGAAATAGCAAATCCCTTCAAGGTGAAATACTGAATACAAAAATACAAAAACAGATGGCCCTGCAGCAGGGCACTGGCCAGAGCACTCAGAAATGTGTTTTCCCTGGATTTCCTTTCCCTGTGCTCCGTGCCAGCCTCAAACAGGACCTGCAGCACCCAGCAGAAGAGGGGAAGTGCTCAGCTAAGGAGGCAGGAGAATCTCAAACCCAAATCCTTGCTGGAGAGTGTGAGGAACACACTGTAGAAGCTTAGCAGTAGGGATGGGGAACTGGAAAACATTTCTCATTAACTGGAGCAACCAAATAACCCAAAGCAATGGGAAAGGTGTGTTTTAATTGAAGCAAACTTCAGATGTGAAGAAATGGTATGGCCCAGCTGCAGTCTCGAGGCTCTCATTCCCATCACCTGTACAGCACAGTGCTGGTGATGAAACCAGAACTTTGTTCTGTTCCTGCAAAGAAAGAATCAAAGCCCTGGGTGTGGGGACACCAGAAGGGGAGAAGAGAGTGGTCAGAGGAGAGCTGATGTGGCAGCATGGCTCGGGAGAGCTGCTTCTGCTGACTGCCACCCTGGGATCCATCCTGCCAGAATGGGAGAGAAATCACAGCTACAAATTCCTCTGGAGACCTGAACTGCCCGAGGGGATTAGGGCAGGCTTTGGCTGCACATTCAGGGTGGATTTGGGAGCAGGGTCCCAGCAGGACACAGGGCAGGCATCAGCTCAGCACTGCAGCCACAGCTTTGGGGTCACACACAGCTTTGGGTTCTGAGCAACAGCAGGACTGGCAGGGCCCAGCGAGCCCAGCACTGTCAGGAGGTGGCTGAGCCCAGGGAGGGGATGTTCACTGCCACCCCAGCTCTGCTGTCCCTCCACACCCATCCCCGAGCTCTCACCTCCCTCTCTCCCCCGTGGAAATGTCCCCAAGCCAGCAGCACCATGCAGAGCACGTGGTGGCTCCTGGTACAAGATCTGTGTGTCCAGGACACTCTGCTGACCCACATGTGAGTGCATGTGAGAGCTGCACAGCAAACCCCTCCAGACAGCATCTCCTGAGGGCAGACACCTCACCTGAGGCGTCTGGAGGTCTGTAAAATAACCCAATCTGCACAGACAGCTTTAGGATGCCTGGTATGGCTGTGTGACACCCCGATGAGCTACTGCCCAGGGACCTTTCTTGGGCAAGCAGGGCGATTTATGGTGCAATTGTGCTGTTTAGTGTTTTGCAGGGAGGGGGTTGTGGCTTTCAGGCACTGCAGGAATTACTCGTTTCTCAACTTCACAGAGCATCCTTGAAATGCTACTTGTGCCATCTTGTGTTTTCCCTGCTCTAAATCAGTGTAAGTGTTTTGTTCTCTCTGCTACCCATTTTTATGATATCTGCCCTACTTGAACATGCACACAGCCCCATATACACTGCATTTCTAGGCAGGCAAGCAATCTTTCATGCTTTAGGAAGGCCAACTCAGTCTAACACAGACATTAGGGCTCCTGACTCTCTGTGACTTGTTTGACGTCAGCCAGGCGAAGATGAAGCTTTGATGGCCACACCTTGCATGTTCTTCTGGTTATAATCACTCAATAGCAGACAAATGTGAGGGTTCTGTGCAGATATCTCAGCCTCAGAGGTGTCACTGCCCCGAGAAAAGGTTTGAAGGCACTTGAGAGGTTACAGCGAGGTCCTGCCTCTATAAAATGTGAGCATTGCTCTGTTTTGCTGGTAACCTCAATTCTGGGAACAAATCATTGCTCAGGAAACCTGGGACTGTCTCCTTTGTTAAAATCCTTAGTCAGGGTGAATTTAGAATGCCTAAGCTAGAAGTAACTTGGCTGGGAATAAAGCAATAATCCATTCATGGCTTTGGTTCAAAGTTTATCCATAGATAACTTTTTCAAGCAAATCCTTCTAGATTTAACCAAGCTGACCAAAGTATCACTGAGCATCTCCTGTTCTCCTTTAACCACATTATCTGGCATTGTCAAGGAGCCAAATAATGTGGTTAAAGGAGCTCTACAGCCTACAGGGTGGCAGAGAGCTTCCCAGGAGCTTTGCTCTGCAGCCTGGCTGTGCCAACGTCACCTCAAATCCTCCTGGCTCCCTGCTTGGTGAGTGACACTTCAGAATCCTGAGAACAATATGTGGCAGCTAAAAATAGCTGTGCTCTGCAGGAATCCTCAGGTGCCAATCCACTGGTGATCACGGGATTTGGGAATTTTGGACAGACAGCTGATGGCTGAACACTTGCAAACAGCCTGAGCGTCAAACTGCAGAGCTGTGCCTCAGCATCTGCTCAGCTTCATCCCTGGTTTCATTTGTGTCGATATAATCACAGAATCACTGCAGGGTTTGGGTTGGAAGGGACCTTCAGTCTCATCTCATTGCACCCCCTGGCATGGGCAGGGACACCTTCCACTATCCCTGATTGCTCCAACCCCATCCAACCTGGCCTTGGGTGAACAAACCTCCTGAGAAAATGGGAGAGATACTGCAAATACTGACATTAACTCTTTTTTTTTTTTTACTGAAAGGTGGTTTTTATCAGCAAACAATCCAGACTGTGAGTCTGAGGAGCTTTGCAATTAGACTGCTAATGACAGCAGGTAATTTCTTCCATTTTTATTGCACTTCATTTACAATGTTCCAGCTGCAAATTGGACCTGTGCTGAACAAGAGGAGCTGCCCTTTCCTGTTGCACTCAGAGCTTTCTGGTCTCACGTGGGGCTGTGAGAGAGCATGGGCCTTTCTCATTTCAGCATGGCACATTCCCTGTTATCTTGCTTGAAATAAATAAGGTAAGATCAAACCCAGGAAATGAAGATGCAGCAGTCAGATAGGGCTGTTTACACCCCAGGCTCAGTGGCCTGAATTTAGCAGAGGTTTGTAGCAAGTTGCCAACTTCCTCACTGCTCCTCTGATTCCTGATTATTATTTTTTTCCATAATGCTCCAGCACCCCTGGCTCCCAGGCATCGCTTTGAACTCCAGCTACTGCTTCATAAATGAGACTCCAGACTGGAAAGGCAAGCTTGAAAACAATGACCTGAGGCACCTCAAAGCTGAAGAAAGCAAGGAGAGGAAACAGAGATGGGGTTGCTGGAGCTGTGCTTTTAACTCTCATCTTTTCCCACCTCATCTCCTTGTGTGGGGGACCCACTGCTCACTGATCAACAGGCAGGGCCATCCTGGCCCAGGAGCCACCACTGCAGCCAGGACTGAGCCCTCCTTGGATGATGCACTTGGGCTCAGAATCACCGAATAACTGAGGTTGGAAAAGACCTCCAAGATTATCAAGTCCAGCTTTCAGCCAAACACCACCATTCCCACTAAGCCATACTGCAAAGTGCCACATCCATGAGTCTTTTGAATTCCTCTAGGGATGGGGACTCCACCACCACCCTGGGCAGTTGTTCCAATGCTTAACTGATCTTTCAGTGAAGAAATTTTCCCTAGTATCCGACCTGAACCTCCTCTAGCACAGTTTGAAGCTGTTCCCTCTCCTCCTGTTCCTGGGAGCAGAGCCCCCCCACAGCTGTCCCCTCCTGTCAGCAGTTGTGCAGAGCCACAAGGTTCCCCTGAGCCTCCTTTGCTCCACCCTGAGCCCCCCACAGCTCCCTCAGCCATTCCTGGTGCACCATTCCCTTCCCAGCTCCATTCCCATCTCTGGACCAAAGTGCTCCAGGGAGAGCTTTGCCTCTCCCACCATCCCTGCTCCCCTGGCAAACCTGCCCTGCTTCTTTTCCCACCCGAAAAACTGCACCAAACCACTCGATGCCAGCATTCCCTTCAAAGAGCAGAAGCAAAAAAGGGGAAAATGCATTCCAAAGTAGCTGTTTGCAACCTCTCTGGCAGGTGCTTTGAAGGCAGCCTGCAGAAGGTTAATGAGTCCTGGCACGTGTGAGCCTCTGCCATGGGGATCGAGCCTCATGCCGGGATAATGAGAACTGCCTGGGGTCATCTGGAAAGGCAAGGCTGCCGCTGTGATCCTGCACCTGGATCCAGCAAGGCTTGCTCTGCGGGCAGTGCTGAGCAGCCTGGGAACTCGCTGGCTGATGTTTCTCATGCCTCGCAACTCCTTTTGTTCCTCAAATTGGGCTTTCATTGAGGAAATGGGAGGAGATGTTTTGTAGTTCTAAAATCTCTGTCAGTCGGAGTGATTGCCAGGGAGTCAACACAGCTTTGAGAGGGGTCTGCAGCCATGAACGATGGGCAGCTGGAAGGGACAAGGAACGTGTCACTGTCACCTCATCATGGTCCCCTGCATGTGAAGGTGGTGGCACTGAGTCCTGGAGCGATGGGGAGCTGGGGAGGGGAGGGCAAGCTCAGGGATCTGCCACCAGCCAGGTGCCCAAACCCTTTCCTGGATGCTCTGGGAGGAGGGGAAGCTGGAGGAGGTTTTGGGTACAGGGAGATCCCAGGAGACTCTGGGTAATGAGTCTGTGCCCTGGTGGGGAGGAGAGTCCGGGTGCCATGGATGATGCCATGGATGATGCCATGGATGATGCCATAGATGAAGCCACGGATGAAGCCATGGATGATGCCATGGATGGCTCCAGGAAGGCAGGTGTGCCCCCATTTCTCTAATCACGCACCTTCAGTAAATATAATTAATTTGACATTTTCAGTTCTATTTTGAAGGAAATCCCTGGGGAAGGTCCTGCTTGCTGCACCCCAGGCAGGTGCAAACGGTGCTGCTGCTCCTGGAGAACACAGCAGGACTTGTTCACAGGGGAAATGAGACAAAGGCAGCCTAAGCTGGGCCAGCTGCAGTCTGCAGCAGGACACACAGAGCAGGACACACAGCCACGGGCCATGAGGGATGCTCCCATCCATCCCCAGCTCTTCCCAAGCCTGCTGGGCTGCCAGAGAGGCCAGAATGCTTTGGGAATGCTGTGGCCCAGCAGCACTGGCTCCTGGCTGTCAGGAGCTGTGTACCTGCATGCCCTGCTCAGCTCCCAGCACTTTGGCAGCCAAGCCAGACAAGCCCTGAGTGCTGTGAGCAGCAGCAGCAGCACAGGGACTGTGGTGTCACTTCACAGCGTCCAGGGAGGAGGGCAGAGCACAAACCCTGCTCCAGCTGTTGGCACAGCTGCAGCTCCAGAGGCAGCTTGGCTCCTGGCCTTCTCCCCTCAGATCCATCAGACTGTGGTTCCATCCAGCTCTGCCTGGAGCAGAGATCCAGTGGAAATGGGGAAAAAAGGGGTTTTGCTGGCATCTCATTCAGCACAGAGAGAACAGCCCTGTGTGCCCACAGGAAAGCACAGCCCCAGTGCTGCTGTGGGAATTGCACAGGGATCAATCCCACTTCCCAGGACTGCAGATCCCAGAATGCCACAATGGTTTGGGCTGGAAGGGATTTTAGAGGTCACCTCACTCCAATCCCCTGCCATGGGCAGGGACACCTTCCACTAGACCAGGTTGCTGAAAACCTCATCCAGCACAGATGCTTCTCCTTAACAGACCTGGTTTTTGCCTTCCAACAAATATTCCCTGTCTGATTTTGGCTCTGAACCTGGCATGATGCCTAAAACAGAAGGCTAGACAAAGTTAGAAGAACAAAAAGCAGATTAATTTATTAAAGCCTTTAGGTACATTTAGGGCAGACAGAGCTACACCCAAAATGGATGACAAGTCATGAGTTCTTCACATTTTATAAGTTCTGTCCATTAACATATGAGGCTTCAATTCTCCAATTACACCTTCAGGTGATGATGTCAACCACCCCAAGCTTGCTCCCCCAATTCACTGTTGTTTACATATTTTGGGGCTCTGAGGCAGCGAAGTGTCCTTGGATTTTCCAACTGAGAGCAATGTTTTGTCTAAAATGCTGGGAACAGAGGTTTTCAGCACTTTATATGAAGCCTAGAGCTGCACACCAAAACTAAAGATACATGAAAATAAAAGCTAAAAATCCTTGAGGCATCAGGAGATTGCAGTAAGTGCATCCCAGGAAATGGGATGCCATGGAGGCAAAGGCAGAGTCTAATGCACATCGAGGCTGCAGCTGGGACATTTTAGCTGGGGGCAGGTCCAGAACACTCTCTGCAAGCTCAGGACAGTGGTGAAACACATCCTTGGAGCAGGACAGTTCCACTCTCTCTTTGGGTTGTGTTTCTTCCCCCTGAGCCACACAGCCTGGCTGGGGCATGGACATCTAACACAAGAGAACCTAGGGATGGCCACACTGGAGCATGGAGTGCAGCTCCATCCTGCTTGGACACAGCCTCAGAGCTCTGTGGTCACTGTGGAACACCCAGGGCACGATGTTCTCACCACATCCTCTCCCAGTCTCCAGGGATTTTCCACTCAGGGAGCTCCTCACCCAGAGGATGGATTTCATTTCCAGAAATTCATTTCCATAAATTCACTCCACAGCTTTGGCCAGTGATGCTTTCACACCTGTGTCAGAGTGCCCCTAATGCTCTCAGTGTGCTGTGGGGAATGAAAATCCATTTCCAGCTGATCCATGGCCTTGGCTCCCACTGGGATATTGCCCAAGGAGAAAGTTTAAGCAAGCACTGAGAGAAATAAAGATTCCTTCTTCATTACCTTTATTGAAATACATTTATGCTAAAGCTGCACTGTGTGAACCTGCTTTGAACACTGCAAGGGAGAGACAAATCTGGGCATTAGGCATCCCCCCTGTAAAGGATAATTGAAATCAATGCAGTTGTTGTCTGCCTCTGACACTGGGGAGATGCAAAGGGATGTGCTGAGATCCTGCTAATAAGTTGGAGGGTTCTGGCAGCAAGTGTGGCTCTCAGATGTTCCCTCTGCACCAAAGACTTTCAGTCAAGGCATCAGGAGCTGGAACATCAAGACAAGGCCAGTGGAGAGTTTTTCTTAAATAAAAAAAAAAAAGAAGATTAAATGTTTAAAATTTAAAGAATCACCCCCATGTTGAAAATCTCAATATGTTCTGAATACACTTGGCAGAAATCCACCCTCTCACTGCACAGTCACAAGGGAGTGAAACATCACTCAGCTGCTCCTCTGTATCCTTTTACTTTTTATGTGTTTTCACTCCTTTTCCTCCAACTCCCTGTGATTTCCAGCCCTTGTTGAACACTGAGGTTGCCTCCCTATTATTCCAGCATCTGTGGTCTGCTGTCAGTCAGACTTCAAATCGAGTGCCTACAGCTCCCTGTTTTCTGTGCTCCCTCAGTGCAGACAAAGCTGAAAAGTGGCAGTGTGTTTTTTAAAACTCATCTTCATTTTGCTCATTCTCTCCCCTGGAAAATTCCTCCCTCTCCCGAAATCTCTGCCGTGGATCTTTACCTTGAATCTCCCAGTGCAGGAGGGGGAGCAGAGCATGTTCCTGACTCCAGGCTGCACCAAATGAGATGTTCTCATTTCTTCAGGATGAGACAGGCAGAGCAGGTTATTCCAGGAAGGGCTTTGGGAAGAAAATGCTTTCAGGAGTTCCTGGGAAGCAAAGAGGGAGGATAAGGAGGTCCTGGCCTGCCAAGGTAGACTTGCCCTGCTGGGATAAGGCCCTACTGGGGTACTTACAGAATAAAAACATCATTATTGGTCTCCAGAAATGATATCAGGTCAGATGAACCAACTGCAAGGATTCCCCAGTCCTAAAGGAGCTTAGAGAATTACTCTTCAAGGCCTTTGGGATGGAAAGGTGCATTCTAGCTACGGCCAAAAATTTTCCTCTGGTTGTTTCAGTGCTTCTCTATTAATGATAAATTAAATGGTTAATTATAAAATAAATGGTTTCAGTAATTGCGTGCCTGGCCTTTGCAGAGGGGTTGTGTGTTGCTTGTAAGCACTGTGATGACAGAGAGGATAATGTTTTCCTTGATATAATAAGATTAATTGCAATTAAGGAATTACAGTGTAATGGGTTCAACACGATGCATGTTAAATAGATGGAAAACTTAGAATCATAGAATCACTGACTGGTTTGGGCTGGAAGGGATATTAAAGAGCATCTCATTCCAGCCCCAAACCTTCCACTTTCCCAGGTTGCTCCAAGCCCTGTCCAGCCTGGCCTTGGACACTTCCAGGGATCCAGGGGCAGCCAAAGCTTCTCTGGGCACCCTGTGCCAGGGCCTGCCCACCCTCCCAGGGAAGGACTTTTTCTGGATATCCAATTTAAACTAACCCTCCTCCAGCTTAAAGCCACTCCCCCTTGTCCTGTCACTGCAGGCTCTTGCAAACCTTCCCAGGGATGGATGTGAGCTAGGAATCCATGCCCGTGGCCAGAAGGATGCTGAAACGAGGTCCTGCAAGGGTGGGCATGTGGGTTCTGTGCTGCTTAATATTTGTACTGATGGCCCAGGAGAAAATATAAAACAGGCACTGATCTCTGCTCCCTGTGACAGCTGGAGCTGTGTCAGGGCAGGTCAGGCTGGAGATCAGGAAAGGTTCTTCCCCCAGAGGGTGCTGGGCACTGCCCAGGCTCCCCAGGCAATGGGCACAGCCTGAGGCTGCCAGAGCTCCAGGAGTGTTTGGACAGCACTGCCAGGGATGCTCAGGGTGGGATTGTTGGGGTGTCTGTGCAGGGACAGGAGCTGGATCAATGATCCTTGTGGGTCCTTCCAGCTCAGGACATTCTGTGATTCTGTGAAAGCTTCAGGTGGTAAAATGTTGATGGAGAGCTGATGGAGAGGGCTGATTGCTGTTGGGAAGCAGCCTGGCTTGTTTGGGAAAGGGAGCAAAGCAAACCATTCAGATTGGAATGAGGATGGAAGTGAAGTCATTCCCACTGGGAAGAGGCTGCAGTGGGCACAGAGCTGTGCTGGGGAGCAGTGAGATGTGGAAGGTGTGAGGGGAATCAGCCCTTGCAGGGAAGGTCCCCAGCAGCCAGAGGTGGGCAATAACAGCCACAGCTGAAGGAGGATTCCCCTAAAATGGAGATTTCGGGATGCACCAGCGGAGAGGTTTGATAATGGGATAAAGCCAGGCAGGTAAATAATTCCCAAAGGTCAGTCAGATAAACTTAGCGAAGAGGAGGTTAAGGACGAGTGGTCCCAAAATAAGGCAGAGAGATTTAACACCGAAGGACCAGCAGGATCGAAAGCTAAAAGCACAGGATAAACTCACCCTGGCTATAAATAAACTATATGGGCTCCTTTAACGAAGAACGTCCTCGTTAAAATGATGAATGAAGGCTGCTCCACTCCACCACATGCAATGAACAATAATAGCTGGCTGTGCTAACTGTGGGTGCAGCCCAGTTCAAATGGGAGCACAGGGACCTCTGTGGTGTGCAGGGGACGTGAAGTGATCCCGATGTCCCTTTGGGACATTCAGCTTCCCCAGGGTAGGGCTGTGCTGCACCAAGGTTACATTCTGATTTATCTCACCTCTGCACAGGCTCAGCTAGCAGGGACCCAGCTCTCCCTCACATGGCCACCTGATAGGATAAAATCACACATATTTGAATAAAATAAAAAAAAAAAATTCTAACAAAAAAAAATTAAAAATAATTCAGTCTGCGGCTGTGTCCAGTTCTGCAGTGAAAGCTGTGCAGCCCAAAGGCTGAATTCCTGCCACAGGCACTCAAAGGCAGCATTTTGGGAAGATCCAGAGGGACCAGATGTGTTAGTGGGAAGCACTGGAAGGCACAGCAGGAATGAAGGGCTGTGGTGAAGCCCTTGGCAAGGGACATGTGCAGGTGAGCAGATCCCTCTGAGCTGTGAGCACAGGCAGTGCTGGGCTTCACTCAAGCTGCAGATGGGCTTTAGGAAAGAAGGATGAAATCTCAGATTTTTACCAGCAGCTTCTTTCCCCTGAGCCTTTGGGGGAGAATGTCCATGCCTAGTGCCCCTGGGAGCACCAGAACCTGCCTAGCTCTCTCGTTTACCTCCTCTCCTCCAGACTGGAAGCAAGTAGCCAGGTGTGAAAAAAATATTAAAAAATACTCTTTCTCATTGCACATTCTTTTGGTGCCTTTTAGCTCTGCTGGGACAGGGGAGCTGCTGGACTCTGCAGCTTGTGTCTCAGCCTGGGGACAGCTGTGTTCAGGAGCTGCTGGGTTGTTTCACACAGATTTTCCCCCCCTGGCTCCACCAGGACCAGGCTTTGCTCTCTCCCTCTCCCTGCTGCAAACAGAGCACCTCCTGAGGGCACAGCCTGGTGTGGCTGTCAGTCCCCACAAGGGTTTGTGTCCAGCAGATTCCCACAGTCCTTACTCCCAGTTAGGAATTCATCTGTGGGATATTTAATCCAGTTTGCTCTCGGGATGAATCTCAGCAATTGGGATCACTGGCAAAGTGGCTCCATTTCACTCTCTGACAAAAGCCAGTGACAATGTCCCATCAGTGCCAATCACACCCTCCTCAGCTTCACACAGACACAGAGATTTTTCTCCCAGTGGCTCTCTTATTTCTCACCTTTCTCTGTGAGCTGTGGTTGAATTTAGCTGTGGTTTAATTTTAGGAGTTTGGGGAGGGATCAGATGGCTGAAATTTGGAGTCTCTGATTACACCCCCAGGGCACCTTTGCAAAAGCATCTCACAACAGCCTCAGGTGTGCAGTGCAGGGCTACAGAAGGACAGGACACAGCTCCCTGACACCTCCCTGGGACAGCCAGGGGGGGCTCAGGCTCCCCTCACTGGGAACAAGGGAGAGGACAAGGGGAAGTGGCCTCAAGTTGTGCCAGGGGAGGTTTAGATTGGATGCTATGGCAAATTCCTTCCCAGAAAGGGGGGTCAGGGCAGTGGTGGAGTCACCATCCTTAAAGGTGGTCAGAAATATGTGGATGTGGCACTTGGGGTTAGTGGTGGGTTTGGCAGTGCTGGGTTAATGGTAAGACTTGATCTTAGAAGTCTTTTCCAACCTTAATGACTCCAGAATTCTGGGATTCCATGACCTTTTCAAAATCTCTTGGCACTTTGCTCTCAAGGATGTTTTTCTTCTAGGAATTACATTTAATGTTGAAAAAGCCAAGAGTATGAGACACGCTGTGACATCAAACTCAAAGTGCAAAATGCTTCTGACTCTGCAAGCTGTTCAAGGGGGGAAATCTCCCTCCTGCCATTCCCCAGGGCATGAAGAAGCACTTAGGCCAAGGGTTTGCCAATCCTGCCATCCCAAAGCTCAGTGGAGAGGCTGTAGGGTCACTGCTGTTGGCACAGCTCGAGCTGTTGGATGCTCAAGAGGAAAAGCAGACAGGTGAAGTAGTGGAGGAATGAGGAATGTGCTTTTAAAAACTGAGAGGATTGGGATTGTTCAGCCTGGAGAAGAGAAGGCTCTGGGGTCACCTTGTTGTGGCCTTCCAGGACCTGCAGGGCACCTAGAAGAAATCTGGAGAGGTACTTGGGACAAAGGATGGAGGGACAAGACACAGGGAATGGCTTCCCACTGCCTCAGGGCAGAGAGAGATGGGATATTGGGAAGGAATTGTTCCCTGTGAGGGTGGGCAGGCCCTGGCACAGGGTGCCCAGAGAAGCTGTGGCTGCCCCTGGATCCCTGGAAGTGTCCAAGGCCAGGTTGGGTTTGGACCAACCTGGGATAGTGGAAGGTGTCCCTGCCCATGGCTGGGGGTAGATTTGGATGAACTTTAATCTCCCTTCCAGCTCAAACCACTCCATGATTCCATGATTTCAGGATTGGCCTCCATGCTAGAAATCCTCGAGCTGTCAGCAGCTGAGCTGCTGCCTTTGGGAGGTTCATTTCAGCCCAGCAACACTGAGTGAGCTGCCTTGGACCAGAGCTGGGGCTGGCCAGCAGAACCTTAGAGTTTCCTGCCTTCACCCCCAGCAAGGAACTGACCCAGCTCTGGCCTAAGCTCAGAAAACAGAGAATCCCAGAATGGTTTGAGTTGAGACAGTCCTTAAAGCTCATCCCATTCCCCTGCCATGGCAGGGACACCTCCCACTATCCCAGGGTGCTCCAAGTCCCATCCAACCTGGCCTTGGACACTGCCATCACCAAACTCATCCTCTGGACACTGCTGAGCTCTGATGAGCCCAGAGAAAGCCATGGTCTCTCCCTACTGCTGTGTATCCTTTGGGTGAAATGTGGGAATTGGCTCTCTGGGATGTGCTGTTGGGAGGTCTTGGCTTCACTGGACAACACCAAGCTCTCTAGATTCTAATCACTGCTATCCCTTATCCCCGTTCAGCCCTGCAGGACTGGGTTTCTCTGTGCTGGACATGGGCTGGGTACAGATTTATGGGTGCTCCACATTCCTGATGCACCCAAAGGCCCCTGGCTGTGCTGTTGTGGCAGGGTAGGACAGTCAGTACTGAATAATTCGTGCCTGCTGCTAGGGCACTAATTTCATATTCATCTGCTAATCTGCCTGGCCACATATATTAAGGACTTTAAATGTGATATATGCTATTAATCCTGCTACTGAATTATAAATTTGCCCTGACAGGTTAAAGTGCTGCTCTCTCTGGTCTGCCCACAGAGCTGCTCTGTCACTCCTGCTGTGTCCTGGAGCCTGCTGGAATAACCATGAGAAAAGGTTAATTGGGAGCTGCTCTGAGCATCACTCCGGTTAAAGACCTCGGTGTTGGGCTATTTACTCAGCTGAAGCTCTCAAAACCTCTGCCCCAAAACCTTGTGTGGGAATCTGCTCTTCCTGGAGATGAGCTGTGCTTACAGCTCAGGGAGTGTGCAGAGACATCACCTCAGGGGGCTGCCAGAGCCTCTGCCAGCACGGAAAGCTGCAGTGATGGTGCTTAAAATCCAGGGAAAACAGAGCTTGCTGGATGCCTGCAGTGCCTGCTGTCTGCTCTGAGCTCTGGGCACAGATCTGTGTGGGACCACAGAGCCACGGAATGGACTGGGCTGGAAGGGGCTTGAAAGATCAGCTCATCCCAGCCCCCTATCCCGTTATCCCCATTATCCCGTTATCCCCATTATCCCGTTATCCCCATTCCACACTGGGCTTTGCCTCTCACCAGCTGGCCCTGCCCAGGGGGCTGCAGACAGGCTGGGACACCCCAAAACCACCGTGTCCCCTCTTAGCCAGGCCCAGGCAGGACAGAACCAGTGCCACATCCATTCTCCAGAGCCATGGCACTGCTCTCAGGCTTTTGTTATTAACTCCTGGCTGGGTTATTATTCTGCTGCCTCTGCGATTTCCCCATTGCACTGCTGTCAGCAGTGTTTGTCAGCCTGCTGCATTAATACCTAGGCTTTACCTCCTTGCCCCTTCCTAGCTCGGGGAGAGAAGGGAGATTTGGTGGTTTCACGTAGCATTAGAGACTCGGGAAGCTTCTCCACATCTCAGCAGCCTGGGGGAGATGAGGGTTTGTTGCCTGCCCAGGTCTCAGGCATGTGTGGCTGCACAGAGGTGACCTGCCAAGCCCTTTGCTGTCTGTGCTGATGCCAAGGGCTGTTTTCTGCGTTGCTGAACAGATAGAAACAACAACAAAAAAATAGAGTAGCCCAGGGAGATGAGATGTGAGGTTTGCTCTGCAGCAAGCACCAGCACAAAGCATTTAAAGGCTCACACTGTCAGTAATCAATGCTCCTATTACAGGCTCCTCTTTTTCTGAGGATCTCAAGCTACTTAACTGTTGATATTTAGGCACTGAGTCAGTTCACAATTCATTTATTCTCTTATCTGGAGAGCTGCTGTGGACACTAAAAATCCACAGTCAATTCTCACTGCTCCTCTGCTTCTCTGTGTGGAAATGAAGCTCAGGATACTCGAGATTTCTCACCCTGTGAAGGTATTTAAGGAAACCTGCAGCACAAATGCTCCATGGCCATGTTTCTGTGCTCAGCCCAGCATGGTTGATACCCTCAGACCGAGCAGCGGTGCTGCTCCTGCTGCAGCATCCAGCTCAGCTGCTCTTGGTGGGGGATGCCTTAATTGTTTCTTAATTGTTAGGAATTGTTAGTGTTCTGAAACAGGAGGAGTTTCCCCTGCAGGCTCTCAGGAAGCCCATCAGCCTTTTCCAGCCTACTCTTCAACCTGGGAGAAGCATCCCTTGTTTTACAGGCCACCAAAATGAGGTTGTATTGGTTTATCCAAGTGAAAAATTCCTAAAATCTTCAGGGATTTGGGAATCCAACCAAGCAAAAGCCTCTCCTCAGCTGCCTGGGAGAAGCAGTAGTTAATATTTGTGGCTGGCTGTACCCCACTGGCCTTCTGCCTGTCAGCACCACCATGAGAGCTGCTTTGGGCAGTGGAGGTGTGTCTGATGCTGCTGCTGCTGGACAAGCTCCCTCTCTTCCAGGGGCCATGGAAAGAGAGGTTTGGATTCCAGCCCAGCCCTCGCTGGGCACTGGGATGCAGTGACAGCCAGAAAGTGCCCAGATGGAGTTGTTACATGATTAATAACCCAGGAGGAGCTTAATGGATAAAGCCATTCCCTTTACCTGGGATCTGCTCTGGGAATTGCTGCTGGAGAGCTTGGATGAGCTGAGTCAGGGGGTTACTGCTAATTAGTGTGGGTTATTGTTCATTAGTGAGCCAGGGACTGGAGGTGCCTGCTGAAGGCTTTGTGCCTCCCTCAGCCTCTCATTGGGGTTTCATCTTCCCTGGGAGCCTGGGAAAGGTGGTGTCAGTCAGAGCCTTCATCCTGAAGGGGTCAGAGCTGTCAGGATGTGGGAGGTTTTCTGGTGGGATTGGCCCTGGGGATAAAGGATGAGCTGTTCTCTGATGAGCATGGTGCAGGTGAATAACATCTCTCCTCTGAAATGCCTCTGAGCCCATGTTTTGATATTCCTCTTCAGCTCCCCTCGAAGGAACAACAACAGAGCCCATCAAGGAGAGATCTTGAGATCTCCAGCACATCCTGAGCTGTGGCTGAGCCATTCTCAGGTCAGATCATGCTGCTGCTGCTGCCTCTGCCAGGGGGAGGATCAAAACAACCCAGGGACATCCTGAAGCTCTTGCTGAGGATCTGCTCAGGACCCAGGGAACCTCTCTCATTCTGTGGTTCATTCCTCAAACCCCTCTGCAGAGGCAAGAGCATCACCCAATTCCAGCTGAGAGTGCCAGTGCTGGGAGCTGCCTCTGCCAAAGCAGCTGCAGGTCCCAGGAAGTTAAAGAAGTCAAGAGAAAGTAGCAAATGCATCTCCACAGATTAAAATGCTTCATCTCTGCCAGTGAAGGGCCACATCCCATTGCTGACACTCTCCTGCAAGCACCAAAATCCACATTGGTGCCTCTGGGCTCTACAAAGGGCACAGAGCCTCACTGCCAGAGCCTATTCACAACCCCAGTTGGATGGAGCAGCTTCCTATGGGACTTTTCCTCCTGTCTCACAAAGCACTGTCCACGTCTCTGGATGTCCCTGGCTCTCCAGTAGGTCACTGGTGGCTCTGGAGGCTCCTGGGAAGGACCAGCAGCTAGAGCACACATCCACCACACCTGTGTGGTGCTCTCTGTGACATCCAGGTGGCACAAGGACATGGTGGCCCAGGTGGCCCAGGCAAAAGCTGGCAGCTGGCAGCACCCCAAAGTCCAAATAATTTGAGGGGGATGAGTTTTGAAGGTTTAGAGGCAGCCTCTGCCATGCAGGGTTTTTCTCACCTCAGTTTAGAGAGTGAAGCCTGAGCTGGAACAAGAGGAACGAGCTGTGTGGGTGTCCCAGTGAGCTCAGAGAGCCCAGGAAATGCCCCAGGATGAAAACCCACTGCCTCCAGGCTGGGCGTGAAGCCAGGAGCTGAGCCAAAGGGAGGGGTGGCACAGGGAATCACCCCATTTTCCCAGGGAATCTGCACTGGGAGAGGCTGAAGGTCTTGGCCAATGACACAAACCTCTGGCCATGCCAGCTTGTGGCTGAGCCACCCTGCCACCTCCCAGACCTGCCCAGGCCAAGAGCAGTGTCCCTGTTGCTGTCCCCCTCGGCAGCCTCCTGCCCCTGGAAGGGCCACTTGTCCCCCTGGATCAGACATTCCTGAAGCTCTGCCTGGTTTCCCAGCATTAACTTCCTCTGCCTTGCTCTGTAACCACTCCTTTGGCTCTTGTTGTTGGGTTATTTATAGTAATCCTGCCGAGTGCTTTGGAAGCAGGAGAAGGGCACGGCGCTAAATACAATAGCATCACCTCGTGAGAGCTGACATTTCAATCCAGGGATCTCATTACTGGATCCAGGGAGACGGCAAATGTCAGGAAGAGCCGCTGGCTGCTGGCTCCGTGCTGGGGCTGCAGCAGGCACAGGAGCCCCTGGGGACACCACAGAGCCTGGGGACACCTCCAGCACCCCTCAGAGGATCCAACCTGGGCTGCTTTATCCAGGGCTGGCTGGAAGCAGCAGCAGTGTGAGGCTGGGCATGTTCTTGACCCAGGAAAATGTCCCATCCCATGTTTGGGATGTGTGTTCTACAGCAGTGAGGCTCTGGATGCTCTGCATTCCCCACAATCAGTCATTCCCACCATCATTCCCAGCCCCAGACCCTTCCACTGAAGTCAGGAGAGTTAAACACCTTCCTAGACCTGAGCACAAGTTTTCCAGCCAGACCTGGTGTAAAAACAATTCCCAGCCTGCTTTTTCCTCACAGAGGAATTCCAGTGCACAGCATGTCCAGGCTGTGTGAAACAGTGCAGATACCCTTAAGCTTGAGTTAATATTCATGCACTGTGCAGAATTCCAGATGCATCCAGGATTTCAAATGCATCCACCTCTCATCAGCCACGTCAAACTGTCTTGACAGCTAATAAGGGAGGCACAGCCTCGAATCCAGCAAGTTGTAACTGAATAAATATGATAAACAACCTGTTTCCAGATGGCTTTTTATGTAAAACTATTTATGCAGCGCTGATAGATGGCGAATTTTATGCCAATAAATCCTCGTATTTTAAAACATTTGCCTTCTTAATTGCCCAGTTCACATGTAAAATATGTTTATGTGCATTGCTGAGTCGAAAAGTGGCCTGGGAACAGCTCTGGACTGAGTAAGCACCGTTCCTGTGCTGGCTCATCTGCCTGGGCTCCTGGGAATGCTGTCACAGGAATGTCACCCAGGAAACCTGGGATTTAACAAGAGCCAGATTCCGACCATAGGAGAATCCATGTGGTTGTTAAGCTTCTGTCTCTGGCTCAAAGGTTTTTGGGGGAATTTGGGGCTTGGAATGCTGCCAGGGAGGTTCAGGCAGGGATGAATGTGGTGCTGGGAATGAGGCAGTGGTTTGGGGGGTAAACGTGGTGCTGCAGCCTCTGCTTCACAGCCCTAAAATCATAGCAGGGAATCCCAGAACAGATGGGTTGAGGGACCTTAAACATCATCCAGTTCCACCCCTGCCATGGCAGGAACACCTTCCCTATCCCAGCCTGCTCCAAGCCCTGTCCAGCCTGGCCTTGGACACTTCCAGGGGCAGCCACAGCTTCTCTGGGCACCCTGTGCCAGGGCCTCAGCACCTGCACAGGGGAGAATTTCTTCCCAATATACACTCTAAGCCTCTTTCAAATGGGAAAGTTTTGACACCTCTGCTGTGTTTTGGGCATTGGTTGTCATCTGACCACTTTGTGCTGCCCCTAGAGAGAATCCATCCTGCTTCTCCATGCTTTCCCAAGCTTTCTCCAGGGCCAGCCAAGTCCTTTCCATCCCCCTCACGCTGTGGGAACACCAGTTGAACAGATGTGATGCAGCAGGAAGCACTGAACATCCCCAGCTCTGCTGCTGAGCCTGGATCCTGAACCACCAACACCTCTGGAGAGCACAGGGCACCTTCCATGTGCTGCTGGCTGCATCCCAAGGATCTGAGCAGTGGCAGGAGCAGGAGAGACAGAGCCCAGTTAGCCTCTAATGCAATTAGTTCATGGTGTATCTGCATTCTTATTACTGGCTATTTGCTCTAATGGGCTCAATCATGTACAGCATTAACATAAATTGACACCAAGCAGAGTTATTCCTTCGGAAATGTTTGCTCATTTAGGATTGTTGGTCTCAGCTCTACGGTATATGGGGTGTTTTATTTAGCCTCTAACTCATTTATTGGGTATTTATAGAAGAGGGCTTTCCTGAGCAGTAAAACCACAGGGCTTTGCACACAACAGCTCTGTCCTCCTGACAGGTTTATTTGGGTTTATTTCTCTGCGGGAGAGCTTTGCCTCAATCTGTTTTCACCTCAGCATTGCTGCTGAAGTCATTCACCATCTCTGCCCTGTTGTTGGTGACACGCAGCACTGGGGCCTGGCTGGTCCTTGTGGGGACAGGACTGGGAAGGGGTCAGGGGACATTCCAGGGGTGCCTGTGCTCAGCACCAGGCATGGCTGAGCTGTGTGGGTTCCTCTGGTGCAGCAGTGGCCTTGGCTCAGATGAGCTTAGAAGCAGATGATACTGAGGAGGAGCCCTGGCTGTGAGGAGACCTTTAGATCAGGGTGACAAAGTGATGCTCCTTGCAGCTAGCATCCTTAATATGCATCAGAGAACAAGAGCATTGGTTCTGGATATCTCCTCCTCTCTATCCTATACGGAGTTAAAAGCTAGAAAGTTCTTTGTTCCATGTAGCTGAGTTTCACCGTTGGTTTTCAAAATTCTGTAACTCCCCTCCTCGCGTCCCCATTGCCCAGCGTCCCTGTCAATCCTGCTTCCCTCGCGTTCCGGTTGGTTCTCCCGTGTAAACCCTTCCCATCCCGCTCCCCCTTCTTAACCCCATGCACGGCATTCTTCTGGGCTCTCTGGGCTCTCTGTGCTCCCGAATCCAGATCGCTCCATCCTCCCCGCCCCGTCTCTCCTCAATAAACCCTGGATTCCGAGAACTGAGAGACTGTATCTCTTTTCTATCGCCTCGTCTCCTGCCGGCCTCTGTCTCCGAGGCACTCCGCACCGGCGCCGCGGCACTCACTGCAGCGCCCGGGCCGGGCCGTGTGAGAGTCATGGCGGCTGGCCTTCCTCCGTGTGGCGTAAGGCTGGCCGCCTGCCGCAGGGCGAGGAGCTGCACTCCGGCACTGCAGGGCAGAGCTGCTGGATCCCCCTCTGGGAAAAACCCTGCAGATCCCTGAGCTGCTGTTCCCTGTGGTCTGTCTAGAGCAAAATGTGTCCCCATGCAATCCTTATTCATGGGTCAGGTTTGATCCTTCCCTGTGAGGGTGGGCAGGCCCTGGCACGGTTTTCCCAGAGAAGCTGTGGCTGCCTCTGGATCCCTGGAAGTGTCCAAGCCTGGATCAGATGGGGTTTGGAGCACCCTGGGATAGTGGAAGGTGTCCTTGTCCACAGCAGGGAGTGGAACTGGAAGATCTTGAAGGTCCTTTCCAGCCCAAGCCATTCAGAATTTCTCCAGTGTGGAACAGGAGCCTCCAGCACCTCCATGGGCACCACTGAATCCAAGAGGCCATCAACAGCATCAGTCCTGCTTTGCTCCACAGAGAGCCCTTGGGCACAGCAGGAATTAGTCAGCAGGGAATCAGAGAAAATCCTCAGCTGGATGGGATGATCCACAGGATCATCCAGTCCAAATCCCAGCCCTGCACAGACACCCCAACAATCCCACCCTGTGCATCCCTGGCAGTGCTGTCCAAACACTCCTGGAGCTCTGGCAGCCTCAGGCTGTGCCCATTGCCTGGGGAGCCTGGGCAGTGCCAGCACCCTCTCGGGGGAAGAACCTTTCCTGATCTCCAGCCTGACCCTCCCCTGGCACTAGAACATCTCCCAGATTTTTCACAGAGCTACAGGTTCAAAGAAAACCATCATAAAGGAAGACTGGGTTTGAGGTGGCTCAAAACCACAGGAAAAGAGTTTGGGAATAAATAATAAAATAATTTAGGCATTGTCAAAATGTGCCATTTTGATTTTCAGGTGGGGTTTTTTTTGTCGTCAAGTCGAGAGAGACTTTGGTTTCCAAACATGTTTAATCTTGGACTAACCAATAGGCAAAGAAAGAAGAAATGTCAAATGTCATCTTGCTCTGGAGTTTATGAATGTGGGACAAATGACAGCCCAGAACTCTACTTTGCTGTGCACAAAAAAAGAAGAAAAAAAAAAAAACATGATTTGCAAAAATAGCAGGCTCGGGAAAAAAAAAAAAAAAAAAAAAAGGAGGACTGTTTTTGCCTTTTTAAAATATGAAGACTTTTTTACCAGAAGAGAAAACCCTGCCCTGTTTCTGCTCCAGTTATCACCATGATGGGCATTTTTCGATAAGATTTTTGATGGGAGAAGGGGTGGAGAGAATCCCAGGACTTTCTGTGTTAACTTGCATGTTCTGTGCAGCTCTTGACTGACACTGCATTAATAACCCTTGAAGATCAGGATTTTTGGGACAGCCAGATTTGCCTAAAGAGCATATGAAACTCATGAGGAAGCCACGGAGAGATGAGATGATCACCCAGAGCTCAGGTGGAGTCTGGGCTGAACTGGGATTGACACAGCATAGGAAATGCAGCCTCACTTCATCCCAAAAAATGGAACCAATGGAACCAATCCTTCAGCACCAGAGCACCTCATCCCCACTCCATCCCCATTTCCAGAGGGTCTCAGGAAGCCTGAGCAGAGGAGAGTGTGGAAAGGACAGCCCAGCCACCACCACAGGCTCAGCAATGCATCCTCCCATCTCCTTTTCCATCCCACATTCCAGTGACATTTGAGAGTCCTCTCAGATTTTAAAACACATGGATTTTGACATTTTATTACTCGCCTGTCTCAGTTTTATGGTTATTAGGATGGGTGAAAAATTAAGGTTCCTGCAGGCTCCAGAGAAAACCTCTGTTTTTACAAAGGGCATGGGAAAAAATGGCTGCATCCCTGTAGGTGACAGAAGGAAATTTAGGATCATTCCAGGCTCTGGGTTGCTTTGCAGAATGAGCATTCCAGTGTCAGCAGCTCAGCCCCAATCCTTTCTGCCAACTCCCACTCTTGTTTCATCCCCTCTGTCCCCAGAGTGCAGCACACCTGTCCAGGGCACAAGGAGATGTCCAAATTCCCACAAGAAATACCTTGAGGGGTTGGAGAGTGTCCAGGGAAGGGAACAGAGCTGGGAAAGTTCTGGAGCACCAGGAGTGGTTGAGGGAGCTGGGAAAGGAGCTCAGCCTGGAGCAAAGGAGGCTCAGGGGGACCTGCAAAAAACAACTGCAAGAGCAAAGGGAGCTTCCCCAGCCTGTTGCTATATTACATACATTCATTTCCATTTTTAGTGTTTTCACTTCAAACCACAAAGGAAAAGGATGCAAACCCTTTTTGCAGGTGTTATCTGCCTTGCTCAGACTCAGGTGTTGGGCAGAACTCGAGGTTGCCGTGGTCAGGAGGGCAAGGGCAGCTTTGGGGGGATGGAGAGACCAAAGGCAGCTTTGGGGGATGGAGAGGCCAAAGGGCAGTTTTGGGGGGATAGAGAGGCCAAAGGCAGCTCCTGGGTGGAGCTGCTCCCTCCTTCCCTCTCTCCATAGTTATATTGTGGGATTTTCCAGCTGGGGCAGCACAAGGCAGAGCCTCTGAATCCAGCTTTACTGAATTCAGCTTTACTGCTGCAGGTGTTTGCTTGTAGCCTGAACTCCAACTCCCCAAATCTTCCTAAATAGGAGCCACGTGGAGCAAACAGTGGCATTGAAGCTCCCTCCCCTCCCAGGGTGCTCCAGCTCAGCTGGGGAGTCTCCTGTTTTCTGGAGGACATCCAACACAATTCCTGCTGCTCCCACCAGCCCTTGCCTGAGCTCATCTCCAGCCTTCTCCCTTTTAGTCATACCAGAATCCCATTTTTACAACATTTTTCCAATCCCCAGGCCACACTCCTTTGCTCACCATTCCTTCCCAGCTTTCCCAGCTCCCTGGCACAGGGTCCAATTAGTGAGAACAGCTCAGAGCTTCCATGCACTTCATTGTTCCCACTGGTGCCAGGGAAGTGCCCTCACCTTCCCCAGAGCATTTGTAATTATTGCTGCTGGAATTCCTTCTTCTTCCCCTCCTCCAAGTCTCCCCTCATCCTCCCAGGTGCCACCAGCACTTCTGGCCCAAATTAAATGCAGCTCTCGTCATCACTTGTGGAAGATGAAACACAAAAATTATTTCCCCCCCCCTATTTTTTTTTGGTCTGTTCTGAAGAACCACTTGTGGATTCTGGCTCATATTCCCAGCTTGTGTAATTATGGGAACTGTCACCAGTGAGCAGAGAAATGGGCCTGGAAAATTAGAAATGCTTGGAATTTCGCTTGTAATGTTTCCCTGAGAGCCTGAAGCCAAGTTATCCAAGCTGTGTGATAGGCACAGGGACAAAGTGTGTCCTGCTGCGCATGGTTTGGATACAGACCCACATCTAAACCCCAAAATGGAGAGGTTCAGTTTCCCCATCCCAGGCAGAGATCAATAATGAGGGAAAAGGGACTCAAGTTGATCCAGGGGAGGCTCAGGCTGGATAGGAAAACTTTTTCATTGCTGAGTTTCCCATTTTCTCAAATCCTGATACTCTTCCAGCAAAACAGGGTGTCTTACCCACCCTCCCATCTGCTCTATGGACAAATAACAGATATTTTCTTTGATAAATAAACTGGGAAATGGATACTCCTCCAGTGCCACTTCCCACCAAACTGGCATCCCTCTCTGGGTTAGAGGAAGAACCTTTCATTTTAATCCAATCTATTTCTTGGGGTCCATTTACTCCTTTATCACCTTTTCCTCCAGTTAAGCCAAGTCTTAAATTTAAAAACTCTCTAGAAATTAAACAAAACAACAACTCTGTGCTCACAACAGGCTTTGCTGTGAAAGCCAGCTAATGAAACCTGCTGCTGTTTGCGAAGTCTTTCATCTGGGAAATTTCCCAGATTACATTTTTCAATTTATTTTTCCTTTTAATCCTCCCTACCTTTTTTCTGGCTGAAATTCCCACTGCTGTTTGAAGGCCTTCTTGAATATTTGCTGTTATTTGCTCCTTTCCCTCTGAAGTGAATTTGAAGCCAGGTCATGATGTGGAAGAGCACAAGGAAACCACACAGCAGCCCCTCATTGTTTGGAATTTGGAGATAAGGAGCTGGAGGGGCAGAAACTGCCTTTATCACTCTGAAGAAATGCCTTAAAAGTGGTCTCATCCTATAGAGGAGTAGGAAAGCCTTCTGAGATCCAGAGAAATGGTTCCAGACCTAGAACTGGGAAAAGATTGGGAAACAGTGGGATCAGCCCTGCAGAGGGGAGGCTGTGCAGATCCCATCCTAGGAAAGGGAACAGCTGTCCCCAAGTGCCTTTTGCGGGTGGAAAGGGATCTGGATGTGACCAATTTTCTCCCAAAAAAGCCCTTCCCCTCCTGCCCTTCATTGCTACGAGGCCACACTCCATCTTCTGCTTCTTCCCCCTCTTTTTACTGCTTCACTCTCTCTTTTCCTTCTTCCACTCTCTTTACTTCTCCTTCTCCTTTTTCTTTTCATTCTCTTCCTTCCTGCTGCCTGGGTTTTATCTCAGACTTTTAAAAACGGGCTCTGGCTGTAAAATTCACCGTATGGATTATCCATTTTTCACCAGAGCGCTCCTGACATTGTGTGGGGAGGGAATCCAGGAAGGGATGGATAAAATATATGAAATATATAACTGCAATTGAGCAAACAGCACCAACACTTCCTTCAGAGAGTTCCTCACAGTTCACTGAGGAAAAACAGAGCCCAGACACTGAATCATAAACCTCCAGCTTAATTATAAACACAGAGGCTTGGAATTGCAGCTCTGATGCTGGTGCTGCACAGCTCCTGCCTGGGTGTTTGCCCAGCCTGGGGAAGGAGCTGATGGAGCACTGAGCTGAGTAATTCCTCAAAAATCCTCCATTTAGGAAAAGGAGCAGCAAGAACCATTTTCAATTTCAGTGTGTCAAGGAAACTGGGCATTTCATCCGGGGGAGGGAGGTGGGGAATCAGTCAAAATGTTTTCATCAATGAGGGAAGAAAAATGGGCTGAAAGAGAGGAGAAATAGTGAGGACTTGGAGGCAGAGAGAAGCAGGAGGAAAGGATGGAATTGAAATCTTTCTTCTCGTGAGAGGGGCAGGGAGGAGGGAGGGGAGAAAGGGTGGCAGCAATTCGGTGGAAATTGTGTGAGCTGGCTGAGAACAAGTGGTGAATACATTTCAAAAGGTACTTCCAAATATATTGCGCAATTTAAATATGTCTCATAAAACAGAAAGAAGGAGGAATTTCCTCCCAGGAATGGTGGGCAGGTGGTCCTTCACCCACTTTTTGGAGCTGCAGATCAGTGTTGCTTGTCCCACAGAACTCCCCAACATCTGAAGCTGTCACACTGCAGTGCACTTGGGGTTTTTTTACCTCATTTTTTAACTGATACAAAATGTTAAATCATTTTAACAGCCCCTGCTCAGGTGTGAAGCCTTACCAGGTACTGTTGCCTTCCAGCTGGTAGAATTGTGAGGCAGACATGGTTAAAGGGGTAAAAGGGTTTTACCTGGGTATTTAATAGGATCCTGGGTGCACAGCCCTGCAAAGGTGGAACACACCGAGATACACACTCTGTATATACAATTTTATGGACCTGGCAAATTAGCATATCTGTCTAGGATTCCCCAATAAGAAACTTAATAAATGAAGTAATGTCCCCCTATTCTAAGAATCCCCCCACTTAATGAGACTAGAGCCCAGTTTATAAAATATGTTCCAGAGAGGAGGTTTCAACCAAGGTTAAAACCTTGAGTTTTGAGATAGCTTTGGGCTCTCTGGCCTCCTGCTGTGGATGTTTGGTCTTTCTGCCTTGCAGAACCCCAGAATTAAGCTAGAATATCAGACTACCAAAATCACAAGCATGTAGGCTGAGGTTACAAAGAATGTATAAAGGGTACAGAAAATATTAAAAGGGTATAAAAATGTATAAAAGGGTGCATAAAAAGAAAAGGCAAAAAATCATCAGTACCACGAGCCAAATCATGATGTCCCTGCTCCAAAGGATTTCTATTTGTGGGCAGCCCAGACCTGAGACAGGAGAGGAGGGGAAGAAAGAGAGATGGAGGGATTCCCTGAGTGCCATGATGTCCAAAGGGCATTGGCATCCCAGGGAACCAGTGCTGGGGAGAGGGGAGCTTGGGAGCATGGCAGCACTGCTCTGGGAGAGATCCCAAAAAGCAAACCCAGGCACTCCCTGGCAGCTCTTCTCTGTGGGATGATCCAGCTGCAGCTCCATCCTGCCCCAGCCCTTGCAGCCCTGTCATCCCTTGGGCTCTGGGGACAGATTTTCAGCAGGTCACAGGAACTGAGGCCACTCTCCTCACACGGAGCCTGGGGAGCTCCTTCTCCTCCTCTCTGAGCTCAGCTGGGCCAGAGCTGCCAGGGCAGAGGGCTGGGGAAGCACAGGGAAGGTGTTTGGGAATCCTCCAGGCCCTGGAGCAGCTGAAGCTCCTGCTGGCAGCTCAGCCCCTTTCTCTGCAGCTTGGCCCCACTTTTCACACAGCAGAGCCCTGAGTTCTGCCCCCTGGCCTCTCCCACCCCTCCGTTTGAAGAGCATTTCATCTCCAATCTCAGCCCTGTGATCTCTTTTCCTATTCCTCCTTTGATCCTGCTGGCTCCCTGTTTCTTTCCCGAATACAGGAGCACATTTAGCAGCTCAGGAGGAGCTAATGGGCAGCTTTCTCCATCATTCTCAGAACCATTAGTGCTCACATCTTCCCTCTCAGTAGGGCACATTTGTATGTTTAATTTAAGAAGGTTATCTGTCAAAAGTGATATCTCAAGGTAGCACTGAGCTGGATAAATATGTCAGAAACAATAGCTCCTGCTGAGAGGAACGAATGTTCAGAAAATTCATTCTTTGGAAGATCTCAAGACTGAGAAAATCAGGCCAGACTGGCACTTCTGTCTCAGAGTCACTCCCCCTGTGGCACTGTGACCTGAGAGCAGTGAGGGACTAACACCAGCCTGGGGCTCCTGCAGCTGCAGGAGGGAGCAGAGCCCTGGGCAGGGCAGCAAGGGTCTCACCTGGCACAGGGGGTCAGCTCGTGTGGGAAATGCTGTGGGGAAATGGGATTTACACACAGAAAGGGTCGGGGTTGGCTTTAGCACCCAGGGGTTGGGTCCTGGCAGTGATGTTTGCTGTCAGAGGAGCCCAGAGCTGTGTGAGCTCCTGTCAGAGACACAGGGACAGGTGGAGATGTCCCAGTTCTCAAGTGCACTGGAAATCAGATAGTCCTGGAATCTCCTGAGCTGGAAGGACCCACAAGGATCATCCAGTCCAGCTCCCAGCCCTGCACAGACACCCCAACAATCCCACTCTGTGCATCCCTGGCAGTGCTGTCCAAACACTCCTGGAGCTCTGGCAGCCTCAGGCTGTGCCCATTGCCTGGGGAGCCTGGGCAGTGCCAGCACCCTCTGGGGGAAGAACCTTTCCTGATCTCCAGCCTGACCTGCCCTGACACAGCTCCAGCTGTTCCCTGGCTCCTGTCCCTGTCACAGGGAGCAGAGATCAGAGCTGCCCCCCTGCTTCCCCTCATGAGGATGAAGACCCCAGTGAGGTTTCCCCTCAGTCTCCTCTTCTGCAGGCTGAACAAACCAGAAAGTTTCCCCTCCAGACTCTTTCCCATCCTCATGGCCTCATTTGGATTCTCTAACAGCTTAATGTCTTTTTTATATTGTGGTGCCCCTGGAAGTGTTGTGGTCCAGATTTGTGCCCAGACAAGGCTGTTATCTACAGCTGTTGTCTACTGGCCCAACGTCTTCTGAGGCATAAAAAGCCAAACAGTAAATCAGATGGACTCGTCCCAAAGAGAAAAACCAGGAATTATGGCTGTCCTGTGGCCAGAGGAGTCACAGAAAGCATTGAATGGAATTCTCTGGTATATCTGTGAAAAAAATTAATCTCTAAAGCTGGCAAGAGAAGGGGACACGTCCTCCTCTTTAATCCCACACTAAGACAGTGGAATTAAATACCACCACAGCAAATAAAGTCAAGGGACAAGGAGACTGGCAGAGCTGCAGCAGCTCCTCCTGCTTTGCAGGGCAGAGCACGATCCCTGAGCCCAGTGCTGAGCAGTGAATCCCCCACTGGGAAAAGCAGGAGCAGCCCCAGACCCAGCCCAGACAAAGCCAGTTTGGCTTTTGAAGATCAATCCCTTCATCCCAGAGGTCGGCAGGCTAATGACAAGAAATATCAAAGTTAAAGGAGGCAATCGCTTCAATCAGGTGAGTGATTAAATCGGGCTTTGAAGTGCCCGAGGGTCCTCTCTGCTGCTGTCAAAAATGGAGAGGAGAAAAGGCAGCCCTGGGTAAGGCTGAGCTCTTCAAAGTGTTCCCAGCGTCTGGGCAGCTCAGCAGGTGCCAGAACAGCCCAAATCTCCTCCTGCCCTGACACAAACCAGGGCCATGGGACATTCACTCACCTCAAGGAAGCACACTCGGTGGTGGAGGGACAGAAAGGCTCTGTTTGTCCCTGTTTTCCCTCCCCTGAGGGCATGGAGCTCACACCCTCATTTGGAAATGCTGGACTGGGAGGATCCAACACCAGATAAAAGATGCTGTAGGTGCTTGAGGAAAGCACTGCAGGCTTCTCCCCCTGGGTCAGACTCACCCAGGGTCACACAGCTCAGTTCTGTGCTGCTTTGTCCCACAGCAGTCACTGTCTGTCCCTCAGTGTGGGCACTCTGTCCTCCTGGTGCCACACAGCAGCTGCTCTGATCTTCCAGCTGCTGATACCAGCCTGGCAGCTAGCTGGGGCTGCGGGAGGATGCTCAGGTTTGGATTCCATGGATGTGCAGGGACATCAGCCAGTGCAGCCCCTGCAGGGCTCAGGAGGGGAACAGCCTGAGGTCCAAGCAGGACAAGGGATGGCAAAGGTGAAAATGTCCTCTAGTGGTGTCAGAATCTCTATTTCACTCCCATGGGAGCTGGGGTGACCACTTAGGATCAGTTTCCCATGATGAGGTGGGGCTTGCCTCTTTATTTTAACAAATTGAAATAACACTAATTTGGAAAAATGTTATTCTGCCCCTCCATGTCCCTGTATTCTCACAGAGAGGGCTCAGGCTGATTTGTGGGCTGCCACAGGAAGGTTTTGTTGGTTCCAGTGCAGTGCAGCTGCTGGAATGGAGCTTCATTTACTGCTGCAGCTCTCTGGCAGCTGATGGAAAACTCCCAGATATTACTGCCAGAGAGACTTCTGTAAATTTATGTGTTTTGTTATAAAATTCCCATCTGCCAGGAGTGCACAGCACAGGAAAGCAGTGTCAGCACACAAACAGAATGGAAGCTATGAAATAATCAGGGCTTCGAACAACAGGTTTTGGAGCAGGAGATGGATTGGGGTCTGTCAGAGCCTGTCAAACACAGCAGGAGTCGAATAATTCTGAGCTGCAAGGGGCTGGCTCTGTCTGGGGACACTGCAATGGAAATGGTAACAATAATCTGGGCTGAAGGAAACCCTTGGCCAGCCCAAACCTCCCTCCGTGCTCTCGGCTTCTTGCTGAATGCCACAGGGAGAAGTTCTTCCATCACTCCAAACCTTGTGAATTCTGCATGCATTTAAAAAACCCCATAAATAATAATAAAAAATAAAGCACTTCACTGACAGGAACACAGGCAGGGATGAGCTGATTGGGAAGTGTTTATGGATTTGCAGCTGCATGAGCAACCTGGGCTGGTGGAAGGTGTCCCTGGCCATGGAAAAGGGTGGAATGAGATGAGTTTTAAAGTCCCTTCCTACCCTGTTTCCATGATATAAACCTCCAGGTGCTTCTGTTGCTTTAACTGCACTTCCTTGTGACCCCAGAGCAGCAAAAAAAGAGAGCTGGCTGCAAATACTCGCAGAAAAACCTGGCTGAGCAGGCAAGCAAATGCTGGATTAAGCCTAATGTGGATAAATTCACGTGGTGCATGTGCATGGGGATAAATGGGACGCTCATCAGCAATTCTGTATTTCTAATATTGGGCTCTGTGCATGCAGGGCGAGGATCTTGAGGCTCTGGGAAAAACTCAGAAATGGTCAAAAAAATAAAAAACCCCCGAATGAAACAGTGGGAATGATTAGAGAACAAAAGAGAGAACATCTATTTTGGTGCTGCATAAATTCATGGCTTCCCAGCGTCTCGAGAGCTGGGCACAGTCTGGGCCTTCTGTTTGGAAAAGAGCAAAGTGGAAATGAAAGATGTCCAGGGGAAAGCAGCAAAAGTCATCAAAGGTATGAAACAGCTCTCAAATGAGAAACAGCCAAACAGATTAGGACCTTTCAGGATGGGAAACGGAAAATTGGAATAGAGAGGCACAGAGGATGGAATGAGACACAAAGCCAGGAGGGAGGAAATGAGCCTTTGTGGTCTATTCTGATGCAGGGATTTGGGGCCACGGAGTGAAATCAGTAATTGGAAGGTTCAAAACAGGCTGCAGGAGGCTCTTTGCACACATCCCAGAGCTCAGCTGGGCAACTCCTCCCTGCAGGAACCTGCAGAGAGGGAATTTCAGATGGGTTCAGAAAGCAGCTGGGCAAGTTCACTGAAGAATAATCCACTGAAGGCCTTTAAATTCAACAAAAACCTGAGCCTGTGGCTCAGGGAGAGCACGAGCTGCATGTTCCAGGCCCTTGGGACAGGGATCAAGGGAGATGTCCCTGTCTGTGCTCCCTGTCACTCACTGGCAGAGGGGACACAGCTCCCTGGGCTTTTGCTCCCCTCTAGCACAGCTGACCTTAGCTGAGGCAGCCCAGCAACACTCTCTGATGCCTAAATCACTTTAATACAGATTTCTCTCTCTGTGCTCAGGTCTGAGGCTTGCAGACATCCTGTGCTGTGCTCCCAGCTGTGAATTTGGGATGGAGCTGGGCAGGGAGAGGTGGGGAAGGGAGAGGCAGCACCTCCCGTGCTGCTTCCCAAAAACCTCTCCAGCCACCATGGGGAGCATCTCAGCCACCCTCTGACCTTCTGAGCTGCAGCAAAGCTCCTGGCTGGGGACAGGGAGCAAACCCCAAAGTGTGGCAGGGGTTTATCATGCAGGGGGATGAGTTTCTCCTTTCTCCCTGAAGAAATGCAGCCTCACTGTGGTGTTTTACATCCCCACGGGGTGATGGGGAGAGCAGGAGAAGGGGAGAGATGGGAAACGATAATTCATGTGAATCTATGTTTTAATCAAAGCCTGTAAATTACCCTAAGTGATGTTTTAACAAGATCCAATTGCGGGAGCTGAGCAATGTTTCTGTCATTACTCTGCTGCGTGTTTTTCTTTTTATTTAACAACCAAAATACAGGACTCAATTTACAGGGCTTTAGCCATGGTAGATGAATTTTTATGGGATGAATTCACACTCCAGCTTTGCTCTCAGGTTGCACGACGAGGAGCTGGGCCTTTTTATTATTATTAGACCAGGCTGTCAAAGGCAGTTATACTGCTCTCCTAAAACTAGATGCAAAATCACTTGCCTCTGTGCAGCATCAATAAAAACGGGGCTTCTCTCCCTGCCAGAATTCCTTTTTTCTTTATTTTAAATTCATGTTGGGAAAGTGGGATCACAGTCTCAGCTTTCTTTTCTGTTATCCAAACAAAGTCACTCCTCCGAAGGCTCTTCAGGCACAAACTGGGGCTGGCTTTGCCCAGAGGCACAGGAATGCCAGCCGTGGGGGATGCTGGAGCTCTCTGGTCCAAGATCCTTCTCCAAGGAGGATTAGAACAAACACTAGAGCAGCTCAGCCATGGCTTCACCCAGCTGAGCCTCAAAAGCCTCCAGGGACAGTGATCCTCCAGGATTTGTCCCAGTGCTGCACTCTTCTCCCAGTAAAAGAGTGAAAGTGTGAAAGAGAAATGGGGATTAAAAAATGTCAGCTTCTTCTAATCAATCTTTCTACCCTTCCTAACACCTTTCCTGGTGCAAAGCCCAACTGCAGATGGTTGCTGGGCTTGAACTGTGAGCAGAAGAAATGGATGGAAAACTTCAGTTTGTTGTGCCAGCCAGAAAGTGCAGGGAAGGTGCCTGGAGCACTTGGAGAGGTCTGAGTCACCAGGCAGGCTTGGGTTCCTGAGAGGGACATCAAACCTGCCCCAGAAAATTCCCACCAGCAGGAGCTTGGTCTGGGCAGGAGCTGAGCTCAGGAAACAAAAATCATGTTCAGTGCAAAGGTTTCCACCTCCCTGCTTGCACGGACAGCAGCCCCAAAGCAAGGAAATGGTCTTCAAATCAATGTTCAAGTCCAGAATTTCTGCCCAATTTCTCACCTAATCCTGCCCTTCTTCAGCCTCAGGCCATTCCCCATGTCCTGTCACTCCATGCCTTTGTGAAAAGTCCCTCTCCATCTACCCTGTCAAAGTCATTATCATTAATCAAATTAGGTGTAAGAACCTAAGTACAAATGTGCATAGTAATTTATGCCGATTGCTGTGTAAGCTCTTAAAATGCTGGGCTGAGGAAAAACCAAATGAACAACACAAACACAAAATCAAACCTGCAGCTTTCTCTGCTCTAATTAAATCCATCCTGCTCTGCCTGCAGGTGCACAGACCCTCTTGCTCATCTCTTTGTGTGATCAGACTCCGTGCAAAATGACAAATTAATAACTTGAATAACAACAGTTCAACAGGAACAGCCTGATTACAAATCCTGATAGAAGGAGGTATTGTTGCGGGAGTGGTTTCTGTTTAAAATGCAGTAAATCAGATGTCTCTGAAGGGAGGAAAGTGCAGTTTAAAAACTTATTTAAATGAAGGAATGGTAAATAGGAGAGGCAGTGCCCATTTCTCTTGTTATATGGGTATGATCCAGCGACAGAAAAACCTCGGCAGAGGAGCTGCTTCAATTTACTGTTATCAGAGGGGATTAGAGCTGAAGATCCCTGATAACCACAAGAGCTTTCCTGTGTTATTAACTAGGCTTGGCGATATTTCTCCTCCTTTAGAACAGAAATGAAAAACCTCTTCATTTGCAATGCACATTGGATATTTGCTGCTTTAATGCAGCATTTCTCCCTGGCAGGATCAGCAGGGATCTGCTCTGGTTGTGCTGCTCAGGAGCTCAGTCAGTCCCAGCGGGCTCAGGCTGCTCCTCATCCTGCCCAAAGCCCTGCAGCTGCTGGGAGAAGCCTGATGAGGCTGAATTTCGTGTTTTCAAAGGTGAAAACAGAGAATCACTGAATCCTGGGATGGTTTGGGTTGGGAAGGACCTTAAAGACCATCTTGATCCAACTTCCTTCCATGGGCAGGGACATGTTCCACTAAACCAGGGTGCTCAGAGCTCCATCCAAGTGGCCTTGGACACTTCCAGGAGGAGATCAGCAGCTGTTTGGCACAGGAGAGGAGGAATTAACAACTAATCAGCTCCCAGAAAGGCTGGAGCACAGCTGCTGCCCACACACCCACGGTCTGGAAGAGGAAACACGCCCAGAACCAGTGGCCAGAGAAAGTTTGGGACAGACAGCTGGACAAGGGGTTGGATGGCAGGGATGAAGCATGGCTGTGGTTGCCACGTGCAGGAGAACCAACCATGCTGAGCCCCAGGGGCTGGGAAGCCCGAATGAGGCTCAGGGAGGAGGGAAGATGGGGCAGGTGGAGGTGAACAGGGAACTGATCCGTCCAAGGTGCCAGCAGCCTCCTGGATGCTGCAAATGGACAGAAACACATCCCCTTGGAGACAAAAATAGGCAGGACCAGCCTCATTCAAGGACATCCTCTGTCTGCAGAGCAGTGCTAATCAGGAGGGCAGCAGCAGGAGCTGTGTGGGTGCTGGGGGAGGGTTTGCTCCAGAGCCAACTAATTTAGAAGCTGTGAAACTAAACTGTGGCATGAACAGGAGCACACGCTGGACACGAACAATTAGCAGCAGCTCGTTCTGGCAAAATGCAAAATACGGATTTTTCATCCCTTTTACGTCTCCATCTCTCTTCCCACAGCAGCTCCATTAAAAAGAGGGTGATTTACTATGGAGTGTGGAGTTAAACAATGCAGTTTGCTGGAAGGCTCCTGCTCTGCTCTCGTGGCTGCAGCCTGGCATTTAGGGATGTGCCTGGCTCTGTGCTGAGCTGGCTTTGTGGGATGTTCTCTCCCTCCCCATGGTGAGCAGCCAGCCCTTGGTCACACATGGCACTGGGGCAGGGTGACACTCTGCCATTTCCACTTGTTTGCAGATGATTTTTCTCACTGTGGCAAAGAGATTTTTCCACAGGAGTGAATGGAGAGGCTGATGAGGTTGTGGTGCAGCCCATGTTCCTCCCCAAATCATGAGTCCTGGCAGTGTGTTTGTGAAAAGATCCATAAAACCCCTGCTCCTGGATCCATAGAGTTGTGAATTGTCTGAGCTTCATTTTCCTCATGGAGCTGAGGTTGGCACTTTGGGATTATCAGGGAAAGCCAACATTTCCTGGGGAATCCAACACTCGGGGAGGCAGATGATGGTGGAAGGGACCCAGCAGTGAGACCCCAGGTGCCTCAGACCCCATCCAGGGCACAGCCACCAGCCTTGGAGATGCACACTGACAGATTCCTGTCTGTCCTCCATCACTGCAGCACCATTCCTGCAATTCTGTCAGGTGCAGGACCAAGAGAGGTGAAGAAATAAATCCTGCAGACAACTGGGGGGGTTAAGCTGCAGCATTAAAAATTTATCTCTCAGATTAATGCTCACCTGCTGGCCAGTCCTGGACATGTCCAGCCCCTTGGGTATCTCAGTTCCCTTTTTAAAGGTCAATTTTATCCACAAGCCAGTCTGGAACAGGGTGTGTGGAGAGAGCTTAATGAGAGACTTGCTGTGGAAATGGTAAAACACTTCTTGATAGCACTGTCCTCGTGTCCTGGGGCTCCAGCCTCATTCCAGCTGGCCTCTCTTGGCCAGGAGATGAGTGACACTGCCTGGATTTGGGGAGAAATCACAGAATCACAGAATATCCTGAGCTGGACCCACAGGATCATCCAGCCCAGCTCCTGGCCCTGCAGAGACACCCCAGCAATCCCACCCTGTGCATCCCTGGCAGAGGGGCCACATGTCCAAGCAGAACCTTCCAGAAGCTGCTGGCTCCCCTGGGAATTGCTGTGGGGACAGAGAATCCTGAGCTGGGAGTGTCCCACAGGGATGGTGGAGGATGAACGCCTGCTCAGGCTGTCCCTGGGAGCACAAATCAGCAGGGTGGCAGCACAGAGACAAACCAAACATCACTGCAATCTCTCCCTGTCCTCTCTCTCCAAGGCTCTGGTGTGATTTACCTCTCCTGACTTTGTCCCAGCCTCCTCTGGGCTCAATGAAAGAGCTCATTCTCAGCAGGGCAAGGGGCACAGGATTCCTGCCCTCGCTCAATTTACGATATTGTGGCTCCATAATAGGATTTCCCCCCTGTATTTGATTTCAGGTGGATTTCTCCAACTGCAGGAAAACAAGCAGGAGCACAAGTTTTATAGCTCCTGACGGCTCCCAAAGCACATTATTGAATTCCAGCACGAGGGCACAGCAAAGGTGAGGAGTGAAGTCAGAATCCTGACGCAGTGCTGCACACCCCAGGGCTCTGTGCTGACGTGAGCACTGAGCACAGCAGATGGAAATCCTGTCTGCCCCCCCAAACCTGCCTACCTGGTGCCTTTCTCATCTTCTCTCCTCTGGCCCATGCCTGGCCACTCTCCCATGGAGGCCAGGAGCAGTGGTGATGATCAGGGGTCTGATGAGCCCCTCAGGGGGACAGGAAGTACAGCCTGAAGGAAAGGAGTTAGGGAATGCTGCCAGGATCAGGCTGTGGTTTGCTGGCAGGGCTTGCTGCTTGTTTTCTCTTCATTCCCATCCATTTATCCCATGGAAAACCAGCTGGGATATGTGGCTGTGCTGATGTTCCTGGCTCCTGCAGGGCAACTACCTGAGAGCCTTGGAGAGAGAGGACAGGGAGAGATTGCAGTGATGTTTGGTTTGTCTCTGTGCTGCTGATTTGTGCTCCCAGAGACAGCCTGAGCAGGAGTTCATCCTCCACCATCCCTGTGGGACACTTCCAGCTCAGGATTCTCTGTCCCCACAGCAATTCCCAGGGCAGCCAGCAGCTTCTGGAGGGTTCTGGTTGGACATGTGGCCCCTCTGCCCTTCTCCATACTGTGTGTTGTCCTGCAGCTTCCTCTTCTCCCATTTCTTGGATAGCAGTGGAAATGCCACCATGGAGAGCAAATCCTCAAGGGCTGGGAGGAGGAAAAGCAGCAGCAAACCCAGCACAGCCCAAGTCCCTGCAGGGACCATCATGTCTGGAGAAAGATGTGCCCATGTGGTGCTCAGAGTGGAGCAGAAATGGCAGAAATTTATCCCTGTGAATATGTAGATATTTTATCACTGAGAGATCACCCAACTCCTTTATTTAGGCCTGCATTTTGGGTTCATATTCCCTGAAAATCAGGGGTAATGTCAGCTTTTAGAGAACTTCAAAGCAATGATCCATATTTGAGAGCCAGACATGGACATAGCAGAGCAGGACCAGCAAAGAGCCACAGAGGGGATCAAAGACAAACAATTCCCAGAGCAGGAAGGAACATTTACAGTCACCCAATATTTTTAAATAACAAACAAGCATGCGACACAAACTGCTGGCAAAAAAAAATTGATGAGCAGAAGAAGTAGCCAAATTCATTAAATAAATTATCCATTACATTTTATTGCTCCTTCAGCTCTATTAATGATTACAGAACAGCATCTATGCAGCCCCAGATAAAGCTGAATTATAAATATTTGTCAGAAACAAGTGAAAGAATGTAAGCATGCCACAAGTATTCAATCAGTGGAAGTAATCTATAAATACAGCACTGTGTTGTATAATTGCATTGATAAACTTAATGCAACAGGCTAATAGCAAACACTCACAATTAGCTGCTTAGAAATGAGCCAAGGATCAATAACCACTCATTGAGCTCAATGGGCAAAATATTCCAATTATTATTCCTGCACTTAATCCAGGGGTTTGTACAAGAACAGCAAATTTAGGTATTTCCTGATTTATTTCCTACCCTCCAGAGATCTGCAGCATTGAGACAGAGGTGGTGCTTTTATATTTAACAGCCCTCCATGGATTCTTCTCTCCATGAATTTGAGTAATTTTTGAACCAATGGTAAACTTCCTGCTTCTGCTGCTTCTGCAAGAAGAGTTTCCCAGCAAAAGTGCCCACAGAGGCAGAGGAGCCTTCTCTGGATCTTGGGTTTGTCACCCAGGAAGAGATCCTGGGAGAGACAATAAAACTGTTCCCCTCTTCACCATCTACACCTCAAGCAGGATTTTACTGTCCTTTGGAGATTTTTGAGGCGTGAGTTTTCTAAAAAGATAAAAATCAGGGGGGCAAAAAAAAAAGGAAAGCAAAAACCATCCCTAGCAGACCACATTTAGCCATGTGTCTCCTCACCCCAGCCTTTGGAACACTCCCACCCAGTTCCCTGCTGCAGATGGCAGCCAGGGCACTCCCTGGACCTTTCCAGCTCTTTTTATGAAATAGCAGCAGAGCTGTCAGCTCTCAGGCTGGGCTTGGGGCAGTCTGGAGCAGGAGATTCCACCCTGCAGTGCCCAGCTCAGTTCCTCCTCCCTGATCCCCAGAGCACATGGATGTCACCATCTGGCCCTGGCAATCTGCTGCTGCTCCTCCTGTCACCTTTCCCTGTCACCTCATCCAGAAATGCCTCAATCCATGACCAGTGGCCTGGGCAGGGAGGCTCTGACCTCCCAGCCTCACTGGGCATGGATGCAACACGAGCTCTGTGTTTTCCTGCTGTGCTTTGCCTTCTCTGAGCCTCCTTTTGCACCTGGGTTGTCAAAGGTCTCACAGGCTGTCAGAACAACAGCTCCTGAATCCTTTTATAGGGTCTTTAGGGTTTTGCAAGCTGCTCCTACACCTTTTTAACTCCTTGTGGTTTCCCATGCAACCAATGTTTGCATTGTCTTCTCAATTCCTTATCTGGATATTACTGCTATTTTTCTGCAGTTGTTTTCATGTTCTCCCACTCTCCTGACTTGATGTTTCTCCATGCTTTGTGGTTTTTAGTTTGAGCATCCCAGTGGCAATGGAAGGGCTGTGAGATCTTTTCCAGGAGAGCTTGTCAAGCAAAGGGCAGGGCCTGGAGCCCTTTCTCCACCTCATTCTATCCCTCTCACCATTGGCATGGCCTGATTTATGTTTCAGACAGCCCTGACTGCTGAGCATGCAGTCAGAACACCTCTGCACTCAGAGTCTTGCACAGAGAGAACAGGCAAGGCACTGAAAATGCATCTCAGTTCCTAGGGAGACCAACTGGCCTCAGCCTTTCAGGACCTCAGCATTCCACAGCCACTGTGGGAAGTGATTTTATCCTGCCAAGATTAGCTGTGGAAGAAAAAAACCTCCCCACAGTGTCTGGGACTTTTTACACAGACAGGTGGTGAAAGGACAAGGGGGAATGGTTTTAACCCATAAGAGGAGAGATTTAGAAATTGTTCCCTGTGAGAGTGGGGAGACCCTGGCACAGGGTGCCCAGAGAAGCTGTGGCTGCCCCTGGATCCCTGGCAGTGTCCAAGGCCAGGTTGGGTGAGGTTTGGAGCATCCTGGGATGGTGGAAGGTGTCCCTTCCCTGTGGTGTCACCTCCCTATGGCAGGTGAGTGGGACAAGATGGGCTTTAAGCCCTTTCTCACCCAAACCATGGAATGATTCAATGAAATTATCCATGTTCTCCCCACACCATGCAGGGCAGAGCTTCCTGAGGCTTCAAAATGCATCAGGGAGTGGCTGTGGGTGCAATTCCAGGGTCTCCTGGCTGTGAGCAGAAAGCCACTCCCCATCTTTCCTTCTGCTCCCATTCCTTCCCATTCCAGCATGGACCAGGATTTAGGGCAGGAACTGGCCAGGGAAGGTCTTGTCAAGCATCTCTCAGCCTCATGGGGCTTTTTCCTTCTGAAAAGCCTGGACACAGCCCTGCTGATGGAGTGGGGAGGCAGCTGGGGTCAGGTGAGCCTTTCCAGGCTCCACAGTGGGGATGAGGGAGGCAGCAGGACCAGCCTGGCACAGAATCCACTCCTGTGTCACTCAGCCGTCCTGGGAGAAATTCACAGCTTGTAACAGGACCCAAGTGGGGAACAAGTGTCATTCCAGATGTAATGAAAGTGCTTTAGTCCCTCCAAAAAAAATAAACCCAGCTTTAAAAAGAAGTATGAGATGGATTCATTCCAGGCTTACTCAAAAACCTTGCTTTGGGGGAATATACTTCACTTCTCTTTTAACTTTAATATCACATTAGAGACTGCTTGCTGGGATGGTAGAGAGTGTATCCTGAATACTTTATTGCCAGGCTCTGAGAGCTGGTGGAGTGTTTTGGATAATAGCAATGAATAATGTATCATGAATTCATTGCCTACCAGACTGATTTGTTTACTAATAATTTCATTTAAAGTACATTATTGTTTTACTACTCACACACTGATTTACTTCCCAACATTGACTAAACAGATATCATTAGATTAGAACAATTTTTAACTCCAAAAAGATATTGTTTACAATTTGCTCCTTAAAAGGCAAAGGTCTCCACTGCATAAATTTTTCTCCAGGATTTGGTGTCCAAAGTGTTCTTTAAGCAATCTCTGGGATATTTCCAGGCTTTCTTTGGTGCCCAGGTTCATTCCAGCCCTCGTTGCTCAGCTCTTCAGCAAAGGAACTCTGTAAAAACAAGAGGAGTCCATCATTAGCAGAGCCTCTACAAGATACTCTGCCAGAAAAGCAGCCTGAGGCTCCACACTGAGCTTTTCCCTGGAGCAACTCTTGTTCCTGGGAAGAGCAGCGTGTGCATCATTCCATATTCCTGCTCACAGCTCTGCACTGCACAACCACTCACACGGGGCTCCTTCTGCAGGTTCTGCAGCAGTTTTTGTCTTGAAGGAATGTAGAAACAGAACAACTCCATCTCTGAAGCCTTTCTCTGTAGCTCAGCCTGTAGAATGAATCCAAAGGCTACGGCTGAAGGAAGGGAAGGAGGTTTGGGATTGTTGCTCATAACCATCACCCCTGTTTGCAGTCCTTTTGCTGAAGCTCAGCTGAGCTTGTAGTGATACCATGATGGAAAATATCTCTTAGTCACAAATTTAATTCCCTGCAGGACACCAAGGCTGCTGAACACATCCCTGATCCGTGCAGTCATCCCACATTTTAGCTGCCAGGACCTGTGCAGGAAGGTGAACCAACTGGGGCTTTTCAGCACAAGCCAGACAAGACACAAGAAGGGGAGGATGCAGAAACATTCTTTAAAGGTGCTGCAAAGAAAGACACTGACTGTTCTCCATGTGTGTGGCTGCTAGGAAACCATTCATTTAAAATACGGCAGGAAATTCTCTTTACTCATTAGGAACTTTTTTTAGAAGTGTTGCAGGCTGGAGCAGATTGGTGCAAACCCAGTGAATCCTCCATGGGAGGCTGCAAGGAGTGGCTGCACCAGCATCTCTGGGGTGGGATGGGCTGAGTGATGAGAACCCAGCTCAGCTCTAGGCTTTCCCACAGCCTTTTCCCAAACCTCTGCATCCCTGGAGCTGAGGGGTGTGAGTGTCAGTGCCTTCAGAAACCTGGCTGCCAAAGGAAACACATGGACTCTGAGTGATTTCTGTTTTCATATTTCTGTTTGAGGTAATTCAAATGATGCTGGGAGAGGGTTCTGGATGGATTCACTGCTGGGGATGCTCAGCCTCCCTCTGCTCCTACCTGAGTGGCTGGGAGGAAGATGAAGTGTCTGTGCTGTGTGGACATCCTTCCTTTGAGGTAAATGGGGTCCAAGGATGTTTGCTGGAGGTGGGAAATTACCCCTCAGCTGTTAGTTTGTGACAACTGAGGTGTCACAAACCCTTGGAATCGGCTCCCCAGCCAGGCTTTGCAAATCCTCCAAAGGGAAAATCAGCACAAGATGTTGGGCTGCAGAGAACCCAGAGCAGGCAGCCTTCTTTTAACTTCCTCCTCAGACCTGGAGGAGTTAAAAATGTCAGAGCAGAGGGAAGCATCCCAACATTGCTCTCAGGGATAAGAGCTGGGAAGAGATTGCAGAGCTTACAGGATGAGAAAGAAATTAAACCACAGCACACAAAACCCCAATATCCCTGCTGCAGGCTCAGCCACTCAGTGAAACCAATCTAATTTGTTGGACTCTTTATTCCCAAAGCCTCCTGAGACCTTGGAGTAACAGAGAGAAGCTCCCTGGAGAGAAGAGAAAGTTTCCAGCCTGCAGGAGCAAAAGGGATGTCATGTTTATTTAAAAAGAGAGAGGGGACAGTGACACAGAGGAAATCCTGGGTGCCTCCAAGCCCTGCCAGGCAGATCCCAGAGGATAAGTGGTGTCAGAGTGTGGATTTTCCTGAAACACCTCTGATAACACCACTGCAGGAGCCCTGCATGGTGGTAGTGGCTTGAAAGGTGTTGGTGCAGAGGTGGAGCAAGAACTGGAACAGCCATTCCCAAGCTCTCCCTTGATAGTAATCACATCAGGCAGCAGAGATTTCCTTTGGAGAGATCATCCTGGGATGCTCCAGGAGCTGTGGAGCAGAAATCTCTCAGCCCAGGGATCAGGGAGCAAAGGGCTGTGGGTGCTTATGGAGCCCTGGGAGTAAAGGAGGGGAATGTTGGGAAGTGGGGATGGAGTGGGAGGAGCCTAGAGGAGGTGGGGGAAGGATAAGCCACCAGAAGGATCCAGAAGTTTGCTCGTGGGCCAGCTGGTGTGGGAAAGCACTGAGATAGAAATGCTCCAGGCTATGGAAATGATTTCCTTACCACACTGAGAAAACAGGTTTTCCACACATCCCCAAGGAAGGGGGGCTGGTGAGGCACCAGCCGCTGGCACAGCTCCATGAACACTCTGGAAGCTGCCAGAATATTCCCTCAGGGCACAGAAGGGATCCTCTGTCTGCCCTGCAGAGCTTTGGGATTGTGCATGGCAAAGTGCTGCAGCTCCCAAGGAATGGTCAGAGCCTCAGGGGGATTGTCCATGGATATGGGATTGTCCATGGGTTTGGGACTGTCCTTTGCTCATAGCCCTCCTTCCCCTTGGCTGGGCCTGAATCCAGCTCCACATGTGCTGGACATCCATGCTCTCCGGTTCCAAGCTTTGCCCAGCTGAGTTTGGGATCTCTCACAGCCTCTTGCAGCCCTGGTTCAGTGTTTGGTCACCCTCAGGGTGATTTTCTTTCCCCCTTCTGGCTAATGAGGATTTCCCCTGTTCCCACTTGTGGACACTCCCCTCTCCCCCAGGAACCTCTGGGAAGAGCCACCTCATCCCCCTCCTGCCAGGCCATGGCAGACTGGGACAGAGCTCAGCTTCACCTTTTCTTCTTCAGCCTAAACACACCCAGCCCCCTCAGCCTCTGCATCCCTGCCCATTTTGTTCTCCATCCCTGCCCATTTTGAAGGCTGAACCCACTGGACTAGCACTGGGAGCCAAGAGGATGAGGATCCCTTCCCTCACCACACTGCCACCTTCAGTGAGAGCTCTGGCAGGGGCTCAGTGTCCCTTTATCCCTGACCTGCCCACCAGCAGCCCCAGGACATTTTCCTGCAAATCTGTCCCTGGATTCAGCAGTGTTGGCTCCTGGTGTTCCTGCCAGGACTTTGCTTTTGTATCTATTGACCTTTGCAAGGCCACCAGCAGCCCAGTCCTGCAGCTGTCTCCATGTCCCCAGTGTCCCATGTCCCCAGTGTCCCCACCAACCCCACAAAGTGTGGGGAAGCTGCTCCTCAGTCTGTGCTGCCAAGCAGAGCAGTTTTGTTCTGAAACAGCTACAAGAACATTGCTCTGTTTCCATACAATTTAAAACAGGAATTAATAAGATTATTTTTAATTGAAATGGAGTCGACATCCTGCGCTCCCAACTCTGCACAAACCAAAATTCCTGATGCCTGACCTGCTCATGTGTCTGAATCTGCCTTCCCTCATTCAGATGAGGGCTGCTCACATTAATCCATTATTCAGTGATTCAGTCCTTCCATCCATGAGCCAAACCCATTTTCTGCAAATGTATTCATTGCTCCCTCCCGTTTGTTGACTTGTTAAGTGAAGGACATTCAGCCTGGCTGGAGGATTTGGGAACATTTTGCTTTGTTTGATGAAAAAGGGGTGCAGGATTTTACTCAGGGCATGGCTGAGACACTCTGAGCTCAGTGCCACCCTGACATGAACCTGTCCCATGTCACTGCCAGGGAGGATTTGGCTCTCAAGAGTTCCTGAGCTTGGCCTCAGCCCTTGCTGTCCATGCACTGGCAGTACTAGGCTGAAGAATATTTTGGATTGTATTTCCACTTTATTAGCATCAGAATCCTTCATTTAGCTATTAAAGCGTTTTCCTCTCGTCTAAATATCTTATAATAAAATTTTAGAAAGTTTTGAAATGCTGCTTGAAAAATTTTGGGTCTGGAAATGCCCCAGATTTGCCCTTTCACAGAACTCTTTCCTGCCTGGGGCTGCAAAGGCTCTCAGGGTGAAAGATTTACAGTGTTTTGGAGAGACAGGGTTATCCTTCACGAGCCAGGAACAGTGACAAGCTGGGTTGTTTCATCTTCATTCCCCTCCTGAAATCCCTCTTGATTCATTACACTTTGTCCTTCCCGCTGCTGTAATGAAATAAAAATGTTTATGTTGATATATAAAGATAGCAGCATTGATTTTCCTTTCTGCTGTAGATTTGATTACTATCAAGCTTCCAAAGCCTTCCCGAGGTCTTTTTTTATTTTATTGCAACACCTTTTCAAACTCGCAGCTTTTTCCTAATTGTGTTTTGTGCTGAGGGAAGCATGTGGAAGGACTGGGGAGGGATGCAGGTGAGGTCTCAGAGGGGCTTTTTCCATGCATTAAGATGTTGAGATGCTCTGATTTTACCAAGTGGCTGCTCCGCAAATTACATATTTGCAAAGAGTGGAGATGAAATTATAAATATGGGACTGCGAGCAAAGTTATTTCAGATTTATTATTGCTGCTTCTGGATTTTCATTTCATCTCCCATCCCTGGGGGTTTCGAGGTTCACCAGTATTTTGACACTATTTGTATTCCTGGCTCAGTGTAGGATGCCTGCAATGTGATCATGGGAAGGGATGAGCAGATGTGGGGAAAATGTTCAGGTGCCTTAAATATGATCAAACCCAGAGCCAGATTTAAAGTTCAGACAACATGAGTGTGTCGAAACCAGAAGAGGAAATTCCAGCCTGGAAATCTCTGAGTGAACAGAAGGGTTTGATATTTGCAACTGAATTTTCCACCTCGGTCTCCTGAGGTTCCTTCTCCACTCCCACTGCCCTGTGGCATGGGGAGAGCAGAGGCTGAGGCTGTGCTGCTGCAATATTTCCAACCCTCGAGATGCAAAAAACCCTGGAAACTTCCACAGAGCTTGTACTGTTCCTGACCATGGAAATCACCCGGGGGCTGCCAGGACAAAATCCTGCCCAGCTGCTCTGGTTCTGAGCTGCTCCGACAGCAAAGGCTGCCTTGTTAAGCTGCTTACAGCCATTGATTGCTGAGGCAGAATGTTAATTATTCTGGTATCCATGAAAAGGCTGCTTGTTTCCATTTCTTCCTAACGACCAGTGTTCCCCAATTAATCTTGGCTTTGTTATGAATGCAGGAAGGATTCCTCCTAACCACGGAAGGAATTGATTTTTTCAGGTTTCAATGTGTTTCTGTTCGGCACAACTTCACCATTTCCTTGTTTGCTTCAAAAAAAAAAAGGGATGTACATGAAGCTGGAGCAGGCTTTTCCCTCCAGGTGTTCATTTAGTGGTTTAAAGATCAGCTCCCCAGCAGTGCCTGGAACCACATGGTTGAATAAGGCTGGATTCAAAACGTTTGTGGAATTCAGCTGCTTCCTCGAGGAGCTTACAGCAAAGATCCTGGATGAGCCTTCCCAGTCCATTACTACAGCAACACATTGGGACTGATGGCCAGACATCTTTTCTGGGAATCCTGTCATTCTTACCTGGCCCTACAGCAGGAATTCCAGGTGTCTGGAACCAGGTTTCTCCTAAAATCCTTTTGTTTTCCAAAATATCACTCACTGGAAATGCAACCTCAGCAAGCCAGCAGACGTTCCAGAACATTTCCATTCAAAGGAAAGATGATTATTTTCTTTTTGTACATTTGTATATGAGAGTTTATCTTTCTGTGAAAGGGCAAATCTTGGGCATTTCCTGACTCAGATATTTTTAAAGTTAGCATTTCATAACTTTCTACAATTTTATTATTATCTTATAATAAAATTTTAGAAAGTTCTGAAATGCTACTTTAGACAGGGGAAAATTATTTAGTAGCTAACTGAAGGATTCCAATGCTAACATGTCAGGGTGGGATTGTCTGTGCAGGGCCAGGGGTTGGACTGGATGATCCTGTGGGTCCTTCCAGCTCAGGATATTCCATGATTCTGTGACCTCAGTTGCCATTGTCTGGAATGCCCAATTCCTTGCTGCTCCTTTCAGCTTGTGAATGTATTGAGTGCAATTCCTCATCCCACATCCCTCTGAACCACAGCTGTTCAGCCCTAAGAGGCACGAGGAAGTGATGAAGTGATGAACCCCAAATCTTCCACCTGCTCAGGCTGAGTGGCTGCACTGCAGGACCAAAGAACAACTCTGAGCTGGAGCTGGAAAAATGTCATCATGAAGTCACAGAATCCCAGAATGGTTTGAGTTGGAAGGGACATTAAAGCTCATCCCATCCCACCCTGCCATGGCAGGGACATCTTCCACTGTCCCAGGTTGCTCCAATCCCTGTCCAGCCTGGCCTTGGACACTGCCAGGGATCCAGGGGCAGCCACAGCTTCTCTGGGCACCCTGTGCCAGGGCCTCACCACCCTCTTAGAAAAGAATTTAATGTGTTTATCTCATCTGAATTTCCCTTTTTTCAGTTTGATCCCATTCCCCCTTGTCCTGTCACTGCAGCTCCTGAGGAAGAGTTGCTCTCCCACTTCCCTTTAGCCCCTTCACACCCTGGAAGGTGCTGGGAGGTCTCACACAACCTTCCCTCCTCCAGCCTCAGCAGCCCCAGCTCTCAGAGCTGTCTCCAGAGGGAATCCCAGGCTGCAGGTCCCATGGGCTGCACACCTCAGAGGGGCTCTGAGCAGTTCCACTGGTGCTGACAGGCAGCATTTTTAGTCCTGGGGTTGTAGTGAGATAAACATTGGTGTCTCCTGGCTATTTCCAGCCCCAGGACCTACTGGGAGAGGTGACAATCTCAAATTTCAACTCAGCAATGACACTTTCACCAACTTCACCCTAAGCTACACATCCTCACTTTGCACTTCTTGTCTCCCCATGGATGCATCCGAATCCTCAGGAAACTCCCTCAGCATTAAACACTTTGTTAGCTGGATTAGCCCCAGAGGTGCTGGTAATTGCAGCATTGTCAGGGCTGCTTTTCACTGCCAATCCCTCTGTCAGAGATGCTTTCACACACAGAATCCTGCAGAGCTCCTGCCAGTGGGTTGGGCATAAACCCCTGGCTGAGCTGAGAGATGTCTTTTTCTATCAAGTCAATTACTGTAGAAAATCCACCAATACAAAGGGCATAATGCAATTATTTGGAATTGATTTCTAATGAGCTTATGAATAGACATGTGGGCAAGTTCAAGTTTGCTGAGGGAGTTTATAATAATAGCTGTCACATTCCCATTAGCTCTCATCCCAGGGGATTTCACTGCACTCTGCAAATCCTGAACTCACATCCCTCGAGAGGAAGCATTGCCCAACACCCACTTGCCTTTTGCTTGGGAAATCTGCTTTTAATTCCCCCTTTCACCACAGCCTCCCAGCACAATCCTCCAACAAGGCAAACAAGAACTAACTGTGTGTTCTTCTGCAGGGGACTGGGAGGAGAGACCTCACAAGGCCTGGCAGGGACAGGAAGGTGACAAAATGAGGTGACAACCTGGGACAGTGGAAGGTGTCCCTGCCATGGCAGGGTGGAATGGGATGAGCTTTAAGGTCCCTTCGAACCCAAACCACTCTAGGATTCTCTAAATTTGAAATTTAGAGAAATTTTAATCCCATTTAGACTAAAATCAGCCTTAGAGGGCAGGAGCAATCCTAGCTCCAGGCCTGAAATGAGAGACATCCAACTGCCAGCTTCTCACCATGGGCTTTAAAGGACCCTAAAAGGGAAGAACATGGATTTACACTTGCAGATTTTCATAGCCTAAAGCTCCTCCCCACTACAATGAATATCTCCATGTCTGTAAGGACTGTGGCATCATGGTTTTATTTATTTTCCCTCAGGTGAGATTGCAGACCAGGAAAAGCAGCATCAGCACAGAGAGAACTGTGCTGGAATAAACCCATTTCTTCATCTGGCATCCCCCACATTTATTTGGCATCCTGGCCTAGTCTTATTTAGGGTTTTTTTAGAGTTGCAGTGGACATGAAATAAACCTGACCATCTTAATCTATATTCATCTCCATTCATGCCATTTGAAGAAGAGTTTTCACTTTCTAAGCAGACCAGATAATAATTAATAGACTGGATAATTGCACCATCAAGCCTGCCGTTTTGCAAGAACGGGGATGTGCTCCTTTAATATTTTAAAACTTCCCAGATTGTTCCAGACATATGGGGATTTTATAATATTTACTGTGCCAAGCTGCTGAAGGACCAGGCTTAACTGAAGTTATTGTAATCATGCCATTGTTTTTGAAAAACCCTGAAAAACATAGACATTGTAAAGAAATATTGACAGCTGAAATAGGTTCCAGGATGGGAGCTGGGAAATTGCTCCATTAGGGCACGTGTGTATGACAACATGAGGCAATTATTAAATTAACAGATGGCAGAGGCTGCTCAGAGCCCTGCAAATGGAGCCCAGCAGCAAGGGAGGGAGGGAAAGTCAGATGCTAACGCAGGCAGGGGTCTGAATATCCCTCTCAATCCCTGGCAGGTGGGAATTCTGGGGGTTAAAGGGATGCCTTGGTCTCCCAGCAGCAATAAAAGTGATGAATCTCTCAGTAATGGAAATCTGTGCATTCCCCCACTCCCCCAGCTCAGAGCAAACTGGTCCCCAAAAGGTGATTTTCCTGGTTCTCCCAACAGCAGAGGGAAAACAGTGAGGGGAGAGAGGGGAAGGGAAGAAGGTGAAGTCACACAATGGGATCACAGAGATCGTTGCCCAGCTGTGAGCCTGGGAATGCTGCCCTGGGAATTCTCCCCTGGAGGGATCCCAACCCCATCCTGCACCTCCACACCAACTGCTCCAAAGGACACCCTGAAATGACACTTCATTTATATATACTTTATTTATTACATTTACTTTGGCAGCTTTATTCCTGATAACATTCCCCTTGTTCAAGGGATTAAACTGCCCTGCAGCACACACTGTAAGGCTGGAGCTCCACCACATCCTGAAATCTGCTGAGCTGCTCCTCCCTGGCAGCAGGAGGGGCTGGAAACCTGCTGGGAAAGGGTGCTGGAAGAGCCCTGTGGAACTGGGACACAATCCCTGTCCCTGCTCTGGGCATGGATGAGATTTGGGAGGATTTTGCCCCTGGGCTGAGCTCTGTCCCCTCCAGGAGAAGGACTCTGCTCCTGCCTCTGGTGTTTCCTCAGCTGTGAGGAGTTTTAGTGCTTGTTCATTCCAAAAGCTTGAGAAAGGCTCAGGAGGCTGGAGGCTGGAGCAGCTCGGGAAGCAGCTTTGCCCCAGAGAGCAGGGAATTGATGATACAAAACTTCCCAGGACTGGAAAAGGAGGATTGACCATGGGATTGACCAGACCCTCTCCTCGGGCTGCCAGTGGCCAGAGCACTGTCCTGGGCACATGGAAATCCCTAAATCCCCATAAGCAGTAAGGAAATTCAGATGACACCAGCTTCTGGAGCAGTTTATAACCCCAGGCTCCTATTTTCAGAATGAAAAGTTTTGCATGAAGTGGAAAACCATGCCTTGAGCCGCATGAAGTATTCAAGAGTTGGATTTTTGGGAGATGGACAGTGAGTGTTGTTTCAGCTCTCCAAAGCTCAACAGTTCCTTGAAAAAGTTTGGGTTTGACTGTCACATGGGAAGATAAATCAATCATTCACAGCATTTTAGCAATTCTTCCCCTTTTTAGATTGAATTTATTAAAATTGGAACCCTAGAGTTAAATTCAAACCCAAAATAGCTGTCACATTGTTCTGGACTTTTCAATATTTATTCATTTCCGATCCTATAAAATACAAGTAAAGTTCCTCTTTTTTATAATGTTTTTCCCTCATCCTCAGGCTGTGCCCTTTCCCTGGGGAGCCTGGGCAGTGCTCAGAACCTTCTGGAGAAAGAACCTTTCCTGATCTCCAGCCTAAACCTCCCCTGGCACAGCTCCATGTCTCTGTAATTAACTTTTATCTCCTGATTTCAAGATGAGCCACAGCTTGGCTTAAAACTCAGAATTCTTTCCCTCTCCCAGACAAGGACTGGGGATAAATTATCTGTGGAGAACCACATGGAAAACAAAGACCCTTTGGAGGTTTTAGAGGCAAAGTCCTGTTTCAGGGGTGCCATGGAACCTCAGGCAGCCAAGGGCCAGAGTGCCCAAGGCATTTGGGGTTTGGGGTGGACTGGGGCTGGCCAGAGGCACAGCAGGCAGGGAAAGGATGGTTTAAAATCCAGATAGAGCAGGAAGAGCTCAGATCCAGGTCAGGGATCTCAGGCTGGGAGAGCTGTGGGGAGGGGACAGTGGGCAAAGGGCTGAGAGCCAAAGGAGTCCAGAAATCACTTTAAAAAATGATTTTCACCCCCACAGCAGCACAAGGCACAATCCCAAAGTGTTTGCATCTCCACCCAAAGTAGACTCCACAGGCTGAAGATGTTTGAAAATTCCTAGTCCTACCCCTGTGGAAGACTCAGACTCCAGCAGGAAGGGCAAAACAACCCTAATAATCCTACTCTCCAAAGAAATCATTTATGAATACAGAGAAGGTAAAAATTGAATTGGGCATTATGAAAAATTCTCTGTGTAGCTGCAACTACAACCCAGATAATTCATTTAGGCTAAATATACGGCTGTAATTGAAAAATCCAAATAAGGGATGCATATGCATTGATCCATATGATTTAAATCAAGCCATAAAACATCAACATTATCCAGCAAAAGCTGCTGAGGAAACGGCAGCCAAGCAGAATATGAAATTCCAGGGAGACCATTGCACTGGCTGGGAGGAGGACTTAATTGATTTTGACAAAGAAACCTATTTGCTGTTTAATTGATTCCTACTCTAAATTCCCAGCACTTTCAGACCTAGCAGAGGGAAGCAGCAGAATAGTGATTACCCAGAGCAAATTACAGCTGGCCAGGGCTAGAGTACTTCAGGTCCTGCTAATTCTCTATTTACCAAATTACTGCTGTGGATTTTCAGAGAAACACTAAAATGAGCTCATAGAAGCACACAAATCACTCCGAGTTACAGGAGGATAGAAAGAGGTGCCCAGGTCCTAGAAGGGCCTGGGGGAATCAGTGACACCCTCACTTTATCCCAAAAGCCTCCCTGCCCTTCTGCACCTCTTTAGGGCAGTGGGAACTGTGTTAGCTGGGAAGGACAAGGTCACAAATTGTGCCAGGGCTGGAAAATCCCCTTGGAATGCCTTCTCAGCTTTGCTAGGTGTCTGTGCCACTTCCCCAGGAGCCACCAGCACCAGGCTGAGCTCCAGGGTGTCCTCCCTGCTCCTGGAGAGAAGCTGCTCAGCAGCCCCACACATCTGGGTACAGCTGTGGAACCCCAAACTGTGCTGGAGCTCCTCTCCCATCTCCAGTGCCTTCCAAGGGACAGCACTGAGCCTTTGCCTTCACTCCAGAGAGGAGGAGAGAATGATTTTTTCCCATTTTGAATCAGAGAAGCACCCCCTGCAAATCAGGCCCTGCCTCACACACAGTCCCTTTAGACAGCCACGGTGTGAAGGTGCTCAGCAAAGTCATGGAATTGGGAAAATGACCTCAGAAAGTGCTCAGGACCTCAGAAATGGGGCAGAAATTGGAACAGGATGTCAGAATTCTGCTCTCTACAGCTACCTGAAAAGAGGTAGTGGTGAGGTCAGGGTCACCCTCTCCACCCAAGCAGCTGCCACAGGACATGGGAGAACTGGAGTTGTACCAGGGGAGGTTCAGGCTGGATATCAGGAAAATTTGTTTCACTGAAAGCCTTGGAACAGCTCCCTGGGACAGTGGTGAGGTCACCGTTGTCAAATAAAAAGCCAAAAAATCAAAAAGCCTTCACAAAATGGTTTAGTGGGCAGGGTGGTGTTCAACCAAAGGTTGGACCTGATGGTCTTGGAGGTCTTTCCCAGCTTTAATAATGCTGGGATTGTCAGGATGAGCAGGAATGCAGCCCTGGGCACTGACTGTGCTCCTGTGCAAGGGCTGTGCTGACTCCAGCTGGGGCTGCTCCTGGATCACCAGGGACACTGAATTCCTCCTGATCCCAGCCCTGGAAGCACAAACCAGCACCCCTAAGGTACTATCCATCTGTTTTTAAGCCCCTGTTTCCCCAGTGCCTCCCCACCAGTGACTGATGGGCTCAGGGCAGAGATTTCTCCATTTAAAATATCTCCTCCAATTTCAGAAATCCTCACCTGTTTGTCACACGTGTTGTGTGGCACACTCCTCTTCCACAGGGAAGCAAAGGTCCATGGAAAGCCAGATATAAACACACCAATTACAGCCTGGACAGAGAGAATAAATCATTGGCTTTGTTTCAAAATAATTAAAGGATGCTTGGAGGTGTTAAGAGGCAGGTTGGAAGCAGGAAAATGTTATTAGCTGGCAGGAGGGTGGGGCCAGTGGGAGTCAGGCTCTGCTCCTGGGGAGCAAGGGACAGGATAAGGGGACAGAGCCTAAAACTGCCTCAGGGGAGGTTTAGATTGGATATTAGCAAAAACTCCTTCACTGAAAGTGTTATAAAGCATTGGAACAGGGTGTGCAGGGAAGCAGAGGAGTCACTATCCCCAGGAACATTCCAAAAATGTGGGGATGTGGCACTTGAGGACATGGGCTGGCGGTGAACGTGGGTGATGGTTGGACTTGATGATCCCAAAGGTCTTTTCCAACTTTAACCCTTCTGGGATTCTTTGATTATTATCAATATTTCCCAACAGATCTGATTCTTTTACGGTTTGGACACTTCTTCTTCCACCTCTCCTGCTGAAAGCAACAGAGCAAAACCACCTGAAGACCTCAAACCTCTGCCCAGAGCTGGGACTTGTCCAAAAGCCACCAAAGTTTCCTGTAAACCTTGGGAAACACTAAATCCTCCTCCAGCAGCACCAGGTTGGGACTGTGGCTGGCAAATGACAGCAGTGCAGGCTGACCTGGTGCAAGCTCTCCCCTCAGAGAGCAGGGAAATCATTCATCCTCACCCCAGCCAGGGCCTGAGGGTTGTGTTAGTGACTGAATTCTTTGTCCATCCTTTCAGGAAGATCTGGCAGACCTGGAGGCACCTCTGGAATTTTTTCCCCCAAACCACACTGATGCCCCAGTGCTTTGGGCACCTAACTAGAAATGGAGCCTGGAAATTTCTCTTCTGCTTCCCACAGAGCAAATTCCCAAACCAAACAGGCTCCAGTCAAAGGAGAAGGAGCAAAGAGAAACAAGGATACACCAAGGTGCATTTCCAGCTGAATTCTTCATGAATTCCAGAGAAAGCAGAATGGAAAAAATGGTTTGGATTGGAAGAGAGTTCAAAGCTCAGCTCATCCCCCCCTGCCATGGCAGGGACACCTCCCACTGTCCCAGGCTGCTCCAAACCCTGTCCAACCCGGCCTTGGACACTGCCAGGGATGGAAATCATTGTAAAAGGTTCCCAAGGAAAGGAACTGAGAGATGCAGCTAAATGAGGAGGAAAGGCTGAACTGCTCTATCTCTCTCTGGTATGGAGAGGAGGAAGAGATTTCCCATAATGAGGAGATTTCCCCTAAGAGCTTCCCAGCCCCTCCTGGGATCACTGAGAACTGCAGCCAGGGATGCCTCTGCAAAGCCAGGAGTTGTAACCACTATCTGGGCTCTCATTTTCCTGCTCAGGTATTTCCTCCCTTCCCAAAATATCCAGAGCTGTGGAAAAGGAAAAAAAAAGAAAGAAAAGAGAGAGAGAGAGAGAGAAAGAGAGAGAGAGAGAGAAAGAGAGAGAGAGAGAGAAAGAGAACAACGAAAAAAGAAAAAAAAGAACGATGAAAAAAGAAAAAAAAAGAATGAGAAAAGGGAAAATAAATAGGAAAAAAGGGAGGAAAAAAAGGGAAAAAAAGCACTTTTGTGGTTTCTCCCCAAACTGCAGTGGGCTGCAGGGAGGTGATAGCAGAAGTTTCTGTACTCTGTGTGTGTCTCTGATAACACAGCCAGTCAGGCTCCCCTGGGAAGCAGGGAGTTTCTCTCTGGATCTTCTTCCCATATTGAATCCAAAGGCCATAACAAGAGAAATCAGTGTCTCTCAGCTTTTGCTCAGCAGGAAACAGTGTTAGTCACACTAGGGAACTTGGATTTTTGAGGACTTCCACCCCCCAGATGCTGAGAAAAACAAGATGCTAAAGACATATTTTATGTCAATTTTATATAAAATATTAAATTTTCTCTTTTATATAAGGAATGGAATTATGATATAAAAGTAGTAAATAGATCTGAGAAAATTAGGAAAAAATAAGAAAATCAAGGGTGTTGAGATTTTTTCAGTAGTGATGCATAGGCCTAATTGAAAAAAATTGATTTAATATCTCATAAAATAAACCTATTTATTTCCTATAAATATTTATGATCAGTAGGGAGCTGGGGGAGCCCAGACACCCCAAAGTGTCACCTGCTGCTCCTGCCCTCTCCTCCCATTTCCCGTTTATTGATGAGGCTGTGTTCCAGCTCTTTGTCTGGAGCATCAGTGCCTGACACCCTCGGGGAGAGTGGAGGTTGTTCCACAGCACTGATCCTTCAAAGCCTTCCAATCCTACAGGAAAACAGCACTTCAGGCCTTGTCCTGCTGTGTTCAAACACTGCAGCATGGATTAGCCAGCAGCAGGTTTTACTCTGGGACTGTTTAAGTATGAGCAGGAAAGAAAAAATACATGTTCAAAAATAAAATTTAAAAAAAAAAAAACCCCAAGCAGAGCCTTCTCCTGAGGGTAGCCTTGGGGCTGCAGGGGTGAGGGCAGCCAGAGTGTCCAGCAAAATCCAGAGTGGCACAGAGGGAGGTGGGGAGAATTCAGCTCTCAGTCCCTCTTTTGGGAAAGCACAAAAAGATCATCCACTGTGGAGTGACCAGGGAGGGGAATGGAGCCCCAGGAGAGGCTGAGGGAGCTGGGAAAGGAGCTCAGCCTGGAGCAAAGGAGGCTCAGGGGGACCTTGTGGCTCTGCACAACTCCTGACAGGAGGGGACAGCTGGGGGATCAGGCTGTGCTCCCAGGGAACAGGGACAGGAGGAGAGGGAACAGCCTCAGGTTGGGCCAGGGGAAGTTCAGGTTGGACATCAGCAGGAATTTCTTCATGGAAAGGATGGTCTAGCATTGGAAAGGGATAGAAAGGATCTCCCAGACCATCAAGCCCAGCCATTAGCCCAGCACCAGCAGGCAGGCAGAGAATAAAACTGGGTCCGAAAGCAGGAATTGAATACAGAACAAAATGGCAACAATGGTTACCTCAGCTGGGATGTCTTTGGGCTTCCAGCCAGTGCTGTGTGCTCCCCAGGTTGCTCCAAGTCTCCTCCAACCTGGCCTTGAACACTTGCAGGGATCCAGGGGCAGCCACAGCTTCTCTGGGCACCCTGTGCCAGGGCCTGCCCACCCTCACAGCCAAAAATTCCTTCCCAATATCCCACCTTTACCTCCACTCTTCCCTTGTCCTGTCACAGTGCAAATGCTCAGGTACACCTCAGATCTGATCCTTCCCTGCTTTAGCTACTTCTCCAGTGGCCAAACCCTCAGTGAAGCACAAATCCTTTCAAAACAAGCCCTTGCAAAAGCATTTCAAACCCCTAACATCGCTTTTTTTCCATTCCACAAAACAGCAGGTGTTCCCCATCAGTCTCTCCCAAGGTAAACATTGCATTTGGGTTGTAATTTGTTTAGCAACCCTTCCATTTGCAGCTGTAATTAGCCCATCAAGGCAGCTCAATGAAGATGACATTTCAAGTGACCTTCAGCTCCCAGCTGCAAGAATTGTCCCAGGGGAGAGATGGAGCAGGGAGGAGAGGCAGCATGGGGCTCTCCAGGTGAGAGGGGCTTGGGATCTGCCAGCCAGGTGTTCCTCTAAAAATCAGCCAAAATCAGGGCTTTGGGGAGGACAGCAGGAACAATCCCAAAATGCTGGATTTCTCTGCCAGGCAAAAGGCCACTGGGTTGGTATTTCCTCAAACGGGAGAGCTCAGGCTGAGTTTCCTGCCAGAAACATCCTGTAAAGCCAAGGTGTGTGAGGGCACCATCCTGCAGGAGCTCCTTGCTTACCTGCAATGTGCATTTTTTTAAGTTCCTCTTGCCAAGGAATAGGATTTTCTCCAACATTCACTTGCCAAAGGGCAGAGATGGTGTTTCACCTTGCCCTGAGACACCCAGGGAATCAACTCCATGAGATATGCACAGTGTCCTTAAAATAATAAAAGGGAACTTCTAGCTCCCTTCCATCTGCTGCTTTCCAGTCTTCTCCACCCTGCCCTGTCCTGGTCAGCTGAGTCCATCCCTGTCCAGCCTTCCCTGCTCTCTCCTCCCCCCTGCTCATTGAATTCCCACCTTTAATCCCAATCCATCTCGGAGGATTTTCCACTCTTTTCCCATCCAGCCTCTCACCTGCTCTCCCATTGTCTCCAGCCCTCCTCCAGGTCTCTCATGCTTTCCCCTTCCACCTCACTCCATCCTCAGCCTCAAACTTCTCCCCACCCTTCCCAGCTGTTTCTTTCCCAGATAATCCCCTTTAACAGCTCCCATGCCCCCTAGGGCACCTGGGGAGAGCCAGGCAGGAATCCGTGCCTCCTGCACGAAACTCCTGTTGCTTTATAAAGCAAGAATAACAAAAATACAAATTACAAAAAGTGAAAACCATACAGAGAATGGCACAAAATCCAACAGCAGCACTCAGCGGGTTAATCACCCTCTGGATCACCTCCCCTCCAACTCCCCTGCTGGATCTAAATAAACACAGGGATCAGGGGGAGTCCAGGAAGTTAATGCAGCAAATGAGCTGCTTCTGCAGATAGATTTTCCTTTCCACAGGGGCAGCCCAGCAGGGCAATGGCTCGCTGGCTCTGCTCCATCTGCGCAGCACGAGCTGCAGCAAAGGGCAGCCCAGCATCGATCAGGGCAGCAGCCTGTCAGTGCTGGAGGCATCAGGGGCTTTAACAAGCCTTGCAAAGATCGGGTGGAATTGTCACGAGCTCACGCCTGGCTTGTGAGGCAGCCTGAAGCAGATTTATTGACCCCCCCAGGGGACAGAGGGAAGGAAAGCAAAGGAATGCTGTCCAGCCCAAAGTCCTGCCACAGGACACCCTGGCTGAAGCATCTGAGTGAGGGCAGAGCTGAGTGCTGACAGCAGCAAGGATCCTGGCTGGAAAAGCACTGGGATGCTTCAGCAGGGAGCACAGGGCACTGCAAAGGGATGGCACTGACAGCACCTGTGTCCCCTGGGGGTCCCAAACCCTCCTGATGTCACCTGGCACTGCAGGCTGCCACAATCAGCTCAGAGGGCAGGGAAATCCCTCCAGGTTTCTCCCCCTGGAGCACTTGGATTACTCTCGTACAAGAGAAGGTGCAGAAGAAAGGGAGGGGACAGGGAAGGTCAGATCTGTGCTGGACAGAAAGCACAGATGCAGGTGCCACCCAGCAGAACAAATTCCTGCCTGCCCACAGCCACCAGAGCAGGGCCCACAATGGGATTTTGTTCACACACTGACCAATCACAGCAATTTCATCCCGTCCCATTCCAAATTCACTCCTTTAAGCATCTTGAAGTTTTGCAGCTTAAGGTGACACAGAAATTGGAGCTCAGGTAACTCTGCCTGTGCAGAGGCCCAGCTCCCTGAGCAGCCCTTCTGGGAGGCCACAAACCTTTTATAAACTGTGTATTTTGCAGCAAGTAATAACACAGCTTTGGAGAAGGGATGACAATATCCAGGAGTGACAGGAAACATGGAAGTGAGAAAAAGAAATTAAGTTCCTTGTAAGCAACTCCAGAGCTTTTGCCTTTCAGCACTCGCTGAGAGCTTCAGTTTCCCCAATCTATTGCCTTGAAAAAGCTGCTTGGGAAACTCCCCTTGAGCCATTTCCCCTGCCAGGCAGGAGAACATGGGAACAGGTTGGTGAATGCCTCCTCATTTCACTGCTAAAAAGTGACAGCCTGCTGGAGTGGTGCCCAAGGTGGCCTTCACCCATTCATTCCCTGACCTACAGGTCAGTGAACAGCAGGGACTGAAGGAAGAACAGAAGTACATGAATGTGAGAATTAAATAATTTAAATGTTCAGCAAGCTGGCAGAGGGAGGTGGTGGCATCCAGCAAAAGTGAAACAAGAAGCAAGTGGCCCTGTGAGGGCACTGAGAATTGACGTCAGCCCAAACCTGAGCATGAGGGCAGAGCAGCAGCAGGAGGGGAGACAATCACCAGGGCTATCATCAGCAGATTATCATCATTATCAAGGAACACTGCGTCATTCCCAGGGCTGCTGAGAGCCAGAGGAGATGCCTCAAGGCATATCTTCCTGCCAAGGTGTTTGCCTGGGGTTGTCACATTACCAACACATTTCTCATTTCTATCCCAAATTACTCCAAATAAGCATGGATAATCAGACAAACAAGCTTGGAGACAATGGAGAACAAACTGGAGTATCCAGGTTCCCAGAGCTCAGAGGAGTTTCAGCCTTAAACATTGCAGGAAGCCAGTCCATCTATCATTCCAGCTTCTCCCCACCTTTATCCCCTGCTGTCTCAGCAGCGTGGATGAGAACAGAGCAAAGAAAAAAGTCCAGCTATTCCCATGTGCAGCTACTCAGTTTTCCCTCCTTGCTTGGTGTAAGAAGTCTCTGTGGTTCCCTGAATCTTTGGACATTTAACAGGAAAACAGGGAGAGGCTTCTGCTCCTCAAGCTCTGCTTGGGAAGCCTCCTTTTCAAGTTGATCTCCAGGAAGTGCCATGAAAATGTCATTTTAGCCTCTCGTAGCTCCTTCTGCTGCAGTCACCATGGCCTAAAAAAGCCTCACAGCCGCTGGGCTGCTCCTCCCCAGCTCCAGCACAGGGAGATTCCAAGCACTGGAATTCCCAGCTGCAGCTCCAGAGGGTCCCCAGGCTGTGGGCTCCAGGCACAATTAGGCAGGAGTGTTCACAGTAAATAGATTTAATGACCATGCAAGAACACATCCCACTGATCCATGGGCAGAAGCAGCAGGAGTTGCTGGGCTCAGCACTATGCTAACACAGATCAGATGTGCTGCACTGACAAATCAATACCAAGTACAGGAAAGCCCAGCTATCCCTTAAAATCCACTTTTATAAACCAGGCAAGTTTAACTTTCAGGCATTCCTAGGTGGTAAGGCACAACTCTGCTATTAAGACAACAAAGCACAGTTTGTTTCCCACCCAGCAGCAGGACTGGCTCCAATATCCCCAATTCCCACCCCAAGTTCAGCAGGAGTTACAGGAGGCAGAACTGCTGAGCTTTTCTCCAGGGAGAATTCCCTGTGCAGCTGGGAGCACAGAGTGGAGGCATGACCCTGCAATTTATCTCTCACATCTCAGCAACACCTTGGCCTGGCAGCTGAAATTGCCCGATTATTTCGCCTTCAACACAAACTGGTTGCTACACAAGACACTTGTCTTGTGCCAGACATGCTGAGCTCAGGGAATCAGGATCCAAACCTTTCCTACATGAGGGGGTTGTGTTGCATCCAGGAATAATTGCTGCTCAAACCCAGAGCCCACACAAAGCCTTTGCACACAGGCGTGGAAGATGAGGAATGGTCACTTTTGTGAGAGAGGAAAGTTGCACCTCTTCAAGCCTGCATTTGCCACCCACAAAAAAGGCTCCATCCCCACTCCTTGTTTCTGGCCTCCATGAAACAACTTTAATTATATTAAAATTGAAAAATCAATCTGGAAGAAGCAGTACTCTCATGAGAACAGATTCCACATTGTTCTGGAAGGCAGAAGCATGAGAAGCCAGGAGCTGAACTTTCCATCTCCAAGTCCCACAGGCACCTGCTCCATCAGCCTGAGCCCAGCACTGCCCGGCCACGCTGAGGGCACTGAGCTTCCCAACCTCTCCCAAAGGGAGCCCCAGGGCACTGGGAGAGCCCTGGGCAGGACAGGGCAGTGCTGACAGCAGTGTGTCACCACACCCTGGTGACTCCAGCAGGGAGGCTCTCCCAGGCAGATATTCCCACATCCTTCTATCCCACCCAACTGAAACCCTCACCAGGCAGCTCCAGGAGGAGAATCAGGCCTTGGAGGACTGATCCAAGGGATGCCAGGGCTCTGAGCTCCCCACAGCTCCCCCAGGCTGGGACAGTGCCAGCAGGGCACATGTTTGCCCCTAGGCTTGGGAGAGAAGGAACTACACCTTCCCAGGACAGCATCAGGGTTTACCAGCTGGGATCCTTCCCGTGCCACTGACTGCTCCTCCTGCATCCCTGAGGGCACAGGGGAATTCCAGCAAGGAATAAATGGGAAGAGTCCAGGTGACATCCAGTGAGCAATACTCACAGTCTTTGTGCACAAGAGACCCTCAACAGCTTTTGGTATGCAGCAGTTTTATTTCAGGCAGTTATGACCCAGAACAAGCAGCTTTTAGGAAGACAGTTCTTAACACTTCACACTTACTGAGGGTTTAATGCCAACAGCAATTAATGTTTTATCCCTTCCATGGAGGTGGTGGAGGTTTCCAGATGCCCAGCTCCTGCTGCCTCTGCCTCCTTCTCCTGGGAGGACTGATCCTCCTGGGAGGGTTCCTCCTCCTCCTCCCTGGGGCAGAAGGGTCCCACCAGCCAGGACAGAGGAGTGTTGTTCTTCAGGTAATCCAGCAGCTCCTCCATGTACTCCTGGATCACAGCCAGCTCCCTCTGGCCCTGGCTCAACACAGTGCTGGACAAATCCTGGAAGGATTTGGCTGCTGAGAAAGCGGCATGAAGCTCCTTGATGGCACTGAGAGCCTTTGTCACCTTGTCCTGCAGGCTGCAGGGAAGGCCCTGGATGGCAGCCACTACTCCAGAGCAGGTGAGCTGCAGCTGCTGGGTGATCCTGCAGGCCATGAGCAGGGCCAGAGCCTCCATCTCCTGGGAGCAGGCAGGAGGGACAACATCAGCAATGAGTCACTTGAAAATATTTTTTATAAAAAGAAAAAAAATCAAGGGGATGGCCAGAGGCATTTTTTGCCCTCCCCAGGAAGGTACCTCTGGCTCTGCAGCACTTTCATCGCCACTCTCTTTGAGAAACTTCCCACTCCAGTCCAGCCACATCTGGTAGAGTTTCTCCTGCCCATCATGAAGTTTTTGATTAAATCCTTCCTTAAACGCCTCAGCCTGTGGCAGGGAAAGATCAGAGTGCCAAGACAGACAGATCAGCTGGCGAACTGCAAAGCTCTTCATGGCTCCAGGGCTTTGCTGCCCTCCTGCAGGGCTCTACCTACCAGCTGGAGGATGCGCTGGAGCTGTGCCAGGGCACCCTGCATGCCCTGCCAGGTCTGCTTCAGCCTGGCTGTGCAGTGCAGGTGGGCAAGGAGGCGAAGATCCTTGGAGAGAGAGCCCAGGTGCACAAAGTACCTCCTCTGCTGCCTCTGCTGCTCCAGGGCCATCGTGTCTGTGCCCTCCTGACACACTGCCAGCTGGGCTGGGGACAGAGCAGGGCCTGAGTCACCAGAGGGGTCACAGCAACAGCTCAGGAGATCCTGGACTGGGAGCCAGGTGCCCTCCAGCGTGGCACAGGGTGCCCAGAGAAGCTGTGGCTGCCCCTTGGTCCCTGGAAGTGTCCCAGTCCAGGCTGGACTGGGCTTTGGGCACCCTGGGATAGTGGGAGGTGTCCTTGCCCATGGTGAGAAGCCCAAAATGAGCTCTAAGGTCCCTTCCAACCCAAACCATTGTGTGATTCTCTTCTTCCCAGAGCAGTGGGGTGAGGAATGGGGCTGCCCATCCCCTGAAGGGTTCCCATTTCAGCAGCCCCATCCACCCTTTCCTTACCTAGCTCCTCATTCCCCATAGGCAGGCAGTCACCTCCAGCTCTCTCCAGTGCAGCTTCTGCTCCACATCCACCTGTCTGTCCCACTGCAGCCTCCAAATCCATCCCAGCACCACCAGGCACTGCAGCTCTGGCAGCCTCCATGCTCCTCTGGAGAGCAGCATCCATCACCTCCATCACTATGCTGCTCACAGCTTCCCTCACCTCAGCCACCCTGCACGAGACCAGCTCCTTTGTGTCACAGAGAACCTGGGCAAGAGGAGGGGAGTCAGATCATGGAGGGCTGTGTTACACCAGAATGCTGAACTGCACCAGCAGGACAATGAGCACAGTTACTCTAGTAAGATCTTGCACCACTCAGGTCCTCATACAAGAGCCCACATTGCTCCCAAGCTTAGAAACCCCACAAGAAGCAGGCCCCTCTGCCTGTTAAGGACAGCACAGCCTTTCATTCTTACCCATTCCAGAGGCTTTTGAAGGATGGGCAGCTTCTCCCCCAGTTTATCCAAACCCTTGGAAGCATATTCACTTGCTGCAGCCACTGAGGAGAGAATGGGGGGAACAAAAATGTGTTAAAACTTGTTTTCCTGCGATTTCACCACAAGTTCCACCTTGCAAAAATCAGTTTTAGGATAGTCAGCATCAGAATCAATCCCTGATTCTCCATCACACAACTGGGAACTAAAGCTCAGGTTTAGCTTTAGTTATAAGCCAGGAGTTGTGGTTTCACTGTGGTGACTGAGCAGTGCATTTCCTCATGCCAGCACTCCTCCCAGGTGTGGAAGAGACTCCTCCCAGGCAGGGATGAGCTGCCCTTCCCCAGGATTACCGTGAGGCTCCAGGCTGGCCAGCACGGGCTGCACACGGCTGGTGGTGGCCTCGGTGACACTCTGCACTCCCTGCTCTGCAGCGGCACACACACACCTCAGGCAGGGGTGGCTTTCCTTGCTGGAGGCATAAGCTGCACAAACCACATCACAGGCAGAGCTCACCAGGCTCAGATTGGCCACCTCCAGTGCAGCCTGAAAGAGCAAAGAGAAAAGCAGCCATGAAGCTCCAAATGTGGCCCTGAGCAGTTCTGCCCCAAAATTCTGTATTTGGGGGGGAATTGTCACCAAACCACCTGGCCTGGCTGAGGGAGAAACTCCTGCCTTGCTTGTGCACTTACTGAAACCTAAAACTTAGCTGTGACACAAGCTGTGGAGCTTTGGCATTGATGATGGTCCAGCTCAGGAAATATTTCCTACAGCACAAGGAACAACCGAGTTTGGGGGCAACTTCAATTCTTCTGCCACATTCCCACCTCCAGTTCACCCAGAATGGTCATTTGACAAGCCAATAAGCCAGGAAAAGCCCCACCAGCCAGGACTGAGTTGGTTTTAAGTTGCCAGACTTCATCCTATTCTGCAAGAAGGAGGCTGCTGGTCCCAGGAGCAGAGCAAGAGCAGCAGGAGTCAGGGATGCTGAAACATTGGAATATTTCCATAGGAGCACAGGATCTTGAGTTACACAAACATCCTTCCTAGCCCAGAACCAAGCAATTGTGATTAGCCTCAGAGATTTACAGGGACTTCAGGTCCACATTTTCATCTGTGTTGTCACCCAGAAGCTGCAGAGCACAGGGTGGGACTTTTTGGGGATTCAGCTCCCCTCAGGTACAGCAGGGCCAGCTCCTCACCCCTGCACCCCAGAGCTGCCACTCCCTGCATCCCACAGGGAGCACCTACCTCCTGCTCCTTCTCCTTCACCTCTGGGGAGCTCTGAGCAACCTCCTTCTCCTCCTTCATCATCATCACCTCTGGGGAGCTCTGGTCAACCTCCTTCTCCTCCTCCTCCTTCATCATCATCACCTCTGGGGAGCTCTGGTCAACCTCCTTCTCCTCCTCCTTCATCATCATCACCTCTGGGGAGCTCTGGTCAACCTCCTCCTTGTCAGGCACAGAAGAAGCCATGGCAGCTGGAATGCAAGGAGCACTAAGGCTTTAGGAAAAGATCCCCCTTCCCTCCAAGGCCATAAAAGAGAGAAGTTCCTTTACTACCTGTTCAGGGGAAACCCCAAAATGGCCTTATAGACAGAGGGGGCCTGTGCCACTTGCAAATCTACCTGGTTTTTAAGTTTCAAGTGGTTTATGATAACCAGAGGAGCAAGGAGAACATTCTTTCCTCACCCTGGAGGCCAAATATTCTCAATATATTTAGGAGAGGCACTGGGTACCTCCTTCCTCCCCACCAAGGCTGCAAGGAGTTTTTGAATAAAAGAAATAATAACAGAACTGGGAAACAGCTCAAGGGTGTGCCCTGCTGTTATCACACCCCAACACGTGAATATTCCCCCATAAACTCCTGACCAGGAGCTACTTTTACCTCTTGGAAAGGCTCAGAGCACCAGCAAGGAAGGACCAGGAGCTCACTGTGCTCCAGCCCCACCTCCTGCCTTTTTATAGAGGCTGGATGGGGCAAGGAGAGACCCTGTGGGCTGGCAGCTCTGGGGAGCAGCAGGAAGGAGCCACTCCCTCTCCTGGCCAATTAGAGGGGCAATAGGGCTGAAATGAGCCCTGCTGGGGCTCGTTAATTACTCTGTAATTAGGCAGGTCCACCTTGCCCTGTGTAAAGCAGCTTCACTTGGAGGCTTCCATTCCATCAGCAATAACCATGGGAATGTGTGAAAGCAATTTCCTATTCCTGCATTAGTGATATCTAATGATTCATCATGTTCCTAGATTATGGAGGAGCAATAAGATTTGGGGTTACTTAAGGGGAGCTTAATTTCTAAGTTTGTCTGAGGTGCCATGATCCTTTGCAGACCATGTTCAGTTTGTCTCTGACCACATCTCTACTGTACTCCTTCTGTCCCTGGATTCTGAACACTGCAAGTAATTGAGTTTATTTATTTATTTAGTCAAATGGTTTTTCTGATGATCAGCAGTAAGTACTAAAGAATATAGTTTTTACATTAAATATATAGCATTATCTGTGCTTTCTCAGGGACTTTTAATGGTGAGCTATGTGTTAGAAAAAGGATAAAAACCACTTTTGGCTGCACAAAGATCAGAATCTCATGCAGTTTCCTGGGTGATGAGCCTGGCTGATTGTGGTGCTGCCAAACCAACCTGGTTCAATGACCACAGAGCTGCTGCAAGCTCCATGCTGGAGACTCATGCAGGAAATCTGGGGGCTCTGACACCCTGCCTGTGATCAGAGCTGGCTGTCACCAGCACTGAGGACACGAGAGCAATCAGGGCAATGGCTCTGTGTGTTCCCTGAGCTCAGTGCTGTGAGAGGAAACAATCCTGAGTACAGCCTGTCCTGCAGACAAGCCCTGGGATGGGGAGGGTGAGGGGAGTCTGCAATTCCCAGTTATTGATCATTCCAGTCCTGATATTCCCTCTCTTCTCCCCATCCCCATTCCCGGGGCTGTCCATGGGGTTTGGGGTGCTGTTCCCACATCCAGTCCCTGCTCCAGCCCTTTCCCATCCCAGAACTGTTTTAGCCCAAATCTTGGGATAGGTAGGGTGAGGGGAGTCTGGAATTCCCAGGGACTGATTCATTCCAGTCCTGATATTCCTACTTTTCCCAGTTCCCATTCCCAGGGCTCTCTGGGAGTTTTGGGTGTCCCCATTCCCTGTTCCCCATCCCAATCCCTGCTCTGTTGCAGGATCCATCAGCCCAGAATGCCTGGAGGGAGGAGCAGTGGTTGTGCTTTACCTCTCTCTGGTTTGGGCTGTGACAGCAGTGTCCCTGGAATATGTCACCCTCCTGCACAGAGCTGCCACCCCTCAGCTCTCCCTGCTCCTGTGAGGCTTTGGATGACTCATGGTGGTTGTCACCTCATACAGGGACAGAAAGGTCCTTGGTGGCCTCAGACATCCAGGCTGTCACCTCTGCCTGCAATACAGCCTCAAGTCTCACCAGGGGAGGTTTAGGTGGGATATTGGGAAAAATTTCCTCACCCAAAGGGTGGTCTGGCATGGGAAGAGCTGCCCAGGGCACTGGTGGCATCACCATCCCTGGAAGTGTTCAAAAATCTGGTGGGTGTGGGGCTTGGGGACATGGTTTGGTGGCAGAGCTGGCTGTGCTGGGGGAATGGCTGGGACTCGATGTAAAGTGCCTTTTCTGACCTTAATAATTCCCTGATTCCATGATTATGATTCCATCTTCTGAGGGTGTTAGCATGGGAAACTGGATTTTGAACCTGTGGAAATGGGAACTCCCACATTCCAGAGGGTGAGCATCCCCTGGCTCATCAGCACAGCACAACCACAGCCTGAGGCTGCCAGAGCTCCAGGGGTGTTTGGACAGTGCTGCCAGTGATGCACAGGGTGGGATTGTTGGGGTGTCTGGGCAGGAGTTGGACTCTGTGATCCCTGTGGTTCCTTCCAGCTCAGGATATTCCATGATTCTGTGAAAGTAAAGGGGAATGGGAAGAGGCAGCCAGAATGGGCATTGGCTGCACCTTTTTCCCATGATCCCCACAATTTCAGCCAAGTTCTCAGTGTTCCAGGTTGGTTCTCCCCTGGGTGTCTCTGCAGCTACAGCCTCCTCAGCATCCTTACCCCCTCCAAGAGCATCCTTAGGGACTGATTGATATCACACCCCTATTAATCCTTAGGGATTGATACCTGGCTCAGGGCTTGGATTTGGGGGGTTTGCAAGGTGCACATGCACAGAGAGGGTCCCAAAACAGGAGAGGAGCTCTGGGTGCCCCTCTGCCCCACAACACACTTGCTTACAGTGTTCTGGCCTCTCTCAGTCACCTCCACATCATGCCATCAGCAGGTGGCATAGATTTGAAGAGGGTGATGGGCAAACTGTCATAAACACCCCTCAGAAATATTATTTGAAGTCCTTTCCATAAAAAGAAACTGGAGCTTGATATATGTGCAGAGCACAAAGAATGGGCTCCAGCAGCACATTTTGAAAATCACTGCTTTAGGCAATCTCCTTAGCAGCTTGTTAGATGTTTTATAAGTGTCCTTCCCAGCTCCAGAAGAAATAATACCACTAATGATTGTGTCAGATACAAAATAATTTCACAGCCTTTTTTGTCTGCGAGCTTTCCAATTGCAATAAATCACATGCCCTTCTGTGCAGCTGAAGGAATCCAAAGCCCATAGAGCAGGCAGCTTGGCTGAAAAGGAAAATAAAAATAGGAAGGACAGCAGGGCCATTTTTTTCCTGTATGAATTCCAGCAATACTTTGCCTTAGCAAGGCAGGCCTTGCTGAGCTGTGATTCCTGCTCTCATTAGCACGGCTGAGTGCTCCCAGCATCCCATGGGAAGGGCTGGAATTAAACATGGACAGGGATAATGAGGGAATCTGCACAGCCCTGCATGTTTCACCGCTTTGCAAAGTGGGCTGGTGTCCCTGGGAGAGCTGGGGACATGCCTGTGTCCCTGGGAGAGCTGGGGACATGCCTGTGTCCCTGGGAGAGCTGGGGACATGCCTGTGTCCCTGGGAAAGCTGGGGACATCCTGGTGTCCCTGGGAGAGCTGGGGACATGCCTGTGTCCCTGGGTGAGAGGTGGGAGCTGGGCCAGGGCAGATCTCCCCTCTCATCCCAAGGAAGGGTCTGCACGGCTGAGGGACTGGGGTGACCTTTAACCCAGGGGCTGTGGGAACCTGGGAGCTCCCTGCAAATCCCCCAGTGCCCAGGAGGATTGTCCTGGAGGACACAGCCACACCTGAGGGACAGCAGAGATCCACCAGGGGAAGCTCTCCTGCCAGCAGCATCCTTGCAGGAATGAAGCAGGGCAGAAAGGACACCTTTGTGCTTTACCTCTTGGGTTTAAAGATGGACTATTGTAGAGGGGAAGCAGCAAACTCATTTCACACCTCCCCTGAATCACAAAATCACAGAATGGTTTGGCCTGGAAGGAACCTTAAAGTTCATCTTATTCCAACTTCCCCAAAGGGACACCTTCCACCATCCCAGGGTGCTCCAAGTCCCATCCAGTCTGGCCTTGGACACTTCCAGGGATCCAGGGGCAAGGGTGAGTTTCTTTCCAATAGGATAATTACAACCCAGGCCAGAGTTATTTTAGATATCTAGAAACAATCAGTAAAAATTAATGTTTCTGGGAAATGGGCATTTCCAGTCTTTTGAAACTCCCTGTTGAATTTTCACTGGGAGTTGCAGGGGAAAGGGCCCAGAAAGCAATTGTTTACAAGCAGAAATGAAACCAGATGCATTGAGAAGAGCAGAGGATGGTGACTCTGCAGTACTCAGAGAGTTGCAGACCATGAACAAGTACCATGCCCTGCTGCACCACCCTTCCTGTGCTGATTGCATCCCCTGCTCTTGCTCTGAGCAACAGCAAAGATCTCTCCAGCCTCCTGCAGAAAGTGGGGTAAGGCCAGAAGCTCTCTGGCCTCACAGCCTGGTGCTCCAGTGAGCACTTGAGGAGAACCACAATCCTGTGTGTCCGTGGGCCATGCTGTCCCCAAACACTGGGGCTGATGGAGGTTTGTGTCCCATGCTTAATTCCAGCTCCTGGCTGAGCTTCCCCTGGGATTTGCATACTTTCCATCTGATTCTCCAATTCTGCTGCACTCCCAGCTCACACTCTGATGTCTCCATCACTTAGGATGCTCCCACTGCCTTTTTCTCAGCCAGCTGCCTGTTTTTTCAACATTTTGTATGAATTTAATTACCCTTGAAACCCTTTCCGTGCTCTGTTAGACCTGTTTGAAATTTAGTAATGGATGCAGAAAGCACAATTTAAACACCCAAAGGAGACAGTTACTCTGCAATGTGAAATAGTATCTGATCCATCCCAGTTTCATTTATCCACAGCAATTACAATTTTTCCTTATTTGCTGACTGATGGAATTTTGAGAAATTTATTCCAGTCCTGTATGACCCCTCATGTTCCATTGACATTCCTGATGTTCCTGGCACCACCAGGGGGATGATCCCACTCAGGACCTGCCACGAACCCCTCTGTGGGCAGAGCAGCAGCCTCAGCTCCCCCTCTTTTCAGTCTGCCTACAAAATAAAAAATATAACTCAAATGAGATGGAAAAGCTCAGAAAGCACACAATTAATTTTTTTTTTTGTGGGTGGATATTTAATCTCCCAATTGTTAAAGCTGTCCCTGAACTCCTGGGCTTTGCCCAGAAATAAATGACTCAGGTAACCCAGGTGTGATGATCTTCATCTCCCACCTGTGGTGTTTCCACTGCCCTGCTCTGGGTTTGGGGCTTATCTTGCTTATTCCCCTGGATTTATTTGTGATAAATGCCCATCAAATCCCTGTTCCCTTCATCCATGGTCACTGTCCCAGGACCCCTCACACTGATCCCTCACAACCCATGGATAGTGTGGATGCTTCTTCCAGGTAGAGGAGACTCTACTGCAGGATCAGAATGACAGGTTGGGGCAATTTCATGTTGTCAATCCCCTCAGGTATTGTCCTTTTGGTTTTTTGGAAATCACCTGATCATCACCATCCTTCACTTTGCCTTCCCATGATCCCAAAAAGAAGTCTGTTTTCCCCATGGCACGGCTTGAGAATGCTGATGAAATGAAGAGTCCTGGAGGTCTGCAAACTTCATTTCATAGGGGACAGTCTGTGCTGTGCCCCTGCAGAGCCCAGGATGGGAGCTGTTCATTGTGGGGTGGCTCTGCATGAAGGTTGTCCAGTCGAATTCCAGCCTCCCAACCCAAACCCTGAGGCTCTCAACTCCCACAGAACCCTTGGGAGGTGCTGCCAGCATTGCAGTGCAGTTGAGAGGTGAATTTCCCGTGGCTCAGTTTGCAGTTTAATGGCATCAGGGTGAGGATGGATCCCAGCCCTTCCCTCTGCCCTCCAGCTGGAGCTCCAGCACAGGTGTTATTGGCTGAATTTCGGGAGAGTTTCAGGACTATCACTGCGATGGAAGCAGCAGCCTGTGCCCTGGCACAGCTATTTTACATTTGAATGTCAGACCTGGCGGCCTGAGGGCCCAAACAGTTTTAATGCTTAGTTCTGCAAATAAACATCCAATCTTACACGATGCCAGGCAGTTGAGATCGCTTATAAATGCAGGAATATTATGGGATAACCCCGATGCAATCCAGGTAACTTGCCTGTGACACTCACAAATTGCTTTCCTGTGTGCCAGCAACTTCTTCACTGCTTTTTCAGTTGGTTGGGTCTTTGAAGGCAGAAGTTAAAGATGTCACAGCTGCCTTTCCAGTGAGGCCTTCAGCTCCACACAGGGATTTTCCAGCAGCTCCATTTCCAAGCCAGTGCTGTCCCAGCATCCTGGAGGATCCTCTGGGAGGAGAAGGTGCATTTTCCTTGCTGCTGCAAATCTCCTTCTGGAGTCCCTGCAGGCTCAGAGCTCCAGTGGTGAGCCATGGCCAGGAGCTCCTCTCCCTGTTCCATGGGATTGCAGACTTTTCCAGAAACACCTGCATTCCAGGGAGCCCTGCTGGGGCTCTGCTCAGAGCCCAGAGGTGCTGGGGTTTTATTCCAGCAGTGCTCTCCAGGAGCCTTTGTTTGCATTATCATCCCCAGCAGTGGGATAGGAGTGCCCTACTTTGCCTCCCATAAAAATAGCACTGAACTAAGGTTTGATCTTTTTCCAGCCATGGAGATAATTGTGAGCTGTTTGCTTCCATGCTCTTCCCAGTCAGTTGTTGGAGCTTTTTTAAATTGTTCTTTCAGGTTTGTTTTTTGGGCTTTTTTTTAATGGGGTCACTGAGATTGGTGGTAAATCTCGATACACCTGTCAAAATACCTTTTTTTTTTCACAAGCAGAACATTTTGTATTAGATGTTGCAGCATTAGTGTATTTTAATATGTATCCCTTTCTTTTGCCATTCTCTAAAGTAGTTGGAGGATGCAATTTTCAAATCTTTTCTTGTACAGCCTTTTATCAAACTGTCTCCATAGCTGCTGCTTTTATTTGAAATCAGATTTCTCTCTGATAGGATCAGATCTGAAATCATTTGTTACATTCCTTGCATTTCTCATTTCTAAAGCCAGGCATTGCTTTTTTACACAGTTTCTGGGGAGCTTTTTGAGGCTTTTGTACTTCTTTTCTCCCCTTTTAATATCGATTCTAATGTTTGTCAGACTATTTTATTTCTGCCTTCTTTGTTCTCTGATTTTTTGATCTTTCCTGTTGGTGCTTCTCTATGAGTTTTATAACTAAATTTCTTTAATTTCCAGTTGATGTCCTTTCTGTAAGTACTGTTGACATGGAAGAAAAGCAGAAGGAAACAGGATAGACTTTCTGCTGGTTTGACAGTTTAATCAGAGACAAAACAAACCACACTCTGGAAGGGGAAAGCAACTCCTCATAAATCCTACAGGTTTCCTTGTAATGGGAAGAGAATGCGTCTGAAAAATATGAGTGACATCCAGGGAACAGCACCAGGCAGGCCAGAATGGAAACATAAATGAATTGCTGTATAAAGTGGATCTTCAGGAATCACAGACTCATGGAATATCCTCATCTGGAAGGGACTCACATCAAGTTCAACCCCTGGCCCTGCACAGGCACCCCAACAATCCCTCCCTGTGCCTGCAGCATTGTCCAGCAGGAGAAGATTCTGATAGATGGTGTATTCAGGTCTGGGTAGAGATGGATCTCTTCACTCAATTCCCAGAAGAATTCGGGAAGAGGGATTTGTCACTCAGCAGGCTGAAATTCCAGCTCCAAAAATAGAGTCGCTGAAGAGTGATGTGAACCATTAAGGAGCAGTTTAGAGGAACTCCCAATCCAGCTGCTGAGAAAGGCTGGGCTGGGCTGTTGCTGCTGCTGGGCTTGTGCTTGGCTGCTGCTGTTCCCAATCCTCACTCTGCTTGTCCCTTCCCTTCCTTCCCACCCTCTTGGTTTTATTCCTTCCCACCCTCTTGCTTTTGGCTGCAGCTTTTCTTCACCAGAGTACAGCCCAGCTGGGCTGGGGTGGGGAGAGCAGCCCAGGGCCATGGAGGGGCTCTCCTAAACCCTTCCTCCTTCAGTATTTATTCCATGAAATCTGTGTTTCTGGCACTGCCGTGGAACTGAGAGTTTGGGCCATGCTGTTATCACACACATACAAGATGTGGTGATGCAAAAACCCTCCAGCCAGGGCAGGGCAGGCAGCAAAGAGGAGAAATGTCAGGAAACCATGAGCTGTGGCTAATAAATCCAGTCAGGAGTGCCAGGGCATGGCAGGAGCTTGGCAACGTCCCAGGCAAGCCGAGGTGTCAGGCTGGGGACAGTGTCACCTCCCATCAGCGGGTGAGAGGTGCGGGGAGAGCTGACAGTGGAGGTGACAGACTGGGAAATGCCCTGGAAGGACAGGGATGGCATGTCCTCCCTCTGGAGGAGCAGAGCACAAAGAGCTGCTCTCACTGCAGTGATTCCAGCCAGGAAAGGCATGGAGTATTTTCCTTTTTTTTTCCAGGATGCTGAACTTCCCCATCCCTCAGCACCATCTCCCCAGAGCCCCCTTGGCTCGAGAGCTGCTCATTTTAAACCATCCTCTCCTCTGCGTTAAAGGGAACCTTACAGGGCTCCCAGAGGAAAAACTGAGTAGCAACACAACCTTTTAAAAGGGTTGTTTGCTGTGTAAGAAAACCAGACCAGCCACACAGAAATTGTTCCCCGAGGAGCAGGAACATCCTGAGTCCTTCTCTCCACACTTCCAGGAATCTCTGCCACCAGCAGCCCTCGCTGCTGATCAGGCACAGCCTCCATCCACCCTTTGCTTTCTCATTTCAGAGGCTGTTCCAAGGAAGTTATAACTCAGCTGCTGGGGATGGAACACGGGAGGAAGTGACAGGAATGTGTCCCACTTGGGAATTCTGCTGGAAAATGCCACTTGCACATGGTCTCCTCTCTCAGCTCAGGTGCCTTGGCCCTCCCTGAGGACTCATGTCAAAGCAAGAATAAACACTGCACTCAGCAAGCCCAAGGGAGGAGAGGTTTCCACTGCCATCTCCTGCAGCCTTCCCATTCTCTTTAGATGGAGGAAAAAAAGAGTAAATGGGGAAAAAATGGATTTTATAAAATCATGAGATGATGTAATTTGTTTGCTTAGGAGAGGATTTTAGATTTGGGTTCTTTTGCTCATCTGGTGCCTTTGTTTAATTACAAGTAACAAAATGGGGTTTCCTTCATGAAGCCTGGAGGTGGCACATGCTCCAGCTGTGCCAAACACCCATAAAATTTGAGATTTACCAGGTGTTCCAGTGCTCCAGGGCAGTGAGACACACCCTGAGTCCTGCTAAGTCCTCATCCCACATGATGGTAATCCAGGAGTCCAGGATTCCCATTTAAATGATTTTAATGGTTTGGGTTCAGGTTGGAGAGGGTGGTGAACAACCCAAAGCCAAAACTGCCCATGTTCTCCTGGTGTTCTCCCAGCTCTGCTGCATGGTGCTCAGAGCAATGATTTACTGAGTGCAGCTGGCACAGAGCCCCAGCCATGCTCTGAGCTCCAGCACTGTCCAGAAAAACAAATCCTGGCACAAAATTTATTGCCTTGGAGGAGAAAGAAGCCAGCCCAGAAGTTTCCATGCAGGAGCTGCTCAGCAAGCCAGCAGATATCCAGCCTGGGGAAATTATTGCAGGAGGGAGTGCAGTTGAGCAGAGGAGGTTTTGGGGTGGATTTGTTGCTTTTCTCTACAAAACCTCCAGTGTTTGGTGTGTTTGCAAAGCCTCTGCTTTGGCAGAGTGGCACCATTGTCCAACTCCCAAGAGAGGGAGAAAAAAAACAGGTGCCTGTTTGGAAAATCTTGACATTTTCTGCACAGCAATGGATTTCCTGGGATATCATTACTAAAAAAAAAAAAAAAAAAAAGAAGATGGGAAAAAAGAAAGGAAAAAAGAAAAAAGGAAAAAAGAAAAAATAATAGTAGTAGTAGTAATAATAATAATAATAATAATAATAATAATAATGGCAGGGTGGAGGCAAGAGCTCCCTACTTAAGCAGCAATGGGAGCACAGGTCCCCAGAACCTGAAATGCCAAAAGCTTCCTTGAACCTGGAGAACTGGTGAGGACTCTGAAAAGCCCCTCCACTCCAGATCCCTGCAGCCAAAAATATCTCCCAGAGAGCAAGACAACAAAATTCCTTTTGAAAAGATCAAAGGGAAAACCCTCACTTAAAAATGCTCAAAGTATTTTAGGGCATTTTTCTTTTAAACCTTTTTTCTCACTCAAACCTTTTCACCAAACCTCACCCTGGGCTGTTTCCCACCCTCAGAAACATGGTTTAAGGGCAAACACCCTGTTTGTGCCAACGTTTCACACAACTCTTGTTTTATAGCCAACCAAGCAGCAAATTTACAGATGCAGGAGGCACCAATGTGCCTTTCCCTGGTGCCAGGAGCTTGGAGCAAGAGCCCTGGGCTGTGCAGCACTGCTGTGAGCACTGCTGCAAGCTGTCCAGATTTTCTAGAGCAGGTTGGCAGATGACACCCCAAAAGGCCAGTCTATCCCTGTCCATGCACAATGCCATTGCTGAATTTCCAGTCCCCAATCTCATCGCTCCAGGAGGTTTTGTTATCCACATCTTCTCTTGACACTGAAGATCTCAAGGAGATGATGGCTCAGATGCTGCTGCTATTGGACACCATCTGCTCCCTGTCCTGATTCACTCTCCATTAAAGACTAGCAAGCTTTCATGAAGTCAGAAGAAAGAAAAAGCCATGGATATGTCAGCTGGGATTCCTACTGTTTGCTGGTAATTAAGTTTGTCACAATCTTGACAGAGCTGGGAACAATGGAGGGAATCAGAAAGAAAAGGCAGAGGGAGGGAAAATATAATAAGAGTCACTCTGGAGCTTTTTCCTTCTGATTCTGTTGCCAAAGAAAATGATTAAAGGAAATAATGATATCTCCATGGTGTTTGCTCCCCAGTTCCACTACAGAGATGAATTCAGCCTAACAATTTGTCAATTTTTTTTCCATCTCAGGTAATGTCATTCCAATATTTACTGGGCTGCACACCGGTTCCTGGGGTTTCTATCAATTCAAGTCTAGGCTCTCCCTCTTTGTCACTCCCTCTTTGTTGTTTTGTCCTAGTTTTATCCTACCTTTTTCTTCAAGAGAGCAAACAGAGCTGAGCCCAGCTCAGCAGCAGTGTCCAGTGCTGGGCTGAAGGTCACCTTAACAGCACCACCTGCCCACCTGCATCTTCCTGCAGGAAAAAGAGATCCCTGGAGTTCATTTTCACCTCTTGCTGTGCTCACTGCCACTCATTTGGGTAGGAAAGGCTCTTAGATCATCAGCCACAGCATGCAAGGATGTAGGCAGAGCAGGAGGTGTTGGCAGAGCTTCTCTTGGGTGCTGAGAGCTGCAGAAACCCAACCCAAGGGCTTTGCTTTCCATGGTGTGCAAGAAGGGCACTGCTGATGGGCTGATGGGCTTCTCCAGTGGAGAGGAGTTTCAGGGCTGGGAAAGCACTTTTCCAGGGAAAACAGTACCAGAAGCAGAGGAAACAGGAATGTGGGGAGGTCATTGCAAAGGATTACCCCAAGCAGTTCTGGATTTGGCCTCAATCCTGCTCTGTCACAGCCCAGCTCTGGAGCTGCTGCTGGCATCTCCCTGTCCATGGAGCTGGAGGGCCTGGAAGAGTTAATGATTGAGTCTGATCTTAGAAGTCTTTCCAACCTAAACATTTCTAAGATTTCTCCCTATTTTCCTTTTGTTTCCTGGACCAAATAATAATAATTTGCTCCTCAGTGGAAAGTACAGAGCCTAGCAAAATAACTGCAGGGAAGTGGAAGTATTCTCAAGGAAACAGGAGGAGAAACTGAGTCCATCTCAGCTGTGCCCTCAGAGCAAAACTTTAGATGGCATTTTCTGTGTATTCCCAAATTCATGTGCAGAGTTGAGGATGGGTTTGAAAAATGTGGACACCACAGGACTGCTGCCCTGATGTGCATCTCATGCTCCCCCATCTCCTCCCAAACTGCCAAATCTGCAGAGGGTTCTCAGAGTGGACTTTGCAGAGCGCCATGAAAATAGCTTTATTCTGGAATATTTCCACTTGTCACTACAATTAATCACCAGAAGCCAAGGAAAAGGAGTGCAGTTTATGAAAACATCTAGCAGGGAATGTGACTGCAGGAACCTGACAAATGGGACAGCCACACAGAGAGATGCTTTAGAATAATCCATTTTCATGCCAGCTCCAGTAAAGAGAGCAGGGAAAGACTGAGCAGCATCCTTCCCTCTGACAACCTCCAGAGCATAATCGTGGCCCTCATCTGAAACCTTGCAGTGGCTCCTCAGAACATTTTTGAAAGACAAGGCACCATATTTTTCAAACTCTGTCTCAAGCAGGAAACTCAAGAGAGTCCCTCTGCTGTGAAAAAATAAATGTTCCTCTATAAAAGAAGTAAATCCACATTTTTCAAACCCAGCCTCCACTCTGGCCCTGAATTTGGGAATATACAGAAAATGCCACCAAAAGTTTTTCTCTGATGACACAGCTGAGATGGACTCCATTTCTCCTCCTGTTTCCTTGGGAATATTTCCACTTCACCATCCACCAGGAAGGAAAAGGCTTCTTTGGGATGCAGCTCTGCAGGCTCATCATCATTAAGATGTAAGAGAAGTAGAGAGAGGCACTTGGAGAAGTGCCCCAACCTCCAAGTTACCTGTGAGGATGATGAAGAGGAGAAGGAGGAAGAGATGATTGTGATTTCTTGTGATTCCCACCTTTGGCTCTGAGCAGTATCAGCACTCACAGGAGAGCAGATGGTTCAGTCAAGCAGGAATTCATTCAGACTTTCACTGCACACACAAGAAATGTGTTTTGTGCCCATTCAAACCAACAGATTTTTTGCATCCTGGCTGCTGAGCTGTAAAGGCAAAACAAACAAATACCCAAACTCGAGTGTCTTTGTTGGGAAATCAGCTCCTAAATCCCTGAGTGCAGGTGTTTGGGGAAGGCTGTAGGGGTTCTGGGGTTTGCCTCACTTTGGGACAGAGGTATGGAGTTCCCATGGCCAGGCAGTCCAGGGAAGGATGATCCAGAGCCCCATGGCTCCTGTCCAGTCTCTGTGAGAGGCAGGAGGAGATCAGGCAGCTTTCCTCTCAAACCTCACTCCAGCATTCCAGGAAGCAGATGGTTCTTTCCTCCTACTCTGCTTCCCAAACTCTCTGTGTCCCTTCATCTGCCCCACTCCCTGTGTGCACACACAGCCAGGCCCAAAATAATTCCAAGTGTTTCGTGGCTGGTAAATCAAAAACTACAAAACTCGCACGGATATTCTGTGGGGTTGGGGTTGGTTGGAGAAAGACAGAGAGAGTTTATGAGTGGACACAACAAAATCCTCTCCAGCATTCCCCAGCAGGGAATCCCTCAGCTGGAATCTGCAGAGGGAAGGAGCTCATTGCTCAAATAGCTGAAATTTAATTTATGCCTGATAATTAAACCCCCAAATAACAGCTTTCACAGTCAGCTGAACCATTAAATCCCCGAGGTGGATCCAAGCCTTTTTGCACTGGGTGGAGTTTACTCATGTGGAAATTTCCTGGTGCCCTGCTGGACTTGGTATTGATGTAAATTTTGTGGCGCTGATTAAAAATGTGTCTCTTCCCTTTCAGACCACCCAAGAACCTGTGAGTTGTTTGGTTGAGTTGTTGGGGTTTTTTTTAATCCTCTTGGCACAAAGCAATTCCTCATTGTCTGAGCTGCGCCTCAGTGCTGACTGATGCACAGGACCTTTAGCAGAGATCTTGCTGGAACTGAAGTCACTTCCCAGTTCCCTCAAGTGGAATTTGTGGGGTTGCAAAAATGGAACAGTGGTGCCTCCAGAACCCCTCTGAGAGTCTTCTCCAGAGCCTTGTTGTGAGCCTCATCCTCCAGGATGCACCAGCCAAGAACTGCAGTGGAACCGATGCCTGATGCTTTTTTGTCCTTTCTCTTTATACTCTTTTTATACCCTTTTTATACATTTTATTCCCTTTCCCATTCCCTGTACTTTTCACTCCCTGTATGTTAGCCCCACATGTTTATAACCCTTGTACTCTGATATTAGCCTAGTTCAGAGTTCTTTGGGGAAGATGAAACATCCCTATTATCTCAGAACTAGAGGCTCCAACCTTGGACGGAGCCTCCTCTCTGGAACGTGTTTTTGTAATCTAGATTGTAGCCTCATTTAGTGGGGGGATAATTAGAATGGGGGGATAATTACTTCATTTGTTAGGTTTCTTACTGGGGGATTTTAGATAGATATGCTAATTTCTAAAGTCCATAAAACGGTATACGCGTTGTATCCAGGGTGCTCCTCGGCATGATTCCACCTTTGACAGGAGGGCACCTGGGATCCTATTAAAACCAAGGTAACCCTTTTTCCCTATACTGCTGTGTCTGTGTCTTATTTTTACCAGCTTTTAAGGCATCAGAACCACCATGGCAACTGTGCTCCCTGACAGACTCAACCACGGGAAATTAAAGCAGAGGGTCTTAAATATCAGCTTTTCTCTTGTTCCTTGCTCTACTCAAATGTCAGTGGTTGTCCAACACAGCCAAACACCCATCCTTGAATTTGGCTCAGCAATCTTGGCAGCTTTGGACAAAAACCACTTTGCCATTGCATGAAGGGCCAGCAGAAAGGCTTCCCACTAGCAGCTCCTTCTGGATCCCAACCACAGAGCTCTTGGTTAAATGTAAAGCATTTTAAAGGCACAAGCAAGACCACTCCAGCTGCTGACACACCCCAATGTGAGTTAATTTACTCATTGAAAAAGTGCACTAATGAAATTGTAATGTACATGCTAATTAATGTACATATTTTCTCAGTAAATTTTGCACAGCTATAAGTGGTCAAATAAATAATGGATGCCATGGAATAATTTATGTGAGCTCTGTTTCTTACTGTACATGTTTTAATTACTGATATGAACGCACCTCAATGAATTATTGAAAGTCAAAGAATAAATAACATTAAAATTAAAAAGTACACGAGAAGCAAAGTTCAAATAGATATTTAATTCTACTAACACGCTGTGGTGTGTAATCCTTGCCCAATAATTGGCAGCAGGAGAGGAAATGTTCCTCCTGGCCAGCTTGAGCTCCATTTCTTCTGGGTTTTATCTGTGCCTTTCAGTGTTGCAATTCTAAAGCTACAGAGATGCTTTTCATCATTGGACCTTCAGAAGGAACTGTCTTAATTACACTAATGATGTCAGTTCTTCCCTGTGAGGCTGCTGAGGCCCCAGCACAGGTTTCCTGTGGCTGCCCCATCCCTGGAAGTGTTCCAGGCCAGGCTGGAAGGGGCTTGGAGCAGCCAGGGATGGGGGAAAGTGTCCAATCTCCTTTGTGAAGCCCCAAAACCAACACCAGCTCAGAGCATTAGCAGCAGCCCTTCCCACTCACACAGCTCCTCCAGCTGAGAATTCCACACCACTTGGAGGTTCATTAGTGAAGCCTTACAATTCCCCTGTGGAGCTGCAAATTGCCATCCAGCTTTCACAGCCACGGAAAGGATGGGGATGTTCTGAGCCTCTCAATGCAGTTATTGCACAATGTGAGCTGGTTTTGCAGCTGGGACCAGAGCTGGGACACAACTGGGGGAAATGGCTGGTAATTCATGCTGCTGGTCATTAGCATGCTTGATTGCTTGTTGCTTCTGCACTGCAGAGTAATTGTGTGCAATTTGTTACAAACTGTGGGCTCTTAAAAGCTGCTGCTGAGGCCTTTGGAAGAGCTGCCCTGGATGCTTTGCCCAGGGAGATGTTTGCAAACCTATAGCAGAAGCTGTGCCTAAAGGCCTCCATCGTGGGACGCTGAGTTTTTCCCGAATGGATGCTGAGTTTTTCCCAAATAGATGCTGAGTTTTTCCTGAATGGATGGGTGCAGCCACTGCCCTCAGCCCAGCAGGAAGCCTCCATGCAGAGCTGTGCTGCTGGCCTGTTCATCACCTCCTGACTCAATTACCAGGATGGGATCTCTTCATTCCAGCCCACTGCCTTTCCCTCCCTCAGCAAACCCATGTGTGGTGGTGTCACCCCAGCCCCTCTGCCACTCTCACACCAGCAGGATCAGGCAGAGAGCTGGAAGGGTAAAAGCTGCGAATTTTTGGGTTGAGATAAACACAGTTTAATAGGGGAAGCACAGACAAGCAAAGCAAAATAAGGAATTCATTCCCTGCTTCCCATGGGCAGCCACCTCCAGGAGAGCAGGGCCCCTTCATACGTAAAGGGGACTTGGGAAGACAAAAACCATCACTCTAAATATCATCCCTTTCCTCCATCTTCTCTCACTTTCTATACTGAGCCATAAGGTCTGGACTGTCCCTGGGGTCACTTGTGGTCACCTGTCCTGGCTGTGTCCCCTCCCAAGCTCCCAAGGCAGGAAAGGCCTTGGCTCTGTGCAATCCCTGCTCAGCAACAACAAAAATACCTGTATTATCAACCCTCAATCATTTTGTTCAGCACAAATCCACAGCACAGCCCCAAACCAGACACTGGGGAGAAAGTTAACCCCACTCCAGCCCAAAGCAGCACTCCATAGTACCCTGAATGATGGATTAACCTCACCCTAGGCAGGATGCTTATGGTGATATTGCCTTGCCCATGGCCCAGACAGGAAATCTCCCACTGGACAGTGCAGCTAAGGCTCATTTCTCCATCCCAAACCTTTCCCTGCTCCCAGCTGAGCACCCAGGCTGAGCAAGGACTGCTCCAGGTGCCCACAGGCTCAGCTCAGCTCTGGAAAGCAGCTTTTCCTATCAGGAGCTGATCTGTGATTTAATAATCTATTAAGTTATCAGCACGTGGGGAAAACAGGTCACTGATCAGATCCTGGCTTGGAAATCCCTGGTTCTGCACTTGTGGGAATATCCATGGGGATCAGGAGCTGCTTGTCCAGAAAGAACCAGGGGCACCCAGCCCAGGCTCCAGTGAGGGACAACCAAATTCAACAAAATTCAGCAAAATTCAGCAAAATTCAACAGAATTCCTCTGCCTGCTCACAGAACAATCCCACCCCAGCACAGGATGGGAGGCCCAGCAGGCAAATGCCAGGGGAATGAGACAGACTGGAAGTGACATTCTTAAATGGTGTCACTTCCAATTAGTCTTTGTGCCTGCAGAATGAGAAGAACTATTTTTAAGTTATGTTGGAGATTTGTTTCCAAGCTTTTCCAAGGTATATCAAGCATTTTCATTTCAGAGATGTCACAGCTTATGCTTTTGATCCTTTTTATGACTTCCCTTTGCTTTTCTTCCTTTTTTCTTTCTCCTGTCATATCCCAAACATTCACCAATTTTCCCCACAAAGACAGTATCCACTTGTGATTTTTTATAAAAGGCTTTCCTATGGAAATTCACAGTGAATAGTTAATTCTTTGCCTACCTTTGGAAATGGAAAATAAAAAATCCCATCCCATTCCACCCCTGCCATGAGCAGTGACACCTTCCACTGTCCCAGGTTGATCCCAAGCCCTGTCCAGCCTGGCCTGGGACACTTCCACAACCCATGAAATTGCTCAAGCTCAGCTCACAGACAAGATCCCAGCAGCCCCGACCAGAACAACCCCAGACACTGCAATTCAGCCCCAAAATACTCGGGATGGGGAGGCTGAACATGATCCAGCACAGCCCATGTCTCAGTCAAAATCCATCATTTTATTCTGGGATGGATTCCCCACTGCTGACATCCCCTTTTTCATGTGTTTTTCACCTGTAGGATTGAGCAAATCTTCCCTCCTGGCTGCACACTGAGGTTTCCTTTGCTTCCCCAGCTGTGAGAACAGAGGGGAATGAGATGGAAAAAAGCCTTGGAGAAGAGGGAGGTGGGAAATCATCCCCTTTGCACCACCTGGGAGCAACACAAAATTCTGCTGTTCCCAGCAACATCTGGGGCTGTTTGCTAAAAGGAGGGAAAGAACTCAGGGACTGTTCAGATCCAGACCAAAAATAAAGTCCAAAGAGCAAGTCAAAGTCCTGGCCAGGCTGTCCCCTGCCCCCTGGCCAGCAAGGGACTGTCACTGAATACTGAACTCGTGCATCTCCTAGGATCTTTGCTTTAGGAATGTTCAATCAAACAGGTTTTTTAAAGCTCCACCTTATCACAGTCTCTCCTCCAGCACTTCCGTGGCAAGGAATAATTATTTCATGTGCACTGCATGTATAATGAATTTTCAGGCATACTTGTTTGATCTATAACCTTGAAAATAAAAATCCCATTAGTCTAACAAGCTCACCAATTATTTCCTGGGATCGTTGAGCCTATTCCAGTGGAGAAAGTTGCATAAAATTGAAAGTGAATAGGAAACAGTGCAATATGTTGTTTTACAGGGTAAAACATTTCAGAATAGTGTTTCACATCATGTTTGGGGACAGAGGAAAGAGAAGTGGAAAGAGCAGAGAGCTTGGGTCTGCTTTAGCAGGGTGGATGTACCTGCACAGGGAAGCTGAGCTAAAATTAGGGAAGAAACACATTTAAATTTGCCTGAATCTAGATATTAACTCCTCAGGTGTCTCTGCCCAAGCTAGTTTTGGAGATTCCACGTTTAAAAAAGGCTTTTCCAAGACACATGTTTTCACTCATTTCAGATATCTAAATCCAGGGTGGTGAATGACACTCCAGAAAAATTAGTTTCTCTCTCTAACCTCCAAGGGAAGCCTCAGACACTGGGGATGTCTGCATGGAGATGCACAAAGCTGGATGATGCAGATCTCCCCTCTGCCCTATCATAGCTTCTGGGGGCTGTGGGGACAGCCCTTCCTAAAGAGGAGAAGTTATCATTGAAAGGTTTGGGTTAGAAAGAACCTTAAAGCTCATCCAGTGCCACTCCTGCCATGGCAGGGACACCTTCCACTAGCCCAGGTTGCTCCAAGCCCTGTTCAACCTGGCCTTGGACACTTCCAGGGATCCAGGGGCAGCCACAGCTTCTCTGGGCACCCTGTGCCAGGGCCTGCCCACCCTAACAGGGAACAATTCCTGCCCAATATCCCACCTAACCCTGCCCTCTGGCAGTGTGAAGCCATTCCCTGTGTCCTGTCCCTCCAGCCCTTGTCCCCAGTCCCTCTCCAGCTCTCCTGGGGCCCTATTAGACACTGCAAGGAGCTCTGAGGTCTCTCTGGAGCTTTCTCTTAATTTCTGCTGGGCCAACCACTGGCTCTGCCCACAGAAACTCCAAGATATACAGCATTTTGTCTGTCTTTGCCCTTTATAAGGCTGTTTATCATTTGCTCTCTATGAAGCTGGCTTCCATCATCCAACTTTCTCCCTGCCTGTGAGTCCAGCTGGGCATCTCCATATTTGCTCCTGCCCACCCAAGACCAGAACTGGTCCCACCAAAAACAGAGAGCACAGCCCAGGCTCCCCAGGCTCTTGGTTTAAATTCCAAGGTGAGGCTGCAAAAACTCTGCCTCAGTTTCAGCTATATGATCACAAACCAAAAAGTTCCTTGAATAAAACATGAAAATCCAGAATACCATCTGTGCAATATCATCGGGCTAATTAAGTTGATATTAAATACCATTTATTTTCCCCAACTCGTACATTTTTAATTTTAAGTGAGCTACAGAATATTCTGGGTAAAATAAGTGCTACAAAATCTGTTACTGGGAGCTCCAGCAGCTGAGTTGGGAACACCTGGGCTGCACATGAGCAGGGAGTCTCAGCAGAAACCTCCTGGAGCTCTTGTTAGCAAAAGAAAAACGACAAAGCATCTGTGGTAAAAGTGACCCTGCACCCACGGGGCTCTGTGTGGGAAGAGCCCTTTGCAGCCAAAAGAAAATGATGTTTTTCCAGGAGCAGCCCCAGGGTCTGCCTGTGGGAAAGCTGCCTCTCATCCTCCCCACGAGCATGTCCAGCCTCTGCCACTTGCTTGGCAGCAAAAAATAAAAGTCTAAAACCCTTGTATGCACTGCAGAGGCAGAGCAGAGAGCCCTGAGGGTGTCCTGGGCAGGTCACCCCAGCAGCTCCACCCTGGGCCTTGCAAAGCTTCATGAAAAAACCTCCTGGGCTGCCCAGCCACCCCTCAGCTCCCTCAGCTCCACCCTGCCCGTGCTGCCCCCAAATCCATGCTGATGGGGGAATTTCCTCCCAGGAGAGCACCAAGGGATGGGCAGGAGCTGCTGAGAGGGGACAGGACTGGAGGAACCACCTGCTGGTTTAAGGAGTTCCACACACCCCCAGAGCCATGCAAAGGCAATCCCTGAAGCCTGGCCAGCAGCTGGATGTCTCAGTGCCCTCAGGTCACCTGTCCAGGGCAATCCAGCCCATCCAGACACCTCTCAGTTGTAGGGAATATATCAATAATCCCCTTCATTCTGACACGGGGGAGGTGACATCCTCCAGAGCACTCGCAGGTGAAAGGACTCTGTAAGCAACAGACTGGAAAATCCTGCTTTTCCACAGCCACCTGCCCTAGTGTGAGTGTGAGTGAGAGACTTTCCTGCCCCTCTCACAGCTCTGGGGGAGAGAGAGGTTTGCAGCTCTCCACCAGCAGGGACACTGGAACAGCTGCCCTACCACTCTGCACCTTCCCAGCTCCCAGCCTGCATCCAGCAGAATTCCTTCCAACACTTGCAGCTAAGCACAGAGCAGTGCAACTGCCTGCCAGTTCATTTGAAGCGACCAATGGGATTTGCATCAAAATATATCCCAGCAAATTCCTGGAATAGGCTAAGACTGCCTTGAGGAGGATGAGCAGATGGGGATTTTCCTAGTCCAAAGGTTTTCAGTGTCACCTCTGTGTCCCAAGGCACAGGTTGGCCTCGATGACTTTGGAGGTCTTTTCCAACCCAAAAGATCCTGGGATTCTGTGAAGGGGTGCTCACATCAGGTACCTCAAACATCCCCAGTGTTGGTTTCACCTGTGCTTTCCCTCCCTCCCAGCACACCTCTGCTCCCTGTGGCCTCTGGGAAGAGCAGGGATGTGTCTGAACCTCAGCAAATCCCAGCTGTTAGACGGATCTGGGGCACCAGAGAGGTGGCACCAAGAGAATCGCAAGTGCAGCCCCTCACACTCAGATGTGCCATGGTGCCAGCTGGTGACATGGGCTCTCCTGGACAACCCCCAGCCTGTGGGACACTTCTCACCCCCTCCATCCTACACATAACACCAAGTTCTTGGTGTCAAAGAGCTTTCTTTGCCATGGATAGAGGGGAGAAAGGAGGAGAAAAAGAAAAAAAATCCAACCTGAGGAAGTCCAAGCAAGAGTTGAGCTCCCTGACTGAGGCTCAGGACACCCTTGTTCCCCATGATTCCTCCCAAAACCTTTTAGGCTTTGAAAAGGACACTGAAATAGGCTTAATATTGTGCAAAAAAAATTGCACCAATTCCTCTCCCAGCCTCTCCAGCACCAGGTTTCACTGGATCAGCCATCAGGATCCCCCATCAGGCTGGGTGAGGGCTCCTGCATTCCCTGGCACCCTGAATTCCAAGGGCAATGCCAAACAAAACAAGCAGAGCAAACCCTGCTGCTTCCCCTTCCCACTCCCACCCAGGTGGGCAAGGCAACCATTCCTGCTGGAATACATTTCTGACTTGGAAAGGGCTCCGAGATTGATGTGTCCCCTGGCTGAGCCCACTGGCAAGAGGGGGAAAATATTATTAATAGTAAAATACATCAATCACCCCACAAATTGTACTCCAATATGTCCTTCAGGCAGGAAAGTCCCCTGCTTGGGGCCATAGAGAATCCTAAAGAAAGAGACTTTCTTTAGGGAACACGTGGATTGCCAGTGTTCCCTGGCAATGAGGGTGTTCATTTGAGGTGACCCTGCCCACGACAGGCACAAAACCTGTGCAGGGTTCTGCTGGGAAGTACCCTAGGAGGGATGGGATCATCCCAGAGCATCTCTGGGCTCATCTCTGCAGCACAGCACACTGAGAAAACCAGCACAGACTGGAGCTGGGCTGGGCAGCACTGGGAGAAACCCCTGAACCACTTCCCTTCCTCCTCCCTCCCTTCATCCCCTCAGTCACAGGGCTTTTCCCTCCGTTGTCATTCCTTCTCTGCAGCTGCATCCCGATTCTTCTGGCTGTATTTGATGTTGGGAATGAAGAATCAAAGCTTTCCTGGTGCTCCAGGGCTGGCTGCAAACCCCTCCCAGGATCAGCCTGGTCTGGCACAGCACACTGGAGCTCAGGATACAAACAAGCTCTGTTATCACCTCTGCCTTTCACATCCAGCTAACTTTGCCATCTCTTCACTGCTGAAAGGTGAAACTTTCTGTATTTTGTGTCTGCCTGAACTGAATGAGAGGGAAAGGGGTTTGAAGAACATATTGTCTTTTTTTTTTTGAAATTGTAAGCGATTGAAAGATGTTGTCCCCAGTGGTTTAAAAAGAAAATAACCATAGATGCACTTTCACAACTGGCATAACACAAAAAAAAGCACAGAAGTTTGAAACTGGTTCAGTTTCAAGCTAAACACTTGAAAATCAGCTGAATAAAACAGGTCACTTTGAGCAGGAGCAGCAGCTCTCTGTCCATTTCAGTCAGCTTCTGTGTGATGGTTTTCTTTGCTTCTTTTTGTAGAGGAGCCAAATGATGTCCTTTCCCCCTCCATTCCTCCTCTGGCACTGCTGGAAAATCTTCCCAAATCCCTGCTGCTGGAGTGTTCTGCAGGAGGCTGGAGGGGCTTTGTCAGGGGCAGAAGCAGCCTGAGGAAGCTGAAAAGTGGGAGACTGGGAAAGGAAGGAATGTCTGCAGCCTCAGGGCCCTGTGTTGTGTCAAATACTGCAAAAACTGCCCTAAAATCTGGTAATTCCCCTCATCTCCACTATTAAATACACCAAATTTCTTTCAGGAAGGAGGGCTCTGCCCTCAGCTCAGCACCTGGGGACTCTCATCACCCATGGAGTCACTCTGAGCATCCAGAAGCACTCAGACTCCATGGGATGAGGTTTGTGTTGGTTCAGACCCCAATATCAACCAGAGCTCTGTTGTTGGGCTCAATAAAGCAGATTTAGCTCCTAACCCATCTCTAATATGTCTGTTCCTCATAGCCAGATGAATAATGAACAAATATAAATCACAAGGAATTTATCTGATGATGGCAAGGAGAGAAAGGGATGAATAATTTATTTGATGGATATTATTCATCCATCCATGGAGCCAGCCAAGTAATGAAAACATTTATTCACAAATCATTCTGTTGACAATTGAAAACTTTGTACAAGAAGTAATTCATATGTATGATTTTTGACTCCTTAAAAACTCTCTAGTATTTGAGAGCTGACCTTGCAGAGAGGCAGGAAGAGTTAGAGCTGTGCCTGTCTTTGACCCACCTCATGCTTTCCACCTCCTTTCCATCTCTGGGACTATGGAAAACAGATTTCCAGCTCTGAACTATGGAAAACATGACTTCACCCACAGGAGAGCCCCAGAGCTGGAAAGTCACCACCAAAAACCATTAAAACATGACAGTGACTTTCCCATGAAGGCAAAGAGATGCTCTTCCCACCAGCCCAGCTCCATTCCAGAGTGCAGGAGCTCCCTCCATAAATAAACCACTAGAAAGGCCTAAAATAACTTTTTCTTTCCTGCCAGAGGACATTCAGCTGCTTTCCAAGTCTTGTGCAGTTTATTCCATTATCAGAACTCCTTCATCCATCCCATCTTGGAACTTCCAGACTGTTTAAATAACCCCAATGTGTCCATATCCCTCTAAATAACACCAACAGCAGTCAAGCAAGGTTATAAGCAGCCACAGATGAAAATATGCTATTTGTGTCCCCCTGAATTCCTGTCAGTATTTTATGGCCTCAGCTCCTCTAAAAAGGATCACAAATCTGCACCAAGTCCCCAAGTGCAGCTCTGTGCATTAGGATCCTCCAAGATATTTAAAATCACATGAAGATGGACTGCTCCCTATTGCCCATCCCCATCCAGAGGCCCAGCAACACACATTATTCCAACATGACCACAAGATAAATTGCCATCTGCTTGCAAGTAGGAGAAGAGGAAGAATTCCTACGGCCACAGCTCTGGAGCTGGTGAGCCAGAAAACTTGTCATGGTTCAATTCATCTCCCAAAAAGAATCAAAATCACGGCTGCCTCTCTGAAATGGATGCAAATCTCCATTCCCCTCTGGTGAGTGAAGCAGGGCTGGCAATCCTGTCCAAGCAGGTTGCTTATGAGGTTTTAGTGCTTCTGGGAAAGCACAACGGCACAATCCTGGGCATATGGCATTTGCAAGGTACTCTCTCCTCCCAGCTGAGATGGTTAGTGCAGGAGAGAGGGAAAGGAGAATGAACAGAATAGCTCAGGCAGGCTGAGCAGATGGCTGGGAGCTCTTTGCAACAAAAACCCTGAAGAAGAGCTGAGTTTGGGGGGAGAAAGGTGGAAGGGATTGGAGGAGGCTGGGATGAGTTAGGAGACAGGGCTGGATTTCACACCCAATTCCCAGCAAAACCTCAATAAAGGCAAATGTGTTCCCAGGTGAGACACTGCTCTTGGAAGCCCAGCATGGTCTGGGTCGGAAGAGACCTTAAAGCTCATCCCATCCCACCCCCTGCCATGGCAGGGACACCTTCTGCTATCCCAGGTTGCTCCAAGCTCTGTCCAGCCAGGCCTTGGACACTGCCAGGGATCCAGAGGCAGCCACAGCTTCTCTGGGCACCCTGTGCCAGGGCCTGCCCACCCTCTGAATAAAAAAAGTTCTTCCCAATATCCAATCCAAACCTGTCCCCTTTCAGTTTAAAACCATTCTCCTTTTCCAGTCACTGTGTGCCCATATAGAAAGCCTCTCTCCCTCTTTTTAATAAGCCATTTAGGCACTGGCAGGGGCTCTAAGGACTCCCCTGAACCTTCTCTTCTCCAGGCTGAGCACCCTCAGCTCTCCCAGTCTGTCCCCATGGAGCAGAGGTGCTCCAGCCCCCTTCATCTCCACCTGCAGCAGGACAGGATCTGAGCAGCAGCACCTCAACCAAACTCCCAGCCCAGGCACAGGCACTTGGTTGTTTGTCCAAAATAAAATGCCCCTCTGGCTCCTACTCCTCAGCACCCAGGGGAGATCACCCAGTGGGATCCTCCCCAGCCCTGCTCAGAGCCAGCTCCAGGGGATGAACAGCCTTCACCCCAAAAAACAGCTCCCTCCTCCCCCATCCTCAGCCAGGGCATCATTCCCATATTTCCATGAAAGTTTTCAGTGGCACACAAAAATGGCCACAAAATTAGTAATGTTTCACACAAAAAAAGAACACAGAATTGGGCTTGGAGCCTTCCCTAGAAACAGAGCCTTGGCTGAGACACAATTCCCAGCTCCTCACTGGATCTCTTAGAGAGCAAAACCTGCTTTATTAGTCCTACTCTCATGCTTAGGGGCCATTCTGAACACCAAACACTGCATAAATGGGATAACCACCCCATTCCAACAGCAGGTAACTGGGGAGCCTCTGTACATCCCAATATCACCTTCATTTCATGTACAATGCTCCCATTTCTAGAGCCCCTCAGTAGCATTGTACTCAGAAGACCTAAAAAGATAATCACTCCAAAACAATGATATTTTGGAGTCTTAACAGAGGCTTTAGTACCATTTAGAAGTGGAATTTTTCATAAAACCACTCCTGCCTGGAGAGCAAGATCTCACTGAGAGCCCAAGAACTTCAGAAATGTTGAAAAGCTCCCCCACAACATTTCACCTGCTGCATTTCCATTCCTTTCCCCATAATTACCAAACCCAGCACATCCTGCTAGCTACAATTAACCTCCATAGGTGCCTACCGAGCCAGATGGAAGGGAAATTTGAACCTGCCAGCAAGATTTATTTAAAGGAGCAGAGAAATCTCTATCCCCCAGTAAATTCCTCCAGATTCAGCCAGCAGCAGGTGAGCTGAGGGCAAAATCTACCAGCTCATCCCTGTCCTGATTCCCAGGAGGATGGGATGCTCCTGCCTCCGGCATGGGGCTGACCAAAGGGATGGAAGAGGGAAGGAGCTGCTAGTTCCCATTTTTGAGATTATTTTGGGTTTGCAGGCAGCCAAAGCAGCCGGGAGGCTCCAAACACCATCAGCCTCAGGCATCCTGGGGGCTTTGCTGGGGTGGCAGGGAGGTCACTGATGTCCCGTGCAGGTCACCTCCAGCAGCTCGCTGTTGGGCTGGGTGGCAGCAGGAGCTGGAGCTGTCCTGGAGCTCCACCTAGTGCAACTCACCCGTGCCACCCTGGCTTTATCCCTGTCTCCACATTTGGGAATTCCTGGCTCTGGAGTCACAGGATATCTGGATATTTGTACTTCACAATTCCCCACGTCAGTCAATCAGTACATTCTCAGCTACTGCAGCTGCAGGTGACACCATAAAACACAGTTCAGGTGCATTCACATCCAGGGAGAGAGTAAAGGGGCAGGGAACCTTAATTTTTTCAAATCCTCTTGGTTTTTTTCCACTTGGAAGTACTTGGGGCTCCAAAAGGTGTTGCTCACAGGCACTGCAACCTCTGTTAAGAGCAAAACAGGCACCAGGGTCAGGTGACTGAAACACAGCTCTGGTTTTTAAAAGGATTCACATTTTCCAGATCTTTGAAAGCCTTCACCATGCCAGAGGTGCTCAGAGCTCCAGAAAAAAGGTATTTTCCCCTTAAAACTCTTGCTGGGAGCTATCAGCAAACTGGGAACTGCACCACGAGCATTACAGGGTGAGCTCCTGGTTTTGTTTTAAGCGTCAATATCAAAAGTGGGGGAAAAAATAAAAATAAAAATAAAGAAGCCTTTTTGGAAAAGGAGCGACATTAATTTCCAAAGGAATGGAAGAAAAAGTGGGATGAAATCCTTCTCACTGCTTTTTCCCCAAATACACTCAGCTGGACAAAGAGAACAAGGATCTCTCACCACAATGTTCTGTAAAAATCCTTTTCCTAAAGCCTCTCAGCCATCCATGTCCACCATAACATCCCTAGATCCCAGTGCTTTCCCCTCCTCCTGCACAGCTACTCCTCAGGGAAGCAAAATAAGACTTTGTGCTCAGTATTATATTTGTAACCACAGCCAATATTCAGAGAGTTTCAACTCCTGAGAGGGAGGGAGCCTTGAACAAAGGGAGATGTGTAAATACCTGAATAAAGACATGAATTTTTAACAGAAATAACTGTTAATAACTGTTAATTGTTTCCCTGCCAACTGCCAAGATGCATTAAAGAGGCTACAAAGGAATTCCAGCTTTTAACAGGTGAGGCAGTGGTGTTAAATGAAGGTCATGGAGTGTTTTATACAATGTGCTACAACACTTTTGCTCACTTTTTAATTAAATACCTCTGCAGTGCTATTCCCTGGGAACTCCTGCTTTATACACCTTACAAGAGCTCAGCTTTCCACAGAATCAGGGGATCATTAAGTTTGGAAAGGAACTCCAAGGTCATCACTCCAAACACCACCATTCCCAGTAAACTGTATTGCCAAGTGCCACATCTATTTGTTTTTTCAACGTTTCCACGGATGGTGACAACAAAATCTGTGCCCAAAATGTGTTTTTCTGTTCTGGCTTGCAACAAACAGTGGGATATCCCCCAGTGCACAACTCCTGCTGGGGAAATGTGGAAACTCTGTACTGCCAGGCTTGGGAGTTTGAAAACTCTCAGAAAAAGAAGCCAAAGCACAAATGTGTTCATTCCTTGCAATCAAACAGCTGTGGTTTCCCTGCTGGCTCCAGGGCTGGAGGGTACCCAGCACCCCATCCCAGGGGGATGCTCCATCTTTGTGTGGAACCATCAGCTGCTGGTTTCATTTGGCCTGGAGTCCCATATGTCTTACAAAACCCTCTTAGAACAACTTCCAGAAATGCTTTTATTCCGAGGATGTTCTGACTTGAATGCATCTGATTCATCTCCCCCTCGAAATGACCCTTTTACAGCACAGCCTGAGCAGCCAAAGGGAAGCAGAGTTGTTTTCTCCCTGCTATCACAATCAAGTTGTTTGGTATAAAATGTGGCTGAGAAGTGAATCCATAATGTTCCTGGCAATGCAAGGAAACTGCTATTACCGGGAGGAAAATGCAGGTAGTAACTCTGTGGGTTTTTCTCCACTGGAACTGTAATTAATGTGGATGCTGTGCACTAAGTGCAGGGAGAAATACAGACTTCACAGCGGTGAAAATGCATCTCATTAACACTGGAACTACTGTATCGTCCAAATGCATTATGTTCAGCAAGGAAAAGCTGTGTAATTGAATTCCCACCAAAGCACAGTTCATCTGCATCAAACAGCACCGTGCTCATCCTGCAGCTCCTTCGGGCTGCTGCTGCAAATGAGGATTAATTAGGATACCTGCTTGTTACTCAGGGAGCAGGCAGACACTGTGTGATCAGGATGGGGGCTGCACTGAGAGCCTCTGCTCAAACCCCAGCTAGGCAGAGCAGGGCCACTCCAAAGATTTGGATCTTCCTGCACTCAGGATGCACCGAAGAGTCAAAATCTTTTTGTCAGTGCAGCAAATGCTGGTAAAAAAACCCCAGCAATTCAAAGGAAGGCACCTCTGCTGCATAAATACTTCAGTAATAATTAATAAGTGATTTATGGAATTGGGTTTGAATTATTCTGGGCTGGATTGGCTCGAGTGGCAGGGATGTGTATAAATCATTCTGCGCACAGCACCTCCCAATCCCAACATGCAGCTAATGAACCCTCCAGAGCCAAACACACTCCTCCTTCAGGAAAAACCCACTGATCTGCAGCATTTTAATGGGTAAACTATTATTAATTTAAATAAATACATTAAGAACTCCCAAACACAGCACAGGGAAGGGTTTGGGAAGGGGTAGGGGGCATCCAGACAGAACAGCAGGGAGGTTTTGGAGATCTGGAGTTGGAAATCTGTGCTTTCACTCAATAGTCTCAGTCAGATACATGTGGGACTAATCCATCTCTTTGCTCCAGCATCTCCCACCCATGAGCCCTGGCACTGGGGTGTGGAAGGGCAGCAGGAGCTCATTAAATGCATTTTGTCTCATCATCATCATGTATTCTCCCTTTTCTTCCCCAGTCCTGTGTTCAGCAGAGCCCCAGCACACAGCCCTCCAGCAGCCCCCCAGCAACTTCAGCCTGAGAAACCCCTGCAAAGCCAAACCCCCAGAGCTGTCCTGGGCAAAGGCATCCTGGGGCAAAGCAGTGCAGGGGAAGGAGCTCACCCCGTCCCATACTGGGTCCTGGGATGATCTTGCTCCACATTCACCCCAAATTCCCAAAGTCCCCCATGGTGAGAATGGATCAGACCCCCCAGCATCCCCTTTGGACCTTTTTTTGGGCTCTAGGGGAGGCAGTGGGAGCAATCCATCATCTTCAACCTTTGGAAAACCAGGGACTGCTGGGTATCATTTTAAACTGCCACTTGGGTGAATTTTGCTCTCGGGAGGTGCGAGGGATGCTGAGCTCTGGCTGGCTCTGGCTCCCCAAACACGTGGGACATGATCCCACTGCTCCCAGGATCTCACCGTGCTCACCATGCAGCCTGACACACCCTGCTACTTCTGGGCTTCAAATCCCATTATTCAGCTCTAACGAGGAAGTACTTTTAATTAAGGAAATTAAAAATGCATTTGCACTGGAATTTTAAGTAGGTGTTAATTTGAAGGCATGACAAGGAGCCCTCCAGCCAAGCCAGGACCTGTTTGTGTCAGGAGCAGCAGGGGATGGGAAGGAGGAGGGGAAGAGCCTTCTGCATCCCCTGGGGACACCTAAGGGTCCCTAGGGACACCAAAGGGACAGGGCAAAAAGGCAAGCCCAGCAAACCCTCAGCTAGGGAGGGCACCTGCTAATTCCATTTTTGCAGAAGGGTGGAACCAGATGGGAGTCAATCTCTTCTCCCAGCAAGTGACAGGACAAAAGAAGTAGACCTCAAGTTGCACCAGGAGAGGTTTAGGTTGGATATTAGGGGAAATTTCTTCATCTTAAGGGCTGTCAAGCACTGGAAAAGACTGCCCAGGGCAGTGGTGGGGTCAGCATCCCTGGAGGAATTTAAAATTGACTGACAGTGCCACAGGGAGGTGGCTTTTGGCCACAAGGATGGAAGGAGATGCTTCTCATTTCATGTCCTTGCAGCAGAGACAGCCCAGGGAACTCTGCAATTCAAGGCTCAGCTTAATGCAGCTGGGTAACAGTCCTATCAACTAATTAGTTAAGTAATACCCAGCATTATTAATGCTGCAGCTCTGCCATCACCAGTGTATTTATAATAATAGTGTTCCCACTGTAATAGCATTAATCATAATGGATTTACTAAGAAATTAAGGGGGAAGGGATATTATCTCCCTCGGGAGCAGCACTTGACAGCAGCCCTGCTCACTGTGAGGATTTGGATTGGTTTAATTCCCAATGTCTCACTCGTTAATCTGCTTTTCCAAGGGCCCCTCACAAACACCCCTGTGGGAGTGCAACCAGGGCAGGATGGAGGCAGGAAAGCACAGCCAGGTGAGGGGGTTCAACCCTGGCAGAGGGTCAGCACAGCCACCAGGGTTCTGTCATGGGCTGGGAGGGCACAGTCCTCTCCTGCCCTGGTAGGCAGTGTCCACTTCTGGGCATCATCCTCTTCCCCAGCCAGTTTGCTCATCCTGAGCTCCATGCTCAAAAAACTCTCTTGGCTTTCCCAGGGGAGCAAGGAATATTCAGCATCTCTTCCCAACATTTATAACAAGCACTGAAAGGTTTTATTGAAACTTGTTTTCCCACAAACCCTTCTCCTCATCAGGCTTCTGGTCCAGAACACTTGGACCAACAGCAGCTTGTCCAAGCCAGGAAATGCAGTGAGACACCCCCAAGGCTCAGACCCACCACCCTCACCAGCACCCATCCATCATCAGTGCATCGAGCTTTCACCAGCAGCTCCTGTCTGAGAAAAATGAAAGCTTTATATATCTCCTAAAAGTCCGATGATCTGAATAAAGTTAAATCCTGATGAAAATTAAAGTTTGATAAAAATGAAAGCCTGAAGGCAAAAGTGATCCAATGATTTTTACCAGGAGTTCAGCTCTCTTTCATTAGTTTATGGCTCTGCATAAAGACAGGGAGCTTTTAACACAGCTTGCATTAAACCCCTCTGATGCCTTACCCAGGAGAGCAGAGATGCCCTGGAAGGTGTTCACCTGCCAGCAGGAAAACAAGCTGGAGGAAAACTGCTTCCAAACCTCGGAAACCTCTGGAGCCCTCAGGGCTGGTGTCCCCAGCATGGGCACCTGGCTGTCCCCAGTGCTGATCTCCAAGGAAACATGGAGATTCCACAGCTAGTGAGTACCTGAATTATTGTCCCTGTCCTTTGCATCATACAATGGACCTGAGAACACTTGGTTCATTTTTTCACCCCAAGTTCTTGATACACAAATAAACACATTTGCCCTTTTTCTTTTCCATTTAATACTTCTTTTTCTTTTCTAATTAAGGAAAGGACTTGGCCTCAGGTTCATGAGTGCCCAGGGCCACCCCTATGCCCAGCCCTCAGCCAGGGAGGCAGCAGTCAGGCCTCCTTGTTGCTTTCTCTTCTCCTGGCTGAGCAACCCCAACTCTCTCAGCCTTTCCTCAGAGCAGAGGGGCTCCAGCCCTCGCAGCATCTCCAGGGCCTCCTCTGCTCTCACTCCAACAGCTCCAGGTCCTTCTGTGCCCAGGACCCCAGAGCTGGGGCAGGGATGAGCCCTGCAGGGGCTGCAGCTTCATGGGCAATCATGGGGAATATTGTGTTATCCCTGGAGAGGAACTAAACGAGCTCTGGTGCTGAGGGACATAATCAAAGGAATGAAGCCTGTGTTGGGCAGAGTTCTGCTGCCACAGCGGCAGCTCCTTGTGGAGTCTGTTGTGACCCATTAGGAGCAGATCCCAGGTGTCCCCTTGCCCCCAGCCCAGAGTGACTGCAAGGGGCACCTTGGCCAGGCCGTGGGTCCCTGCCCAGCTCAGCTCCAAGCTCCCTGTGCTCCCACAAGCACCTTCTCCAAAGCAAATCCTGCCCATGGGGACACAGCGTCTCTGCCACGCTCGCTCCCTGCAGCTGAGGCCAGGCCTGCAGGACCCTGGGTTGCCCACTGAGCCACGGTTATCTCCAAGGATTCCTGGAGCTCTTGCCAAAGCCAGAGGCCCCTGTGCCCTGTGGAGAGCCCTCCAGCCCCTCGGGGTTCCCAGGAGCAGGGGTGCCCCAGCCCAGCACAGCCTCACAGTGCCAGGGCTACCCAGGGAAGAGCCGTGGGTCAGGCTCTGCAGGACCATGCAGGTTCAGCTCTGCTCTGCTCTGCCCCTACAGGACAGGGCCTGCTGGGATTTCCCCCTACAGACACCAAGTGTGTGCAGAGCAACTGCAGGGACAGTGGGACCTCTGTCAGTGGCATCCCCCTGTGCAGAGGGTCCCCCAGCCCCAGGGCGGCCATGCCAGCACCCCCAGGGACCTCCAGCCCCGGGAAGCTGGAGCAAGTGGAAACCACAAGTGTGCAAACGCTGCCTGTGCCCAAAGGAATGGCAAGGAGACCCGGGCTGTGACAAGCAAGGACAATTCATTTACAGAAGAGCAGCAACAACAGTGAACAACAGAACGTATTTAGAATAGAAGAATCTTTATAACAACAACAATCTATAGAACGTATTTACAGGATAAAGTCCTCTATAAAAACAGCAACCTAATCAACGTATTTACAGTATAGAGGACCTATAGAACAACTGGAACCTAACAAACATATTTACAAAAAACCTAAAAATTTCATAAATGTATATTGCGATGGCACAGTATCCATCATCTCCGTCAGTCCTGGAAGAGAAGGAAGCAGCACGGTCACTCCCCTGCGGCCCTGAGGGCTGTTCCCCGTGCCCCCAGGCTGGCACACGCTGGCACAGCGGCACTCTGCCGCCAGCACTGAGCCTGGCTGGGAGCTGGGAGCTGGGCTCAGGCGCTGGCACGGGGCTGGTGTGGCCCAAAGCAAGTGCAGGGCAGGCCGGGGGTGGTGCTTGTGCCACCAGAATCCAGGGATCCCCTGGGCCACCGTGTCCCTGTGTGGTGCCACCCAGGCCAGCCCCAGCCTGGTGGCAGGGGAGCCACTGTGCCTGTGGGCAGGGCATGGGGAGCACCTGCCTGTCCTGCTGCTGGGGTCGGTCTTCATCCCAGGATCATGGGCTCTTCCTCGTCTTCCTCATCCACCTCCATGTCTTCCGTCTCTTCCTCCATATCAACATCCATCATCTCCTCTCCTTCCTCCCCCACATCAACCTCCATCTCCTCTATGGTGTCTTCCACATCCACTTCCATGCTCTCTTCCTTGTCCATGTCCACTTCCATCTCCTCCTCTCTCTCTACTGCAGTCTGCACGAGGGACCACAAGCTCAGAGCAGAGTCCCTGTCCCTCATCATCCCCACAGGCCTGCAGCCTGCCCAGGCAGTCAGGGGGTGCCCACCTCCCTGGAATGGCACTGTACCTTCTCTGGGACAGGAGTGCACATCCTGCTGGGATTGGTGCTTCAGTCCAGACAGCAGGAAAAGTCCAGAAGGCAGGAACAACTCAGGACTGACAGATGTCACGGAGAGTGAGTGAGAAGTGACCACTGGCAGCAGGTGAAGGGTGCATTGTGCTGCTTCCCTGGAAGTTCCATCAGGCACACTCTTGGGGCTGTGATGCCACAGAAGTTCTGGTGCCACTCCACAGCAGTGGATGGGAATCATACAATGATGGAATCCTGGAATGGTTTGGCTTGGAAGGGACCCTAAGGATCTTCTCATTCCAACCTTTGCAACCTCCCACCAGACCAGGTTACTCAGGGCCCCATCCAGCCTGATCTTGAATGTTCCCAGGGATGGGGCATCCACAGCCTGTGCCAATGTCTCACCAGCCACACTTCCTCAAAAAAACCTCTTCCACAGACAGAAACTAAATTGCCCTTCCTCAGTTTCCAGCCATGCCCCCTTCTGTCCCTACAGGCCCTGCTGAATTCTCTGTCCCCATCTTTCCTTTGGGTCCCTCCAAGTCCTGCACAGCCACACTGAGGCCACCAGACTCCCTCACTTCACCTGCTCCTTTCCCAGCAGTCACATTCCTCTGAGGGTCTTTATGGCTTTTCTCTCCCTGCTGTCCCAGCCTAAAATACCCCTTACATCTCCAGAGCAGCTCCTCACCTTGTTTCCATAACCATGGAATAACACAGCCCATCTCCACCAGGCTGCTGGAGGGTTAAATACAGAACTGCCTGTTGTACCTGTGCCCATAAATAAATACCAAAGCATGCCCTTAGTACTGTTCTGTCCTGGTTTTTTGGACCTTGCTAGGAGTGAGCATCACCTGTGGGAGAAGCTGGGGTGGTTTGTGGGGTGTGGGAGCAGGGGGTGTCACAGGGAGGGACACCCCAATCAGTGGGAGCAGATCACAGGCAGATTGAAGGAAGCTTTTAAAGGAATTTAAGGTGAAGACTTCAAGTGAGACCTGAAATTGAGAGTGAACAGCTGGAGATGAAGCCTCAGCTGCAGGGTCAGTGTCTGTGTCCATGCTGAGAAGGCACCACGGATTGTGGATCAGGAGTGGGAGGGGTGAAGTGTGGAGAAAGATAATTAACTGAGCAGAGATCAGGAAGATTAGTGCTAACACTCTCTGAGCACAAACGCTAGAAAGGTGCCCTGGAGGATTTTGCAGTGAGATCAGGACACCACAGTCCCTTGGCACAGGGGATGAACCCACAGCCACCCTGCCCTGACAGCCCTGGTCTGGGCAGGCACGTGGGAAGAGCATCCCTGACCTCCAAAAAGCTCTCCCAGCAATCCCCATGCACACACAGCCCCTCTGCTCTGTGTCCTTTTGCTCTTCTGCTTTACTTTGTGCTCATGCCCCTTGGCTCCTGGCCAGGGGATATGCAGGGTACCAAGCTCCCTGCAAACAGAAGGAAGTTCTCCAGGATGCACTGGTGGGATTATATGAGGTGCATCAATATTTGCTCAGGACTGAGGTGAAACTGAACTGAACTGAATGAGGCTGAAAAATAATGTCAGGTATTGGATTGGGAAGTGCTGTGACAGTTCATGGTGGTGGCTACTGAGGCATCACCAGCTGTTCAACTAAAAATGGTCTTTTTTCCCTTTTCTCCCTCTTCTTTGTATTTTAACTTTATAGTTTAACTTATGTGCCAGGCAGAGCTGCTCCATATTGCAATATATAAGAGTGATTTGCGTTTTATCTCCATGTCATTGCTGGTCAGGTAGAGCTGAGAGCAAACAGAGGGAAACTCATCCCGGCATTGCCCTCTGCTGGCAAATCCCTCTCGGATAAGCCTTTCCTCCGCTGGGTTCTCCCTAAAGATTCTGGGGAGCAACTGCGCTGCCTCTGGATGCTCATCTGAGCACCAACAGCATCCCCAAATCCCGGTGGCACCAGCGGACTCAGCCAGGGGGACTGGGAGAGGAAGACTTTCCTCGAGGTTTGCAGGCTCTGGGTGCCCAGGAAAGCAGCAGAGGGACTGGAAATGGGGACTGGAGCCATGCAAGGGCCGGGCTGCACCCTGGGGAAAGGGAGCTGGAAATTAAAGTGGGAAAAAATGGTTTTCATTAACAGCCGGCAGCCAGTGACCCTGTCAGAGCACGGAAATACTGGTCTCTAATTTACGGAGGTTTAATGGAGTTCAGGAAGTGTTTTGCGGGGAGTTGGTTTTCCAGAGGAAGGCGATGGTGGGTGATGAGCCACTGCTGCTTTTGGGTGCGAGTGACCTTGTCAGGATGCCCTCAGCAGCATCAGCTGTGTCCCCTGGGATCACCTTCTGCCCCCGGGGGAAGCTCGGGGCTGGCAGAGCACCCCAGCTCGGGCCCTGCACTCGGGCGAGTGGCTTTGTGCCCAGCAAAGTGCCAGGGGTAGTGACCCCCGAATCTCGGGGAAAGAGCCAGGAGGGTGGGCAGGAGATGCTGCCGTGCTGCCAGCTGTGCCAGCTGTGCCAGCAGGCCCACAGCAGGGAGGCATCCCGCTGTCCCAAATGCAGAAAGGCAGTTTTTGCCTCCAAGTGTTCGAGTGGGAAACTGCAGACTGTCCCGTGCTCCAGCATGGCTTGGAAAGGTTTTTGTGTGCCACCGCAGAGGCTGAGCTGTCACGGAGAGTAGGATATTGGGAAGGAATTGTTCCCTGTGAGGTGGGGAGGCCCTGGCACAGAGGCCCTGCCCCTGGATCCCTGGCAGTGTCAAAGGCCAGGTTGGCACACCCTGGGATAGTAGAAGGTGTCCCTGCCCATGGCAGGGGGTGGAATTGGATGAGCTTTAATGTCCTTTCCAACCCAAATCTGAGGATTTTGCAAGCACAGCAGAGACAATGAGCCAAGCAGCAGCAAAAGCTTTTAGGTTGTGTCTCTGCAGGATAGCCCAGTCCAAACCCCACTGGTGCCTGAGACATTTGGGATCCTGAAGCCAGAGTGCTGCCGAGTCAGGACTCTACAAAGCCCTAGAAGCCTCAGTTCTACCTAATCCCAAAGCCATCTCCTCCCTAATGCCCACAGGTGAGTCCCAGGAGCTGCAAAGGTTTTGGAGAACTCACCGTGGATGGGGAAGCTCTGCCCAAGCCCTGTACATCATGTCCCTGTTTCCTGCTGGCCAAATCCCTGTGAAGATCTCCTCCCATCACACACTGGGAGCTGCTCAGGAAGGAGGATGGACCAAGAGCAGGAGCACGAGTGAAGGTGGACTGTTCAGCAGAGGGCAGGAGAACCCCAAGGACAGCAGGAGGGTGACATGAGCCAACCCCAGACCAAGCTGGATCCAACCAACCACCCCTCCTTCAGCCCCAAGGGACAGCCAGTGAGGGAAGCTGTCAGCCACAGCTCTGAGGTGACACAGGATGTCACCAGGTTCCCATAGCACAGACAAGGATGGGGAAAACTCTCACAATGCCCTAAAACATGGCCTCAAAATCCTGCCAGATGAGAAGCTCAGGAGGTGTCCAGCAGAGCTGAAGGCCTGGAGCCAGGGGAGGGGAGGAGGGAGGGAGGGATAGGGGTGGGCTGCTGAGAGCCACAAGATGTGGAAAGCATCACTTCCATTTAATGGACCTTGATTTTTGAAAATGAAGTTGAGAGCTCTTTTCTTTGCCATGGGGCTGAGCAGCCAAACATGAGAGGGATTTAGAAGGGCAAGAGCTTTCCAGATGAGCAGTGCAATTTTGTCATAAGAACCAAAATAATGTTAAAAACGAGCAGGAGAGAGAGGGAGCGTTGGGCATTGCATGCAAATGTCAACCTGAGGGTCCTCTCAGCAGAGCCCTAATAAAGGGATTAACCTGTTCTATCAATTAGTGATGCTACACCTCTTGAGGGAGAACAAACTCATCCTTCCAGGCTAATTCCATAAACACACTGCATCCAGGGCCTTCAATGAGCTGAGTGCTTTTAATGAAAGCAATGAGATTTAAAGACACCTGCAAAGGGATTAGAGTTGTCACTGGTGTTGTCACCTGTGTGGCTGGAGCCACAGTGCCATGATAACCCAGAGGGCTGCAACATGCTGGGGGCACCAGAGTGGAGTGCATCCCAGGGGAGCTGTGGAAGGATGGAGCACCCCGGGAGAACACCCAGCAAGGCAGCCCCAGTGCAGCCAAGGGGGTCCCCAGCCCTCTGTGCTGTTTTAATGCTGAGCTGTCAAACCCTCGCCTAGCACCCAGAGTGACAGAGGTGTCCCCAGAACCCCAGAATGTGACACTAGGGTTGTGGCTGGGGAGGGAGGAGCTGCAGCATCACAGGAGTGCCCGGTGGGATTCCGTGGTGGGGTTTAGCAGAGGGGGCAGGTCTGAGGGAGGGAGAGGAGGGAGAGAGAAGCACAAGCAGCTTAGCCCAGGCTGGGACCTCCAGGCCAGCAGTTTTGTCCCTCAAGCTCTCTCCAGAGCAAGCAAGGCAGGGGCTCCCAGCTCCAGCTGGGGCACAGCACGTCCCACAGCACCCACAGCAGCACCATGGCACCCATCAGCCCTGCAGGAAAGCCCAGCACTGACACACATGCAGGACTCCAGAGAGTGAGGGTCAGCTTAGGGGTAGGAAAACTGGGAGCAAATGCAACTGGACAGTGACACTGACACGAGACAAGGTGGGGGCAGAGCCAGGGAGCTGGGATGTGCTCCTGTGAGAGCTGCAGCAGGGCTGGTTTGGCAGTGAAACAAGGTCAGCTAGCCCCAGACCATATCCCAAGGGGTGAGGTGTCACAGAAGGGGGGATGTGGCAGAGGGGGAAGCACCTGATTATGGCACTGAAGTGCCAGCCATGACCTCTCACTCCTAAGGAAATGTCATAGCCTGGGTGTGGCTCCGGGGGACACTTCCCTGCAGGCAGAGCAGATGAGGATCCAATCATCTTTCCCTCAAATGCTTCAAGAAATTGCAGATTACAGATTTTAGTGAGGACATTGCCCTCAGCACATCCTGAGAGTGCTCCTGTACCCCTCAGCATATCCTGAGAGTGCTCCTGTACTTACCAGCTCCCACGTGAGGCCAAAAGCTCTCCAGAGAGCTCTCAGCACCAAGCAGCTCCCCAGAATCTGCTAACCCATTACTAACCCATTACTAACCCACTCCTACCCCACTGCTAACCCAACACACACTAACAACTCACCAGGGAAGCAGCTGGAGAGCAATTTCCTTCCCCAGAGGCTGCTGGAGCCCCCATTCCCTGCCTCTTTAGCAGAGTTAAATGTCTGTGTCTTACAACAGTCCCAGAAGAGCATCTCTTGGAGAGAGGAGCAGGAAAGGCACACGGGAAAGCCACTGATATGCCTGGAAAGGTAAAGATCCAGCCTGAGATCAATTTGACAGAGAGCAGTACTGGGCAGAGCTATGGATTTCCATTTTCCCTGGAGAGAACAGACCCCACCTGCTGCACAACACCAGGGCTCTCCAGCCCCAGGGGTGATGTTTGCTCAGGTTTATTTATCCTGTTTATCCACCTCAGCCTCTCAGCTTTTCCAAATGCTGGAGGTGTTCACCCTGTTCCAAAGGTGCAAACACAGATCCTTGCAGTGAGTGGACCTTGAGCAGCCACCAAGGAGGGATCTCTTTCCTGCCTCTCCCAACCCAAATGTGCAGCACAAGTCCAAAATGCTTCCCTGACCCTCCTGGCGTTGTGCTTCCCTTGGATCTGAGTACAAATGCCATGTCCTGGCTTCTCCACCTGCACAACAGCCACTGCCTCCAGACAAGGCTGAAAGTATTTCAAGGGAAAAGCAGGGATGAGGCCCTTCAGCCTAGTCTGTGTTTTTAGAGAATCCCAGAATGGTTTGGGCTGGAAGGGACCTTGAAGCTCATCTAGTCCCACTCCTGCCATGGCAGGGACACCTTCCACTACCCCAGGCTGCTCCTAGCCCTGTCCAGCCTGGGATGGGACACTGCCAGGGGTGGGGCAGCCACAGCTTCTCACCCTGCTTTGAATGAACACATACAACAGCGACAATGCTTTCCACCTTCCTCAGATTTAAAAAACAAGGATTAGCCATAAACTGAAAACATGTGGATCCCAGATTTCTGCTTGTCTCCTTTAACAGCTCCACAAGACAACACTGACACAGCTGCAAATTGAGTTGCCTGATGAGGGCAAGTTAATTGAGAGGAGTTTCCCAGCAGGAACTGGACTGGCTTTCCCAGCAAAGCAAAACCCTGGGCACTGAGAGACAGCTAGAGAAACTGCTGACAGGGATAGCTGCTTCCTTCTCCACTGCCCTGTGGTGCTCTGGACAGGGAAGTTCTGCCCTCAGAACCAGGCTGAGCAAGGCAGCAAAATGTTTACTGTAAACATTTCAGCTGTTCATTGATATTATGCAATAAATAAGGAATTCAGTGATACCCAAAGCAGAAAAGTCATCAGTCCTCAGACATACTAATAAATTTTAGGATTAACAAACCACCCCATTATTTATTAAAAGGATCAAGAAAGATGTTTTAAGGGTTGAGATAGTCATCACTGTGGCTCAAAGTAACCAGGAAGCACAACACTCCCTCCATGCTGCATTTCCTCCTCTGTGCAGAGCAGGCCCTGTGCTCAGGTAAAGCTGAGTGAGCAGGAAAGCCAAGCTATCCCAGGACACAGCTGGGCTGCAGCTGCTGCCTCTGCCAATCCCAGTCCCTGAGCTCCATCATCAGCAGCTGAACAGCATAACAGTGCTGATGGGATTGGGTTTTCCCTCCAAGCTCCACCTGAATGCCTCTGTTGGGACACTTCACTGCCTTTGAGATGCTCCCCTGTAATTCCTAGAATAACATACAGCTGCTTGAACAACATCTGTTAGCACAGTGCACAGCAGAGATCATTTCCATGATGAAAAACATAAAGCCAAGGACCCCAGCTCTGTTCCCAAACCTGTTGCTTCGAACTTAATTCAGCTCAGATTTCTGCTCAGTGGGGGGATTTTTACACAGAACAGAATCCCAGGATCCCTGAGGCTGGAAAAGACCTCCAAGATCATCAAGTCCAACCTGTGCCTGATCCCCACCTTGTCACCAGCCCAGAGCACTGAGTGCCATGCCCACACATTCCTTGGACACCTCCAGGGATGGGAACTCCAAACCTCCCTGGAGAGTCCATTCCAATGTTAACAACTCTTTCCATGAATAAATTCCTCATGATGTCCATCCTGGACCTCCCCTGGTGCAGTTCTTTCCTCTCCTGTCCCTTATTCCCTGGGAGCAGAGCCCAACCAAAGGTCAGCTGGCTTTAGAGCAGATACCCGTCCTGTAGAGAGAGGCCAAAGTACACCTAAACCACAGCCAGGTGATTGAAACACACAGAAGTGACAACAGCAGCCACAGGTGAAAATTAATCGAGATATTTAATACAGTGCAATCCATAGTAGTTTCTTAATTAAAATAATTGTGTGCATGTATCTGGATGGGTTATCAATTATCACCAAAAAGCAATAAACATTGTAGTGCTATGTAGAAAAATGTACAACTGGACTTGAAACCTTCCCTACTTTCAAGAGAGTGTGGATCAATTGCAAATCATTCTCACCAATTAAAATGGGCACAGTGACTACGTCGTTGCGGTGACAGACACAGGGCTGGCCACACAGCAGTCAAGGGATATAAATAGAACTGGCAAAGAACTAAAAACCTAAAGCATTCTTGCACCTAAAACACAATAAAGAAGCCGACGGGGGCTTACGACTTTTCCTGGTTTTTAAATGCCTTACAAGACTCCTAGACACACTTAAACTGACTTAAAATTACAGAGTGTTTTTTCAGCTTATTTCAATTCAATATATGGCCCAAATTGAAGATGAAGATCCAGCAGTGGCAGGAGCACAGTCCAAAAGCTGAGTGTTTGATTTTGCAAATACCTTTTCTACAGAAATTCAACCGTATCGACAGCAGGTGATTCCCCTGCTCCCCCTTCTCTCCTCTGGGCAGACCATGCTATGCAGAAAACAGCAATGCAGTTCCCACTGCTCTGGGTTAAAATTAAAGATAAAGACATTTTGCTTATGCTTCCTCCTCAACAAAACACATTTGCACCCAGGATAGGTAACCAAAGTCTTTTTTCCAGCCAGGTGCTGCTGTGGTTACATGGTTCCTGCCCAAGCTTCCAGCTCTTTCATGTCATCATCTTCTTCTTCCTCTTTCTTCTTGGCTGCAAAATCACAGAAGAGAACAAGTGAGTGGCAATCCTGACAGAACCCAGTGGCCTCTGTGCCACTGACAAGCCAATAACTGAAGCACCTAAGCCCAGCTGTGGACAAAAAATACACAAAACCTTTTAGAACTGAAGTAAAAAGTGCTTTGCTGAAAGAGCCAGCATGGGCTAAACTTCCTGATATTCCCACCTGGAGTGGAAAAAAACAACAGCTTGCACAGGAAGAATGCACAGTCACCATGAAAGTTAAGTTCTGATGTTTTTCCATAATTTCCAAGCCTCCAATTCCCTTTCAGAGGATGCAGCTTCTAACAGAAACTCATCTGATGTCTCCAGGATTAATCTCTTCCCATCAAGAATAAATCCCTTACTCCATCATTCAGCCCTCAAAATGTAAGGAATGGGGTGTTTGGGTCAGGCAGGTACAGAATTTGGAGGGGCTGGAGAGCCCTGGGAACATCCCATTGCCCTTCTCCTGTGCTCCCTGGCAGCTGGGTGGGTGTGGATGGGAGGGAGCAGCCTGGAGCCACCTCCTCCTCATTCCTGTTTGTTCAGGGGAGAAAATGCTGCTCTTTGTCATAACATGACAAGTCCAGTTTCCATTAATTCAGCAAAAAGAAGTTTGAACCCACAAATAGCTGCAGTAATTTTGGAAAATTAAAAAAAAAAAAAAAAAGAAAAAAAAAAAGAGTGAAACAATTCCTGGTCCAAGTGGTTTGTGTCACTCCAAATGGAACATCAGGAGAACTGAGTCAGCTCCAAGCTCCAGACCTCTCATTGGTACAAGTCTGGAATTTGGGTTTCTATATTAAGCTCCTCCAGCTTCCATGAAACAAAAACACCTTCTGCCTGAATTTCTTCAATACCACCACCAACAAAATTCCTCCTTCAGACTGATTAAAGCCAAAATCCAGGCAGCTCCTGACAACTGGAAAAGCAGGAAAGCTCATGGTCATTTTCCCTTCAGTGAATAAAAAGGAGGTAACAGAGTCAGCTTTACCTCAAAAGATACATTATTATTCCCAGAAAGACAATTACACATGAACCTGAACAATTAGGGAAAGTATTCCCTTTAGAATTCTGACCCATGGTAATCACAAGCAAACTTCATTCCAGTGTTAAGTTAATACTAAGTGAAAAACAATTTAGGTTAAAAAAATAAACCCACACAAAATCCCCACCCTACACCACCCCAGAATCCAAATTTTTCCCAAGTGCCAGCCTTGGAGGCAGCTTTATTGAAGCAAAAAGTGCCACTTAAACACGTTAATGGAATTCTCTTTTCCATCCAAAAGCAGTTGAACATAAATCCTATGAAACACTGAGCTTTATGCTCATAGTTTTTACTACCAAAATTGCATACAATTTTTATTATTTTAGGAAGTTTTTGTAAGTTTTATGCTGTGTAGCTCCTTAAATATGTCCACAATTACAACACCTCTTACTTGTGTGCAATCAAAAAATGCAAAGAGTATGTCTGAGTCCAAGACATTGTGTTTTAAAACTATACAGAGAAAAAATCCTCATTAAACCAGCCAGGCAATAAAAAGGTAATGCACAGGTTTATTTAATCTATTCCTCCTGAATCTGATAAAGTCTCAGATTTCAGATATTCTGATAGAGCTCCCTCCCCTCTCACCAACCCTGGTCAGCAGTTCTGCCTGGCAAAACACAGCTAGGAAAACACCAAATTCCTGATGTCAGAATAAAAGCAGTGTAACACACAAGGAGCAGTGGCACAAAGCACAACCTTGCTGTCTGGCAGTGCTGCTGCTTCCCATATCCATCCAAGCCTGGAAAGGCAGCAGGATAATTCTAGTTACACTGACCAGTTGGGATTATTTTCATCCTCTGGGGCTTTCAGACTTTTCTTCCCTAAGTAAGGACATGGAATAGAGCTGCAAAGTCTACAATTTAGCATTTTCAGGCAGATTCAGCAAAATAGCATTGTAAGCTTCATATGCCATGAATGCTGCCAGAGGTGTCCCAACCAGCTGAATTCCATGAGGAATCACTTCAGTTCATACAAGAGGCAGCAGTTCAGATTTACCAGCAGCTTTGAACCTTCTGTGTAAATACAAACATTTCTTCCTTCATGTAAAATCCTCCCACTAGCTAGAATTCCCTGGACATGTGCTCCAGGACTGGGATGACTCTACAGTTTGAGTATTGTCTTCCCAAAGAGGAGACCCTAAGGGCAGATCTTCCCAAAAGCCAGAAAAGCAGGGATCAAATTAAAACCCAAAGCAGCAGCAATGCAGCATGGATCCATGGGGGAATCCAAACCAGGCTAATGGAGGGACTGGACGACCCTGGAGGTCTTCTCCAACTTTAATGATTTTATGAGTTAATTTACTGTCCCAGGGTGTTTGTCAAGGTTATTTCCTTGTTGGGCCAGCAGCACCTGAAAAAAGCTTCCTTTTCCCACACCTCCACTGTTCCCTGAGCATCATCCAGGCTCCAGATAACCTGCATGAGCTGGAAAAGATCTGCTCCTGTGACAGGGAGTGATTTCTGTGCTTCTGTGAAAGGCAGGTTTCCCCAAAGAGAAAGGGCACTGGGTGTGATTTGAGATTCAGGAAGCAACTCCTGCAGCCCAATCTCCCAAATCCGAGGAGCTGGCAGATAAAAACGAACATTTTTAACAGATATAAACAGAAATACTTCAGAATGCTTCAGGGAAAGGCTGATCCATACCTGGCTTGGAGGGTATTGATATTGAGGGCACATTTGGTAGTGGTACTGTCTCCGGACCACTGATTTCCAGCAAGTTTTTGTCTAGTTCTTCTTGTTCTAGTTCCTCTAGTTCTGCCATGAGCTCATCCTAGGTTTGTAAGGAGACAAAAGAAAAAAAAAGAAGAAACTTTAAGTCATATTTATTAACAAGCAGACTTAGCTGATCGTATTATCAAAGAAAATAGCATAAATGCACAGGATCAGAGCAAAGTGAGGAGATGAGTCTGATTATTAATTGATTCCTGTACTTGGATCTCTTGGAGGGTGAGGAGGGTGGGGAAAGCAGAGAAGGGAAGGAGAAATCAAATATTTTCAGGTCAGGCCATTCAGAGCACTCTCAGCATAAAGTCCAGGTCCCAGCCACCAACAACTTCCAGGAGAGATTCCACACCCCAGAACTACACCCAGACACACACAACATGCACATCTACAGAGAAGGACCTTCCAGGAGTCCCAGTTCCTGCAGGGATGTAAAAGCCATGCTGATGTGGTGCTCAGGGTCAGTGATGGGGCTGGCAGTGCTGGATTAGTGGTTGGACTCCATGATCCCAAGGCTTCCCAACCCAAAGGATTCCATGACTCACTGATAAAAACAGAAGCAAATTGAAATCCATACCTCATCAAATTCCTCCCCAAATCCTACTGGCTTGGAGATGGCTGTAGAGATCTCATCTGCCAGCTCTTGCTGTTCTGCAATGTCCTGCATTAATTCATCTACTTTATCAATGTCCCTGGAAAAGAAAGGAACAACCAACATTTAAATCAACATTTAGAACTGTATTTCTTGGGTTCCACAGAAATGTCACACCACAGTGACATTTCCAAGGCCTTTTCTCAAAATACACTTTGCATGCAAGTCTGGATTTTATCCCTCTGGTCTCAACACAATTAGAGACGTATTTTTAACTTTTCCCTGCAAGCTGAGCTCCCAGCAGTTATACAGACACCAAGGAGAGGTTTTGTTCTGCACCACTGATATTAATAATAATTTGCTCTCTTCCCTGATTTCAGCATTATTACATCCACGATATTTGCTTTTGGAGCAAGCACAACATTCCCATAATGCAGTTTTACCTTTAATTATTGCTACATATACCAACTCCACTGCATAGACAGAAGTTTTAAGTCTCCCCTTGAGGCTTAAAATTCCTGCTGCTACGAGATGGATCTGTAACTGCTGCAAGCTCCCATTTTCCATAGACTACACTGGTGCTACTCAGCTTTTGGTTAAGTGCAGAAAATAAAACAGCAGTAAACTAAGGAAGCATTGATATTTGTTTATTTTGTCCCATTTTAGTTTAAATTAGAGCCCTTCAAAAGAAGGTTTTGCAACTCCAGCTCCACCTTTGGTATGAAACAGCTGGCATTCAACAGATCTAAGAAACACCAAACACAGGAAAGATACAGGAGGGAATAATAACTTACATGTTGTCATGAGCAGCTTTCATAGCCTTAGCAGCAAAACCCATGTTCTTAAGCACTTCAGTGTTGGTGTTGGCATTCTCCAGGGCTTCCCTCTGGAACTCAATTGTTGATAATGTGCCATCTATCTGTGCCAGCTGCTTCTCGTACCTCTTCTTGCGCTTCAGGGCCTGCAGGGCAGCTGCACAGCAAAGGGAAGGGTAGCACTGATGAGATTTATGCCCCAAAAAGCCATCCAGATTTTGTACCAAGCGCCACTCAGCACAGAGAAATATTTAGCATGTTCTAGTGTTTGCTGTCCGTGCTTTTTCCTAGATGAACTGTGCTGCCCAACCAGCCCAGAACTCACTTGTAACATGCCACAGACACAGACCACGCTACAACAAACAGGTTTCAATATCCAAGCTCATCCACCTAAAAACAGCCTTGTTCACCCTCAGCCCATCCCAGGAAGCTGCATGGCTGGTGCAGCTCCTGCCAGATGAGGTTACTGTGCTGTTACAGGTCCCCCAAGCCAGCTGAACCCTGGGAGAAGCAGCTCATTCAAATACAACAAGAAATGTTCCCTCAGCTTTGCACTTAACGCTGTCAAATACACATTCTAGACATGCTTGTATTTATATAAGTTTTGTGTTACTCCTCCTAGAAGGTGCTGTGCAAACAGCCTGAGCTGAGAGAAGCCCTCGGGGAAGGTGGTTTGAGCAATTTGCTGCCTGTGAGCACTTGTCCAGCGTGGGCTGTGCAGGAGGAACCCACCCAGGGCAGCTCCCAAACCCGGGGATCTGTGTGGGACAACTGCTCCAACCTGCTGCACCCACACAGGGAGCACCAGCAACACAACGGCCCACAGCCAGCTCTTCCCAGGCACCTAGACAGAAACCATGGGCATGGCCATTCCTGACACTGCCAGGGAACACCAGCTACACTGACACGTGCCTGTAGGAGACATGGTGGGTGCCACATCCCTGGCAGTGCCCAAGGCCAGGCTGGATGGGCTTGGAGCAACAACCACCACGTGCCACATGGAGTACAACACGAGTAAAGCTTCCCTTCGTGGCATTCCTGCTTCTCCTCCTGCCGTGAGCTGACTGCCTCTCCATGCCGGTCCTGCTCAGTCACACACACAAAGAATGGCAGCAAATAAAGGCTTTAAATCTTTAAATCTCTAAAAGACATCATTTCCAAGCAGAATTTTTTGAGGAGAGCAGAAAACAAGGAGTAGGAAATCCTGACAAGAGACAGCTTCCCTTATCTCCCCTGCTAGAGGCTGCCAAGTGGGTGATGTGATGGATGTGTTTCTGAGCACACACAAAGGAGCTGCTCTCCTAAAAGCTGATCAAACCCACAAGCACCCCGGGAGTTTTGGCAGATGCCATTTGAGATGCTGACAGCCCTGCAAGATAAAGTCCTGCTGTTTGAAAGTCCTCAACAGAGCTTCAGCTCCACAACTGGTTAGAAATATGCTGGATTTGGTTAATTGCAAACTAACTAATGGGGTGGAGAGTAAAAAAGCCCTTTTTAATGGGAAGGCCCAGCTAGGGATGGCAAGCACACAAAGTAGCCCAGGTTGATTTAGAAGTCAGCAAAAACACCTCAGCTGTTCCAACAGGAGTCCAGGACCCAACACAAACCTCTGCACTGACTTTCACTCCAGTGGCCAGAAAATCTCCCCAGTTTTGGGGCCAATCCAAAATCCACTTGTGTGACAGGAGTGGGAACAGGGGGTTTTCAAAGGACAGTGTTTGCTCTGCAGAATGAGGCACAACACAAACATCCCAAACATTCCAGCTTTATTCCAGATGATGAAGTGATGAGCGACACATTACTGGAATATTCATGCTGGTTAATTCGGCACTAATGGTTTAATTAAGGATATATGAAGTTTTCTTAGTCAGGAAGATAAAAACTGTTAATAGCTGTGTTTATACAGTGACAGATGCTGGTGAAATGCCCGACAGCAAGAGTACGTTTTTTTATTGAGAATTTTGTGCCTCATGGAGAATTATTGGCAAAAAGAGAGTTTTTATAGCATTATATAACATTATACAAACCAAGTAAAGTACTACAATTTATGAACAGCTCCCCACCACAGCTTTCTCTGAGAACAATGACAGTTTGTCTACATTTCATGCTCGTGTTTAAAACAAGCTGCTCAGACACCAAACATTGCAAGAATCCTCATGAAAGATCAGGAGTTCTTATCAGGACTGTTGGGTAACCCTGTCCCTCCCATTCCCACCCACACCCTTGTGCACCAGAACTGCCCTGCCCTTCAACTTAACATGGATTTGTGGCATTTTCTGGAAGCATTTCCCACCCCTTCACACCAAGGAAAATACTTATTTTCTCCATCCTAAGGCCAAAAGATCAGGAACCTACTGAAATCTTATGACCTGCCAAAGTAACACATTTTTATTACATTTTTATTAAAGCTATAAAAACTTAATGGGCAGGGAATTACATTGGCTCTTTTACTCAAAAAAAAAAAAAAATCCAGAATTTGAAATAAATAAGAACCAGGGACAGTGGGTACAAATGCAAGAATTGGCTGTGTTTGAAGTCAGAGTAGAACAGGGCCTATCTCTGCCCTTCTCAAAGGCTGCTATCAAATCAAACAGCCATGCAAGAGGCTCTCCTCAGCACCCACACCCCTAATTATGCCTTTGCTGCTTCCAAGACAGTAATTACAGAGGCAGGCAAAGCAATTCATACCCAGCTTTAACTGCTGTGCAACTGCTTCAGCACGACCTGTTATTAAATTATATATTAAATTGAAATATATTAAATATATCAAATTTATACATTTAACATATATAAATATACTAAATTTATATATGAAATTTCAAGCATTTCTCCTCTGGCCAGCCAGAGTTCACTCATGCTCTAGAATGTGTTGCTAGAGGTCACCAGCACATTTTTCCAGAAACAGCTGATGTCAGCTTTCCAGGAGTGTGACAAACTCCTTATCTTGGAGTCAAAAGGCACACAAGATTGCAGACAGCTGGGCCAGCCTCTCACAGCAGCTTCTGCAGTGCCTGACATCCAGAGGTTCCATTGGAAAAGTGGCTGAACTCACTCTGGAATATCCTTATCACAAATATCCTTATTACATAAAAAACCAGCAGTACCAGCTCACATCACTGCCTGGTTTAAGAGGGGATTTAACATTTAATATAAACCTCAGTGACAGCAAAAATACTTGATCATTCCGTGGGCAGTCACATTTCCAAGAAGCTGCCAATAAAGTGTGTTTTACACAACTTTTACACCTTGTCCTCAACAGACACAGTGAGTGTTTTAACTTTGTAAGTCCAATGTGCAGCAGGAATTGCAAGCACTTAAAGGATCCTCTGAAAAAACAAACAGCAGATAACAAACCTTAGCTGCACTTTATTTGAATTGTAATAAAGCTTTCAGAGAATACATAAGACTGGGGAAAAAGCAGTTATATATATGTATAAAATCATTATAATTATAATTAAATTGAAGGTAATACATTTTAAACTACCTGGGTGACTTCTGCCATCCATTAGGAGACAGTGAGAAGGCTCAAAATTACCTTCTCCATATGACATTTTGATATATTAATTGTCTTTATTATCAGCTATGATGGGGATGCTGGAGCCAATTTTTATTCATAAAGATTTCCCCACAGAGCTGTGACCAGTTAAAATAGATATCAGTAGTTTATTACCTCTTTTCCATTGGCAAAGGAATGTAAAATTCCTCTCTGTGTTAATGAGCATCAGACTGTGATCTCTGCACTTCCTTTTTACAGAGAAATTCTCACAAAGAAAACAGCAGATTCCAGGGAGGAATCAAACTGCAGCTGAGTCCAGTGAGATCTGGGCTGGCTGCTTCCATTTCCTGAATGGAAAACATGCCTAAAACTACATTCAAAGAACATTTTTCAAACTTTTTAACACATAAAACGTTATTCTTTACTCTGTATTTTGCTTTGATTTGGGATTTTTGGGGATTGATTGTCATTGGTTGGTTTTTAACTTCCAATCTTTGAACTGCAAAATTCAATTTTAATTTTCTAATTATTTGAATTTCTGTCATAACCCCCACTAGACATTCCAGCAGAAGTTCTACAGCTACTGTTTGAAATGGTGATTCCCAAGAATCCCAGGGTTTCCCTGGGATGTCACCATGACAGGAGCCAGAAGCAGGAACTCGTGTCACTGTTTTCAGGCACTTTTCCTGACTAATGAACATCCAAAACTGAAAAGAGCAGAGTCATTCAGCCAGACTCTCCTCCTCTGTCAGCAAATCAGTCAGAAAAACATGACTGCTCACCCAGATAATTTCACTTTGTCCTCCAGAAATGCTATCTGTAGGAATTTGATGTATTTTAAATTATTTTAACCTGTGTACAGGCAAATTATTATTCTTATTAAATGAGCTGTTGTGAGTTTAATGATTTTCTTTGCAATATTTACAGCAGTTTGTTAGTCAAATGAGACAAATGTTCACTGTGATAAGCAGCTTGCAGGATAATAAAAATACAATTTTACTACATGGTTCTGCATTCAGAGAGGAAGAATTGACTATGAATGTCAGTGGGTTTGTTAAAAATCAACAACCCTCCTGCAAATAAATATTCCTTACGACAGGCAGTGTTCCTGGGATATTTATGCACACAGGAATTCTGTAGAATTAATGCTTTTAAATCTCATTAGTAAAAAAGTATAGATCAGCAGATAAAAACCAAGAAGAACAAGACTTCTTTCTCTACATAATTGGAAATTCAAGTTTTGCTGACAAAAACACATCTCAGCTTGAGAGGAGCAAAGAGAACAGAACTCAAAGAGTTTCACTGAATTCAAAAACTGACCTAAATATACCTGTACCAAAGCCCAGGTGTTAGTGATCCCAGAGAATCTGTCCTGACAAACTGCAAAATCCTCCCCAAAATCCCACTAAAACAGAGAGGCTTCTCCTCTGGAGTTAATACCTCTGATTGCTCTAATTGAGGGGAAAAATAACTGAACCTCACATGTAATTCTTGCATTGTCTCTGGCAGGAATGGCAGCAGCAGACACACCAAGGCCATCAGCAATATTCATCTGGCACGGGGAAGTTCCACAGCAGCCTCAGTAAAGCATGTGCACCAAATGGCAGCCATGGCAAAAGAATAAAGCAGAGGAATTTCCCAAATCAGGGTGCCCTGGAGCAGCAAGCAAGCTCAGGCACTAAATAGGATTGAGATAATCAACTTAATAGTGGAAGAGCATTTTGCACGTTACCCTGTGCATCCAGCTGTAATTTGCTAAGCAGAAAGCAGTGGCATTATTTTTGCTGCTTCTGAAAATACCATTCCATCTTCCTGGCACTTGCCTCGGCAGCAAATTGAATCAGGAACAACATCCTCGCTGTCCTTGGGATGGGATAAACAAGGGGCACTGGGAGGTGGAAGGAGTAATTGCTTGTCTTGCCTGCAGTGAGGAGCTTTATCTTAGGCAGCAACTGTTCATCTCTCACTACTGAGAGCCAGCAAACTGCTTAAAAGAGCTCCAAAAAAATCCTAAAAAGTGAATTTAAAGCAATTCACAAATTATGCTGTGAGAGATAAAAAGGTAGATATAAACCCCACTGCAGACTGACCAAACTTTGTTCACACCATGGAGTTTTGCCTTGAATAAGAATCTTTCTGCAGAGGTTTGACAGCTCCAGGAACTGTTAAAGCAGCACTGTCCCTCTTGTTCAATACAAAGGCATCCAGGCCATACCAAGGAATGCTCAGCCCAGGCCAGGTGAGCCTCAGAACACAAAATGACAGAGATCCAAGAAGTCAGGTGTGATTTTAGGCATTGTGGTGTCCAGGTGGTTGGGACACAGAGGTACCAAAGCATGGTTATCAATAAATCCTCATCAATTCCAACATCACCCTGTGCAGAGCAGCAGGAGTTCCTTTCCCAGGAGGATCACCTCCTGAGAGCTCTGCTGTCTCAAGGATATATTCAGGTCTGAAAGTCACTTTATGCTGAATGTCACATTTCTCCCTGATGCCAAGGCTTGTCTCCAGTGCCTGCAGCAGCCTGCTGTGCCTTTCTTCTGGGAAATATGCACTTTTAGCAGGGAATTGTGGGCAGAGTTCAGGTCTGGTCCTCCCCTTGTCCTTCTATGCCTGCTTATTAAACCTCTAATAAAGTTTCCAAAGCCTACCCTCAAAGGAAGGCAACTGTTCCAGCTCAGAGATTGTGACTGGTTTTAAAACTACTTCAATAAAGCACCCAAGCTCAGGCAGAGAATACAAGAAGGTTTCTGCCTAATCTTTTGAAATACAAGATTACAACTTCCTCTTGAGCAAAGCAGTGCCAGAACATTTAGTCTATTGTGCAAGAGATGAAACAAAACAATAAACACTCCAGCTCTAAAAATCTATAAATGCAAAGGAGGAAAAAAAAAGAGATAAGGTAAAAAGCATCTGTAGAGTAGCAGTCAGGGCTGTGATACAGCAACACCCAAACACAAGAGGAACCACCACCTCCACATCATCACTGGCTCTGCTCAGAGCCTCTGCACCAGGAATTGCAGATGTTGTTCCACATCCACAGCTCAGAGGGGATGGTCAGCAAGGCAAACCAGCCTTCGGCCTTGCAAGGTGATTCCTCTGTCCCTTGAATGTCAAGGCAACAATCCTCTGTCAAACAGTGGTCAACAACCCCTGTAAAATAATCTCCAGGCAACTCTGAGACACTTTTGTCCAAAAGAAAAGAAAAAAAGGAAAAAAAAAGTCAACTACAGTGAGCTTTGAAGTTCCAAACGAGAAAACCAGGAAAGAGAAATCCCAGTTACAGAGACAGCTTTGTTCCACCCAGGAGCTGGAACGAGTCTAAGAAATGCTGGTTCAGCCAAAAACATCCAGGCCTGAAGCTTCAAACCATTCCTTGAAATCTGATCCACCCTCTGGAAGTGAAGCTGGCACTGTATTTCCCAACTTTCAGTGTCTCACTCCTTGGAGTTCTGCATGTCTTTGGATGATGGCAGGGGACTGCAAGGCATCTCCAGAGCTGATCTACCCAAAACACATTTCTTCCTTCCAAATGAAATCAGCTATTTTCTAAGGCTGCCTGGGTAAATTATCCTCCCTTACTCTTTCAAACTGCCACTAACTTTACTGTTAAAAATCTTCACCTTTTTTGATACACACATAAAATTCTGACATGAAATGAGGTAATTATTCAGAATTCAACCCAAGTTTAAACTTTTAGGATGAGAAATGTATGTTCCCCAAGGTGTCCCTGGGATTCTCACAACCTGCAAATACTCTTTGGAGATTTTCTTCTTTATTTTGTGGTTGCTGGAGGTACCTTGTTAAAGAGAATTCCAGTGGAAACTCAGAATCTTCCTTTGAATGCCTGCCAGAAAAGCATCAGGTAGAGATTCAGCTTTGCAGGAACAGAAGTAGCTCTTAAGTATCTCAAAATGCTGTTTTCTCACAGGAAAAACAAACAAACAAACAACCCAATTCCCTAAGCTGAACAGTATTTCTATAATTAATTCACAAAGCTCAGAAGATCCTACCCTGAAGTGGCACATTTCAATACCTTCTCTTCCTGGGGAATTAAAAGAGTGGCTGCCTGGGAATCCATCAGGCATTTTCTAGCCTTGGACCATTATTATTAGCGCATTGCCAAGTCTAAGAATTTCATTGATGCTGTCATAATATTTAGCATTTCTCTTAACAGCCTAACTTCCCCAGATGAGATATTTTGGGATGTGAAAAAATTACTTTTTTCGTGAACGCCAAGATTCCAACACTGACGACTACGGGGGAAAAGCTGAAAACACAAACCTTTAGAAAGCCAAAAGTTTTAAAGCAAGTAAGACAAACCCTATTTATTTTTAAAAAGTTTGTACTTGTTGACTCAACCTCCAAACACTCCAGTGGACAACACTGCAGGACTTCTCTGGAGGCTGAACTGCAGTTTTTAATGGCAATGCCATGTTTTGAGGCTGGGATCAGCTCCAGAGCCAGGTTCACCGATAAGCACTGTTCCTGCTGATGGAGCTGCCAGGGAAATACTTGGAAAAAAGCCTTTTTGTCTCTCACTGTTCTTCCAGGACAGGGCACATGCAGAGCCCACCTTGGAGATGCTGCCAAGGCATTTTAAGAAGTGCCACCTTCCCTGGAGATGCTCACTGTGAAGTTTGCTTTCTATCAACTTGTTCTATTCCGTAGCCAACAAAAATCACCTCCAAGCTTCTGAATACCACTGATGCTTCTGTCACTCTGGCATTTCTCTTTTCAGTCCCACTACATCTGAGCAACCTCTGTGCACTCATCTGAAGTAAACAGAGAGTCCCTAAATCTGAATAAAATCCTGCCAAGCCATGAGGAGCATACACAATGTGGATGTTTGGTAACACACCCCACCACAGGAGTGAAACAAGCCTGGCTTGCTGCACTCATGGATCACCATGCAAATCCAAAGAGCAAATCCAAGAGATGGGCATACAGGTTATCTGGAAAATTCCAAACTGCCATCATTCACTGCCATCAGTCCAGAGCTGCAAGACAACAGCTGCCCACATAATTATCCTGTAACTGTGTTAGCTCCTATAAACTGGTTATTGACAAAGCTTCATCTCAGCAATGAACCTGAGGGAAACCACAGCAAGCTTTTCCAACTGGGCTTCCAAGAAAGGACATCATGGACATCATGGACAGAGCTGTTACTGCCTGTGCCACTGAAGCACTGAGCTTCACCCAGGGGAAACTTCTGCTCTCCATGAGCCACCAGTGCTGGGTCACTGTGGCCACTCCACAGCCCTTGGCACTGGCCACGAGGAAGGTTCCCATGGAATCACAGAGTGGTTTGGGTTGGAAGGGACCTTAAAGATCACTCAGTGCCACCCCCTGCCATAGGGACATCTTCCACTGTCCCAGGCTGCTCCAATCCCTGTCCAACCTGGCTTTGGACACTGCCAGGGATCCAGGGGCAGCCACAGCTTCTCTGGGCACCCTGTGCCAGGGCCTGCCCACCCTCACAGGGAACAATTCCTGCCCAATATCCCATCTATCCCTGCCTCTGTCAGTTTGAAACCATTCCCCGTGTCCTGTCCCTCCATCCCTTGTCCCCAGTCCCTCTCCAGCTCTCCTGGAGCCCCTTTAGGCACTGGAAGGGGCTCTAAGGTCTCCTCAGAGCCCTCACCTCTGCAGGCTGAACATCCCCAGCCTGGCTTCAGAGCACAGGGGCTCCAGTCCTTTCTTCAGGAACTGCATCCCTGCTTCTGCTCAAACACTCACGGGCAGAACCAACCTCCTCATCTCCAGCTCTGTGCTGCCTGGGCTGCCTGAGGGAAAGGCAAAAGTCTGTCAGCATTGATACTTGGCCTCTTTAGGATTCTCCAACTGCATCCTGCTTGTTTCAGGCACTTTAAAGGTGCCAGCAGCTCCAGCCTGCTGGACACCTGGCTGCAAACTCGATGGAAAGTCAAGCATGAGAGCTGCTCCAGCTTTTAGTGCTGCAAAAATCATCCATTTTTAAGCGGTGTGAGTAAATGACAAGGTTTTACTTTAAACCCCACTCACATCCACACTGTGCTGGCTGCAAAAGTCAGGCCACATCCTGCTGCTCACACCACAGCCCATGCAAAGGAACAAGCATCACATACTGCCACAAAAAACAGTAAGGACAATGTAATTTTGGTTTTTTGGGAGCAAAAAGTGATCAACAGATCACTTGTACCTCAATGATACAAGTGCAAAGCCCAACAATGTCCCAGTCCAGATAAACACTCCACAACCCAGCACATGTCTAAGTTAAAGAGGGCTAAACCAACTTGCACCACCTGCAAATTATAGTTTTTGAACTAGTCTAGGAGCCCTGGAGCAGGATTCAGTAATTAGACCTGGAGCTTAATGAGATTAGAATCCAACATCTAATACATTTTGAGAGAAAAAGTAATAGACAAAGTCAGTGGCTGCCAACATGCCAGGTTTCCCTCCTGACAGAGAACAGGAACAGAGGAAGGATGTATTGCATCAAACACAGTTACCAAAACGTATCTGGCAGAATCACAGAGTTTTGTTTATGCCACTTTTAAAAGCAGTTTTTAAAAAGCTGTTTGTGAATCCCTCCACCACTCCTAAACCGTTTTATACCAGAGTCTTGTCTCCAAGAGGCTCTGCTTAACACAGGTAGGGTAGAATTGCAAAGGAGAAGTTTCCTCTTGTTTTTAAAGATCTAATTAAAGAGAGCAATTATCACTTTTCCCAAGCCAGGTGGTGAATGCTCATCTCATTAACCTCAGGGGAAGATGAAGGACTCGGGCCTGCACTGCCATCAATACTCCTGCACTGAGGCCCTGGGTTATGGATAAGCACCTGGAACTTAAACATCAATTTTCCATTAGACTGTGACTTAAAACACAAAGAAGGCAGGCTGAGGGACAAAAGGTGGGCTGGAAATGCTGCAGGACTCCTGCTTCCCCTACATCAGCATCTCATAATTCATGGAAACAAACCCAGGGTCGCATTACTGGATTCTGGGAGCAGAATCACTTCTCCTGCCAAGCAGGGTGTTCAAACCACACTCCCCATGTCTGAGGCCCTGCACACCCAGTCACAGGTCCTTGGGGTGCTTGCCCATGCCCTGAGCTGAGGCTGCAGCTTTCCTTCCCTCACTGCCACATCGCTGCCACACTCTGAACCACTCAGCATTCTAAACAAGCCCATCCAGGCCACCCAGCAGGCACTGCTGCCATGGCTTAATTAATGAGCCATGTGTCCCCTGCTGGAGATCCCACAGTCACCCGGAGATGCTATCACAGTCAGTGCCTCTGAGCAGGCACTGCTGCCCTCCCTCCTCCTTCCCCTCACATTCCTGCCTCCCTCTCCTGCCAGCTCCAGCATTTGTGTGGTTAAGTGAGGAAAACAACTTTTCTTTCCTTTTTTTTTTTTTTCAGGAGTTGGGTTTTGTCTGGCTCAGCAAACTGATCCAACTCATGCCCTGCCCACACAAAGCAGCCCAGAGGAACAGACAGGAGCAGGCAGGGTGACTCCTGAGCAGCCTCACTCAGTCAGTCCCAGCTGGACATTCCAGGCAGGTTGCCTGAAAGGAGCAGTTCTGACACCAGAACCCTCCAGCTGCAGGGAAATCACATCAACAGACTGCTGGGACAGCTTAAACAAGGTAAAGGGATGTAATTTCCATCACACACCATCACCTGAGGCAGCACTGAGAGCCCCAGGTGGGTATAAAGTCAGGAGTTCAGCCTACACCCAATTTTCTGGTTTGTTTAGTTCTGGTGCTGGGTGGAGAATAGGAGTGTTCTCTTTCCAGGAAAAGTCTGAATTATACAGCAACAGTCTAGCAGTGGGTTTGCATCTATTTTGTGTACTCAGTGCTGGAAAAAACACCCCATCATTATATTTAAGTACAGTGAAAACAGAAACTTAGACATCAGAAAAGAAAACCAATCTCTAACAGAAACCAGAGAAAATTCATGAAATGTCTGTCTCCTGCTAAAGCCAGAACACATTTTGGCACAGTATTAGCTTTTCACCCATTCCACATTTGTGGCCCCAGTGTTAATTAACAAAAAGGTGAGATCACTGCATCCACTCACCCTGGATCTGAACTCAGGTGAGCTGCTGTTAACACTGGCACTCTAAAACAGCACCGAGTTTCTTTCCCTGCTGTAATCTTCACACTGAGACCTAACTTGAGCTTTGGGTTTCCAGGAGAAACAGGCTCTGGAATTGTTGTACCCAGTGTAGTCAGAGCTCAAGGAATTAACCCCTTGTTCCTCTGTGTGCCTGGGCTATTCCTCTGACCAGGCACAGCCACAGGAAAGCAGAAACCTCAGAACAGCAGGGCTTAAGCTCAGTTTAAACCCCCCAGAAACTGAACACTGAACCCCACACCTCCAGAACCCCTAGAATAGATGGAGTGGCTTAGTTTGTATCACGAGGTTTGAGCACTGAGAAAACATCCCAGATGAACCAACATGGACAAACTGGAGCGGAATAAAAGGATGCAGCAGCAGCACAGAGCTCCCAGACCATCAGCCTCACAGCTGCACTCTGCTTTTGTCAGAGCAAAGTTGATTTTCAGGGCAGATGTAAAATGCAGTGAGATAGTGGCTGATTAGTGTTCAAACTAGTCAGTGCTGCTGCTGCTCCTGTAAAGTCACTGAGAGGAGTAAATCCACTACTCATGAGGTAGAGCAAAACTCTGGGAGAGCCTCTCGGAGGGCTGGGGACAAACCCCAGAACAGTCTACTTTCAAAAGAATTAACATTTCCATGACAACACAAAACAAAGCACAAGCATAAGCCAAGTTCCTTCCAGAATAGGGAAGAGTAACTTGCCTGTTTTCAGCAAACCCTTCTAATGATGATTAATCTTGATTGCTTTTCATCCCATGGACAAAACATGGCAAGCACATTAAAGCCATCACTGCTGGTCTGCCCAGCACACTCAGAACTTTTGATACAAGTTGAAAGCCTCCCATGCCAAGAAACAACACAGACTGAGGGAACTTATACTACAAAATTCCTTGTTATAACCTCAGAACTTCGTGAGTTGTCTGGTTACACAGCCTGGATACCTTAAATGCAGTTAACGAAAAATACACATGCAAAATAAATCCGTAAATTACCAAAAACCTGCATGTGCTCAGGGCAGGCACAGGAATCAGAAGCCTCTAAGTTTCTTAGAGTTAAGCTTTCCTTAGACTGCAGAAATGCTGCAGGAATGAGTAAATGAGCCTTTGGAAACCGACTCACTTGGCACCTGAACAATCACCCAGTGTGCTGGGGAGCAGAGAATGTTTCATTTCATTACCTCGAGTGTGCCAGACACCCATCCTTCCTCCGGGACAACAAAAACACCATTCCAGCTTTCCCCAAGGTGGCTTTAAGCTTCCAGGTAAGCTCCCTGCCTCACTGGATCATCTTCTTTTGGCTTTCCCACAGCAGCTTCCAGTAGCATCAGCAGGACTGCCCAGCTGAGATCACAAAGGAGATCCTCAAGGAACAGGGAAGGATCTCCATAGCAAAGTGATTAAATCTTGGAGAACTAAGCCTAAGGATTCTTCAAGTTTTATTTTTTAAAATCCAACACTTAAACAAAATAATCTCTAGCTAATTATCTTTTGTTCAGTTTTACTGGAAAGCATTCCAGCTGTATCAAAGTATTTCCATTAAAATGACAGACTTTCACATATAAAGCCAATATATTTTTATTTTCATTTAAAATATGGATTTAAGTGACTTTGCATCAAAATCACAGATTATGGATTATAAAACAGCCTGAAGTCAAAGAGGGAAAAATCCAATAACTGGATATAAAAAAAAAATGCAATTTGTAGGAGCTCAGCTGATGACTGACAGTCTGAACTTAGAAAAACTGAGTGTGTCCTGAGGGGAATTCACTTCCCAGCAAGCCACAGACAATCAGCTGCCTTAACTCACAGCCCAGTAAGAACAGTTGGCCTTTAGTTCCAGAAATGGAAAAAAAAAAGTGGATTCATTTTCCACCAGAAACCCATCCTACCCTTCTCCTCTTCCCAGCTCCTTAATTACTCCTCAGGATCCTGTGCTGCTGCAAGCCTGCAATTAGTCTGACCCAGAATCCTGCTGGTGAATGGGCAGGTTTTTCTCCTTCCTCCACCTCCAAGGAAATTTAATCCCTCCCTACCCGAGGTTCTGAAGGGCAGCAGAGAGGGAAGGAAAGAGAGGGATGGCTTTACAGTGGAGTAAAACAAAGACCTGAACAGAAGTTTAGAAGTTCAAGAGGCCCAGTGTGAATCAGAAGATGAAGAAATGGTAGAGAGGTATTTTAGTTCTCTTTTTCAGCTCATTACCAAACTAGGCCAAAAACCAAAGCACAAACTCACTTATTAGAGCTGTTGCAATAAATTTGATTTAGAACTGACTTGGTTAAACCTGAAGTCAGGCTCTGCTGAGGTCCTCTGACACATTCTCAAGCCCTTGTGCTAGCTCCATCCACGTCACCACACAGGGAAGTTCTGGAGTCTGGAAGGAGGCTCAAAGTGCTGACTGAAGTAGTGACATGAAACTCCTAAGGGTAATTAGTGCCAATTAACCCTTGCCAGACATGTGTTTGCAGCTCCCTGTGCCACAGGCAGAGCCACTCCTGCTCTGGCACAGCGGGGGAAAAATCCACACAGAAATCAGGATGTGCTTTCCTGAAAACTTTTCAAGACCACGGGAAAACAAGCAAGAAGTTTGTTTTGAGAGCACTGGAATGCGTAACCTGACAACTGCCTTATCTCCAGACACACAGACACATCAAGCACTGCCAAAGACACAAAACACAGCCAGACCTGCCCAGGCAGGCCAAGCTCCACCTGGGAAACACCAACTCCATTTATAAGCTTTAGGAGTGTGTGCAGAAGAGCCTCTTGGAGAGGCTGAAAAGGTGGGGATCAACCCCAGAACAAACCCTGTTTCCAGGAGAACGAGTATTTCCATGAGAACACAAAGCACGAGTATAACCCAAGCTCTTCCTAGAAGGGGGAATATTAACTTGCCTATTTTCAAGAAACCCTTTTAATGATGGCAAATGTTTTCCTTGGAAGTTTTTCATCTTTTCGTCCCACAGACAACAAACACACACTTTAAAGCTGTAACTCCTACTCTCCCCAGCACGCTCGGAACTTTTGGTTAGGGCTGACAAAGATAACCAGATATAACCAAACCCTCACATTAAGCAGGGTTTGGGTAAGGAGTTGTGTTAGTTGGAATTAAAAACCACCACCAGGGTAAATCAAGGCCTGGCTGCACGGTGCTGCCCTGCTTTCCCGGCTGCTCCCGGGGCTGGGATATTCTCCCGACCTCTCCCGAAGTGAGGCGGGCAGGGCACGGGCAGGGACCGCCAGGAGGAGCCGAGCGCTATCGCGACATGGCAATCGCGAGGGAGTGACGGGGCTTTCCCCAGGGGAACGGGAGGTGTCCTTCCTCCCACCGCGAGCAAACACGGCTGGGGCGTAGATCCCGCCGGGAAGGGAAGGGAAGGGCGGGACGGCCGGCGGAGAGGCGCTGGGGGACGGAATGACGGCACTAGGTACGGAATGAAGGCAGCGGGTGTCTAACACAGCAGCACGGCCGTGTCTGCGCTGTGCACAGGCCCTCCGACCTGTTGCCCGCCTTCGGCCCGCCCGCCTCTGCTCACCGCGCTTGTTTTTGGTGCCGTGCTTGCGGGCGGCCGCCAGCTCCTGCTCGATCTTCTTCTCCAGGAACTCCTGCTTCTTGCTCAGCATCTCCTCCGTATCGCGGAGCCGCTGGATCGCCTCCTGCGGGGACGGGCCCTTCCCGCCGCCCTTCCCGCCGGCGCCCGTCCCGAACAGCTTCCCCAGGAGCCCCGACATGGCTGCGCGGGGCCGGGCCGAGGCCGTGCAGCTGCGGTGCCCGCTCCCCTCGCTCCGCTCCGCTCCCCGCACACACCGACCCGAGGCCCGAGGCCGCCGCCGCCACCCGACTCCGCCCGTCCGCCTCGCCCCGCCGCCCCCGCGTCGCCTACAACTCCCGGCGTGCCTTGCGCCGCCTCGCCGCGCCAGCCGGCGGGCTCTGCGCGCGGGGCCTGCTGGGAGATGGAGGTGCGGCCGCAGCGTGGCGCGGGGCACGCCGGGAAGGCGGTGTCTCCCGAGCGGACCCGGCAGTGGCGCTGGGTTGCTGACGTCATGTGACCGGCGATGTCACAATCCAGCTGACGTCATGGGAAGGGAAGGGAAGGGAAGGGAAGGGAAGGGAAGGGAAGGGAAGGGAAGGGAAGGGAAGGGAAGGGAAGGGAAGGGAAGGGAAGGGAAGGGAAGGGAAGGGAAGGGAAGGCTGGAGCCGCAGACAGGGAAGCACGGCCGGGGCGGGGCTGGGCGGCACCGCCTGTGTTCTGTCCCAGGGTCGTTCCCGGACTCCCGCAGGCTCCGGGAGATGGGGAAGGGCGGGTGACACCGTGGCCCAGGCCAGCAGGGGTCCCAGCCCGGGGGGCCGAGGGTGACGGGCCACGGAACCATGGAAGTTGGAAAAGAGCGCCAGGGTCGTTGAGGGGTTAACCTGTGTCCGATCCCCACAGTGTCATCCAGCCCGGAGCACTGAGTTCCAAATCCAGACCTTCCTTGGACACCTGCACGGATGGGGAGTGCACCGCCTCCCTGGGCAGTCCCTTTTGGCGCCTTTCCGTGCGTAAAGTCGTTATGTCTAGCCTCAGCCGCCCCTGTTCAACTTGTTTGCTCTCATCCTGTCCCTGTTCCCTGGGAGCAGAACCCAAACCCCTCCTGTCAGGGAGTTGTGCAGAGACACAGGGTCCCCCTGAGCCTCCTTTTCTCCAGGCTGATTGCCCCCTAGCCTCTCCTGGTGCTCCAGACCCTTCCTTGGCTCCGTTCCCATCTCTGGACATGCTTGAAGTGACCAAGAAGTGACCAGAGCTGAGATCAGAGCCTCCTGTCCCCACCAGGAGTAGGCTGGAACAAATCCCAGCCAGCCCCCTCCTCCTCCAGCCCCCACCCCACTGCTGGGGTGAACCCCCTTGATGTACCCCTCAAGCCTGCTCTGGTGTCAGGAAAATGTGTAGGAAAAAATATTCTTTCAGACTTCCCTTTCTGACGTGCCAACTGTACAAAAGCAAGTTTTTAAACCCATGGTTGTTTAGTTGGTGGTGACTCGCTGTGAGCTCATTTCCTGGAGGACACTTGAGTCACATGCTCTGAGCTGTGGGGACATAATTCCATGCTGTAATCCATCATTTCACTGTACCTACATAGAAAATCCCATGAGAAAATTGACTCTTGAGTACCTCAGCCTGGTGCCAACCTTTCCTGGATACCTTCAATTTCTGTTTCTTTGTGCTTGGCCTCAATCACCTGTAAAAGTGATAAACCCCCATCTCCAGTCACAGTGGGGTTGTGAAAACAATAACAGACTCAGACAATAATAATGTTTGTCACTGGAAATCACCCAAGAAAATTAATCACTGCTTTGGAGCAGGGCTGGGATATTACACACCTCATGGAAAAGGGGGAAAATGACCCAAACAAATGGTTGTTGGGCAAGAGAGCTTTTTTGTGCCCTGAGTAAGAGGAGAAAGCACTGCTCTGGGAAATACAAAGAACATCCCACGCAGCAGGTGGGAGTTCAGCAGCACAGCTGTAATGGCTGCTGCCTTGTTCCATCTCCCTAACATTGCAGGTAGGTGGGAAAGGCAAATACACGGGAAAAATCCACTGAGCCTGATGGAAACAGTCCCAGGGCAGGAAGGCTCCCAGCTGACAGCACAGGAGGCTGAAGAGATCAAGGAGAGAGAGAGCTTTTACCTGCCCTTTTCTTCCTCCCACACAAGTGTCTGCTGTCAGTGAGCACCACGGACCTTTGCTCTGATCAGCTCTCCCAGGGCATGGCTCTGGTTCTGGGTTTCTCCAGGGAACTTCGACAAGATGCCAAGAAGTTTCCAGAGGTGGGTTTGTAAAGAAAGCAGCTGTGCCCAGGACACAGGATGGAACCAGTCCTGGGAGAAAATCAGTGCCCTGAGCACCTTCAATCCACCCCAGCCAGTAGGCAGGGCTGTGCCAGGGAAACAGAAACAGAGGGAATTTGGGCAGAATTCTTCCCTGCAGGAAATGAAACAGCTTGTACACATCTGCGTTTTCAGCAGCTGAAGCAGCTGGACAAGAATGGGGCAGGGAGGACAATCACTCCGAGGTTTACTCTAAGAGGACAATCATTTTGCTCTAGATTGTTTCTAGAAAAAAACAAACTTGTTTTGGTTCAACACCACCCCATATGCAAACACTTAGCAAGCACCCAGGGTGGCATCTCTGAGCCCTCCTGCCCCACAGTTACGTTAAGGAAACTCCCCAGCGTTTTATCCCTCAACAGTCACATACAAGGCAGTTGTGTGGCTCTGCTCCTCCCACTCTCTGAATTACAACCAGTGGAAACCAGGTCCCAGCATCCCACTGAGCTGGGGGAAAGCAGGATTTGGGAAGGGCAGGCCAGGTCTCCAGACAGTGCTTCTGAAGGAGCTGCACCCACACATCATCATCCCAAAATAGACCCGAATGCAGAGACCACATAATGACACCTACAGTGTGGCACAGAGGGGAGGGAAATGGGAAAAGTATATTTAGCCAACTATTTCCTGATACTGTTCCACTCCTGGGAGAGTGGAGTAAGACAAACACTGTGGGTAAATAAACTCTGCCCTTCAAAGCAGACAAGAGCTTTCACAGAAGCACAGACTCACCTAAGGAGGAAGGTCAGCCTGGATGTTCCCAGTCCAACCAGCTCATCCCAAGCACATCTCCTCAGGGCAGGATGCTCTGTCCAAACTGCTACTGAGGTCTCAGGACCTCTCTGCAGCCTCCTTCCTTATACTGAGTCAGAATCATGGAATCAGAGTGGTTTGGGTTGGAAGGGACCCCAAAAATCATCTCATTTCATCCCCCAGCCATGGCAGGGACACCTCCCACTATCCCAGGGTGCTCCAAACCCTGTCCAACCTGGCCTTGGACACTTCCAGGGATCCAGGGGCAGCCACAGCTTCTTTGGGCACTCTGTGCCAGAGCCTGCCCACCCTCACAGGGAACAATTCCTTCCAAATATGGCATTTAAATCGTCCATTAGCTTTAGGCCATTTCCCCTTGTCCTGTAACTCCAGGCCCTTGTGAAAAGTCCCTCTCCAGCCTTCCTGTAAGCCCCTTTAAGTACTGAAGTTGCTGCGTGCCAGCATGTCCCTGTCACCTCCCTTCCCATCCCTGTGAGGCAAGACCTCTCCTGACCCTTAACCACCCCATCTCCCAGCCTCCCCTGGAAGCCCTGAGCTTCATTTCCTCACACCCACCAAGAGCTGGAGGTGCAGAAACATGACCAAAAAGTGAAATGAGCAGTGAGGGAGTGAGCAAAGTAAACTGGTGGCAGGACCCATCCTGACTGGAACTGTGTGACTGTGTCCCAGGAGTGACAGGGTAAGCCATCATTAGACAGTGCAGTCTGGGAACACAGGGTACAGGCCTCTGCAAGCTGCTATTTTTAAGATTTTAAGATTTAAGGAAGGAAAAAAAAAAAAAGCCAAACACCCTGAGGTCAAACAATGGGCTGGATCAGACCAGTAAGACCAGTTATGCTGGGCTGACTGCTCCAGTGGCCAGAACAGCCAGAGAGTCCCAGACAGAGCCAGGATTTCTGTACCCAGGACTGACTGAACCCTGCACCACCTCTGGGTAAACAGGCTGGGAATGCAGTATTTTGTACCCACAGACACCTTAGCAGCTCATCATACAAAATTAGCAGGGAAAGCTCAGCTTGGCTTTTGCTACACTTGGAGCAGAGAGAAAGTGTGGGAGAACAGAGCAGGGGGACACACATCCCAGGAGGACCTGGAGGCAGCAGGGATGTGCAGGTCTAGGTGCAGATCCTTCCCCAAAAGCCAGTGCATCCTGTGGCAGTGGCAAACAGGAGCCTGGCAGGGCTCTGGAGCAGGCAGCAACACCCCTGCCTGCTCCCTGACCTAACTGGGCTCCAGACCTGCCCCTGCACCTCCCTCACCAACACTGCACAATGGGAATTTTCAGTTCCTGGGTTTGGTGCTCCCATGCTGGATCTGGGACTCCTACTTGGGAAATCAGAGAAGCCAAGAGGACAACAAATGTCCCAGTCACACTGGAGTTCCCTGCTGCTCAACCACACCAATTCCCCACTGAAAGTGCTGACAAGAACTGAGCTGAGGGAATGTGGAGGTTGGGAAGCAGCTGGCAGAGCTTGTCTGCAGCACCTGGCCCACAGCCAATGCTGGAACACTGGCTCCTGGATGCATCACAGGTTTCCTGTGCGACCCCAGACAGGTCACCTCACTCAGCCCTTAGTGCTCTCTCTCAACACAGGGGTCACATTTCACTGTTCACAGGGATGGAGTCATTGCTGCCTAAGGCACTCAAGAGATCCCTGGATCTGGGGAAAAAGCATGAACACTGTGGAGAGAACAGCAACCAGAGAGAAGAGCCAACACACACACACAGGCACACGTTCCCACACACTGACTCCACACGTGAGGTCCAGGGTGTTTATAACATGTGTAGTACAGACACGGTGATCTTTCTACTGAGAGAGACAGAGAGAAGATACCAGACATAAGTCTATCAGGGTATTTCTGAACAGTGTTCCCAAAGGATCTCAGGATGAACTTGCTTCCACTAGGAAGGATGTTTGCTCTCAGAAGGGCCACCCAAATACTGGGCAATACAGCTTTTAGGCCAGAAAAACCACAGATGGGACAGGCTGTGATTTGCAAAGCCACCTGATTGCAGCAGCTCTGTTTGTTGCAAGTTTGCATGGTCCTTCTTCTTACCCTGATTCAGGGATCTTTGTCTTTCTTGCCCTAAGCTGACCCGTGGTGCAGAGGGACAAGAAATAATGGAGCCACCCTCTTCAGTGCCTTGTAGCCACCAGTGGCTTCTAAGCAGTCCTCTGCCCAAGGATGGGAAGAGCCAGTGGAGATGGAAGCCATTCTCTCCCATATCCATCTACCTCCCCAGAAGAGCTTTGGTCTTTTCCACGGGGTTAAATTTGAGCACCGAGTGGGACAGTGGCAGCAGCAGCCCCCAGCCACACAGTGGCTCTGGGCATTGTCACTCCGAGGTCTGGATGTACACAGGGACAGCCAGCATGGCGCAGGGCCCGTCCGACGACGTCTGCAGCTCTGCCAGGGCCAGGTTGGAGGCCATGCTGTTGGGCTGCCCAGGGACCAGCTCCGAGTCGGCAGCTCCAGAGCCGCCAACCACGATGGACAGGACGGCGTCTGACTCCTGGAAGGGCTCTTTGTTGGGGTTCCCCTCGGCGGGGCTCTCCCCGGCAGCGCCGTCCTTGAGCTCGGGCAGCCCCAGCGCGCTGGGCAGCCCCAGCCCGGCCTTGCGGCCCCGCGCCACCCGCTTCTTCTGGGCCTTCCTGAGCTGCAGCTCCTTGTCCTTGGGCGAGCCCAGGCGGCACTTGTGGTCCCTCATGTACTTGTGGCGGGTGAAGCCCTTGCTGCACGTGGGGCAGCGGTATTTGTAGTTGCCCGTGTGAGAGCGCTGGTGCTCCACCATGTGGGCGCGGCGGCTGAAGGACTTGTTACAGTACTGGCACTTGTGGATCTTCATCCCTGCAGAGAGAGAGCTCGTTAGAGACACAGCCATGCCAGCAGGGGAGAGAGGGACAGCTTCACCTCCTGCTCCAAGGAGGTGCTCCCTAATGAAAGGGGGGAGATATTGCGCCACACAGAGAAAAGGGTGGGTGGCTACAGCTTGGATGTCTGTGTTTAACCATTGTTTTAGCCCTTTGCAGAATCATTTAATGATCCTGCACAGGATCATCCAGCCCAACCCCTGTCCCTGCACAGACACCCCAACAATCCCACCCTGTGCATCCCTGGCAGTGCTGTCCAAACACTCCTGGAGCTCTGGCAGCCTCAGGCTGTGCCCATTGCCTTGGGAGCCTGGGCAGTGCCAGCACCCTCTGGGGGAAGAACCTTTCCTGATCTCCAGCCTGACCCTCCCCTGACACAGCTCCAGCCATTCCCTCAGGAGCTGTCACTGGTCACAGAGAGCAGAGATCAGTGCCTGTCCCTCCACTGCCCCTTGGGAGGGAACTGCAGACTGTAAATAAACATTCTTGCCTCAAGTAAGAGCATTAAAATATCACCAGAAAAACATCTCAGGTATTTATGATGAAAATGCAAAACAATCTTTAAGTTGGTTTTTTTTTTCCCAATGTATTTAGTAAACAAAGAAATTTTCACTTTTTTTCCCTCCAAAATATGGGAATGTACAGTCTGGAACAACTGCACTATCAGCCCATCCCATCTGATCCCACTCTGCAGGGCTTTGGGCACAAGGAAAGACTTCCAGTTTTACCCCAAGAGATAAAAGTCTGATTGTTCCCTAGGGCATGGGACTAAATAATGGGAATAAATTATTTGTCTTTATTAGGAGGGGGAGCCTCATTTTTGGAACACGAGAAGGAAATCAAATCCCATGAGATCTCTTTTTGCATGTGAGATGGGACTGGGGAGGAGTGGACAGAGCACTGTGGATATTCACTTGATAGTAAACAGACCAAACAATCCAGCTCAGCTTTTGAGTCTCACCAGCAGGCCCTGCCTACAGATTATATTGTCTTAGAAAGCAGCCCAAAGTTTAGACATAATCCTGAATAGACACTCACTTAAACAGGTCTGCAGCAAAACAGAGAGAAAAAAAAATCTAAAGCTAGTAAATTATTCTTATTTCTCAGGCTCAGTCCTTCTGTCACATGCTCCTGCAGCACCACAGGGAATCCCAGTCACTGCATTCCCAACGACTCACCTGAATGGGACAGAATGTGAGCCTTCAGCTTGTCAGGCCTGTTGAACTCTTTATTGCAGCCTGTGTGGCTTCTGGAACAACAACAAATGCTGGTGAGATGTGGGAATCACCTGAGGATCGATTTATAACAGATCCCAGATCATAAAGAGATCTGTGACCCTTCTCCTTAGCAGCACCCAGATGTTTCTCTCAGTGAAGCCCCAGCAGGAGTTGCATTATTTCAGCCTTTCTGGGGAGGGGCAAGGAATAAACAGGCTGCCACAGGGACATGTGGCTTCTCCAGTATTACACATGGTTTGTGTCTCACTATAAATGCTCTGAAATGCAGCAGGTTCAAGATCCCAGCTGGAGACAGAAGTATTTTGGAAGAAGGTACAAGGTGGCTGGAGCAAGGAGAAAAGCCAGCGAGTCTTAGCTATCTCAGAAAGTCCATGTCTGTGCCATGGATTTGGGGATGCACCTTCCAAAACATGGCTCCTCTAGCTTCTACATTAGGTCCTATGGTGCCAAGTGCTTTTGGAGACATGGCAGTGAGGGAGAGCCCATCCTCCAGGCAACCTCTGTGGACAAATAATGCTCCTTGTCTTCTCCAGTGCTCCCCAGGTGCTCCCCCAAGCCTCCCATGGCTGCAGGAGCTATTTTACAGGGCTGATGAGCCAATGAAATGATGAGGCCCTACATGAAGTCAGTGACAAAACTGGGACTCTCGGGTTCCCAGTAGAACAGCACACAGCATTCCAACCTCCCCAAGCAGCACTAGCTTGAGAGGTGTCACAATGCCCCCTAGGATAGCTGCAGGAGACATTCCCCCCATCCCAACCCCGTTCAGACACTCTGTCATGTGCACACATTACATACGAGAAGGGACATTTGTATTTCTTGAAGGGCTCGTGGATGAGCATGTGGCGCTTGAGCTTGTCCTTGCGATTGAACGCCGCGTCACACACCGCACACTTGAAGGGCTTCTCACCTGGGGAGGACAGAGCAAGGGTCAGGGACAATCCAGCCACACAGGTTGGCCAGCCATGGACAGGATCCACCAAGGCCAGCTGTGCCACACTGTCAGACTTCCATCCCCAGATTGCCCTGCCCAATGGAAAAATCCCACAGAATCACACAGAATTAACTAGGTTGGAAAAGACCTTTGAGATCTTGACCTGTGACCCAGCACCACCTTGTCAAACAGACCATGGTGCTGAGTGCCACAGCTAGTCTTTTCTCAAACACCTCCAGGGATGGTGACCACCACTTCCCTGGGCAGCCCATTCCAGTGCCCAATCACCCTTTCTGTGAACTTCTTCCCAATGTCTAGCCTAAACCTCCCCTGGTTAAGCTGGTGCAGCTGAAGGCTGTATCCTCTTGTCCTGCTGCTGGTTGCCTGGGAGAAAAGACCAACCCCCACCTGGCTGCAGCCTCCTGTCAGGGAGCTATGGAGAGTGATAAGGTCTCCCCTGAGCCTCCTTTTCTCCAGGTTAAACAACCCCAGATCCCTCAGCCTCTCCTCAATAAAATAAGAAATGGATGGGTACAACCCATGCTGTGCACTGATCCTGCTCTCCAGGGCCAAATAATTCCTTAGCTCTGATACCACAGGAAGTAGGGAAGCCACCTGTGTGTCCTAACTAGTGCAGTACTGAGAATGAGGCAGAACCAAACCCATTGGTCTGAAACCACATTACTACAAATGCCCCAGAGCCAAGTGATTCCCACTCCCAGGGGCACAGGGTAGGCAGGACTGTGGCACAGAGGTGACGAGCACTGGGAGCCAGGGGAGCTGTACCCGAGTGGATGTGGGCATGCAGCTTGAGGTAGTGCTCCCGCCGGAAGAACTTCTTGCAGATCTGGCACTTGAACTTGCTGCCCCCGCCGTGCGTGGGGATGTGGCGGCGCAGGTAGCGCTCACAGGGGAACACCTGGAACACACAAAAACATGGCTCAGAGCTGGCACCATGCATGGGTCATCATGGAGATGGCATGGGAGGTGTAGCCTGGATAGAAAATGTAAGAATGATGGAGTTGTTTGGGTTGGAAGGGACTTCAAGCTTCATCCAGTCCCAACACCGCTGCTATGGGCAGGGACACCTTCCACCACCTTCCACTATCCCAGGCTGCTCCAAGCCCCATCCAGCCTGGGCTTGTACACTTCCAGGGATGGGGCAGCCACAGTTTCTCTGGGCAATTTAAGTAAGAAGCTCAGTCACTGCTTTCCCAAGAAGGATGCACTGAGAAAACTTTCAGGATTGTATAAAGAAAATTCAGATAGAGCTTTAAAAACCAACCAACAAAACCTCGAAACAAAAAAGCGCCAAAATTTTTTTTAACAAACACAAGCTGAAATCTTGCTGTCAGTGTGTAACACCATAGTGCTAAGGACCAGCATCTCATATGGATGCCCAGTCTCCCACCAAAGCCAGCAGTAGACTGGGCTGGGTAAGGATCCCCAGGAGCTCCTACCTTCCCCACAGTTACCTTCACCTTCTGCTTCCTCAGACTCTGTTACCAAAGGCTCCTATTCATGGAGCTGAGGGTTCGTGTCCCCCTCAGAGCCCTTGCCAGGTGTCCAGGCCCAGCTCAGGCAGTGGTCAGCACCCACCTTCTGGCAGTGAGGGCAGGGGAAGTTGTGTGTTGCTGTCTGCAGATGGTGCTCCAGGGCTTCTGGGGTGGAGTATTTATTGACACACTTCACACACCTGCACGTGGGGAGACACGACAGAGCCTATGAGTGAGGTTCCTGCAGCAAACCCCCAGCAGACCTGCCCTGCCCAGCCCAGCCCAGCCCAGCCCAGCCACCTTCCAGGGGATCTCTGGCAGGGTTGGTACAGAAAATAACCACTCAAGTGCTCCAGAACCTCAGCAACCCACATGCCAGCTCACACTCACACTTAGCATCCTTCAGAGAGGGAAATGCTGCAAAACTGGGTGGAGAAGCCTTTGGATTCTAATTCTCTTCCCACAGGCTGCCATGGGAGCACCCAGACCTGAGCACATATTCCACATTGCTTCCTCATGGAGACAAGCCCTGGGTAAGGACTTCACTTTATTTCAAACACCTCCTTCCATCTCCATTGCTTGAAGACAGCAGCTCCCAGTAAGGAGCTGAGAGTGGGGACACAGCATGGCAGGGGTCACACATCCTGGCAGTATTTCTGCCAGAGAGCTCTGCCAAAGCTGACTCACAGCAGGCACTAGGGACAGGCACCATCAGCAGTGAGGACAGGAGCACTCACATGTACCTGCTGTGAAACCCTTTCTCCTTAGGTCAGACTAAAACCTCCTCAAGCACTAGCAGGGCTCTGATCTCAAGGATCCCCACTACCAAGCTGTACAACAAAGCTCTGTAGTGCAAGGGTAACTAGAAACCGTGGTCTGGGCAAGAATTAGCAGGTATTTATTCCATGAAGCTCTGAAGTGACTCCAGTATCTCCTGGGCTTCCTACTCCCTCTCGACATCTCTGTGAGTATTTCAAAAGCTCAATGGAGCTCTTTGTGGAACTCCTCACATTTTCCCTCCACACTAGTCGAAAAGCTTTCCAAGGAACAAACCCTTCTGCAGCAAAGGGATAGGAAATTTTTTTCTGGGCACAGCTTCTAACAACGCACATTCCCTTTGCTGCAGGTGAAGAATCACAGAAAACAGGCTGGGAAGGGCTTCCTTGACTCTCTGACCCAGCCCAAGGCAGGTTCACCCATGCCCATCTCACTCTTCACTAGTGATAAGAGGAACTGCAGTGATGGGATCTTCACACATAACCAATCACTGTCATTCCAAAAGACTCCCTGCATTCAAAGTGCTTGGCCCTTGCTGTCCAGTGGAGAGCCCCCCATGATGTCCAAAAGCACCACGGCCACTGGACACAGGGCCCCCTGTCCCCTCTGAGGTCCCACCAACCATGCTCTGCACCCACTCACTCCTACAAGCCTTGTGAGCAGCGATTGTACTGTACTTGTACACGGCCATGTCCTTCTTGGGGCTGTGCTGGGGCAGCAGGCTGTGCGAGTACTGGTGCACGCCCAGCTCATACAGCGAGGGGAAGTCCTTGCTGCAGAGGTGGCAGCGGTAACTCAGCTCCTCCTGGTGGCTCTTGATGTGCTCCAGGAAGGACTCCAGCTTCTGGAAGGTCTGGGCACAGGTCTTCACCACACATTTGTACACCTGGGAGAAGGGAGAGCAACTGGAGAGGATCACCAAGGAAACAACCAGGGAAAATCCTCTGCCAACAGTCAGGGTTGCCTTCCATTCTGGAAAGAAACATAGACTGTCAGGGCACCCTGAGAAAGCAAGGTGGGACAAAGGGGTGTTGATTTGAGGGCCTGAAACCACTTGAGTGTGTGCGATCACAACACCCCAGAAGTGCTTGCCCCATGACTTGAGAGCTGCCACTTACACTGAAAACTCTGGATTTCATAGAATCATAAAGGTTGGAAAAGTCCTCCAAGGTCATTGACTCCAATCTTTGACCAAACACTACTTTGTCAACTAAACCACAGCACTAAGTGGCCATGTGTAATCATTGACTGAACACCTCCAGGGAGTTCAATTCCCTGGACGACCCACTCCAGTGCCTAACAACCCTCTGAGTGAAGAAACTTCCTGATGTCCAACCTGAACTTCCCCTGGCACAGCTTGAGGCTGTTTCCTCCTGTCCCTGCTCCCTGGGAGCACAGCCTGACCTCCCTGGCTGCCCCCTTCCTGTCAGGAGCTGTGGAGAGCCACAATATCCCCCCTGAGCCTCCTTTGCTCCAGGCTCCCTCAGCCACTCTTCCTACGCCTTATTCTCCAGCCCCTTCCCCAACTCCATTGCCCTTCTGTGGACACACTCCAGCACCTCCATGTCTTTCAGGAAGTGAGGGGCCCAGAACCCAAACATTTCACTTCTTTGCTTCCTCTCCAGCCACCCAAACCTGCTTGGTTGAATTCTTACTCAGCAGGGTTGAGAGAGAGGAGTTTTTCAAAGCCACTCAGACCACACAGCTACAGCCCTGAGCACTGAGCTGCATGGGAAGAACTAGCAGCTTTACAGACCAAGAGGCTGAGGACAGACCCTGGTAACTGGTACATTATATGAAGCCAATCCCAATATTGCCATCCACACCGGCACCCTCGGTCCCTACCTGCTCATTCTTGTGCTGTGTCATGTGTGATTTGAGCTGGAAGTAGGTGTTGAACTTGCTGGGGCAGAACTGGCACTGGTAAGAGCTGTCGATCAGGACAACCTGCTTGGCTTCCAGCTTGCCCGCCTCGCTCTCCTCCAAGGGGCTCAGCTCCTGGGGTGGGGGCACCGTGTTCCCGGAGGGCTGAGGCAAACCTGGAGAGAGGGAAAGTCCCAGCCTGCCATGAGACTGCTCTGAAAGCTGCTCTGCAAGCACCATGCTGCCAGGACACACCAGGCCAGGCTCTTCCTCCCTTTCACAGACAGACTCTTCAAAATCAGATGAATCTTACTAACAGGGTCGTTTGAAATTTGTTGGCAGATTATTAAGGGCTCTGACTATTCCATCTTCCCCTCCCCTAGCCCACTCTCTTTCTCCAGGGATATAACTGTGCTCTGTGGAGCAGTCAGAGAACAGGCCTCCATCAGTGAACCAGAGCCAGATTTACTCCCACCACTGGCAGGAGACAGGAGGTAAGATCCAGCCAGCAGCTCACAGTCCATGATGCCTGCAGAGAGCAGCTCCAGTTGTCCCTTGTGCTAGACATGACATTGTCACTGCATTCCCTCCCCTGCCAGGACTGGGGCCACCAGCAGGAAGGGGATCCAGACACCAGCAAGGAGCTCTTCTCTACTTCAAGTATTTTCAGGTGGCCATTGTGGTCTGATTCAGCCTGGGAATGACCTGCACAGTGCAAAGCCAGAGCACTGAGCTATGCTAAATGACCAGCTGCCTGTGCCCTAGGCCAGAGCTGTCAGGTGTGGCTCATGCACTGCCAAAGCTGTACCTGCCAGGGAATGATAAGAGGAAGACACCTTGCCCTGTTCACATGCACATACTAGCACAGAGTTTGGAGCCACTGTCTCCACCAGCACCTGAACCTGCCATGGCTCAGGGTATTAAAGGATGCAGCTTCCAGCAACTTGCTTAGTGTGAGCTGCTAAACTCCACCAAGGAATGCAAACAGCACACACAGCTCCCCTCCCTGCCTGGGTGAGGTGCAGAGACCTGCAGCCTCCTCACAGCACTGCTCTGCCCCATGCCCACACCATCCCCAGGCACCAAACCTGTGTTCTCCTCATCCTCAGGCTGGTTGGGGTTCAAGGCCATGACTTGCACAGTGATGGAGTTGCGGGAGATGGTGCAGCCCAGCCCTGGAGGCCACACTTTATGGGTCTGCATGTGCTTCTTCACATTGGACTTCTGGGCAAAGGCTCGGCCACACACGATGCACTGGAAGGGCTTCTCACCTGTGTGACTGAAGGAGAAGGCACCAAGTCAGCAGCTGGTGGAGAGAGGAGACAGCCCCCAGGCAGGGCCTGTGGAGGGGTGGCTGCCAAAGGACAGTGCTGGGCACTTGGTTTGGCACATCACACCTGGGGCCACCAACCAAGGCATTGAGACCTGATTCACTGGAAGAGGTGGATTGTCAGAGGCCACAATCAAAACAAGAAAAGGAGCAGGAGAGGAAAACAGCTCTAGAGCAACATCAGGGCACTCACTGTCAGGCTCTCTGTACAGACCTTGGGGACCTCATCACTTTCTCAGGGGTACAAGCTTTTTCTTCCCCGTCACCCCTCCCTCCCTTGATCTGCCTGAATTTGCTCTCCTCTATCCACAACAGAAAGATCTTTCTACCCTGCTTTTCTGTTTCAGGAGAAAGAGTGAAGAGTCCAAGTTGGGAAGGGGTGCAAAAACCACCACTTGTTCGTTCCCATCTGTTCTGAGTCCAGCTGACTCCACTGAAGGAAAAAAGCTCTGAAGATTTCAGCTTCCCCAAGCCAGGGAAAAGCTCTCTAGTTAGAGTTCCCTGTACAGACACTGAGCTTGGCTTACACTTTGCTAACAGCAGCAAACAGGAAGGCTGCAGCTTGCTGGGGACGAAGAGGAAAGGGAAGGGCAGAGGCAAGCAGTGGGAATGGTGCTGCTCCAATGATCAGGTGACAAGAGGTTTGGCTGTCAAGGTCTCATCGGCAAGGAAAACAAGCCTCCAGTCCCAGCACATCATCAGCATGAAGATTACATCCATGATACAGCCTTCACCCCAGTCATGGGGGAAAAGTTGTCCTGGGGTGAAAGGGGTGAAGGATCCCTCCCATTGCAGCACAGATTCTGGGACATGACAAACTGGACTGTGCAGATTCCCTCAGCAGAGCTGTGTCTCCTCCAGCCCAGCCTGCTGTGTCCAGGGTAGGGCACTGTTACCTCCTGATGTGCTGCTGCAGGTCGAAGTTCTTGGTAAAGGCCTTGTCACAGTATGTGCATTTCAGCTTGGGGGACTTGGGTTTGCCTGAAATCAAGAGCACACACATGAATGTGGCACAGCCCTGTCCCCACTGTGTCACAGGGCCCTCACCCCCAGACATGGCTGCTCAGGACCAAGACTAAAGGGCTTATGAACGGGTAAGATCTGCTTGGCCAGATTGGGCAGTGGTTATGGGCACAAACATTGATTTAACATAGCCTGAGCCACCTCTACAAATCCTGAGGAGTGTAGTCTGGTGGGGCAGGGCATCCCCCTCAGGCATCAACCACTGCCTTTCCAGCTACAGAGCACCAACCTTAAAGGTGCTCTGGGCATTGGGAAAAGACAGAGCATGAATAAGAGGAAGAGCCTCACCTCTGTCTCTGCTGTGAGCTCACCAGGTCACCCATCAGTTTCATGCAGGGCATTTGGTTCCCCCTCCAGAGCTGCACAGCCAATGCCACCCCTCGGGGACCCAATGGCTTGGCAGCCCACTCAGGACAAGCACAGTGACACACAGGGCAGGTGCTGTAAGGTTTAACTCACCTTCCTGCAGCCCAGTGTCGTTCTTGCAGCGGCGAGTTTTGGCAGCAGCAGGGGAATCAAAGCCAACCACAGAGCCTCCTCCTGCACTGCTCAGGGCACTGGGAGCACTGGTGCTCTTGGCCTTGAACCCCTGCTTCCCAGGGCTGTACACAGGGGCAGAGGGGTACACGGGGCTTTCCACACACTGGCTCGGTACCTGCAAGAGGGCAATTCATCAGTGGAACAGGTTTGCTACAGAGAACTGCACCATGCCCTAACCTCCATTGCCAGCCACACCAGGCTGCTGTTGGGTTTTCTGCCTTCTGCCAAACTGGATCAAATTTCTGGTTCACCAGTCCAACAATGTGTCTCTAAACAAAATTAATACCTTGCACAATGGAAAACTCTTGCTGAACATCAAAAAGCATCCAGCAGTTATTACAGCAAGAACACTCTGAGGAGAGCAAAGAAACACTCTGAGGGAGCTGTCTTGTCCTTCATCTATATCTTATGCCTGGGAGAATTTCTTATCTCTCTGGAGCAGCTCACCAGAAGGATCACTGTTGACCCTGTGGCAGGGATCTCCAGGTCCTGCTGCCTGCCCTGGCAGGACTGCAGAAGGGAAGGCAGGCACAAGGAAACTCCAGGTGCCAAAGTATGGCTGTTTAGGTCAGCATCAGGATTAGGAAAGGACACTTAGAGACAGAGTCATCAGTCTGGGGTGATAGTTTGAGAGTGTTTCTGCTGCCCACCCTGATAAATTAAGACAGACCACTACTTATCCAACATCCCCATCCATTTCTGACCACTGGAACTTCCAGATCAAATGCCAGCTGCACAGGTAAGGATGACAAACCTCAGTCACACCCAACAGCTCCTGTTGTGAAAGGGAGTGCAAACATGGAGACTGCAAACAGCTGATCCACCAGTAAATCCACCCCGCCTGTGCCTCTCTTTAGCAATAACCACCCTGTCAAACTTGAGATTTAAACTGAATTTTTCTCTCCCCATAAGCCTGACGTGTGCAGTGTGGTGCTCTGTGCTTCTACAGAAGGTGAACCCCTCATCTCAACTCCCTCTCACTCCCAACATCTACGAATGTCCCTTGACCAAAACAAATACTCAAGTCCCCTAAGCCTGTGCCAGCCAAGTCCTCTGTCCCTCTTAGGTGCTTCTCCTGTTCTCAGAACCCCCATCACCTTACTGATATCCTTCTGTTTGGTACCTTCTCCCAGAGGAAATAATTGTTGCCAAATAACCAAACCCATTTTCCACACAGTAATTCCATGTTCCTCAAGGCCAAGTTGGACGAGGCTTAGAGCAACCTGGTCTAGTAGAAGGTGTCCCTTCCACGGCAGGGGGTTGGAACTGGATGACTTTAAGGTCCCTCCCAACTCAACCCACTGTGTGGCTCTCTGAGGACAGATCCCTAGGGCCAGCCTTACCTCCATGGGCGGATAGGGCTGCATGCCCAGGCTCTGGATCTCCACGGTGCTGGACGCTGCCATGGGAGCAGGGGCACTGTACACTTCCACCACCCCGCTGCCGGTGCCAGGCTGCCCGGGAGCGCCCAGGCTCGGGGGGGCGGGCGGAGGCTGAGGAGGGGGCGGCGGTGGGGGCGGTGGGGGTGGCGGGGGCTGGGACAGGTAGCCAGCTCCAGCGTGCATACTCATGCTGCTCTGCAACCAGACAGGAGACACACAGCATGTTGGAAATGCAGCAAACAGGAGCTGGAGGGGCTGCTCCCTCACACACATCCCCAATCCCAAGTTGCCTGCGGGAACAGCAGTGATGTCTTGGCACAACGCAGCACATCCAGCTGGCAGGTTGAACCAGACTGTGCTGGAGGCTTGGCATGGCCTACAGGCACACACTGCCTCCTCCAAAACCCAAGCCCTCAAGTCCCACTGCTTTTATTGCTTTGTTTTTAAAGTTTTAAATCCTTCTGGTTACAAGTAATATTTTTGGAGCAGAGAGTGTATACAGCCCAGCCAGCCTGGGGAGAGCACAAACAACCCTCCCAGGAGGGGAGGAATCCATGGAAACCAACCACTATATGGGGGCTCAAGAAAAAGCAGGAGACCACATCACAAAGATCTGAGGATCCAACAACATGCAAGTTTGCAAACGTCATCAAACTGTGTGGTGCAGTCAACACACTAAAGGGAAGGAATGGGGCATCCAGAGGGATCTGGATGGGGCTTGGAGCAACCTGGTCTAGTGGAAGGTGTCACAGCCATGGCCATGGTGTTGGAATTGGATGAGCTTTACCCATGACTCCCTGGATCCACACGTGTCCCTTACCTGCACTGGGGGCTGCACCGCTGGCATGGGCTGGTCCAAGGAGGTGAAAGCAGACATGGCTGACATCAGCACCTCATCACTGACCAGTATGTTCCCCTGTACCAGGGTCTGAATCAAAGGGGATGGGGGAACCGTGATGTACGTAGAGATTTGCTGAAAGAAAAGAAAGATACACTGTTAGCCAGCAACAGGACAAAACAATACCCAAAAAACAAAGACACTGCTTTTTATTGAACCTCAGGGTCTCTCCTTTCACAGCCTCTGGTCAGCAGGGAGACACAGTAATTATCTGCAGCTTCCTGCTGAGTCCATGGGAGATTCTTAGCTCCAGGAACAAAGGAGGAAAAAAGTATCTCACTGCCTCAGAAAGTGGCCATTGGCTACAATTCCAATCAGGCGTTATTACACAAGGTCTGCATGACAAACTGGTCAGGGACAAGCTCAGGCCTTTCCCGGCTGCTTGCACCAGTGAGAGAAGGTGGAGAACTGAGGAAGGCTGCTCTGGCTACAGATGGTGAATGTCAAACTCATCTCTCCAGACTGGACTCAGATTATATCAGGGGAGGGAAGCTGTTGAATTTTTTGGCTGAAAACAACCTGTGTTCACAGTCCTGGGAAGAAGCACCATCCACGGGGACTATGTTAACATGGAAAAAGCAGTTGGTTTGAAAGTACTTTGGAAACCACAACTGCAGGCACATTACATATCATGCACCAGGGACTCACTCTGGAGAATTGTCTAGGGAAGGAATGTTACTCCAGAGAGGATATCGCCCCAGCATTCATCACAGCACATTATGTGGGCTTACTTGCAGGAATGAGAGAGGAGGGATGCAGGGATGAAGCTGTTCCTCGTCTGCCCATGAGCCAGACCATGGCCCAGGGGACAGTAAGAGCCATGGCCCCCCAAGCACTGTGAGAGTACACCCAGGCACATGGCTAGGCTGTGACACTGGGGCTCTGCAGTGGAGCCAAGGTCCAGCTGCAGCACAGACACAACATGTCCCTCATGTCCCTCATGTCCCATCCTGTCCCGAAAAAAGGCTGCCAGACACTCCTGCTGGAGGACACCTCACTGCAGAGGGCCCCACTTTAACTATGAGGTGAAAAGCCAACAAAGGGACACCAACTGAGCCTCCCAGAGCAGAGCTCAGTCATGAGGCACCAGTGTATCTAAAAGCTTCATCCCAATGTCCCCCCAGCCCCAAATCCCAGCAGCAGAGCCTGTGCCTGCAGCACGGTACCTGGCGGCTGGCACTGGGAGCTTGCTGCACCGAGGTGATGGATGGAGTGTACACACTGTTGGTGGCCAGGGACACTGAGGAGAGGGATGGGGCACTGCCCTGGCACTGCTCTCTCTTGTGGGTCATGAAGGCAGGCAGGGAGTTGAACTGCTTCTTACACTTCCCACACAGGAACACGTCTTCATCATCTGCAATGAAGAGGAGCAGAGCTTCAGGCCTTTTCCTGCATTCCCCAGGGCTCCACTCAGCAACCACAGTGTAGGGTAACAGGCACCTTTTGGATCTCAGCACCTTGAGGACATCATCATCATCAGGAGAGATCAGCTGCAAGGGCCAAGCTGTCCCTTCTCCCCAAGCCCAAGCTCTCCCTAAAGACAAGTGACGTGACTGAGCCCATCTCAGCCCTGCTGCCATATACAAACCCCAATGTCTCCCTGAGTCACACTTTTCCCACTGTCTGTCTTCTCATTCCAAAGACAGAACAACCAACCCAGCCCTGCTCCTGTAGCACCCTCTACTTTTAGTCAAAGCAGCTCATCCCAAAGCATCACTGTTGTGGTGGCTGAGGCAGATTTTATTACTCAGGTTGCACAAAGCACAAGAAGTACCCTGGATCAGGGCACAGAGTCACTGTCAGCTTGTGTCCTAAAGCCACCACTCCACAACGCTGCTGGGTTTTGGCACCTCTGTTCAACATGTGAAGCAGAAAGAAGACAACCCAGTTACATGTCCCAGCTGAAATCTGCAGTGCTAGCAAACCACACAACATCTGCATTCCATCCAGGCAGACTCACAAGGCTGTCTGAGTCACAGCCTGAAGTTGAACATTTCTGGGGACACAGACTGTAACTTCTTGGGGGATAACTCCATGTCCACCCAGCAAGTTCTAGCCCAGCACCGTGAGGGTCCACATGCAGATAAATGACCTGTTCCCATATTCATTCACACAGAGATGCTCCAGGACTGGAGCACTTGTGCACCTCCTGAGGACAACGAGTGGATATTAAATAAAAAATGTGAACAGGAACAAGCATTAGTGGTGGGGACAGTGGCTTCTCCTTCCTTTTGTGCCTTTATTGGAAGCACATGGTCAAGTCTGTTTTCATGGCCATCTCCAAAAACATCACTGCTCACTTGGGCACTTGTCCCCTCCTCCTGTGGGCTCACAACACTCGTAGCAGCACCCTACACACCCAGCTGTTCTGCCAGCTGTGCACTCTAGGGCAGAGGTGCAGCCCTCCTGCCCCTCTCCTCTCTCCCAGCGCCACCAGGACTCACCCATGGGCTGGATGGCGGCGGAGGAGTTGACATTTGGAGCAGATGGATCTGTCACACCTCCTTGCCCATCCAGTAAGGACTGCACAGCCAGCACTGTCTGATTATCCATTCCTGAAAGGAGACACAAGCATGGATGGTAAACTGAACACAGCCAAACAGGGAGTGGACTCCCAAGTCTTGGAGAGAAGCCACTCTGCAGCTGCTGCTCTCTCCTCCCAGAGCTTCTCAGCTTCTCACCATCGAGCCCACAGCATCAACTACCACACAACAGCAATGCTCCCACCTGTCTCCACAACTCCTTTGGTGCAAGAAAGAAGAGAAGAAGGGCAAAAAAAGCCCAAAGAGGGCTTGGTTTCAGGCACTTGCTGCAGAGAGGAAGTACACTTATAACAGAGAATGTCACAGGGAATGTGGGGATGTCACAGGGCAGCAGCCTGGGTAGGTCTGCCTGGGGATGCAGCACAGACACTGAGCTCGGGGCACACAAAATCCTCGTGTGCAGCAGCTCGCCCAGCAGCACTGTCACAAATGCCTCCCTGTTTTCAAAGCCAGTATTCTCAGATCTGATCAGACACAAGGCACACACACCCAGTCAGATTTGTTGTCGGAATCAGCTTACTTGTTTTGGCACAAACGTTTTTCACTACAGCTAAAACATTTTAAAATATTCCAGATAAATACAGGAAATTGGGACTGCTTATCAAGGGAGACAACCTGGCCAGCAGCATGTGACTGTGGATTAAGTATGACACACTCTTTCTCTTTAGAAACTGAATGTAAAGACACATAGGACAATCTGATTTTGGAACAAAAATAATGAAAAGGGGTGATTTTTATGCACCACTCCTTCCTACCACTCTTTCATGACAAGGAACCCCTGAATGAAGCAAATGGCATAGCAGGGCTGTATGTGATACCTTTTGGATTAAGGGAGGGAAGAAAGGTGAGGGGTTTTTAGGTGCCTTTTCGCTACAAGATTGCAAACAGCAGCAGAAAGGACAGTGAAGCACCCCAGCAGATCACAGCACAGGGACCAGCACAGCAGGAGCACCCATCACCCCAAGTTCCTCTCATAAAATTTCTCATGGACAACTGCTATGCTACCTTCTTGATGGGGAGTACAGCCTTTTAAAGATACCCTAAATACTCATTTCTCCTGCATTTCCAGTATGAGCTATGTCATATTAAGCCTCTGTGAACACCTTTTTCATCCTTTCCCTGAGAAGTGGCTGCTCATGTCCCTGGGAGAGAGCAGAGCACCATCCTGCAATGGCAGCTGGGGGAAGGCAGCAGATCCCACAACATCACACACTACCATCAAATTCCCACCATGCCTATGGGAATCCTTTCCCACAGATCACAGTGGCACAGCAAAGCTGCAGGTCCAGTTCTGCAAGCCTTGGTTTGCAGGAAGAGCTGGAGCCAGCCCTGCAGGTCAGCCCTGCCAGCAGAACACTGCTGGAACACTCCTGGGAGGATCTCCTCACTCCAGCCAAAACGCTGCTCTAAAATACACCTCCTCCTGCATAAATCACCTCTGGTCAACTGCAAAGGTAGCACTGCAGGCTTCTGATGGCACAGCCAAAGCAGAGAGTGAAATGGAGCGGCCCTTCTCCAGCAAAAATAAGCTAAAAGGAAAGAAGGATCAAAAATACAGGTGAAGTATAGTATGGGGATAATTAAGATTGCACAAACAGTGCCACTCTTGATGTGCTTGGCATTGGACAACTGGGTTCTCTTCTGGCACACAGTCAGATGTTCCAAGGAAAAAAGCCAAACAACTGCCTTGATCCCACTAGGAGAAAGAAGCTTGAGGAGAGGCCAAGACCTGAATGATGCAGCAACATTGTCAGTGTTGCACTCAGCCTCCTGATGGAGAAAAATGGCCGAGGACAACAGAAATGTTTATATGGCAATTCAGAGTCCCTCCACTTCTCTGAGTAACTGCCCAACACCACACTCCCCAGAGGGAAACCCCTGAGGTCATGGTTAGCAACCCATAAAGAAAGGCTGGCAGTTACTTGGTTACACGGATGCCACTCACAGCCATCCACAGACTCCAGGAGAAAGTTCTGGATCAATCCTGCCCTGCCTACAGCCAACACCAGTCTGCAGGATGCGCTTCAGCCATGAAACTTAAAAAACCCAGCTCCCTCTCTCCTGGCAGCAGCAGCAGGAGCTGAGGTGTCCAGAGCCTAACAAAACCAAGGTGGTTTGGGGAAGCTGGGATAAAAGCACAGGACTACTGATCTATGCTTTTTTTTTTTTCCCTTTCAAATTTCTCTCAGCTAGACATGAAACAAGACTGTCCATGCCACCCAGGTGCTGATTAGCCCTCGTGATAAAGTCTTTTTTCCTGACACCAGCACCAGGTGCTTTAGTGACAGGTGAAGATGCACCTGTGCCCTGCAGCACCAGGCTGCTCTAAGAATGCCAAGTCACAATCGACTTGTAATCCAATCAACAAGACAAAACAAACAAGCTTAGACACTAAAAGCTGCCAATTGCTGTGGGCTTAAAAAAAACCCACACTTTTTTAATTTGCTGAAAAGCTTTGCTGCCCTGAATGCTGCAAGGAAACTCACACAATGAGGAGCTGATTGCAGAGAGGAAATAGGGACCTAATTCTACACAGGGTGCTGGCATATGCACCAAGTAACCTGACAAAATAGAGAAAAATATTATTCTCTGCTCCTCTCTTTGCTACAGTGATCACAGGTGACAATCCGATGCCAGGACTTCCAGGCAGTGGCATCCCCCCGTGGGAAGGAAAATACACCTGTAATCTAGTCTAGGAAATCAGTGCCTGTAAAATAGTTTTTCTCCAAACAGGCTGACCCCAAGCCCAGTGCCACAGCTTGGCATGCCAAGGGTCCCCCTCAGATGGCACCTGGCTGTAACAATGTCCCAGCACTGAACTGAGATGAATTTGAACACAGCCTGTTCACCCACACAATGGGCACTGCCCAGGCTGGGCCAAAGAGCCCAGTCACCCCTCAAAATACACATGCAGGGGCCAGCAGCCACCCAGGCACTCTCCCTGGGGCTGGCCCGGAGCATGGCACAGCAGCGAGGCCAGCAGTGTGAGCCCTGGGTGTGGAAAGGACGGGGGACCGCAGCATGCAGGGGGTGTCCCACAGGGCTGGGACATGGGAGGTACAGGAGAGAAGGGATGCCCTGCGGGTGGGTGACCCTATTTGCTGGGCACAGAGCCGGGGTGATGGCAGTGCCCCAACGTGCAGGGCACACGGACAGCGTGAGGCGCCTCGGGCCATGGGGCTCTGGGGCAGGGCTGGGATGCGGCGCACCGAGCGCAGGGCCCGCGGCTAATGAGGGCTGCCGGTGCGCAGGGCGCTGCGATGGGCGGCGCGGGATGCCGCGGCGCGCAGGCAGGAGGTGGCACAGGGCCGGGGGACCGCAGGTGACAGCGGCGCCGCAGGGAGCCGGCGACGGCGTGGCGAGCCCCGGGCCGCGGCGGGAGCTGGCGGCGGGGACCGCGGCTGAGTCCGCCTTGCGGGGAGCGGAGGAGCAGCGCGGGAGACAGCCCGGGGCTACCGGGAGCGCCCCACGCCGCGCCGGGCCGGGCCTCACGGGGCGGCCCCGCCACGGCCCCGCGTCCCGCGCGGCGGCGGCGCTGGGCAGGGGGAGCCCGGAGGAGCGGGGGTCGCGCACCCCGCCTGTCGCCGCGGCCCGGGCGGTCCCGGCGCGGCCCCGGTCTGGCCCCGTTACCTTCCAGCGCCTCGAAGATCGCCTGCGCCATCTTGGAGTACCGGCGGCAGCGGCGCCACTAGGGGGCGCCCGCCGCCCACTCCGGGCGCACAGCGCGGGAGGGGCGGGGGAGGACCGGGGGCGGGGGAGGGTCGTGTTCAACTCGAGGCGCGGCGGAGCGGCACTGCCACAGCCCGCGGGAACCCGCTGGGGATCGGGCAGGGACCGCCCGGCGGCCGCCCCTGCCCCGCTCGGGCTCTCGGTGCGGCCGGGGCGGCCACGGCCCCCGGCCCATGACCGGGCTGTGCCGGGCCGGGCTCACAGCGGCACCCGCCGCCTCACGGAGCGGGTGGGCGGGACGCCTTGCTCGGCCCCCATTGGCTGCAGGGCAGACGCGCCGCACTAATGGGAGGCTGAGGTGGTGTCGCTTATTGGCCGAGGGCGCTGATTGACAGGCGCGAGAGCCTATGGGCGCGTTGGGAGGGGCAGCGCCCCCGGAAGCGGCGTGCGGCAGGGTGCCATGGCCGGCGGGGCCATGGCGGGCGGTGTGGATCGGCTGCGCGCTCTGCTCCGCGCTGTCAACGCGTTCCTGCAGCAGCGCCGCTACCATGCCGCGCTCGCCGTCCTCAAGGGCTTCCGCAATGGTGCCGTGTGAGTGTGGGGCCCGGGACGGTGCGGTCTCGGCCCCCGGTCGGTGGCGATGCTGAGGCGCGGTGCGGGGCAGGCCATTCCGCTTCCCTCACCTGCAGTTTGGGGTGGTTTGGGCTGGGTTGGGGTTCCCTTCGCGCCTGGCTCGCTGTGCTGCGGGTGCTCCTCTGGCTGGACTCCTCCCCGTCTGCTGTGCTGCTGCTGCTGCTGGATTGGCTTAAAAGTAACAGATATTTGCTTAAGTAGCTTTTTCCGGCTGTCAGTAGAATAGAAATATAGTAATTTCATACTATAAAACAAAATTTATGGCTTGTGTGTCCGTTTCTGCAGTTACGGAGCCAAAATCCGTGCCCCACACGCCCTGGTGATGACTTTCTTGTTCAAGAGTGGAAGGTATGAGCGCTAATTCTGTATTTCTGCGTTACTGCTCAGAATGTTTTCATCCCCACTGTCCGAGTTTCATGTTTCCAGAGAGTTTAAAAGCAGAAGGATGTGTGAGCCGTGCTTGAGCCTTGTCCTGATAGTGAAGTACACACAAATGTATATATTTGAGGGGTTTAATCACTCATGGTGATGAGAACCAGAGGGGGAATTAGCAAACGCCAAGAGCAATGTTCTGTTCTGTGTTGAAATCTGGAAACCCAGGCTATGGCAATGCACGTTGTGCCTTTGCCTGAGTGCCAGAGGTTTGCATTTAGCAAAAAAAAACCCCAAAAATTAAAAGGGCTGTTTTAATAGGCACAAAATGAGAGAAAAGCACAGTCCACAGTCTGGGCAGGGCTATGCTCTGATGGCTGAGCCAGAGGTGAGGGGATTTCTCTTCCATCCCAAGACAGTCTGGGATCCCCAAGCTGTCAGTGCAGGTCAGGGGTGTAGTGACCAGGCTGAGTGAGTGCAGGGTTCCAGTCTTTTCCCTCTCCTAATGGTCTGCTTCTCTCCTTCAGTTTAAGGGAGAAACTGAAATCCATTGCCCAGGCTACGTATGCTCATTCCCGGAACTTGGCTTATTTTGTGTTCACCTACAAGGGGCTCCTGGCAACACAGTCCCAGCTGCAGGGGAAAAAAATCCCATTTCATTCTTTCCTTGCAGCCTGCATTGGGGGCTGGCTGGTGTTCGGTGACAACAATCCCATCAACAGCCAGGTAAAGGCACTTGGTGGGAGTTTCTTTGGCCAGAAGAACAGCAGGTGTACTAGGAAGTGGCTGGTGGAGCCAGTTTCTGGTGGTTTTGACCACATAGCATTGCTCTTTCATTGTATGCTTTGTACAAATTGCTGCTTTGACTGCTCTGTGCTCAAATCCCAGAGGTGCTTGTGTGTCTCCCTGAGCAGCATGGGCAGTTGGGGTGCTGGAAGCCCAGGTTTGCCTTCAGGGCTGCACTGAATTCTTAGGAAGGCAGTCAGGTGATCCAAAGCTGTGGGGTTATCCCATCTGTCACTTGAGCTGTGGTCACTGCCTGTGTGCTCCTGGTCTGTCCATCACAGGGTTAAACCCTTTAGCTTGAGTGTTGTGAGTGTAGAGCACAAACAGGTTAAACTAACAGCTAAACTGGTTAAACAGACAAAAGCTGCTCAGGGACTGTTGGATTTAAAGCAGGTTGTTAACACACAGTCACAAACTATTGAGTAAAACACAGAGATACAGATTAGTTCCAAGTGCTCGATTTAAGCCAGGCTTTAAGTCTGGTGTTAGGCTGTGTCCAGACTCCTGAGTTCACACCTGCTTGGCAGGACTGCTCTGGGACTGTTCCATCAGCACCCTCTGAGGTGGCATTAAGTGAGAAAACACAGGAATTGTGCAACTGCACAGATGTGTTGCATGAAGTGCAGCTTGGTGATTGCTAAATCAGAGCAGCAGGACTTTGAGGATGTGAGGAAGACACAAACCTGTGGTTTTGCAGGCTGCTGATAGGGGAAATTACAGCCTGTTCCCTTTGAAGTGGGTGAGCTGTTCCCACCCCTCTTGGCTGGCCTGTCACTTGTGACTCCCTGGAGCTGGCTGTGCTCAGCACTCACCCCTGCTTTGTGGATTTCTCCTCCTGCAGATCATCATGTACCTGCTGTCCCGGATCCTGTTCGGCTTGGCCCGGCTGGCTGTGCAGAAGGGCTACATCCCCCAGCCCAGGCAGGATCCCTTCCCCCTGGTGGCTGCCCTGGTGTGGGGGACAGTGCTGTGGCTCTTTGAATACCACAAGGAGACCCTGCAGCCCTCCCTGCAGTCCTCCATGACCTACCTGTACGAGGACAGTGAGGTGTGGCACGACCTGTCTGACTTCCTCGTGTACAACAAAAGGACAGACAGCAAGTAGGTGCTTCTTGTCAATCACCTCCAAGTGGGATGGGATCTACCAGCAGCTGAGGGAAAAGGTTATCCTGTTGCTCTTGACCTGTGATTTTTTTAAATTAACGTCTATCAAGCGGAGTTGGCTCTTGTCTGCAGGCCAAAATGTCCTGATCAGTCTTTTGGCTCCTTTTCGAGCAAGCAATCACCCCACAGAAACTTGCTGCAGTCTTTTTTAAGAAGTCTTGTTCTCCCTACAAGTATGGCTTTGGGGTCTGTTTTTAAAAATCCTAATATATTTATAAAATGACAGCCTGACACTAAGTGGAGAGTATGAAATCATGCTTTAGGGCTCATCTGAATGTTTACAAGTGTTTTTTTCTGTGCTTTTGTGCTCACCATGGTGTGATTGAGGGGTGAAGGGAGTGGGGGACTTGCTGAGCTCTGAAAGCAGGGCCATCATTCCTGGATTGCTGTGGATGGCTGGAAATCCTGTTTAAACTATAACAAGGACAGTTGTGTGCTCCTTGAGAGAGTTCCTCTGGAGTTTTCCCTCAGGGAGACAAGAAAATGTGTGAGAATAACTGTTCAGATTGTTTTGTACAAGCCTGGTAATTCAGGCTTGGAAAGACTATTTTTCCTTGGTTTCTTTCATGCACTTGGGCTGAATCTGTGCCTCTGTAAAGTGCACTAATGAACACCCTGTAATTATTTTAAACTTATTTGTAAAGCTCTTAAAAGCTTGAACTAAATACCAAAAACAGTTACACAACTTGGGCTCCTCTGCAAGCAGGCCTCAGGTTTCATGCTGGGGACTTTGTGTGTCCAGGGGAGCACAAGCACTTTTATTTTGGTGCAACATGAAAAATGTTTCTCTGACGTTCCCAATCTGCCCTCCAGTGCCCAGCAGTGGCGTGTGTTGGCTGTAACCAGATTTGAATCAGATTTTGTACCTGGAGTTTGTGCAGGCTCATTGCTGAGCCAGGCTGAGGCCATGAATTAATTTATTAATTATCTTCCTGTCAAAAACACACTGCTGAGCCCCAGGATAGGGCAGCACACCCTGGGCTGTGGCAGAAGGTTGACTAGATAGTTGAGAAAGCACAAAAACTAATTTTAATTAATAAATTAATAAATTCAGACTCAATAATGCAAGGCACTCACACTGCCAGATAACACTACACAGTCCACTCAGTGATCTGCACTGAAATAATTCTTGACAATGGTTTGATATGGTGATATTTCCAAGAGAATCACTAAATTCCCTGTTCCCTTTTGGCTCAGTTGGGACTGTTTTGGTCACCTTCCCTGGTCCTGTTTGTTCACTTTCACTTATCCACCTGCTTTTGCCTGACCTGCCCATGTCATTGCATAATCCTGCTGATGCTCTCTGCATCATCTTTGAACTCTTTACCCTCCAGGCTCTGGCAATTTCAGCAATGTACAGCTGAAACAATACATTTAACTTGAGGGAGCTTCTGAGTAGAGAAAAATTCTCAATTTCTTCTTAAGTTATTTTTCCATGTCCTCCTAAACTCCTTTATTGCTGTAGCACATATTCAGACTGCTTTGCTTTTTATTTTTCCACTTTGCTCTTTATTTTTCCACTTTTCTTTGAACTCATGTCATACAAATCTGAGATGTACATGGTGCTCAAAAAACAAGATACTTTGTCATAATAACTGTCAATGATCCCTTTAACTTCTAATTTCACCTGCTATTACAGTCTGGACTGAACACTTGAATTGAAACATCCATCAGTATTTAATCAGACCCCGGGAAAGCTGTAAAATTAGGAACTGGCTTTGTTTCTTTTGGTTAAATATTTTTCTATGTATAGATAAGTATAAGGATTCAATACAGAAAAACTGCTGAAGCTACAGGTGAGGTCTGATTCCTTTATAAACATCTTTATTTCCACCATTGCTGGGTGTTTCAAGCATCACAGATGTTGTTCCAAATAAGAGCATTGGTATTCTGCTAATATTGCTGAATTCCTACAAGCTTTGATGGGATTTCAGAAAACCCTTCCACAAGCTGACAGCTGTGGCTTGGGAATTTCTCCCTAAAACTATTAAACTCACAAATCCTTGACCATGTGTAATTATTGCAGCAAAAGATGCTGTGGGCTGGTTCTGTGAGCTGGGTGTCTCTGAGAAGCTTTTGATCTGTTTAATTTGTAGCTGGTATTTCTTTCTCTTAGAGAGGCTTGTGATTCCCTTAGAGGTGGAATCATTTTCCTCTGCTGGGAATTGTGCTGCTGTGGCTGCTGGTGAAGCACCTCTGTGTCCACCAGAAGCACAAGTGGCCTTTCCTGACCTTCCCATTGCTGTAGAGTCTCTGTCCTCTCTAGAAAATAAATCCCAGCCAAAAACCAGCGTCTGGAATCAGCCTGGCAGCAGTGACCATGACTGATCCTTGATTCAAAACGCCCTTTTTCTCTCGGGAATCTCCCACTTTAGAAGCAAACCGTGCCTGAGCCTCCCACCATCTGCACTTTAGCTCAAGGGGGCAGCTGCCATCCCTGGAAGCTGCAGCTCCTCCCGGGAGCACAGCCCTGGGGAGTTTGCCGACGGTTGGTTTCCCTGCTGGGGCAGGACAGCACGTTAAGCTGCAAGTCCCTGCTTTCCCCAGGGAAGTAATTGGGACAGTTCCTTAATGACATCAGCTCCCCTGGCTGTTCCTGGGACCAGATAGCTGGGGATGAGCCCCTTCTGCTGCCAAGGTGTTGGAACAATGCAGGCGTGTAGTAGGGAAGTGAACTAGAAGTAATTTGTCTGAGTCAGACTTTTGGGATATGGAAGTGACACTCCCTGCCCTCCCCCAGGGCATTGTGTGGGGAATTGAGTGCCCTGTTTGGGTTCCTTTTTTATTAGCATTAAAAGCAGAAGAAATAAAGAGACAGTTGGGAAGCCACCTGCGAGTCGGCCAAGTGCTTAAGAATCACAAAGAAGGGTTATTTTCTCCCCCCAGCCCTGACTGGTTTTGAATTTTAAGATGAATATGGGGTTGTTTGTCTACAGCAACTTTATTTTCCCTTGTTATTTCTTCCTTGACACCTGACTGATGCTGAGTGTCTGTAAAAAGGAGCAGAGTGTCTCAATCTTAGCTCAGTTGGTCAAAAGTTACGATTACTGGATAAAATCCAAGATCTTAAAATGATGCTTCTCCCTCGGATTTTAAGCCTCTCTTAGAGGCAGTTTTAAAGGTTAATGAATGAAACTGATCAAAAGTTTTCAGCAAGCCTGAGCTTTTCAAGCAGACTGACTCTCCTGGGCTATTAATCATTTATTTTATGAAGGAACAAAGCAGGCTCAGGGTTATTTACTGCCGCTGCCTGCTGCCCTGGCATACCCACTGTGCTTCCCTTCCCTTTGGAGGACAGCTTTGTGCTGGGGCTGGCTCTGGGGCTGGCTGGAGAACCCTTTCCGGGACAATTACATTATTTAACAAAGGTGAAAATTAGACAGCTGCTTGACATTTGGGTTAGGGAAGGTTTTCTGTGCTGTGTTTGATGCTGGCAGTGCAGGGGAGGATATTTCTGGGAGGAAAAGCTGTGTTTGTCCATTCAGTGCTGCAGAGAAGGGCTCAAGGAGGCTGGGGCTGCTGGAAGGTGGAAACCTCTGTCTGCAGCATGACAGTGTCTCTGTTCAGGACATTTATCATAAAATCATGGAATGGTTTGGGTTGGAAAGGACCTTAAAGATCACCCAGTGCCACCCCCTGCCATGGCAGGGACACCTTCCACTATCCCAGGTTGCTCCAAGCCCTGTCCAGCCTGGCCTTGGACACTGCCAGGGATCCAGGGGCAGCCACAGCTTCTCTGGGCACCTTGTGCCAGGGTGGAGAAACTGCAGAGATGCTTTGATATTGGTGCTGTGACACTTTCCTGCCCTGGTAGAGTCGGTCAAGCTCTGCTTTAAACTGAGCTGGGTTTGGGTAGAAGCACAGGGATGATCCCTGGCTGGTGAAAGAGACCCAAAGCAGGATCCATGGGGCATTTCTGTGCATTTTGAGCTCTGCAGCCACCTGGTGCTGCTGGAGAAACCAGAACCCTGTGCAGATCCCTCACCCAGGAGAAACTGCTGGGACTCCCAACTCGTTTTCCCTGCATCAGCACAAAGGTGACCTTTGGATAATACCCCAAGCCATGTGCTGCTCCCTATTTGTCAGGTTGTGTTTGTTGTCCTGGCTCATGCCAGCCTGAGCAGAATGTGGGTTTTGATGCTGCTTTCGAAACCTAGAAGATAAGGGAGGAGGGGAAATAAGGTGTAATGTCTGTCTGCCACTGTTAATATTTTAGGGGTGTTAATCTTGAGTTTTCAACCTGTGTGTTCCTACCAGATTGGTGGAGGAGGTAACCTTTTTCTTTACTTAGAAGAATTTTCATGTCTCCAGTAATGAGGAGGGAGAAAAACAAACGAAAAACATTATAACACAAGTATTATTACCTCTGCTTTTGATATGTATTATGTATTTTGTGTTCATAATTGCTGTGTAATCCAGGCCCTGGTTTTCTGCCAGGGTAGAATAAAATTAAGAACATAAACTCAGGTAACTTGTGTGACACTGATCAGAATGCTTGTAGAAATATCTGGTTTTGGGTTTAAATAATAAAAAGAGGGGGCAGTGGGTTGTTGATGTAGCTCTGTCGACTATAAATTACCTTCTTGTCAATATTTCTGTATAATCACTCTTTGAATATGACAATACTGTGCTTTCTCTAAGAATAAAAGACCTAATTTTTTGTCTCTTTTTAGTGTCATTTTTAAGCTAAAGTATTTGAAGCAAGGCTTGACTATTGCTTGTCTGTAGTCCTGGATGTAGAGAAGCCATGCATAAGGTGCATTTTTGGCATTGCTTGTGCTCCACCTTGGAGACAACACCAGAGTTGCTTTGACCACAGATTGAATTCCTGCAGGGCAAAGGATCCCAACTCAGAAACAAATGGGGTTGGCTGTCACCCCCTATTTCTTGTTGTTTTATACATGACATACACAAATAGAGAAAATAAGGATGTCTATGGATGATTTTGTTGTCTCTTCAAAGCTCAAAGTTGAGGGAATGTGCTGTAGAGGTGACAGCTGTGGTAGTGGGGATGGAGCAATCCCTGAGTGTCTGTAAGACCAAGCCTCCAGCTTTGTAAGCTGCTGGAATACTGCAGTGTCCAACCTGGGCCCATGAGAACCAAATGAACACCTCCAAACTGATACCAGTCCCACTTTCAAGAGTTTTTTTCCTCCTCACAAAGCCTCATAGTCTGTCTGAGCCCTTGTTCTGCTCCAGGTGACACTCTGGTGACCTGTAGGTTTTGTTCTGACTCTTTAGCTGCCTTTTGGGCTCTCAGTGCCAGTGACCATGCCCTGAGCCTGCTGGGAAGTAAAGCTTGGCATATTCCCAAATCACCCCTTGATAACCCCCAGGCTCCCAAGAAGCACCTCATCCTCTCCATTCCTCTGTCAGGCTGGAGTGAAGGAAATGGAGGAGCCTTGTGGAATGGAGTGGCTTTCAGTGTTTGAGGTGCTCTGGAGGCTGAGATGAGACTGCCCTGGCTGGGTGTGAAGAGCAGAGCAGGAGGGGAATGGGCTCTGAGCTCATCACTTCCACTGAGCGGCTCTGCATGGTGGGAGCTTTACAAACAGATGCCACCATCTGAGGGGAGGAAATCCCAGAGCTGAGTCTGCTGTGCCCAGCATCCAGGAGAGGAGCTGGGTGTCCTGGAGAGGAAGGGCTGGTGGAGTCTTCTGTAAAAAATGCCAGAGAGGAGGCACTGCCTGGCTTTTGGGATTGGGATCTGAGGAGACACCTAAAGCAGGGCTGCTCCCTTCTGCCACAAGCCAGCTTTAGATGCTCAGTTTGTGCTACCAAAAAATGGCTTTGGCTTCCACAGAACAGTGGTGATGGCTCAGGTGATGGAGATGGGGGGCAGTAGGGTCAGGGCAGCAGAACTGGGGGGGCTCTGGGCTTTCCCCAGCTGCCTGTCCCCACCACAGGGACACTGTGCCACTCTGCCAACTCCCCATCTTGTGAACAAATCAATTAACTGGGAACAGGGCCGTGGGGAGGAGACCCCAGGAAGGTCCTGCTCCCCTTCACGCCCTGCAGACATTCCATGTGACAGCTCAGCACAGTCCGTGTGGGAACTGCTGAAGGCAGGACCAGCTGCGATGACAGGGACAGTAAATGTGCTCCTGGGACACCCACATGCTGCTCTTAACTGAGCACGGGAGTGCAGGTTTGCATCCTGCCAGCCCTCCTGCCTTCTCCCACTGCCAGGAGATGATTTTCCAGCCCAGGTACCAGCTCTGGCTCCACCTGCAGACTTCTCCCAGCAGACAGCCCTTGCCCTGAGTCTATCCCGCACCCAAATCCACTCCAACTCAGTGACTGCTGCTAGCTAAATCCTGCTGGGGTACAAAGTGTCTAAACAACCTTCCTGATCCTCTCCAGGAGTGAGTGGAGTCGTGCAGACAGGACTTTATCTGTGAACAGCACCTGCCAGACAGCTAATCTTGGGAGCACGCCTGCACTCCTTAGCAGGGCTGGCAGGGCTGGGGGGAGGCTGCAGCTGTGCAGCAGACAGGATTCATCTGCTTTCCCTCATCCACATGCAAGGAGAGCCCCTGCCCGCCCTTCTCCCACCAGCGTTTGCCTTTCATTTGTCTCCACAGCCGCCCCTTTTCCCGCCGCCAGCACTGAAAGCCTTGGAGAAGTTGCAGCGCAGCCTCCGGGAGAGGGGGCAGAGCCTGCTCCCCCTGAATAAGCTCCTGCATGAATTAGGGGGGGCTGAACCCAGCCTTTGTGAGCTGAGCGGGAGCAGCTGGTGCAGCAGCTGTGTCCCAAACCCTGCCTCATCCCAGGAAGCGCCGGGCTGAGGCTCCCCAGGGATGGGGAGAGCACCGCCAGCCATGCGCTCCCGCCCGGCTGCTGGGATTGCCTTTTCCCCCCTCCCCAGATGGAAGAAGCATTAACTGTGTGCAAACATCTGGTCTAACTGTTGCTTATGCTTCACAGTAATGATGATATTGCAGTGGAAGGGCTCTGGAGAGCGGGCCCTGGAATATTAGAAGGGCCAAGTGTTAATTAACTGTATTAATTCCCTTTAAGCAAGGCAACGTTTCCATTTGCTCTCTGCTGATGAAGAAATGAGGCACGGCGGGTTGATTTGATTGGTCACGGACACGCACCATGTTACTGCTCTATTTAAGGATGTAGGGATCCAGGGAAATCACAGCACTGCTCCGCGTTGGCTGTCCTCAGGGGAATTGCAGCCACTGCCAAAGTATCCAGCATAAAATCCTTTAAAGCCAGAAACCTGTTAGGCCAGCACAGGGGCACTGCATGTCAGGATCTGCTCCGCAGCAGAGGAGTTAACTCATCCCTGCGAATGCCTCCTGCATCCCACGCACTGCTGGAGGGTTGGCAGGGGGACTGGGGCAGGAGCCAGCGCTGGCTCACAGCCCTGCCTGGCAGCAGAAAGGGGCTGGGGGCCACTGTGCTCGACCCCTGGGGACACGAGGGGCAGCTCCTGGGGGGCACAGAGGGGTGAAACCCTGGGCTCGGCTCAGAAGGGTTTGGGTGCCTGGCTCAGACCCTGCTCCACACGTTCCTCATGAGCTTCCCCAAGTCCGAGCCCCGGAAAAGGCCTAATATTTAAATGCTTTTTAAATTTATTATTAGCAGGATGTATTTTTTTCCTTTTTAATTTTGCTTCCTCATGCAGCAGGAGGTTATCAGTGTCCTGCAGGCAGGAGATACCAGTGGTGGGAGCTGCCTGTCCCGTGTCTCGTGGGTGGACTCTCATCTCTCTCAGCATATGGGGCCACTCCCGTCTCCGTCTGCCATCCCTCTGTCCTTGCCTCTCCCTGGCCACGGCCAGAGATAGCTGCTGGCACGGTCAAGTACAGGTCGTGCTCCCAGCAGAGCTTTTCCTCTGCCCTGCAAGGGGTTATCAGCCAGTGCTGAAGGAGCTGCCGAGATCCACAGCTGTTTGGTGTTTGGAAACACAGAATGCCGTGAATCATCCAGCGAACGGATGGAGCAGATTGCAGCATCCCAGTCTTCCCCTTCACGCTGGACCCTTGGAGCAGCATCAAAACCTGAAGCCTCCAGACTTGCCCGACATTCTCATCCGTGGGCTCGGGGCTTCTTTGAACAAGGAGGATGAACAGCCCTGAACTCACCCCTTCATCCCTCCAACAGTTTTAGACAAAAGTCCTGCAAACAGCTTTTGCCCCACCCTGCAGCGAGCTCCTGCCCCAGTACAGCTGAGCGCACATTGATGCCCCACAGAGCAAGGCGTTGCTGCCGGGGGGAGCCATGGGCCCGGGTCATGCTGGGCTTGCTGTCACCCCCGGGGAAGTGGAACTTACGGGAGGCAGCCTGGGACAGCCCGCAGAGCCCAAAGCCACCCTCTTCCCCACCGGTGACACCCGTGGGTGGGCAGAGTCCGCAGGGCAGGGGAGCGATATGAACTTTGCTCGTGGGTGTGTGCCGCTGTCCTCCCGGGCCATCCGGAGCGGGGAGCAGCTGCGCCCGCAGCCGGAAGCCCATCACCCCGGCGGGGCTGAGCCCGGGCCGTCACCGGCTCTTCCTGAGGCTTAAAACCCCTACGGGTGGGCAAATCGGGAGCCGGGGCCGGTTGGGAGCGGGAAACCCGCGGCGGGTCACGGCAGGGGGACACAAGAGGGGACACAAACAGGGAGGCGGCAGGGGACACCAGGGGGACACTCGCACCGCCCGCCGCCCTCGCACCCACGCCGCGTCCCCGAGCCGCGCTCCCATTGGCCGCCGTCCAGACGCGGCGCCGCCGATTGGCCGCCTGTCAGCGCGGCCCCCGCCCGCCAATGGTCGCGCGGCACCGCCCGCCGCCCCGCGCGCCGCAGCCAATGGGAGCGCGCCCTCTCCTCCCCGCCGCGGCGGGCGCAGCCAATGGGGGGCCGGCGGGGCGGCTCGCGCCGCTTTTCGCGGCAAAAAGGATTTGGCGCGCAAAGGCGCGCGGGGCCGGCGCGCCGAACAATCCGGCGGCGGGCGCGGAGCGGAGCCGAGCGGAGCCGGAGCTGGAGCCGAGCGGCCCCGCGCCCGCACATGGGCCGCGCCCCTGTCCGCGCCCTGCCCGCCGCGCCGCCCGCCGCACCGGCGGCACCGGCTGCCATGTGAGCCATGGCGGCGGCGGGCGGCGCGGCGGGGCTGGCGGCGCTGCTGGGCAGCGCCTCCCCGCACCTCCTCATCGTCTCCGCCGCCGCCGATGAGCCCGCGGGCGGCGGCCACCCCGATACCGACCTCCTGCTCTTCGCCACGCCGCAGCCCGCCCGCCCCGGCGCCGCGCCCAGACGGCCCGCGCTGGGCCGCCCGCCGGTAACCCCCGCGAGTGGGATGGGGAGGGGGCGGGGGGCGGGCGGGGGCTCCGGGGACCGGCGGGGCCGGGCTGTGTCCCGGGCTGTGCAGTGTTGGGCCTCGTCGAACCGCCTGTGTACCGAACGGACCGTGTATCCGACCGGGCTACACCGAGCCGGGCTGTACACTGGGCCCGGCCACGTACCGAGCTGTATAGCGAGCCGTGCTGTATAGCGAGCCGTGCCATACCGAGCCGGGCTGTATAGCGAGCCGTGCTGTATAGCGAGCCGTGCCATACCGAGCCGGGCTGTATAGCGAGCCGTGCTGTATAGCGAGCCGTGCCATACCGAGCCGGGCTGTATAGCGAGCCGTGCTCTATAGGGACAGGGCTCTATACCGGGCCGGGCTGCACTGCTCCCCGCTGTGCCCCGTGCTGTGCCATATGCTGTGCCGTGCTCTGTGCCGTGCCCTGCTCCGTGCCAGCCCGTGCGGGTGCTCCCGGCGGTGCCAGGCGGTACGGCCGGGCCGTGCCACGCAGCACCTGCCGGGCCGGCCCTGCCCCGCCGCCGCTCCGGAAGCCGCAGGCCCGGGCGCTGGGCTGTGTTTGCCTCCCCACCCACGGCCCACGCCGGCTTTGGGGCGCTCCCCGCAGCGTGGCAGGCCCCCCCGCAGCTGGGATAGCCCCCGAGCCTCGCCGGGGTGTGTGGCAGCTCCTGTCAACCCCTTCCTGCCGGCATCTGGGGTGTCTGTACCCCACAGTTCTCGGGGGGGATTCCCTGGGGGGTTCCTCACACAAACCCTCCGTCACCAGTGGAGCCCCGGCGGTGGCTGTCCCTCTGCTGACCCCTTTCCTTGCAGGTGAAGAGGAAGCTGAACTTGGAGACTGATCACCAGTACATAGCAGAGAGTTTGCCAGTGGCCCGGGGCAAGGCCAGGAACCCTTCTAAAGGTACCAGCTGCACTCCCCCAGCTCCCCTTGCCAGCCCAGCTCAGAGCAGGGCTCCAGCAGCCCCACTCTGCTCCCACAGGCTCATCCCTGGCAGCTTTTGCCAGTCCCTTTGTGCCAGTTTGGAGGGGCTGGCCAGGGGGTTGGCCTGTTCTGTCCACTGTCCACTCTGACTGCTGTGCCCTGTGCTGGTGGCATGGTTGTCCTGCCCATCTGCTGGGCACCCCACTGGCTCTGTCCCCTCCCTGTGGGATGGAGCTGGAGCTGCCAGCATCGTGTCGGTGCAGTGTCCCAGGAGGACACTCTTATCCCCCTCAGAGCCCTGCCTGGCATCTCGGTGTCACAACCACAGCTGTGGTCACAAGTGTCACAGCCTATTCTAGGTCCTGCAAAATCCTTCCCATGGAGGATTTGGGAGCTCACCCCATCACCCTGAGAAAACAGATTGGTTTTGGGGTGCCACTAGTCCACAAGCCCCCTGCAGGCATGGCAGGAGTTTTGTGACCTCTCATCTCCAGCTCTGGGTTTCCCTTCTGGCTCAATGAGACTTGTCCTTGGCATCTGGCAGGGGCAAAGTCTCCTGGAGAGAAGTCCCGCTATGAAACCTCGCTGAACCTCACCACCAAGCGCTTCCTGGAGCTGCTGAGCCAGTCCCCAGATGGGGTGGTGGATCTCAACTGGGCGGCCGAGGTGCTGAAGGTGCAGAAGAGGCGCATCTACGACATCACCAATGTCCTGGAGGGCATCCAGCTCATCACCAAGAAGTCCAAGAACCACATCCAGTGGCTGTATGTCCCTTGGCTCGTGGGGCTGTGCTGGCTGTTCCCCGGGGTGGGGGAGGGTCTTACTTAGGTGCAGAGTTTCAGGGTGGGTCACCAGGGCTTTGCTCACAGGCCAAGTGTTGGCTCTCTGTGGGTGAGGGCTGTGCTCAATAGCAGGTGACTCCTGAGCAGTGTAGCTATTCTGTGTCACCTGCGAGTCCCCCTTGCCCCCCCCAAGTCATAGGGGGCTGCATCCAGCCTCGGGGAGTGCCCTACTACAAAATCCCTGCACGGCTGATTCCCTGGGTGTGGGGTGGGATGTGGGCAGGCCTGGGTGGGGCAGAGGAAGCTGTGGGGGTTGGCTCCTGACGGATGTGGTGCTCCCCAGGGGCAGCCAGGCCACCGTGGGAGCACCCGGGCGGCACCGGCTGCTGGAGAAGGAGCTGCGGGAGCTGCAGGCAGCCGAGCGGCAGCTGGATGACCTCATCCAGATGTGCACGGTGCAGCTGCGCCTGCTCACCGAGGACCCCGCCAACCAGCAATATCCTTTGGTTATGGGTGGGGCTGGCTGGGTGGCGGCTGTGGTTGAGCCCCGGTGTCACAAGCAGGCTTTCTCAGCCCACATCCCCGTGTCCCTTCCTTGACGCGCCCCACCGCAGCCTATGTGACCTGCCAGGACCTCCGCAGCGTTGTGGACCCCGCGGAGCAAATGGTGATGGTTATCAAAGCCCCCCCAGAGACCCAGCTGCAGGTCTCGGACCCAGCGGAGGTGAGTTGGAGTCAGGCTCTGCTCTCCCTCTGACCCCCCTGCACAGCCTGGTGTTCCTGGGCATCCTTGTGCCACCTCATCTCACTGCTGTCCCCTTCCCCCAGGCTTTCCAGGTCTCCGTGCGAAGCACTCAGGGCCCCATTGATGTGTTCCTCTGCCCCGAGGACAGCTCGGGGGTCTGCAGCCCCGTCAAGAGCCCCTTCAAAGCCCCTGCAGAGGACTCTTCTCCCAGCCATTCACAGCCCAGAGCCTCCCAGCTCCTGCATCCCGCCCAGGATGTGAACATGCCGCTGCTGCCCGGAGAGCAAGGTGGGGCTGGGGACACGAGGGAGCTGGTGTGGTGGCACCGTGGCTCTCATCAGTCCCTCTGCTGTTGGCATGAGCAAGGAGCTGGGATGGTGATTGGGCACCCCAGCAAGGCAGGGAGGTGGGAAGGCAGGTTTTCCATAGCCAAAAGAGCTTTTTTGGGGTTTATTTGGTGAGTATTGAGGGATTTACCGCTGCTTTCCATCCCCACAGAAACACTGCTGCCAGGGCCAAGCACGCTGCCCGGCAAGAGCCCGGAGGAGGAGGTGAGCCTGTCCCCACTGGCCTCCATGGACATCCTGCTGGAGCAGAGCAGGGAGGACTTGGCAGGATTTTTGGCCGATGAGTTCATCAACCTGTCGCCGCTGCAGGCGCAGGACTATCACTTTGGGCTGGAGGAGGGTGAGGGCATCAGCGAGCTCTTCGACTGCAACTTTGGGGATTTCACCCCCTTGGACTTCTGAAGTTGTGTCTGGGTGCTCAGGGGAGCTGCCAGAGGATGGGGCAGCCCTGGCAGGGTGGGCAGGGCAGGGCAGCCCCTCTGGCTTCGGCGCCCACCGTTCTCCCCCATCCCTTTTTTGCAATATTTTCTTCTTATCCCTCCAGCCCCCTCAGCCTGGCAAGGGCCGTGGCATCCCCAATTCCAGCCCCACAAAGGGGATGCCAGGGTGGGGTTCCCATTTCAGGGAACCTCCCACAGGGCCCTGATCAGGGGGGAACTGCCCAGGGCAGAGCCACTGCCCCCTGGGCGCCCATTCCAGAGCTTTAAGCAGTCCTGTGTATAGATTACTGATTTGATTAATTTATTATTGTCCCCTGGGGACAGCGTTTCATTTCCATGGGGGTTTGGGGGGGCTGTACAGCAGAGTGGGGGTGCTGAGAGTTGTTGTTGTGCTGGGAGGGGGTGGTGGAGATGTGGGGGGTGCTGGGTCAGGGCTGTCCCCCTGCATGGGGGGCTGCCCACGGCCTGGCTGAGCGTGGGGTATTTATTTATTATTTATGGCGTGTGGGAGCTCTCCCAGGACATGGAGGGGGCAGGAGGGAGCAGGAGGACAGTGCTGGTGCTGGTGGGACACAAAGGGTGCCACCAGGGTCTCACCAGCACATCCTGGCTTTGCTTGTGTCCAAAAGGGGGCTGGCAAGGCCATGGCTGTGGCAGGTGGCTGCGGGAGTGGGGACGGGGCTGGATGGGGCTGGTGGCCCTGGGACCATGTGCATGTCCCCTCAGGGGACACACAGGGGGAGCATCTCTGCAGGTGAGCACCCAACGCTGTCTCCAGGCTTTTCTTCCACTCCCTGTGCAGCCACCCAGCCTTTCGGCTCTGGCTCCCCCTGCCCAGGCCACTGGGGCTGGGAGAGGAGGGCAGGGGAGCCTGGAGACGCACTTTCACTTTTACTGCCATTTAACAAGCTTGTGTTCCTCTGAGCTTTGTGTTTAATAAAGGTTTCTACTGACTCTGCCTTTGGGCTGTGCTCAGGTGCCTGGGGCTGTGAGAGGTGGTGGGGACCTCAGCTGAGAAACCAAGAGGTTTGGGGTTATTCTGGCGTCTGTTTTCCAGTTGGAACATGAAATACATGACCAGGTATGTCCATACCTGGGGCTGCAAGAGGTGCTTTGGTCCTTGGTTGCACAGAGGGTGGGGTCTGGATGGGGATTGCTTCCCTTTCAGCAGGTCCTGTCCCCACTTGGCTGGTCCTGCCTGGTCCCCTCCTCACCTTCCCGCTGGTTTTGGGGCAGCATTTCCCTGGCTGTGGCTGCAGCATGAGGCTGATATGAAGCCAGTCCATGCATCCCCTGCGTTCCCAGCTTCCCCTGTTCACCCCAGCCCTTGGTGCTGCCTCAAGGCACCTGCTGGCACTAGTTTCTGGCCCAAAATTCGAGGTCCCTGTGTCCTTGCTCACTGGGGACACACTGTCTGCCAGCGGCAGCCCTGACCCTGAGTGCCCTGATTGTCTCTGCAGCACACCAGGACTGAGGGGCATTGGGGACCCCCAGGGAGGAGTGCCATGGCCCCCCTGGCAGCCAGGAACAGGCTCAGGGGTCATGGCCACTGCCCAGTGGCAGCCAGGGACCTGCTGCTTCCTGCTTGTGTTTGTGCACTTTCTCCCCTCCTGCCCAGCCTCCTGCCTGGTTTTTCTTTAAACAGCCTGATAAATATTTCACCCTGACCCGGTTGTGTAAGCTCACCCTGCTCTTACACCAGCAGGGAATGGGATCCCAGGCTCTGGCCAGGCTGCTGGAAGCTGCTGGGTGGCACAGAGAGCCCATCACCGCTGCCTGGCCTCCTGCCTGCATCCTTGTGCCTCTATTCCCACCCCTGAGGCAGTCCCCGGCTCCTTGTGCTGCTGCTGGATTGTTCTTACAGTCGGACACATGTGGATGGCAGAGTGCAGGTGTAGGGTGCCAAACCCCACAGCCCAGCTCCACACACCATGCCCTTTCCCAGCTTTCGCAGCCTTCCAGAGCGTGGCAGCAGAGCCAGCCAGGGCCCTGCCATCTCCAAACCAGCGCCCAGGAGGGCAGTGGCACAACAGGCTGTCATGGGTGACCCCTGTGCCTGAGCGGGAAGAGCTGGTGCTTGCAACACTAGCACTGCAACAGGATTCCTGCTGCTCCGATCCATGGGATTCCTGCCCCACAGAGCCAGGGCAGGAAGACAAGGGAGCAGGTGGGTGGGAATTGACCCTGGTCCTGCCTGCTGTGTCCTTCACTGCAAGGTCGATGTTTGTCACCTGAGGTGACAAGTGCCGAAGGTTTTATGATTGACTGTGGGGTGCCCAGCCCAGCCATATGCCAACTCCTCTCCATCCAGCCATCCAGCCATCCATCCATCCTCCTCTCCCCTGCTCGGTTCCATTGTGATGGAGGATGATGGTGATCTGCAATGATCCCAAAGAGGAGAGAGAGCCCGGTCCAGGAGTTGTTTTTCAGGGGAGCCAGGAGGCACAGGGAGTGGGGAGAGGACTTACACTGCCATCCCAAGCTGCACAGGGCTGTTCCCACAGCCAGCCAACCCCCAGCAGCAGCAGAGATTTACCTCTTTCTCTGAGCAAAGCCAAACCTCTCTGATGGCATCCCCATCCCATTTCCCTCACAGGGAACCTCCTGGGATGCTGAACCCCTGGGATTCCCAATCTCCATGAAAGCAGCCCTGGGAGGGACAGGGCCGAGTCCCTCTGCGGCAGCACAGCCCATCCCTGGGGGTTGCATTGGCAGCTCCACGTGAGCCACAGCACCGTAAAAATAACCACTCTGCCTCCCAGGATGATTCATGATGCAGCTGAAGGGCTTCCCTCCTGCTATTTCAGATCGCTGGAGAGGGAGCTGATAGCTGCTTTGGAAGAGCACATGGCAGCTTTGGGAAGCAGCCCCAGGCACTGCCTAGTTTTATTTATCTGCTCCAAAGATGCTTTTGTTCCTCGGGTGAAGCCAACACAGCCCAGGAGATGGGCACCCTGCACCCATCCTGCCTGCCCCATGGGCTCTCTGCTCCCATCTCCCATTCCCAGCCAGTGTGACCACACAGGGAATGGGTTCATGCAGCCCCAGGGTGCTGTCAGGCTGCACTGATGGCTCCATTGGCATCAGAAAATGCCATGCAGGATTTGGCCACGGTGCTGAGCCCAGGCAGCCCTGGGGTCTCCAGTCCTTGTGCTGTGGGGTTTGGACTTGGGGCAGTCAGGATAGCTCCACAGTGGGATGAACTCCAGGACAGGCTGGCAGTGGCATTAGGTGCTCCCCATAAGGGGTTTATACCTTTAATTTAATCGCCCTCAGAGGGTCCTACAGGGTTTTGGGGTCTCTATAGAAGGGGTGTCCTGCCTTGCCTCTGCATCCCACCCCACGCTTCCCTAATTCCACTTCCAAATCTCTCATGTTTCTTCCCCAAGGAAGGAACTCAGGGAAGTGAACTGCAGCATTGTTTATTGCTGGGATGCTGTTAATCCCTCAGTTCCACCCTGTTGGGGTGCTGGGGAGCAGAGCAGAGCCCTGGTGTCCCCCACAGCCAGGGCCATGTCCCCTTTCCCTACCATTCCAGGCTTTCTGGAAGCACCTGCGGAATTTGGGAGCACTTCTTACTTCCTGCCAACAGCAGTTTTGCCCTGAGCTTCATCCTCAATTTCAGGCTGCTCCTTTCCACATGGAAACTCCTGCTGGCTCCATGCTGGATCTGAGGGAGCCCAACGGGTGCCTAGCATGGATTTTAGCAGATGGGAGTGCAGGAAGCCCCTCCAAAGGGGGACTTTGATCCACAGCCAAGGCAGGGCCTGACCAAGCCCTTTCTGTGCTCGCTGGCAAGGTGATCCCCTGTGCCTGCTGCATCCCTTGCCTGAGTTTTGTCCCTGCTCCCATTCCAGTTGATTTGATGATGGCCATGTTCAGCACCTCCAGCCCTTGAACCTCTCTGGCTGCCTGGGGACAGGGACAGCCCTGTGCCAAGAGCAGTGAGCTCACGTGCACCCTGGAGCCCTCAGATACCCCTGCCAGGGCCCAGGTGTGCTTTTTCCACCTCTTTTGCCTTGCACACACCTGGAACAGCTGGGAGATGGTAAAAATAGCTGTGATGCCATGGGCTCAGCTTGGAGCTTGTTATCCCTGAGGGAACAGGAGATGAGGGAACTCCACGTGCTGCAGCTCAGTCACGTTGGGACAGGGAAGGAGCTTGGGTGTGAGACCTGGGTTCAGCAGAGCTGAGCTCAGCACTCAGGCTGTCCTGGAGAGCTCCATGTGAAAGCAGAGGTGGTGCTGAGGGAGGCAAAGCCTGCCTGGGATTTTGCAAAATCCAAGGAAAACTGGTTCATGCCCCTTTCTCTGTAAGTAAAATCCTGGTATTCAGGCACAAGCCTCCAAATGCCTGTGCTGGGCAGGGATGGTGCAGCTCCTCCTCCTCCTCCTCATCTTGCCCAGCCTGCTGGGGCAGGAGGGAGGGTCACATCTCTGGGGGTCCTGGGATATTGTTCTAGAGGGAAGCTGCACAGAGCAAAGGCTGCCTGGCACTGTGGGCATGGAGGAGTTGGCAGCACCAGAACTCATTTGGAACCACCCTGGCTGTCAGGGGACCACTCCAGGGCCACCACAACCACAGTGGGACCACCTGTGGTCAAACTGGGGCTAAACCAGGGCCAACTGAGGAAAACAGAGCTTTCCCAGGGCCAGCAGTGTACACGTTGGGACCACCTGGGGCAACGAGAGCTATCCTAAAGAGAATAGTGACTGAACTGGGACCACCTGGGGTCAAACTGGGACCAACCAGGGCCACAGTGTGACAACAGGGGCTATGCTATAGCCAGCTGTGACCACACTGTGACCACCCATGGTCAAACTGGGGCAGCCCCAGGGCCAACTGGGGCAACCAGGGCTACCCTGGGGCCAAGAGCAACCACACTGGGGCCACCCATGGCTCAACTGGGACCAACTGGGGCCACATTGGTGTGATCAGGGCTACAGTGGGGCCAACAGCAACCACACTGGGACCACCCACCATCTGCTTGGGGCCTCATTTAGGGCACGCAGGGCTATGGTGGGGTCAACAGTGACAACACTGGGACCATCAATCACCAAACTAGAGCCACCCTAGGGCCAACTGAGGCACCCAGCGCTACTGTGGGGCCAACAGTGACCACAGTGAGACCAGCTGGGGCACTCAGGGATGGTCACACCACCCACGCCTGGAGCACACTGGGCTGCACTGGGGCCAACTGCGGCCACTCCAGCGGCCAGTGGGCAGCGGGACCCAGCGCGGCCCCGCCCCTCTCCCCTCCGCCAATCCCATTGGTGGTTCTTGGTGCCAATCACGGCTCTTGGCCAATGGTATGGCGACGAGGGCGGGTCCTCCGCGGAGCCAAAGTTGGCTGGGGCGGCGGAGGCGCTCGGTGAGTCGGGATCGGCGGGGCGCGACCTGCGCACGGAGCGAGCCCGGCATCCTGCCGAGCCGAGCCGAGCCGAGCCGAGCATCCCTGCCGAACCGAACAGAGCCGAACCCATCCCTACAGAACCTAACCAAGCCGAGCAGAACCCATCCCTGTAGGATCGAACAGAGCCGAACCCATCCCTGCCGAACCGAGCCGAACCCAGCCATCCGTGACGAACCGAGCCGAGCCGAACCCATCCCTACAGGACCAAACAGAGACGAACCATTCCTGCCGAACCCATCCTTATCGCACCGAACCGAGCCCACCCCTGCCGCACTGAGACCATTCCTACCTCACCGAGTCCATCCGTACGGCACCGCACCGAGCCGTGCCCTAAGGCAGCGCACCGCACCGCACCTTTCCCTACGGCACCGCACTGCACCCCGCGGCACCGCACCGAACCCACCCCTACAGCACCGCACCGCTCCGCATCCTAGGGCACACACCGCGCCCTAAGGCATTACGCCCTCCGGCACCGCACCGCTCCCCGCAGCCCAGCTCCCTCGCTGCCCGCAGCACCTTCGCCCGGCGGGACCATGATGTCGTGTGCCGAGCTGCTGGCCGTGTGCCTGCTCTCAGCAGACCGCGGCCCCAAGCCCCACCGCCAGCCGCTGCCCATCTTCCACGACGTGAGTACCGCGGGCGGGACCCCCGCGCCCCTGCCCAGCCCTCGGGGAGCTGGCGGTGCTCTCCACGCGTGGGCGTCGGAGTGAAGCTCCTTCCCGCCTGCTCCCGGAGGAACCGGCCCGAGGGATGCGCCGGCGGCTCTGCGGCCGTGCCAGCCGGGAGCTGTGCATGGTCGTGATGGCTTAAATAACGGTGCCGTGTCCTTTTGCTGAATGCTGGGCCTCTGCGTGGCTAGAAACAGCCCACGCCTGAGCCAGAGCTGGCTGTCATGACTCCTGGAGCGGGAGCTGTGTCTGGCAGGAACGCTGTGGAAGGTTCCCTGGAGCTGTTCGCAGCCTTGGGATCCAACGGAGCGTTGCCTGCTGCAGCCCCCGGGTGCAGCCCTCGTCCCGGGGCTGTGGAGGAGGATGCTCCCTGCAGGTTGCAGGTCGCCAGGGCATCCTGGCGGCTGTGGGTGGCACGGGGGAGTGGAAGATGCTGGTGGTGGCTGTCTTTGTGTTCAGAGATGCTGGCACAGTTCCTCCTGTCACGTCGCGTCCCCTCCAGGCCGTGGAGCTGTACCCCTGGGGTGGCGGTTCCGGGGGAGGGGGCTGCATCCCGGCCGTGTCCCAGAGCCAGGGGCACAGCCCGGGGCAGAGCCACCTCCGGAGCACATCTGGGGTGCTCAGCCCTCCTGCTCCTGGCTGTCCTGCGTGAGCTGGGTGGGGTGGGCAGCCCCCAAATCTGCCTGGTGAGAGAGCCCCTGCATTCCCGAGTGTCCGGCACCACTGCCATCTAAGTCACCCTACGGACCAAGGAGATGTACTAGTGCAGGTGCTGCCCCTGCCCTGCCGCAGGACTGAGGAGGAGGTAGCCAGCGAGGGTTAAGGATGAGGCACTGGTGGTGCCCTGGCACCTGCACGGCCCAGGTCGCTGCCAGCTGTCATCTTCCTGCTGTCATCTCCGTCTTGTCCCGATCTCGGCTCACCCCCATATCCCAGTTCATCCCAGGCAAGGGGAGCAGCAGATCTCGGGCGGCACTTTGGGAAGGTGATACCACACCTGGTCCAAGACCTCCTGGCACTCCCAGGGAGCCCTGGGAAGCGCAGTCCCTCCCTCGGCCGTGGAGCTGCTCGCAGCTTCCAGCTGGGAGTCAGAGTCTCTCTCCTGCCTGGGGGCGTTCGGGCTGCAAGGCTCTCCAGCCAGCGTCATTAACCGCACTAATTACTTGGCTGAGGGAAGATGGGCTGGAGGGGGGTGGTGGTGACAGCTGTGTTCCAGTTCAGCTCCTCAGGGCACTCGTTGAGTCGCACATCTATCCCTCAGGGTGTCATTAGGGCAATTAAAATGGGAAATGTTAACAACGCTAGCAGCTGCTTTCCGGGTTCTGACGGCTTCTCTTCCGCTTCCCTCTGACTCCTTTGCTCGCGAACTTGGCAGGGTGAGTTAATCTGTGCACAGATTTGGGTCTGGGCAGTTGGTTGGTGTCCAGCTGCCCTTGAGGCTTGTCGGGGTGAGCATCCCACGGCAGCAGGGCAGGAGCCCCGCATGCCTTCCCGGCAGCGCTCCCCACCACCCATCCCGGGGGCTGCTGCTTCCCCCGGACCTGCCGCACATCTCCTGCCTTTGGGAGAAGGGAGGAGGAGGAAGAGGAGGAGGAGGGCTTTACCTGAGACGCTTCGCTGCAGGCGCGGTATGAACTGCAGTGCTGCCATCGCCCTGTGCAGCATCTCAAGCCTCCGGGAGATTTGTCCCCCAGGCTGGTGCCCGGGGCTGGCTCGCTCCCCTGCCGGGCCACCGGAGCTTCAGGAAGGACGCCGTTCGTGCTGGTGCCTTAGCCTGTCGCGGGTCGATGAGCATTGTCCCCAGGGCAGCTGTCCCCGCCCCAACAGCCGCCTGTCCCTGGCTGCGGGTCCAGCAGCCGCGGCTGCTTCCAGCCCTGCAGGCAGGGAGAATTCCTACTATCTTCCTCCTTCCCGGGCTGTGTGTGGGATTCATCCCGCAAATAACGCTGGTTCAGTGCTTCTGTCCTCAGTGCCAGCGCGGCTGCTGCTGCAGGCTCTGACCGAGGCTGTGGCTGCTCAGACCCAAGCCCAGGGACTTGGGCAACATCCCGGGCTGCAGGCAGTGTCCCTGTGCTTCTGAGGCTGCCAGTCCTCCCTGAGGCAAGAGAGAGATTGCCTGTAGGGCCCTCCAGCAGTCCACACAGACCTCATCCCCTTCCCAGCCCAGCTTTGCATCACTTTTCCCTGGCTTTGTCCCAGGGCTGCTGTCTGCACTGGGAGCAGTGCTCACCTGCCAGCACTGAGCATGTGGCTGTGCCCGGGGAGGGGACAGCATTCGCCCTGTGGAGCATGGAGGTGGCTCTGTGCTGTCTGTGCTTGGCTGGAGCTGGGTTTTGGGGTCAGACAGGGACGGGCTCGCCCGAGGCAGTGAAGTCCTGCCGTTCCCAGGGGCCCTGGAGCACACATGGCCTTGCCTCGGGGGGCTCTCACAGCTCCCTGCTTGTGCCACGGTTATTTTGAGCTGCAGGCAGCTGTCGTGTGTGCACTGGCTCGTGTAACACCCTGCTGGAACAGCGGGCCTTGTGCGTGGGGAAGAGGCATCCACTCTGCTTGCTGAGGTGCCTGCTGAGCCCAGGATGGGCTCACCCTAGATTAGAGACCTTGGCATCCTCCCTGGCATTGTGCTCTCCCTCTGAGCCCACAGAGAAACCCTGCTGAGCAAAGGCAGCCTGTGAATGGGAGATGTTTGCCCTCAATCGATTCTGCACCCAGGTGACACTTGGCTGTCTCTGGGTGAGCTCGGTGGCCTCCGTGACATCTGGAGCCATAGAGGTGTCATTGCATGAGCCATGTGTCCCTCTGATGGTACAGAGCTCTGCAGGATGAAGCTTTTCCCTTGATGGAGAGTCCATGGCAGTGTGGCACAGACATGTGGGACACTCTGGTGCTGCCCCTGCAGCTGTGAGACCCCACAAAGAACCCATTAGCCTGGAGAAAGCTTTGCTTTCAAATCCAGAGAAATCTCCAGTTTGGAAGGTGCAGGTTCCCATCTCAGCTCCAACGTGCATCCACTAGGTCCTGTGTGGTGCTCAGGGAGTGCCTGCCCTGTTTTCTTGCCAGGGAAGCAGCCTGGCCGGCTGGAATGCCAGAGGAATGGTTACCTAATGCTGCTCGGCCAAGGCAGCCTCCGTTCCCAGCGGCAGCCTGGGGCAGGAGGAGCTCCCTTTGTTCAGAAGAGCATCCGCCCAGGAGCTGTCCCTGCTTCTGGTTTTGGTCGCGGGGAAAGACCAGGGAGCTCAGCATCAGAAAAGCCTCTGCCACTTGCAAGCCAGCACCTGAGGAGGTTTTCTTGTTTCTTGGGCAGCTCTTTCTTTACCTCAGAGCAGTTTTCCCGGGAGATTTCAGTGGCTGGGTCCGGGATCGTGCCCTGAGAACACGCAGCAGAGCTGGTGGTGGGCGGTGCAGGAGGAGACAGGGACAGAGGGGGCAGAGGTGCCTCTGCCTGCTCAGAGTGCGGGGCTGCTCCGGGGGTGAGGTGTGGGCAAGAATAGAAAAGTTCTGTCTCCTCCTACCTTTTTTCTTTCCTAATCCTTCTTCAGACCTGCAGATTTCTTCATCACCCAGGATGATACAAAGGAGAGCTCCACACACACAGCTTTCTGTTGTTGGCTCCATTAGCATGTGGGGCCCAAAACCTCGTGCTGTTTGGTCTGGGAAAACATTCCCAGGCTTCAGAAGTGATGCTGTTCCTCACAGGAGTCAGCCCCAGACCTTCCAATACTTATTGGTGAAACAGATCCCGGCAGGGATGAGCAGCTCCAGCCTTCTCCTGGGTCGTGGGGAGAAGCCTCATCGCTGGGAACCCACCTTGAGACCCTGAACTGGAGCAGCTCTCCAACTGTGCTGTGTGGCAGAATTAGTTACAGATTAATTAACTCATTAATAATTAATTCCAGAGTGTGTGCCTGCCGAGGTGTTGCAGGAAAGGCTGTGCTGAGGGGTGGATACAAAGCTCGGGGCAGGAGCTGCTCCTCGGTGCAGGTTGTTGAGAGCTGGTGATGCACAAAATGCTTCTGTGTACAGTGGGTGTATACTTAATGTTCTTTCGTTTAAATGGACTGAAAAATTAAACAGTTGCCATCACAAGGATGTAGCAAAGTCCTTTCTGCTTCGCCTCTGTGCTCTCTAAAAGGTGCTCGCTGTGAGTGCCAGGCTCGCTCGGCCAAGGGCTCCGTGCATTAGAGGCAAGAAATGGGTTTAATTATTGGCAGAGGGGAATTTCCTGGAGCAGGCAGTGCAGTCCCAAGAGCTGGAGCTTCTCCACGGCTCCCTGAGCTCCTGGAGGAGATTTTCCATGGTGCTGGGTGCTGCCTGGCTCACTCTTCAGCTGCCCTTTTCCTCCCTGCTGCCACACTGAGCCCTGTTGTGTTTTGTCTTGCAGATTTTCCGGCGAGCCGACAAAAATGGTGAGTGCTTTGTTCCTGCTGCTGCCTCCCCTCCCTGCCTGGCTCTGGCTGAAGCAGTGTGGCTCTCATTCCCACTGGGAGGTTTGGCTGAAAGAGGGAGGGAGAAATTACTTTTCTGCTCCATCTGGATGCCAGGGCCTCGCCAGGGGCTGGGCTGAGCTCCCTGAATTCCCCATCCGTGCACCACGCAGGACACAGCCCCTTCCAAGCCCTTCTCCTGGCCCAGGGGCTGTCAGGCTTCTGCTCCATCTCTCACAGGATTGGTTCTGTCTCCGTGCTCAGTCCAGGGTGTTACAGGTGCCTCTGGTTGGGTTATCCTTGTTCTAGGTGCCCCAGGGCCCTGGGCATTTGGGAGTTAGGCTCTGCTACTCAGTTTTTAATCCAGTAACCAGAACCAAGAGGTCCAAAATCACAAGTGTTTTCTCTGAGCCTTCCCACACTCTCTTGGGCTCTTTTCCTTCAGGCAGCTCGGAGGCTCTAGGAGATGCTTTAATTGCAGATCACAGTGCAGCCCAGGAGCTGAAATCCTCCACAGAGAGGAAGAAAAAAGCTCTTGAGTCAACAGAGAGCATTTTCTTTCCATGAAAACCTGATGCTGCCCTCACTGTGCCGCTTGTGATGGACTCTGCTCTCAGACCACCTAACAGAGTGTCTGCATGCATTTCTGACAACACCGCAGTGGGGCCTTTTGGAAAGGGCCAGAATTCCCACCTGGAATTCCAGCAGCACTCCCGTGTTTTTGCTGGGCTGTTGGGCTTTCAGGGAGATATCTGCTGTAATTACCATGCACAACACGCCCAGCCATCCCACGCGCCCGGGGAGGCTCGCCGGGGCTGGGATGCTGCTTTCCGCAGATATATAATTACTCTTCCCTTTTATTGAAATGCAGATGACGGGAAGCTGTCGTTCGAGGAGTTTAAGAACTATTTTGCTGATGGCATCCTGAGCTCGGAGGAGCTGTGGGAGTTGTTCAGTGGCATTGACAGGCGTCACTCAGAGTGAGTACCGCGGTGGCACGGAGGAGACGCGGGAGAAGCTAAAACTGCCTGAGTGGAGATGGAGGACATTTGGGGGCGGGTGTGATAAATAGTCAGGGTGAGACAAACCCACCTCTTGCCACACGCAGATGTTCAAACCCATTGAACACCAGCAGCAAGCACTGGTGCTGAGAGCAGTCAGACATTTTGAGAGCAGCAATTGGGTTAACTGCGGTTCCAGCAAGCAAGCAAGCATTTAAAATGCCATTATTTCGGTTTGGAAAATGTATTCCAGGAACACCCAGCCCGTGGAGCAGGTTGTGTGTCTGCAGGAGTGTGTGGTGGAGTGAGGACAAGGCACAGACTGTGCAAAGTCACAGACTTTGCCACTGCTGACACAGGGAACTGCTTTTCACTTATGTAAGAGCTGCTTTCCACCAGTGCGTGTAACAGGGAATTTAGGCCAGCTACTTGTATAAAAAGAAAGCCCCAAAGAGCAGGGGAAGGAATTGTGTTTAGCTCTGGTCTCCTCTTGAGTGGTGCTATCCAGAGGAGTCTTCTGGGCTCGGCTGGCATTCTAATCCCAGCTTTCTGGGGACTTTCTGGCCTCGCTGGGGTCCCTCTGCCCAGCTGGCTGCTGTGGGTTAGTCTGTCCTGGCACTGGGAGGAGCTGGGTGTGGATGACTTGATGTCTGGGGTCTGTTCAAGCCCCGCAGTGCCACTGGGGGACAAGGGACTGCAGCTTCCTCCCAGTCTGGGTGGCAGCTTTGGCTCTGGCTCCTGCCACTTCCCCAGCACCCTGGGGAGCATCTCCTGCACCTCTCCACCCTTGGCCAGAGCACAGGTCCCTGCCAGGGAGAGGGAATTTGGGGCAGCCTGAGCTGCACAGGCTGGTCCCAGAGGTGTGCAGGCAACCAGGGCAGTGGCACAGACTGCCCTTGTCACACCGAGATGCCAACAGCTACCAAATGGCACTGAGCCACCAACAGCAGACATCCAGTGGCCCCCACACCATGCAGCCAGGCCTGGAGCAAGGGGAATGATGGACTTCTGATGCTGTTGGAGTTGGGTTTGGCTCCCTCTGCAGTGATGGGCAGAGAAGTGGCAGGTTTGGGCAGACTTGTGCTGCTTTCCTTGAAGCCTGGCTGCCCCTTGCTGCCTGTCCTGCTGGTCAAATCCTGCTTGTGGGTTTGGGCAGCAGGAGGTGTGTCCTGAAAACATCTCCCTCTCTTCAGGCTATGATCCCAGGAGCTGGCAGCAAGCTGTTCCCTTTGCTCTGGAAATGCTCCTTTCCTCTTGCTCCACTTTGGGGTCACAGCACCCCTGGAAAACACAGGGTGTGGTGAAGTTTTAACCCAGCTCAGAACTGCACAGGGGAGGGCTCCAGCCTTCAGGTGGGGTTTGTTCCACGTGTGTGGAGCAGCTGAGCAGGCCTGATGGGAGGCTGTGCTGCCTGCAGAGCTGTGGCTGCAGCGCTGCCCCCGACAGCTCGTTAGCCTAACGAGGATGCCGTAGCTATGACAACGTGGCAATGGCAGCAGCGAGTTGGTGACATCTATTAGCAGGGCATGAGCGTGGGGTCTTTGTTCTCTTCTTGCCAACAAGAGCAGAAAGGACCCTCACACAGAGCTGGTCCCAAATTCCTGTATTCAGTGGCTTTTAGCAAACGCAGGAAACGGCAGGTTTGGGGTGTGCAGGACTTGGTGTCATGTGAGGACTGGGTGCCCTGCTCTCCCCAGGGTGGGGGGCTGGACAGCCCCTCTCCCCTGGGCTTGCCTTGCACTGGCAGGAACTTCATATTTTAGAGAGCTGCCCAAACTTTGCTGCCAGATTCCAGGGTGTTACAAATCCGAAAAGCAGCTGCAAGCTCTACAAACAGATCTGGTGTGCTGCTTTCATGTCCCGTGGCTTTTGGGATGATGGTTTGCTTCATCTAGCGTGGGTTTGGTGCTGTGTTTGGGAGGTTTAGGCTGGAATTGGTGTTTCCTTGTCTCTGCCAGCCTGACCTGATGACAGACAGTGACAGAGACCTTCATTCCCAGCCCTCTCCATGTCCAGCACTGCCCAGACCCATCCTGACCCTCACCCATCACTGGAACCTGCACTGCTCCCCTGGGCCCCAGAGCTGACAGCTGGGAACATCAATATTTCACATTTCTTGTTCTCCTTCCCGAGAGCCTCATGCTCTCCTCTCTCCCCCTCCCACCCCCCTGGCACTCAGGTGGGACTCTGGGGCCTCTCACACACCTCTGATGTGACACTTCAGATTCTTCATTTCCACATGCGGCTAGTTTTTTTTCTGCAGTTCGGAAAATGGTTCCATTTTGGCTTAAAGCATCCCCTCACTTTAATTCTGTGACACTTAAAAGATGATGTTGAGACCAAATCTCTGGGTGGCAGCTGGTACAACAGCCAGGTCCATGGTTTTGTTTGGTTTGTCCAGAAGCTCCACACCAGCTCTGGCACAGAAAGGGTCATCTTCCTGGAAAAGAACATTTTCATCCACTGAAAATAAGGTCTGTAAAATCCATCAGGGTGTTCAGGAACTGGGTGCAGATTGCTCAGAGCCTTTGACCTGGAGCCATGAGGGGTGGAAGTGCTGACCTGGTGGCTCTTAAAATCTCTCCGTGGAAATAACGTCAAGCCTGTGATTCTCTGGAAGAAGGGATTTGAGTGAATTCCCTCCCCTCTCTTTACTGAGACTCAGAGCTGCAGCATCTGCCAGACTCTGGATGATGGAGAGTGACTGAAACACTCTGTGTCACATGAAAAAGGTTTGGAAACCAGATCTGTGATGGCAGTGGAGGTTCCCAACATGATAAATTATAAAAATGAAAAAAATTCCCGTCTGCTTTTCTGCAGCTGATTGCTGTTTTCTTGCATAAACTCCAGGCACATTCTGACAAAATCCCAACAGCATAATGATGACAAGATCCTTCATCATCAGTTCAGGCTTAATTACATTTAATCAGTGGTTTGAGCACAGTCAAAATACAGCTATGGGAAATGTGGAGAGTCTCAGGATGAGTGCTTTGGAGGCAGAGGATGGCTCTTCTCTTGGAGTGACAGTGGGAATGGCAGAGAGGAGCAGAGAAAAGCTTGCTGCCCCTGGCAGCCCGGCAAAATGGGTCAGGATTTGCTGTACACATTCTTTCCATGAGCTCCTCCTGGTTTTTGGTGTGAATTAGTTCATTCAGCATGAGAATGGCACCATCAGTCCTGGGCTTTGCTTGCTGTGCTCTGTCCTGCTCCTGCCTGTGCCCCGGGGGATGCTGCAGGATGTGGGATTTGGGGAGAAATTCTCAAACAGGGCTGTTGATGGAACAGGGTGCATCAGGAGGGGAAGGCATCTTCCCCTGCACAGCTCCCAGAGGGCTGATTTTGACACAAAATCTCGTTGATTAGTTCAATGCTCAGTGGTTTAGTGATTGATTAGTTAACATTTCTTTTTAAGCAGCAAACAGACAAGATATAAAGAGTTATCAATAACCCCTGGCCTCTCCCTAGAGGCCACAGGCTGGGGGCTGATGGCAGCTCTTTGTCACACCTTGCTGGAGCCCAGCTGAGAACTGAGCAGTGGGTTGAGCTGGTGGCTCCTTTTCCATGGTGAAACCAGTCCCAGCCCCAGGTCCTCCCTGGGACCAGTGCAAATGCCTGGGTGATGTGTGCACGAGGTGTTCCACTGCATATTTAACTATCAGATCTCCACATCCCTCCTTTGGTGACTTTAACACTTCTCCCAGGTGGGAACCAGTGCTTCCCTGCAGTGACAGCTCTGGGGTGCATCTCTGACAAGCTGTGCTGTGGATGCTGCAGTGCCAGGGCTCCTGCAGCACTGCAGCAGCTCTGCAGGCTCCAGACAGCTGCCAGGAACAAAGGGGACAAATTAAGAAGGAACAAAGTCTTTTCTCAATGTCCACCGGTGCTCCAAACCCCAGTGTTGCTGTCAGGCAGAGCTGCTCAGGGATGGCATCAGCAAAGTTGGGTGGAGTGGATCTGGCAGAGGAAGGGCTGTGGCTTTGCAGGTTTGTCTGTATCGAGTCTCGAGGGAAACACGATTTTTTTATCCACTTTAAAAAGTGTCTGCAGTGCCAGGTCAGTGCGCAGAGTGCTGCCCAAATCAGCTCCTGCCTGTTTAAAATAGCTGAGCCAAACCCCAGTCTCACACTGCCCCTCTGCTGCCTGTGCAGCCACGGAGCAGAGGCTGTGCACTGCCCCTGCCCTGGCTCTGCCACCTCTCACACCAAAATACTCCCATCTTTAATCCACTGCCTACTATTAAATACACTAAATGGGAGCCCAGAAGAAAGAGAGAGACAGAAACCAGCCTTTGATGTCTCGGGCAAAGTTGTAGGAAGGTTTTGCCCAAATTATTTCACTTTAAATGGCATTTTGGATACTTTACATGCTGTCCTCTAATTTCACATTGGGTGTTTTTGTCCCTTTGCCCTGTGAGCAGTGTCAGAGAGAGGACAGGGTGACATGGCTGTGGTTTCACATCCCCTGAGCAGCAGCACTGCAGCATTCCTTGTGCTTGGAGCCTGGCAAACTCCAGGTACTGCCAGTTCCTCCATGTCTGACAGCACTTAAACACTTAAAAAACACTTCAGACCCTCTCCTTTGTGCTCTCTTCTACTTTTCCAATCAGGATTGAAAGCGGTTGTAATAATTAGGGGATTTGGAGTCTGCAGAATGCCTTGAGCAGAGGCTGTTTTGAATAAATGAAACCCTGGGGTTTGTCCCTGCTGGCTCTGGGTGGTGCTGAGCAGCTCTTGGCCACCTGAGCAGATCTGACAGCACCATGCAAACCCATCCCCAAATCCTGTGGCTGTTTTTGAAGGTTTCCTCCTCCCTCTCCACCCCAGCACCACCTTTAGTAGCTACAGGAGGGACCTGCCCAAGCCCTGCAGGGATGCCAGCCAGGACTCTGCAGTGCAGGGCTCTCTGTTGGTGAAAAGGGTGGGGGTTTGGCCCGTGCCTCCAGCTTTTGGGACCCAGATTTCTGCTTTAATGACTTTCAGGGCAGGAACAACCCCTCTGGTGGGCTGTGCAGCCATCCAGCCCTCTGGGAGCCTCCAGACAGCCCCACATCATGGGCTCTGAGGTCAGGGAAGAGGAGAAGGAGCAGCTGGGGGAGGGCAGATGGGAAAGGAGGGTGCCTGGGGGAGCACCTGGGCTGAGGTCAAGGAGACACAAGGAGAGCGGCCTGGCTGGATGTTTCCCAATTTGGGGAGGAGGTTGGGTTGAAGAAGCAGCTCCAGGGCTCCAAAATGGGGCTGCCAACCCAGCTGGCAGCCAGGGGTGTGAGGCAGCTCCATCCCAACCCCACCCTGCTTTCCTAGCACACTCCAGCTCCAGGAGATGTTGATGGAGCAGATTTTCTTGCTCCTTCAGCCCCTGGGTGCTGCAGGGGCTGGGAAAAGCTCCTGAAGAAGCTCTGAACCTGTGCAGCTTCTTATTTTTCTAATGCAGCTTCTGCAAAGACATGAACGAGCTGTAAATCCAGTGGGACTCGAGACAAGCCCCTCCTCACCCCCACTGTTTCCCCCACACCAGCCCCACTATCTAACAGGAGCTTTTTTTTGTGTGTGTTTCTTGCAGTAATGTGGACACGGAGAAGTTGTGTGGTAAGTCAGGGGATATTCCTACCCGGGAGAGCTTCTCCTTCCCAGGATGTGTGTGGTGGGGCAGGGCTGGGTGGCACTGACAGTCCCTGTGCCTGAATCCCGGCACAGAGGTGCTTTTCCCGAGGGGATGGGCAAGGACTTTTCATTTTAATCCAAGTCGGAGAATGACTCTGGGAAGGGAGGGGAATGCTGCCCTGCAGCCCCGGGCTGTGTGTGGGGAGCAGGAGTGCGGCAGGCAGCGATGGAGGTGCTCAGGAGCCTGACCATGGTGTTCTCTCCGGCTCCAGATTATTTTTCGGCGTACCTCGGGGAATACAGGAATGTGCTCTCCGCCCTGGAAACCCTCAACGCCGCCGTGCTGGCAGCCATGGACAAAACCAAGCTGGTAAGGACGGGAGCAGGGCAGGTGGGTGGGAAACAGGAGCCGTGGTGTGCTCAGCTGCTTCTTCAATGGGAAATCTGGGGGTCGCAGGCAGCAAACCCTGCAAATCAAAGGGGTGTGCTTGGGTTGTCTGCATGTGCAGGCAGTGCTGCAGCCACGCAGCCTGGAGGAGGGAAAGGGTAAATCCCAAGCTTTTGTGCTCTGCAGACATCACCTCCCTCCTGGCAGGGCCCTGGCAGAGGCTGTCCCAGCTATTCCTTGCAGGGTCCTGCCCACGGACACTTTCTGGGAGCATCACTGAGTCCTTGTTGAGTTCTGAGCCGAAACAAGGTGTTTCCCACCCAGCAGCGCGGTCAGAATGTGCACCGCAGGCTTGATCTGCGCTGGATGGATCCCAGCAGCTTGTGCTGAGCACAGCCTGTGCTGCCAGAACAAATCCCGGCTGCTGGAGAGGGGCAGGAGCCTGGCAAAGCAGAGCTGCGGCTGGGAGCAGCGGGGCAGCCGGGAGAGCTGCAATTCCTGATCTCCCAGGCTGGTGCAGAGTTCATCCCTGCGGGGAATGCTCTCCCTGTGCCTGCAGCTCGTGCTGGTGGGAAGCAGATTGGATTGCTAACGAGGGCAAACTCCGAGCCCCGGCTGTGCGGTGCGGGGCTGAGCTGGGCAGCGTTGGGGTGAAGTGCTGGAGGGGACCAGCAGTCCCCTTTGCACCCAAAATGGGTTAAATGGTTTAGCTGTGTGCTTAGCCTGCTGCTAAGCCATGGGAAGAGCCCTTCTTTCCCTTCCCTGCTTTGTTCAAAGCACATAAAGGACATCATCCATGAGAACATTCCTCTGACTTGATCAGACAGAGGGGAAAAGGGGGATCAGTCCCACATTCACCTAAGTGACTCTTTTGTGTCAGTCATTCTCTCTGGGTTTTCCCCTGCCCACAGCCAGCCTCAGCAGTGCCCCTGTATGTTGGGAAATTCCATGCCAAGAGAAGGAATCTCCTGAAAATGCATTTTCTCATTGGTTCAGCTGCCCAACCCCACTCACAGTTATTAAATACAAGTCCAGAGGGAGAGGAGGAATCCTCTCCAGAGAGCTGTGCTTTATTTCAGTTCCTTTCTGTCCTGTTTTTTTGGGTAATGAATGTGTATAGTCTTGTGTTTCTCCTAAGGACAGCACAGTCACTGTATTGGTGTGATGCATTCATTCACTCCATAGTTTCTGGTGTTCCCTGGAAAAGAGAAGCAGGTTTTTCCTGTTCAAGAAAATTTTTATGGATTCACTTCTCCACCTGTTTGGATCTGCCCAGAGCCAGGGCAGCCCAGTGTTCCCAGCACTGCTCTCACCCAGGAGAGGTCTGTGCTGCTCTGATCCCAGCCCTGAAGTGCCTCAGTGCAGATACTGATCCTCCTGGGAATCTTCTCCCTGCACTCCCCTGCTGTGCTGGGCTCTGATGTGGGGAGAAGGCAGGAGTGGGCAGGGCTCTCACAGAGCTGTGGGATACCTGCTGCTGCTGGAGGCTGCCAGAGATGATAAATGCTGCATTCCTACCTGCTGGGACCTGAATATATTCCCACATTTGTATTTCCAGAGTTGGACTCGAGTTTGAGTTATTATGGGATTAGAGGGCTGGATTTTAGCCAAAGCTCACACCTCTGTGAGCCAGGGGAGAGAACAGGTTTCCCACATTACACCTGCCCCTCAATTATTTTAGTTCCAACACCTCTCATGCCCCGTGGCTGGGGTGTGAGAGCCCCAGTTTGGCACAGAGAGCATCCTTGTTGGGAGAGCTGGGTGAACCTTCATCCCAGGGAGCTGCTTGTGCACTGAGCAACCTGCAAGAGCCCTGCTGAAGGATCTGCAGACTCTGCCTGTCCTTGCCAGGCTGCATTTGTGAAGACTTTGCCTGACTCTGCAGCAGACAGTGATGCCCAGGCTGGCTGCAAGAAGGAGAAGGAGGAGATCTCTGGCTTGAGCTGGGTCTCAGCACAGCATCTCTTGGTTAGGGCATGATCCATCTCCAGCAATTCCTCCCTGCTGCAGCCACGGGATGCTCAGCCCTGCATCCTTCAGGGACCCACAGCTAGAAATGTGAAAATGAGCAGGAAAACAGCCAGAGAGCCCAGGCAGCTCCATGGGGCATTGCTCAGACCATGCCAGTGAGCTGCAGTGAGGAGGGGAATAAGGAAACCAAAGCTGGGGGAAATGTGCCATGGGTGTATTTGGGAGCTGTGGTTTGAAGCAGTGCTGCCAAAAGCCTTTTTGGTATGGAATATTCCCAGCTCTGTGTTTGTCACTGTAGGCTAGGATACCTGGCATGGATCACTGGTGTGTCTCCTGGCTGGCAGGAGATCTCGATCTGCTCCCATGCACCTTGTAAGGAGCAGGAGAAACCCTGGGATAAAGCACAGGAAATACAAGCTGGGATTGTCCTGTGTGACTGCAGTTACTGTAGGACACTGTGTGTGTGAGCAGCAAAGCTGCTCGTGGTTGTTTTTATGGACCTACAGGTCAGCAGGAGCAAAGCAAACCATTAGGGGTTCCCATGCCTCCATCCTTCCTCACTGGGCTGGCAGGAGCATGGTAAAGAAAAGCCTTTTCAAGAAAAGAGGGCTTTTTCTCCAAATCCTGTCATTGCCACTTACATTTGTAAAATGTAGCTTGATAGCTGTGCTGTAGTGTGCTAATTACACCTTATTTTGTGGCTGAACCTCATGTTTGCAATATAATCACATCAGAGTAGGAAGTGAACAGTGGAAATACCTCAGAAAACAGTCAGATGTGTCTCACAGGGGGCCTGTATGCTAAAATCTTTTCATTCTCCAGTGTGCAAACACTGCAAACCCTCACATAAACACCTCTCCAAGCCAGGCAGCCTTCTTTTCCCTTTGACAGGAATTATGTGGCCACCCATTCCATTCTGTCCTGAGCTTAACTATCATCATAAGAAACCAATAAAACCCCTCAAAAACAGAATTACAGCAGCTCTTGGCAACTTGGTGATTTTTATCTGGGCAAACAGAGCTGAAATACCACTGCACGACCAGCATTCCTTGTCTCGTGCTTGCTGAGTTATTTCCTCTGTGTCTCTTGTCCACAGAGCAGAAAATACTGTGCTTGGTGACATTTAGTGAACCTCTGGTAACAGAGGGTTTGGCCTCTGTGCAACACCTGATGAGAGGATTTTGGTTCTTTGCCCCAAATAAGGAGTGCAAGGCTGGCTGGACTTTCAGTTCTTTTGCTTTCCCGACAGAAAATTTTCCAGGCTGATGCAGAGAGGTGAAGCAGCATTTGAGGCTCTCCTGAGGGAAGGTTATTTCCATCCTTGTCTCCAGCACATCCCCCTGGGTGTGCTGTGTTTGGTGAGGTGAGAGGCAGCTGGCAGTGCTGCTGTGTCCATGTGGAATCCTGCAGAGCTGAGTCCCCTCCAAGCACAGCCTGCCCTGGGCTGGTGGTGGCATTTTGGTGGTGGCACCCCGTGCTGGTGCCTGTGTATTTGGGGTGTAAGGACTGCCCTGGGGGAGTTGAAGGGCTCAGGGTAGGCTGAATGTGGTGTTGGTGAGAGCAGCTCTGCTCCTGCCACAAAGCTCCATCCACTGACAGGATCCAGGGAGGATGTGAGGCTTAGGCCACCTCAGGGTAAAAGCTGAGAGGATGGGGAGTGCTGGGAGGCAGGGTTGGTGCTTATCCCAGAACCTGGCCCTGGGGAGAAGCATCCAAGCCCCAAGCAAGGGGAAGTATCCTGTGCCAAGGCTGTGGGAGGGCTGGGAAGGACACCTCAGAGGTGGAACACATTTCATTCACCCCACGGCTGCAGAGGCTGGTTGCTGAGGGAAGGGCCCTTAGTGCTGCCAGAGGGATGATAGCGTTTGGATTTGGATTTTGAGCAGTGGAATGGACTGTGCAGGGCTGTGTGGTGGGTGAATAATGTACCTGCTGTGCCCCACTGGGGACTCACTCACTCCAAGTGTGTCCTGGGGAGGCTGGAGTGTCTCTTGTTCCTGTCCAAGCAGGGAATGTGTGTCCAGGCTGGCAGGAGCTGGGCAGGCACAGAGAGGCAGGGATCCCCAGCCCTGAGCTCTCCATTTCTGGGGCTGTGGGCAAGGAAGGCTTTTGGGATGCTTTGCTGGAAGAGCCTGGATGACTGAAGAGCTCTCCCATGGCTGCATCTTGTCAGTGTTGCTGATATCCTTTTCCTGTGGCAGGAAAATGAGGTTCATTTTCCATCAGGAATGCAAAGCCCTGCTCAGGGCTGTGACCATCCTTTGCTGACTCCAGCATGAGCCCAGAGCTTGGGGTTTGAGCATCCATCCTCTCCACTTACCTTCCCCTCCCATCCAGCCACAGCTGTTCCCAGTTGGACACAGCTCCTGGACTGGGCTGGTGGCTCAGAGCAACCAGAAAACCATGAGAGGTTGAGAACCCTCCCACTGTTCCCTCCTCTGACACCAGCAGTGGAAGGGTTACATCCAGACGCTTCTGTGCAGAGCTTCTGGAATTCCAGCTCCTCAGTGTGCCAGAGAGAAACGCAGCAGGAATTGGAAATATTTGACCCGAGTAATGGGGTAGCAGTATTGGACATTATTTCAGACATGGCTGATGGAGCCCGGGGGGTGAGGGCAGCCTTGGGGGCACATGAGGACACCGTGGGGAAGGCAGGGGGTGCTGCTCCAGCCCGGCTTGCCTTGTTAAGGAAAGGGGTTGACCTCTCCTGGTGGATGCTCCTGTGGAGCAACCAGCCCTCCTGCACCCTGCAGAGGCTCCTTCCTCGACCTGCCGCCACTGCTCCCGTCTCTCTCAGTGCTCACGGTGACATCCTGTGGTTCCTGTGTCCCTTGGGGAGCTGGCACGGGGCTGGCCATGGGGAAAGGAGTCTGCTGTGACAGCTGGGCTGTGCTTCCCAGCTGCTTCCCTTCACAACCTCTGATCCTTTTCTCATCATCTGCCGAGCTGAGTCAGTTCAGCGAGGCAGCAGCAAAGCCAGGTGAGAAAATGCCTGTTCAGGGAGCTGCATTGGCTCTCTGAAGCACCAAACGACCTTTAGACCAAAATTACAAGGAGGGAATGTAGTTCCCTGGTTTCCAGCTCATCCACCTTGCCTGGTGCTGACCTGTTCAGTGTCAGGGTGAGGAATCACCTCCTGTAGTGAAGCAGCAAAGTGCAGGTACTGTGTGGACTGTGCCCTGCTCAGCTTCTTCCTCCCACACTTGTGACTCCCCTTGGGGGTCCTGCAGTGCTGACAGCTGGAGAAGGCCCATTCCTCATTTTGGCAGCTGCATTTTCAGCTGGAAAATGCAGCCTGGAGCATTGGGATTGACTGACTGTACCCAGACCAGTCAGCATAGCCTGAATCCCCAGCATGAGCCCCAATTGTTTTCCAGCCTGATGGGACACAAACTCATTGGATGGTGGATTGGAAATAATCTGGAGTGCCAGTGAAAAAAGCACTTTGTTTCTTTCGGAGAGCTTTCATTGACTTTGCACCCCTGCAGCAGCGCAGGAGCCACTCGGTCAGTGCAGGGCAGTGTTTGGGAGTCACTCCTCCTGTGCAGTGACAGCGTGGGATGGCTGCCACCTCTCTACAGGAACTTTGTGTGCACATACTCAGCCCCGTGCTCCTGGTACTCATGCTTGGTCATCCACATGTGCTGGAAGGACGTGAGTGAGGCTGCCATGGAGCCCCCAGCCCAGGCTGCCGTGCTTCTCCCAGGGTTTGCCAGGACTTCAACGTGGACGCCCGTGTCTTGGGAGAGGAAGTTCAGCTCCAAGCACATCCTCTCGGGGAAGCCAGGAAACATGGAGGAGCCTCCTGAGAGCACGATGTTGCCCAGCAGGTACCTCCTGACTTGCTCAGGTGCTGCCTGCAGGCTCTGCCAGGCCAGCTGGTGCAGCCCGGGGTAGCTGTGCTGCAGCAGCTTTGGCTGGAAAAGCGGCTCCGGGCAGCAGAAGCGCTCCTTGCCCAGGGTTATCCAGTGCCCGTCGGGGGTCTGGAATCTGGCTGGGTGATGGGAACCTCTGTGCCAGAGCTCTCGCTCGTAGTCCAGGGAGACGTAGCAGCACCGCTCCTTCAGCTGGGTGAGCACCTTCCTCGTCAGGGCCTGCAGCACGGCGGGCTCGGCGGGGCTCTCCAGCAGCAGCCGCTCCAGGTGCCCCGTCAGCTGCTCCCCGGCCACCCCCAGGCTGCAGGTGCTCAGGGTCTGTCCCCCGCAGACCGAGGTGACGTGGGACATGGCTGCCCCGGCCTCCACGGCCAGCCCGGTGACCCTGCCGTGGGCGCAGAGCGACAGGAAGCCGCTGTTGGCCACGTGCAGGGCCGGCACCCCCAGGCTCTCGAACAGCACCTCGGCCGCCTTCTCCCTGTCGCCGGCGGGGCAGGACGGCGACTCGGCCAGCAGCACCGGGTGCTCCTCGGGCAGCACTTTGAGGCAGCAGCCGAACAGGTGGCTCCACAGGGCTCTCACACCGTCCCAGTCCTCAACAACGCCGGCCTTGAGCGGGTAGGGCCTAGGTGCATCTGAGCCTGCCGCGCTCTCCGTGGCCAGGGGGTGCGGCTGGGGGTCCCACGGGGTGGCTGCGCTGCAGGGATGGCCCAGCACACTCCTCAGCACACACTGGGGCTGCTCCTGGCCCGCAAAGCCTGCCCGGGTGAAGCGGCTGCCGCTGTCTATGACCACTGCGGGCCTCAGCATGGCTGGCACTCCACAGGGATGCTGGGCACCGAGGAAGAGCCTGCAGGGGAACAAGAGGGGGCTGGTGTGGTCAAACCAGGCTCAGGCAGCTGCTCTGCGAGGGAAGCTGGCCCAGTTTCCCTGGAGGACAGCTGTGCCCGCTCTGGAGGTGTGTGGGTATGTCACAGCCTTTCCTCCTGGCTCCTCGCTCCCTGTCTCACTGAGCATTCCTCCTTGGTATCTTGTCTCCATCCTTGGTGATTTTCTAACAGTGCAAGGATAGAAACACTTCCAGGTGTTTTAAAGAAGCAAGTGAAAACTGGACAGGAAAGTTGAGAATCCTGGGCTGTATCTGAAGCAGAGTGGCCAACAGGTCAAAGGAGGTGATTTCCCCCTCTACTGTACTCTTGTGAGGTCCAATCTGGAACACTGTGCACAGTTCTGGTGTCCCCAGGGTAAGAAGGACATGGAAGTGTTGAAGGAAGTCCAGAGAAGGCCACAAAGCTGCTGAGAGCACTGGAACACCTTCCCTGTGGAGACAGGCTGGGAAAGTTGGGGCTGTTGGGGCTGTTGAGGCTGGAGAAGAGAAAGTTGTGTGGAGACCTCAGAGCACCTTTCCAGGGTGTGAAGGGGCTACAGGGAAGTGGGAGAGCGACTCTGTTGGGAACTATAATGACAGGACAAAGGGGGAGTGGGATCAAACTGAAAGAGGGGAAATTTAGGCTGGATATTAGGAAGAAATTTTTCCCTGTGAGTGTGGTGAGACACTGGAACAGTTTGCCCAAGGAGGTTGTGGCTGCCCCTGGATCCCTGTCAGTGTCCAAGGCCAGGTTGGACAGGGCTTGGAGCAACCTGGGACAGTGGAAGGTGTCCCTGCCCATGGCAGGGGGGATTGGAACTGGATGATCTTTAAGATCCATTCCAACCCTAAACATCCTATCATTCTGTGAATGCTGCTGCCAGCAGAGCCCACAGCACATGGAGAGGAGCCAAGAGGATCTGTCATCCCAGCTGGCAAAGAAAGGAAGGAGTTTGGGGTGACTCTGTGTGTGTTCACTTCACCAGCTCTCCATGTCTCCCAGACCTGCTCCTGTGGCATGGTGTGCCTCTTGTCCCACTCTTTGGGCACCCTCCAGGCCAGGTGACCCCTTTGTTCTCCCCAAAGCTTCTCACCTGCCCCTCTCGACCTACCTTTATAGCCCCCAGTGCAAGCACACGTCAAAAATTCATCAGGGAAGCTCTCATGGAAGCAGACAGGCTTTGCACTGCTTTCCTGGGCACAGAGGGCACAAAGCCAGGCCTGCCAGCTGTGGGGGTGTCTCTGGATGGGGCTCCCAGCACTTGGGGGGCCACCATGGGCTTCCAGCCTTGTCCTAGAGTCCTGGAGCGAGCAGAGCAGGGGCAGAAGGATGCTGTGCCAGCCCTGCAGCTCTCCCTGCAGCTGGGGCTGTCCCTGGCAGTGCCCCTTACCTCGTGGCTCGTGTCCATCTGCCCTCCTCCACGGCCTCTGGAGCTGGGAGCGCTGGGGCCGAGGCTGGGAGTGCTGGGGCTGGGGCTGTGGGCACTGGGGCTGGAGTGCCCATGGAACCATGGCTGCATTCCCTGTTGTGATCTCACAGACACTGCAGTCCCAGGGTTCTTCTGCCCTGCAGTGCCACTTCTGCCCTACAGCGTCACTTTTAGTGATAACTAAAAAATTGATTGAAATCCACCCTGTCTGCTTTACTTCAGGGACAACCCCTGCCAGGTGTGCCTCTGCTGTCCCTGCACAGAGCCTGACAGAGATGCCTGACAAATCCTCTCCCCTCTCCCTGCAGAGGTACGAGAGCTCCTCGAAGATGGAGCAGTTCCTGACCAGGTTCCTGCTGCGGGAAACCATGCACCAGCTGCAGTCCCTGCAGGCATCCCTCGAGTGTGCTGTGGACACCGTGGAGGAGCAGGCAGGACGGGAGAGGTAACGGGGTGGGACATGCTGGTCCCCTGTTCTTAGAACCACTCCTCACTGGGAGGGACATCCTGGAGCTGGATCTGCCCTTTCCAAGCCCTCTGCGGAGCTGATACCTCTAGGAACGACTCCAATCCCTCCTTTTGGGTTTTTTCTTCCAGAAAGGAGATCAAGAAATCAGAGACTTCGGTCAGCCTGAGGTCAGGGAGGCGGTGTGGGCGCAGGGGACAGAAGAATGTCTGCCTGACCCCAACAGACCCCTATTCTGGGATGCTAACAACAGGTACTGCTGTCCCTCGGGTTGTTTGTGCCCTGCTGGAGCCTGGAGTGGGTGTGGGATCAGCACAGAATCATTAAGGTTGGAAAAGATCCCCAGGATCGAGTCCAGCCATTCACCCTGCGCTGCCAAGGCCACCACATGGGGACCCATGTCCCCAAGTGCCACATCCACAGCAGCACTGAGCAGTGAGGGCTTCACCAAAATGGAGCCCAGAGCATCTCACCCAGATGCCAACTGGAGCTGCTGTGGAGTGTTTTATCTCTTGGGCAGTGGGAAAAGTTTAAGTTAAAAAAAAATTAAAAAGAAAGCAGAGGTTTAGAAGTTTTGGTGGTTTTTGGGGTGCTGAGCAAGCTTTTGCAATGGCAAAACAGAGCGTTTTTTGGGTGACATCTCTGTGCCCTTTGCCATGCAGGTGTTTGTGTGGAGGACAACAGCCAGTGGAAGGCTCAGATCAACAGGCTCCAGCAGCTCATCGAGAAGCTGGAGTGTAAGGTGTGTGCCCAAGGGGGGGCTGGGGCTGCCAGGCACAGCCAGGTCGGTGCTGGGACCCCCCTGTGCCAGCAGCCCCCTCCTCAGTGCTGGCATTGTCACAGAGCTGCACCCCCTCACCAGACCCAGCCCTGCAGAGCCACCCTTGTCCCTCAGCTCTGGTGACCCTCTGCTGCCTTCCCACGATTCTGACAAGTCACTCAGGCCCCACTGACCCCACAGATGTGCAGGGCATCTCCCTGTCCTCCCCCAGGCACCACAGGGAATGTCCCTGGTCCCCAGCTGTCCCTGGGTTACTGCCACTCCTGCTGCAGGGCTCTCCCAGTAACACTGGTTTTTCCCTGGTGTTCAACGCAGAGCCCACGCCTGGAGCCGCTGAAGGAGGAAGCCATGTGCAAAGGACAGGATGCAGTAAGTCACTGTCCCTGTGCTCAGGGTCTGCAGGTGGCCCCAAGTGCACAGACCTCTCTCACAGCCCCTGTGCCCCAAGACTGAGCTCTGGCTGTGGCCTGCTGAGGAGCAGGGTGGGATTTAGGGCTGTGAGCTGGGTGTGGGACCATACAACGGACAAATGCAGTGCCCTCAGCTCCCTGAGCGCCCTGGCAGTGCCCACAGCCAGCCCAGAGGGAGGCAACTCTGCCTGTGAGCTCCCAAATCCCCCAGGAGTGCTCTGGGTCCCCAAGCCCCTTTTTTTTTGGGGGGGAGCACACAGGGAACTGCAGCAGCCCCAAAGGAGTCCCCCACACTGGGGGATGGAGCATTTCCTGTTGGTGTGGTCCTTGCAAAGACAACCTGCCCAGTGGGAAGAAGTCACTTGGTGTCCCCGTTGTCCCCAGCACGGTGGTGCCAGACCCACTGTGGTGCCACAGTGCCCACAGCAGGGTGGGAGCAGGGAGGACAGGAGGGGACAGGCCAGCCCCTGATGTCCTTGCTGTCCCTCGGCAGCACATCCTGGTGGCCAAGAGGCAGATCTCGGTGGCCACGAGCGGCATCGAAGAGTTCTGGCAGGCGTTCCGCTCCTACACCGAGGGCACGGCTGGGCACAGCAGCTGCCTGCAGTAAGTGGGGTGCTTTGGGGGGTGGCTCCCCCAGAAAAGGGGGTTTAACACCCTTGGGAGACATGAGGGGTTTTGTGCAGTGTTTTGTGTGCTGGCAAGGGTGGGTTCTTGCACGGAGGGTGACACAGCTGTGTCCCTGCGGTGTCATCCCATCCCCTGCAGCAGGCATTCCCAGTAAGAACCAGTGCCTGGCAAGGCGTGGGGAGGGTTTATGCCAGCAGGAATGGCTGTGGCGTGTTCTGTAGGCGAATGCACGAGCTCCTCCAGCACTGAAGGACTCGAAAGCAGTGGAAAGGTCAAGGGCAGAGCTCCTGCAGAGAGCACTGATTTCTGAAGAATGCGTGGGAAGCTGCCGCGAGCACCTGAAGCTGACCCTGTGTGAGCCCTGCTCTGCTCAGGGACACGTCACTGCCAGCCTGTCCCCGAGATGGCACAGCTGCTCCCCGAGCAGCGCTGCCCTTCTCCCACGGGACCCTTCACGCCGCTTCCAGCAGGGAATGTTCGTGCTGTTCCCATTTCAAGTGTCATTTCCCAGCTCTTCAGCTTCAACAGCACAAATTCGCGCTTTCAGTCCAAACAAAAGGAAGATGCTCGCTGTGACACGTGCGGCAGAGAGAATGGGAGGCTTTTTCTTTGGAATTGATGGGCTTTTTTGTCATCAGGGCTATTTGTGGAGACAACGGGGTGGCGTTGCGTGGGCTGGCTGCCCACGTGAGCAGAGAGCTGGAGCTGAGCCCGGGGAGACTCCGTGGGCCTGGTTCACTCCAGGGAACTGCAAAGCCCCTTGTGGGGGCCTCAGAGCTGCTGGGTGACACGCTGTGCTGTCCCCCAGGGCTTGGCCCCCTCCAGCAGGCCTTGGCAGCAGCTGGAGGAAAGGCTCATCCTCAGCTGGAATTGCTGCTGCAGCAGCTGAGCACAGCTGCTTCCCCTGGCCCTGCACTCTCACCCTGCTGCTGCCTCCCACCCACCTTCCCGGGGTGGGAGGGAGTGTGGGAAGCATCACTGGCAGAACAGCATCTCTTTGGGGGCAGAGAGCTGTGGGTTTGTGCTGTGAGCTCAGCTCCTGCACTCGTGCCTCAGTTTCCCTCCATGTGAAAGGTGACAGGTGACACACAGCTACCCCAAAGGGCTGGCAGGATGAGCTGTGGCAGTGCTGGGGATGTGTAGGAAATAATAAAACACAGCACATGCTGCTTCCTGGCCAGCAGCAAAGACCAGTGGAAGAGCTGTGAAGCTCTGTCTGGACACAGGAGCTGTGAAGCAGAACTTGGGTTTGGGATTCCCTGGAGCTGTTCACAAACTGTGAATGCACACAAACTGTGCTTTGGAAGCCTTGTGGTGAGGCTGATGTGCAGAGGGCTGTCCCCTTGGCCTGGGCTGGTGGGGCACACATCCATGCCATGCCAGGGTCATGCCAGGGCTGTGCCAGCCTGCCCAGCCCCGGCTCAGGGTCACTCTGTCCCCACAGTGTCTCTGCCTGCAAGCTGACGGACGAGGCCTGCTTCATCCTGTACGAGTTCTGGCAGGACGTGACCTCGTGGAGAAGGTGGGGCAATGTCCACGTGTGAGGCTGGAAGCTGGGGGGCTCAAAGGGGTTGCCCACTGCTCCCTCTCCTTGCCCAGCTCCCTCTCCTTGCCCAGCCTGTCCCCCTGCTGGCCCTGCTCTGCCCTGTGTGCCCTCTGCAGCTCGCAGGGGATGAAACCTCTGATAAAGGATTTGGGGAGCAGGGTGTGGTGCTGGGCGGCACAGAACCCGCCCTGTCCCCCTGTGTGGGCAGGGGGTCCCAGCCCCACATCCCCTGACCCTGCCCCCTGTTTTACAGCCATTTGCAGTCCAGCTGCAGCAAGACTTTCCAGCAGTCCATCCTCAGCTTGCTGGAGTCCCCCGAGCTGCTGACCACCATGCTCTTCCCAGGTGAGGGAGCCCTCATTCCTGCTCCAGAGGGCAGGAGCAGGGCAGGAAAAGGGCAGGAAAAGGCACGTGGCTCCTTCCAGAGAAGGAGATTGGTTTGGGGTGACCTAAATCAGGTTTTTCTAGCCCATTGTCCCCAGCAGGTAGCTGGGGTCTGTCCCCTGCCCAGGGTGGCTCTCCAGGGGGACAGCCAGGCAGCAGGGGCACTGGCCCAGTAACAGATGAGCTGAGTCCTGTCTAAAACACACCTGGTGCCTCATTTTGTTTTTCACCTGGGCCCTGAACCTGCTCTGCAAAGTGCTGGTGCTCCCAGGTCAGTGCCAGGGGCTGCAGCCAGGCTTCCAGCACAGTGCTGGGGCAGGAGAGAGGCCAGCACAGGGAATGTGCACAGGCCTGTGGTACCAAGAGAAATGGGACCAGATGTGGGGAACTGGGAGCTACATGAAGTCCCAGTTTGCTTGCAGGGATCACTTGCAGGTCTCGTGTAAAATAATGAGTCCATAAAACATGGATTAATTTGGACTGACGCCTGAGTGCTGCTCTCAACCTGCCAGTCCTGCTGACCACATTCCCAAGGCTCTCCTGTGGGAGTTGCCACAGCTCCAGGGGGATCCCCCTCTCCAGGCCATGCCATGGCCATGCTCCCTGCCCTGGGTGGGGCTGGGTGCTTTAGAGCCAGGGACCTGCAGGGTCAGGTGCCCCATCTCTGCCACGCCAAATCTCCATTCCCAGGCTAACACCCACCTCCCTGACCCCTTTGTCTCTCTTCCCAGCTTCCTGGTGGATCATGAACAACAACTGACCCGGAGCAGCTGCCTCCAGGACACCATCAGCATGCGGGAGGATGTGGAGCCTTTGGCACAGCTGTCACTTTGTCACCTCCCTGTCCCTCCTTCCCTCCTGTGGCCAGCGGGGGCTGCCTGCCCTCAGCCCTGCCAGTGTTTTGCTCCTTTGCTCTTTTCATGTAAATTTATTTATTTATCCCTGCTCCTAAGACAGTCTCCAGGCTGCCTGGGGGTGACATGTTTGGGGGTGGCAGCCTGGCCCTTGGGGGAGCACTGCTCTGGTGCTGCACCCTGGCAGCCTTCAGCCCCTCTTGCACTCCAGATCCTCTTCCTCCTGGCTCCGAGGCTCCCCAGGGTGCTGGGATGGGCAGGGGAACATGGCTCTGGCCAGCTGTGACATCCTGCCCAGGGAGCCAGGTGGCCTCGTATGGATTGTGAAGCGTTTTATAGGGAAAAAAATATTTCATGGAGTATTTCTGGCAAGGTCTACCTGCTCATGCCCTGCCACGCTGGCAGCATGTGCTGTGGCTTTGGGATGGCTTTGTGCCCCACCAGCTGTCCCCATGGCTGTGCCTGTCCCCAGCACATCTCACTCCCAGGGGAGGCCAGTGTGGCTGCAGTCCCCAGCTCATCCCAGGAAGGGCCAGTGTGGCTCCAGGCTCTGTTGTTTCCTCAGTTCCCATAAATCAACATTGGCACTGGGCAGTGCTGCCAGAGGCTGGAGCTGAGTTAATGGGGAGGGGGCTGGGATGGGGGCACTGAATGAGGGGGGAAGGCTGGAGCAGATCCCACCTGCTCCATGGGCCTCACTGGGGGTTTTTGGGGTGCTGCAACAGCTCCTCTGCTGAGCTGGGGAAAAATGCAGTTTCCAACCAGTGTGGAGAGAGTGGGAGGGCATAGGGGGCAGGAGGGTCATCAGGGACCCTCCTGGCATGGAGAACGTCATCCTTGTGCCCCTGCCTGTCCCCAGCACCAGTGTGGGTCACCATGGGTGCCTGCATCCAGATCATCACTCAGCTGGGACCTGCTACCACCCCCAGCCTCTTTTCCCACTCCTGTGGGTGCTGCTCCTCCAGAAACATTAATTTGAGTGTTTCTCCCCCAGTCCTGGCTGCAGTCAGTAAAATGTGTGGCTGAAGGGGCAGTGGGTGCAGCTCCATCCTGGGGACACCTCATACACACTGTGCTAGGCAGTGTGACACCCCTGACCCCACGGGGTGACAACACAGGGGGTTTCTTGGGTTTTAGGGTGCTTGTCCTGCTCCAGCAGAAGCTCCCTGGGTTTGGGGTGCTGGGGGTGAGCAAATGACCCTCCTGGGGATGAGGGAGCAGAGCTGTCCCTGTTCCCATGAGCACACAATTCTTTACCTGATGCTCAATGCTGCTGCTTTCCCTGGCCAAAGCCATGATTTGCTGTGATCACAGGGCAGCAGAGCTTGCTCCAGCCCAGTGCAGGGGCAGCTGCTGGGCCCAGGGCCACATTTGTGCCCCCAGGAGTGACAAAAAGGGATCCAGGGCTGTTGGGCCATCGGTAAGGGCACAGCCAGGGTGGGTTACAGAGGGCACCTGGGGCAGCCACAAAGAGCTGCAGCAGGCACTGGTTTGGGATTCCTGAGCTGCCTCCCCAGCCCCCTGTGGGGTTTGCCTCTCAATTTTAGGTTTCTTCCCCACTGGATTAATGTTTGCAGTAGCCTGGAGACGAAAATGCTCAGATGAAGGCAAGGTGTGTGCAGGGGGCATCCCTGGGGGGCACAGGGCTGGCAGTGGCAGCCAGCTGTGACAGCACATGGGGCTGCAGTGGCAGCCAGCTGGGACAGTGCCCTGCAGGCTGCTCTGTGCTCACATAAAAACAGATCATGTAAAAAAAGCACAGAAAACAACACATTGAACTGGAAACTCAAAGAAATCCAGCATCACTGAGGACAGTGCACTTGCTCCCAGGCTTTGCCCACAGTCTCACCACCACAGGGAAGATAGTTTTTGTCCCTAAAAGTCCCCTTGCCAAGGCCATGGTGTGGCAGCACTCCCCAAAACCCTGAGCACTGCTGCAAACCTCTGCCCCTTCCCAGAGAGAAGAGGGAGCTGAAGGATGAATATAGTCTTTTTATTGACTACTTTAGAGTAGAACAAACTAAATACATCTGTAACAGTTTGGGTTCCTTTATACAGGACATTAAATAAGTTATGCACAGGAATGAAGTAACAAATTTCTATTACAGAATTAAATGTCAAAAAAAAAAAAAAAATAGAAACCTCAACCCAATGTCTTCCCATGCCCCAAGTTCACATTTATCATTCCATGTTTTAAAAAAACCAACAACAAAAAAAAAAAAAAAAGAAGCAATCATTCTAATCATGACTGTTAGTATTTCATTCATTTACACTGGGGTTAATTTTAATACACGGCCATCAACATCGCATGAGAATTATGGAAGACAATCTATTTACAAGCAATTCCTTCCAGCCCTGCTCTCCCTTCCCAGCCCCCCTTGGCCCTGTCAGCACTGACTGCAGCATGAGGCTGGGGCTGCAGGCGAGGAGAGAATGTCACAACCACTGGGATTGACGTGAGGCCACTCTAAATGTGTCCCTGTCCCCTTAGGGCAGGAAAATCCTTCCTAATTACCCTGGCGTGAACACCCCCAGGCTGGGCTGCTGCAGGGCAGGGTGGCTCCAGTGCCACCTCCATTGGGAGCTGCCTCAGTCCCAGTGGCTGTGCTGGGCTCCAGCACTGATTGCTGGGGACACAGAGGTGACATCCCCACTGCCATTGGGGCTGTCTTCAGGTGCCTTTTTGCACAATAAACCCTTGCAGACAGGGAATCACTAGCTCCATCCCAGGACAGCAGCTTCCCAAGGAGCTTTCCCAAGGGGCCAGGGCTGGAGCAGGTTCCCTGCTCACCCCCAGCAGCACTCTGAATATTCATTACAGCTCCATTACTTGCCTTCAATTGAAAAAGTGATCAAAAATAATTTGGGAATTACTCGCCTCATTGGGCTCCAGCCCAGCAGCCGCACACACACAGTCAGGGAAGCATGGCTCTGCTGACTAGATGGATTCCTAGAGCCTGTGTGTGTGGCTGTGGGAATTGGAAGTAACTCCTGGAGGACATGTCCCCTCTCTCCCACGGGCTGTGCCACTGCTGACCTGTGTGACACTCCCTGCCAGCCCTGGGACAGGGCTGATCACAGCCTGAATCCCTTCCACAGCATAGCAGGGACTCCCCAAGGGACACGTCTCCCCAGGCTGGCACAGCATTCCCATGGGACCTCACTCTGAGCCTGCTTTTGGGACAATCTCCCAAGGTGGATGGACATCCCATGGCATCTCCAGATGCAGCACTGCAGGAAGCCCCTGGGGCTGGGGAAAGAACGGACACAGGATACCAAGTCCTGCCTTTCTTTTACCGGTTTGGCTGGTGTATGTGGGGAGCACAGGCTGTAAATAACCCCACACACCAGTGAGGATCCCTGGGCTCAAAAACAACAGCAGGAACTCACTAACCAGCAGCTTCCAGGCAGTGAAAAAACCAAACACTTTCTGCAGAGCAAAACAACAGCCCCAGGTGGAAAGGGCACCTGCACCCAGCCCAGATCTGCCCTGCACGTGTTCCCCCAGCACAGGCCCCACCCAGGAAACACCCAACTGTCTGCCTCACCACAGGCCAGGATGAAATCCAGGCCATCCAGCAGTCCCTCCCTGCTACTGCCACTTGGTTTAGAGCAGACAAACCCTCTCCTCCCTCTCTGCAACCCTCAGCTGCCAGCCTGCAGGCAGGAGAGGTGGGCTCAGCTTTTGCCATTGCACAGAGGATGAGATGCTCCCGCTGGGAAATTGGCTCTGCTCTGTTCACAGCAACCACGGGCCAGCACGGCCACCTGAGGCACAGCTGTCTGGGAGGAAGGGAAAAACAATGGATATTATGGAAGAAAGGTGGCAGTGGTGGCTCTGACTCACTCAGGGAAGTGAGCCTGAGCATGCCACAAGGACAGGGCTCGCTGCTTGGCACCACACTCTCAGCATCTCCGGCGTGTGCCAGCGCTCTCCCCCCAGTCCAGCTCCCCTGAGCAGGTGCCCAGTGTCCCCCAGGTCCTGATGATGCTTTGCTGTCCCCTGAGAGGAGCAGAGAGATGCTGCAGGGGAGGCTCACCCCAGTTCATGAACCACGAAGGAACAGGCAGGATGAGAGGGCAAAGCTGGAGTGTTGGCGCTCCGAGGAGGCGCGAGGTGTCAAATATGTCAAGTGAGAACAGTTGCTGTGGGGGGCTTTTCAGCTTTAAAAAACCCAGGGAGCTGATCCAGCAGAGTGAAGCAAACCCTTCCTCCTAGAGTCCGTTCGTGTCGATGGCTGTCACGGATGCTGGGGTGGAGGAGCGCGAGGTGGTGGCCGAGGTCTTCTCGAGGGCCGGGCTGGGGATGCCATCGAGGCTCTTGGCTGCTGCTGCCACCCGGCCCGTGGGCAGTGCCAGGGGCTTGCTCTGGCCGTGCAGGCTTTGCCCGCAGATGCGGTGGTGCCTCTCCCAGTCCTTGTGCTGGCAGAAGGAGCCGCAGTACCGGGCGATGTTGCAGCCGCTGCACGTCTCGCTGGCTTTGCGGCCGCAGTTCCAGCAGCTCTGCAAGACCAAGGACACCGCGCTTGAAAGGGGTTTAGTTTCCCTAAGAGCTGCAGGACGGTGCTGACTCAGCTCTGGAGGGGACTGTTCATCCCCTCTGGCCCAGATTTGGTAATACCAAAATGAGCAATCCATTAATTCCTGCTATTTCCCAGGTCTTTGCCAACAGTTCTAACCCCTACTTCTCTTTGCCCAAAGCTGCTGTCACACTGCTCCGGGTACATCCTCTCCCCTAGATCCACCCAAATGCAGAGAGGAAACAGCAGGCATGGACTGAAAAACGCTGCAGATGCTGCTATTGAGCTTTTTTATTTCCTGTTTTAAGCAGCTCTATTTTGGTCTCGCTCCCAGCCAAGCGCTCTCCGCAGGGATCACGGCGCTGCATAGGCACCATTTGCTCCGCACCCTGCCTCGCTGCACAAGAGGTTGGAGCAGGCCAATTTGGAGAAGCAAATGCTCATTTGAAAGCCTCCCAGCCAGGTGGAAGCACTGCCAGAGCCCGAGCTTCAATCTGGAAGCGGAGCAAAGCCCCTCTGGCCGCCGGGAGAGGTGTCAGCTGGTGGCTCCCGGCGTGCCACCGCTTCTCTCGGAGCGCGGGGCAAGGGGCCAGCGCCGGAGCGGCGGCTGCAGCTGCTCCGGGGAGGGGAGGAACGGCGGAGCAGCTTCCCTGCAGCTGGACCAGGGCGGAGCAAACACATCCTGAGGAGGGCAAGCTCAGCTGGGGGAACGCAGCCTCTGTCAGAGCTGGCCTGCTCTGATCCTGCCTGCCCTGATCCTGGCACCTCTGTGGGGACACTGCTGCTGAGACCACCGGCAAAGAGCTGGGGGAGTGGGGTGGTGGGAGATGCTGGGCTGCACCAGCTGTGGGGAGGGGCAGAGAGATTCCCACTCCCAGGCTCAGCACTGGAGCCACCAGCTCGTGGTGGTGATTTCTGGGCTGGCAGTGAAGCACCTGACCAGTTCGCTTTGGAGTGAGCTGCTCCAGAGCCTGTGTGTCCCCAAGGCTCCTCCACCTTCCAGCAGAAGCAGGACTTGTGACCAAAAAGCCCCTGCCCAAGGCTGTGGTAGCTCTTGGAAAACTGGGTCACTGCTTTGCAGCTGTTTACACTTCAAGTGTTTTTCAACTGTGTTGCAAAGGTTACAAGATGTGCCAGAACACGGGACAGCTTTTAGACAAGGGCTCTGGAGCTTGCACAGGGGCTGCTCAGGAGCTCCCAGGGTCCCTGATTGCTCCCCAGCACAGCTGGAGGAGGAGGACACTCCTCTGGTATTCCCCTATGGAGAAATCACTCATTCCTTCCATGGCTTCCTGAGCAGTTCCACCCACTCCCATCATGTGTTTATCGACTGGTGTGTTCAACCCTCAGCAATTTAATTGGGAATTGCAGCATGGACATACTTCATCTTCTAACATTCCATGGGTCTGGCTGTGCAGGGAGCCCTGGTGCCCAGGTGAGCTGAAATCCAGCAGGAGGAGGGGAGGGAGCTGCTGCCCACACATCCCAGCAGACATGGACAGCATGGTTGCTGCTCAGCAGACACAAACCCTCTGCTCCTGCACTTGTGCAGAGAAATTAAACCATGGAGCAAAGCTCACTTGGATGGGATGTGGTGGTGCAGGAATCAGCCATGTGATTCCCCTTCCCCACAATCTCAAAAGCTCAACCAAGTGAACTTCCTGTTAAGCAACAGGGAAGGTAATTGATGACTGAGTAGAAAGAGATTCCCTTGGGCACACATTCAGCAGGTGCCACTAGCTATGACAAACCAAGAGCCAAACCAAGAGCCATCCCTTCTTTTCCAAAATGCCAGTGTGGGACAGACCACTAGGAACATGCAGCTTCCCCTGCAGCCCAGCTTCTGCCCACAAAGAGCAATTCCTTTACTGCACAGAGCAAGTACCCCACCATAATATCTGAGCTAAACAGCTCCATTCACCAGCATCCTTTTCCCTTTGCTTCTACACCTCTTTCAACCCCACAAAATCCCTGCTCATTACACTGGATCCAGCTCAGAGTGCCCAGTGGTTGCACACACGTGGGTGCTGCAGACATGATTTAGGCTGATTCCCTGCAGCAGAACCTAAAAGGGATTTTTTATTCTATCGGTGCATTCCTTAGCTATTGATTGGAGAGAGACTTCTAAACTGAAAAGGTGTTGAAGGCCAGGTTGGTTGGAGCTTGGAGCACCCTGGTCTGGTGGAAGGTGTCCCTGCCCATGGTAGGAAGGTGAAATAAGATGTTCTTTGAGGTCTTTTCCAACCCAACCCGTCGTGTGATCTACGATTCTGTGAAAGGGGTGAGAAACCTGCAGGCTCTCTGCTGGGCAGTACCTGGAGACCCTGTGAGCCTGGGAAAGCCCTTCTCATGATGTCCCCTGGCACCTCACCTCAGTGGATTCCTCCTGCTCGTTGATGACCAGGAAGGCATCCTCGGTGGCCTGGCGCTTGGCGTCGGCGATGGTCTGCTCCATGCGCGCTCGCTCCGACGCGATCATCTCAAACGCCTTCTGCTCCGCCTCAGCCACTGCCTTCTGCACCTCCGACATGGCCTGGCGCTTCACCTCGTTCACAGCTTCTTCTGGAAGGAAAGAGCAGCCTCACCCACCTGCTCCAGGACTGGGGGCACCTTCCAGAGAAACACAGTTCCAGCAGCGTTCCCAGCACCAGCATCCTGACCGCTCCCAGGAGCAGTGAGGCTCAGCCCCACGGGATCCCTGCTGGCATTCCAGAGGAGCAGAGCCCTTTGGAAAAGCCAGGGTGGGGATGCTGGCAGCCATATGTGCATGTGCCAGGGCGTTCCTGCAGCTGGGTTCCTGCTGTCTGTGCACAGCAAACCCACAGTATGTGTGTTTACCCCAAGCGAAATGTGTTCACCCCAAGGATCCCTGAAATGTGTTCACCCCAAGGATCCCCAGCCGAGGTCACCACAAACACTCACCAGCTTTTTTCCAAATCTCCTCAGTGACATAGCCTGTCCCCGACCTGCTGCTGAACTCCCGCAGGGAATCTGTTGGAATAAGGGACACAGGGAAAGGTTGGCAAAGCTTCATCTCACCCAACTGCTGCTCACGTGCCCAGGGGGACCTTGGGACATCGCAGGGCAGGGGAGGATTGACCAGCTAAAACTCAAAGCAGAGGATCCCTATGGTTAAAGCCATTCCTCAAACATTCACATGATAAATTACAACATTTAATTAGCACCTTGCATAATTTATGACAGTGTATAACCTATTTCCATCTCCTGGTACTCTAAAACAACAGGCAATGCTTATAAATGTACATTATAAATGTATGTCATCCAACTTCTGCACTGTCCAGAGGCTGGGAACATCAATCTATAGACCAGCAGTGTACATTAAGCACAGCACTTCCCAATCCCAGGGCGATTCAAAGGCTTGAACTGATGGACAAACTGTCCTCCAAGACACCTGGAGTTGTTGCCTGATGCTTAACTGCACCTTCTCACAAGAGCAATAATGCTCAAAAATTATCCCTAGGTCCCATGAGGGGAGAAATCAACAGCATTCCCAATTTATAGAAAAAAATTGATTTGTATCACCTTTAACAACACAGGGCTGGAAATATATCAGTTGTGATCTACTTAAATATAGAAGGGCTAAAAGCTGGCTGTGCCCCCCCAGGCTGTCACACACACCCACTGCTCCTCAGGCTTTGTGACAGCTGGAGACAGGGTTTCCTTGCAGGAGGATTCCCTCTATATTTTGTATACAAACAAGTAGAATATACATCAAATTGACATTTATTCTTCCCAGAAGAAATCAATATTTATTATTGAATAATCAGATGGGTTTTTTCCCCTCCAGAACTTGATTTGCAGTGTATTTGTTTGGATGGAAATCAGAATTACATTTAAATAAATCAGCATTTTAGACTTGTTTTTTGTAGAGGGTTAAACCCCTGCATACTGGAGGGGGAAACTAGTCAGCTTTGATAAAGTTGACTCACCATACAAAAACAGAATTAGTAACACAGGTAGCTATTACACTTACAAAAGCATTTGGTATTTTTAGAATAAGTAGACCTTGACATTTAAAATCCTTTAGGCAAGAAGGACTAGAAGGGGGAGTGGGCTGGAGACAAACACCTCTCTCCTGCCTTTTCACCCCTGAGTTTATCAGCTCTGGATCAACTTTGGCCAGTAGTGACAAGGGAGAGCCTCACAGGTGCCTTTAGATGTTGACAAAAGCTGCTCACCCAGGAGCTCCCAATTTCCAACAACTCATCTCTTCAAATCTCAGAGAAAAACACTTGAGCAGCGCAGAACCAAACTTATCCCACCATCTGCATGAACAATCATCCCTCTGCCCGCCGGAGCTGTGGCAATAGAGCTCTGCTCTGCTCACCGCTGCCCACGGAGTCGGCGCTGGCAGGGCTGTGCTGGCGGCTGAGCAGCTCTGCTCCCGCCTTGCGCGGCTCGGCCGTCTCGGAGCAGCGCCGCTTCCAGTAGTTGAGCTCCTCCCTGTCAGCCTCCTGGCAGCGCCGCAGCACCGCCATGGAGCGCCGCGTCTTCTCCACCATCTCCATGATGCAGTTCAGGGCCTGCGGGAGGAAAGGATTCTCAGTCATCCCGGATTTCGCCATGGAGGGACCGTTCCAGGCAGGTGAGACAGCAGGGAGGTGATTTCCCAGGATTTGGGCTGGTGCTGTGCCCAAGGATGTAGCACCAGGTGGGGTCACACACACAAGAGGTAGCTCAACACCTCCAGGCCATGCTCCTAAAAGTGGAGGGGAAAACTCCACCACTTTCCGATGGGATTAGGGTTGGTTAGGATCCCAGTGCCTGTGCTCCACAGTCACTGCTTAACTCCAAATATTCAGCTAAATGGCCTCTCCTCCACCCCAACCCCATTCCCTCCAAAAAACCCATTAGCTTTAGACCATGAGGTCTCTCTGCATTTATGATCAAAGCTGAATTTTAATCCCATCTCTTTGAGGGAAACAGAGCAGTGAAGTGCCTGGAGGAGCAGCCTCACTTAGAAGGAAAAAGCTCAGCATAAAATCTGCCAGAAGCACCAGGTCTTCCTGTTGGTGCCTTTTTTGGTACATAAAAGGCTAGCACCTCAGGGGAAAAAAATAGTCTTAAAATACAGTCCTAAAATACAATAATGATGGGTTTACTTATTCCGTAAGGTCCAAATCTTGACTGCACTTAGCACGTTTGTGCATTTGTACTGGCCAGGGCTGGGGCACAAAAGACCCCTGCGGGGATAAGGCTGGGTTTGGTTGCTCAGCCAGCCATGGCAGCACCTGGCCATGCTTTGCAGGAGAAGCTCCCCAGCTCCAGACACTTCATCCACACTGATTTTAGTTCCCACTGACCACGGGAGGAGGAAACCAAACAGGAAAGTCCTTCAGCTCCTCTCAGCCCTCCCCACCATCCACCTGCTTGTGGTGGCTTGCTCCTCCACCAGCCACCAGGAGAGGCTGGATATGGGATTAACAACATGGAAATCACCAACTGGAGCAGGTGGAACACCGGGCTGCTGCTTCCCACAGAGCTTCCCACACCCCCTGCCATTCCTTACGTGATCAAGATGCTTCCACTCATCTGCCCACTCCCTCTCCGTCAGGCGGTGATCCACCAGCTCATCCTGGTAGCCTCCATTCAGTCCTGCAACAAGCCACAGAGGGATTAGATGGACCAATGGAGAGAGAAGGGGCCCCAAAGCAAGGATAAAGAGCTCTATTTGCAGCTCCACGTAGCTGGGATTTAAAAACACATCTCAAGGTGGCAGGTCTACAAGGGGCAATTCCATGCTGCTGGTTTTTCATCCCTGTCTGCTTCACTGTCTGGGAAGTGCTACAGTCCACTTGTGGCTCCAGCTCTGACCTGATTGTGGAGCTGGTTCTCCTGTTATAAACTCACAGCAGCTCAGAGCTTATGATTCAAGCTGTCCTGTTGGAAACACATCATGCACCTCCCACACATCCCTTGGAGAAACAGGGCAGGGGGTCAATCTCTGCTCTCCTGCTTTGCAGATCTTGCAAAAGTTGATTTTTCTTTCCCTGCCTCCTCTCCCTGCCAGCTGGGTTGGCTACACTCAAGTCACACACCAAGTCCTTCCTCCTCATCCTCCGTTGCTCCAGCCTTCACACAGGCAAATACAAACTCCCAATCTTCCTGTTTGTAACTTCCCATGGGGTGTTGTTTCCTCTGAACTGCCTGCAAAAACTCTGCTGTGAGGACATGCGCAGCATTACTCAGCTCTGGGTACGGGTGGCCAAGCAGGGACCAACACCAAAGCTCAACGAGGAACCTCCTATCCAGGCTTTCTCACCAAGCCCGCCGTGCCTGTCCCGGATCTCTCTGTGCTCCAGCATCTTGCTGGGGTCTCTGTAGAGGTGGGAGGTGGCAATGTCTTCCAAGGTGTAGTGCTGGAGGGGCGGTGGGGTGGGGTGGAACTGCCCACTGGGGTTCATCAGGGGGATGGTGAGGGCAGGGCTGTGCCGGGGTGCGGGGCTGATGGTGCAAACCCTCTTGGCTGGAGGCTCTGTAGGCAGCGGCTCCCTCTCAAAGCTGCTGTCTTCCCTCCTGCAATCACACCAGCAGACACAAGCATTCCTTAGCATCCCATAAATGTACTCAGAAAGATGCAGATTTGGAATCAGCAGAGTTTGGGCACCAACGATTTTACCGGGGGGGTAAATGCAGAGAGCTCAAACAAATGCGCTCAATTTGTGAGGCGATGCACAAAGTGACCCCGTCAAAGAAAAGGGTTCAGAATGCCTGAGTGTTGTGATTCATCTCTCCGAGCATGACCAAATTAAAATTTCACAGTTTTTATAAATCTGAGGCATGCTCCACATAATTGCATAACAACTTTTATCTTGGAATAAAAAGTGGTGAGAATGAAGCGCATCCTTCCCAGCCCTGCCAGTGCCTCCATTCATTGCCTTGGAGGTGGAAAACTGCTCAGCTCTCTGGCTCAGGCTTTTCAGTGCTACTCCAAAGTCCCTCTGGGACAGAACCTGCCTGAAAGAGGAACCAACCTGAATTCACAGTGCAGTGTGAGCAGTCAGTGGAGTCTTAGAACAGCCAGAATAGTTGCTGGGAACAAAAAGATCTTGGATGCCACTTAAAGCTTTGTCAGCAGCAAAGATAAAATGAAAGTCACAACTTTAACAACTGAGCAGAGTGACAAAAGCTGGTTTTTTACCTGTCTGGGCTGTGCCTCTTGCCATTGCCATTGACCTCGATGAGCAGCTCGGAGGAGTCAGCGGGGGATGTGGTGTTGGTGTTGAGCAGGATGTGCTCATGCTGGGCCAGGTACTGGGAGGGTGTTTGCTTGGCAGCGCGGGCACAGTGCAGCAGCTCCCGCTGCAGCAGCGGGAGGTTGGCCTGGAAAACGAGAACAGGGCTGGATTACAGCAGGGCAGGGGCTTCCAGCTGTTCCAAAGGGTTTGCTCTTCATTCATCCTTCAGAGCAGTAAAACCTGTGGCCCGTGACCCCCACTCAGGATCCTCCAGCTCCTGCTGTCTGCACTGTCAGATTTACCTGTATTTTCCCAGGAGCCTGATGCTGGTGGACCCAAAATCCAAGTGCTACAGGAAGCACTCTGTGCTTCCAGCATCTAGTTACCCAGAGAAGTTATGGAATTCCCATCCCTGGAAGTGTCCAAGGCCAGGCTGGACAGGGCTTGGAGCAACCTGGGATAGTGGAAAGTGTCTCTGCCCATGGCAGGGGATTGAAACTGGATGAGCTTTAGGGTTCCTTCCAACCCAAACCATTCTGTGATTTAACCACCCCAGACAGACTCCGTGTGCCAGCACTTCAAACATTCTAGATCTGAACATTTGCAAATAAGATTACAGGCTCAGAAACTGCCACATGGAGCTTGGTTTGCCTCCTTTATCTGCAGCACACAAGCAGACATATGTGGCACACGGCACAACGTCAGCCAGTCCCACACGGCCACCGCTATGCTCTGTGCAATCTGTCTTGGACTCCAGCAGAATTGCTGGGGTGCTTGCAAGAAGAGCTTTCCCAGCAATGTCACACTGCCAAGAGGCACAGGCAGGCACACCAAGTGTCAGCAAACCCCAGCAGCTCCCTGTCACCTTCAGGAAGGGGATCACAAACGGCCGGAGGGGGAAGTTGGTCGCCTCTTGCAGCTTGCAGTGAAATTCCTCGATTGTCACCGTTGAGTTCTGAGAAAAGAAATTAAGAAATGAAATGGCAATTTGTTCTTATTTTTAGACATGTGGGAAACGGCTCCAAATGAACAGAACTGGGAGGGAGACGGCATCTGCCACTCCAGGACTGACAGTGTTTGCATTGGATCCTGCTGAACGCAGCCAGGAAGGCTCAGGCCAGCAGAGCAGGAATGCTGCACTAGGAGAGGGGTGGGAACTGCCTGGCCCAGCATCCTCCCAGCTCCAGGGTGGGAGGCAGAGGCTGACTGCAGGGCAGCAGGACCCAGCTGGCATCTCCTGCGTGCTGGGGCAGGCTGTGGGGAGTCAGACTTCAATCCCAGCTGCTCAGAGCTGCACACCTTCCTCTCCTTCCTCCCTTTCACTTCTCCTCATCTAGTCTATGCATGGAGTCTCATCAGCCTTCTGCTCACTGTGGTCCAGCCCTGCATCCCCCAGGGCTGCTCAGGCTGGGGAATCCCTGGAACAGCAGCATTTGATAACCTGCAGGTACAAAACTCACCCCTGCAGCAATTACCACAGTTCAGGGTGAGAACAGCAGCCAGAGGGACTTGGACAGTTTATCATTCCCTTTCCAAAAGGGTAGGCTAAGGTACTACCCTACATCCACAGAATTATATATGCTATATAAATGCTGCAGCAGCATTTTGCATCCAGTGCTTAAGCCCTGGGAATGCCCCTGAGGACATGGACAGACTTAGATTTGCTGCCCACACCAACCCTGGAAGCAGAAATGCTCCAGGCTGCTGAAGTCTAGCTCCCTTCAGGGCCTGCTGAGCCTCAAAAGAAATGTGCCAAAAAGCAGAGATCAGCTTGGGAGACCCACTGGGTGCCCCACAGGACCACACTGGCCAGGGCTCCAGGGCCTCAGCCCAAGGTCACAGAATCCAAGAAGTCTGGGTTGGAAGGGACCTTGAAGATCATCTCATTCCAACCCTGCCATGGGCAGGGACACCTTCCACGGTCCCAGGTTGCTCCAAGCCCTGTCCAACCTGGCCTTGGACACTTCCAGGGATCCAGGGGCAGCCACTCTGGGCAACCTGTGCCAGGGCCTCCTCACCCTCACAGGGAAGAACTCCTTCCTAATACCCAATCCAAACCTCCTCTCTTTCAGTTTAAAGCCATTCCCCCTTGTCCTGTCACTAATGCCCTTGCAGAGCATGTGGAGTATGATGTCCAATGCACTGGACAGCATTTCTGCCAATTATTCTGTATAACTGCAAATACTGGATACAATTCTGCAGCAAGACCTGTTCATTGGGGTTTGAAGGGTGTTCTCACGGCAGGGGGCTAGAAAGAGATGATGTTTAAGGTCCCAACTCAAACCATTCTGTGATTCTATGAGTTACAGAAAAGCTTTGTCCAATTCCTTCCAGGAATTTCAGTTTAACTTAAGTTTAGCTGCACACAAGTTTGTGCCTAAGTCACCAGACCAGCAGCTTTTTGAAACCTAGCAAAGACAAGAAAAAGGAAGTCACTGAGTTTCCCAGGAAGCACAAACATAAGAGTCTTGCTCAGCAAAGATGCAAACAGACAGCACTGTGTGGTGGGGACAGGTGCTGGCTGCTGGGGTCTGGGAAAAGCCAGGCAGCCCAGGATGGTGCAGGACTTACCACCAGTGCCAGGACGAGGGTCCGGACCTTCTCCCCGATCTCCGGTGAAATGTCATTGCCAAACTGCTGCAGGGTGGTGAGGAAACGCTTCAGCTTGCTGAGCTGCCGGGCTCCACACGTGGCTGGGAGCTGCTGGTTGGTCAGCGAGGAGGAGGAGGATGAGGAAGGACCATTGCTGAACCTCTGGGGTGGGGATGGTGCCCCGTTCAGCGTCGGGGGGGAATGGTTTATCCCATTGGGCACTGCGAAGGGGAGACAGAAGCAATGCTGAGCACCAGATGGGCACATCCCTGTGGTCTGGTGCTGAAGGGGATCCATCCTCCAGCCAGGAGTCTGCTGCTGATGGGGGGCAGCTCAGGTGGCTTCATCTCACCCCAGGAGGGCTACCAGATCCTGTCCTGCGCCCACCATCCCTCCCTGGAGATGTACAGGCAGTTTCACAAACACGGTTGTTTTTCCCAGCCTGGTCCCATCTGCAACTCTGCCTCCTGTAAGTGGTGAGCATGTCGAAACAGACCAAAGGGCTGGAAGTTCGGGAACTCAGCAAGGGATTAGAATAAATTGTTGACATCCCTGTGCTGTGGTTGCGCAATGCCGAGCCCTGTCTGATGAGCAGCTGTGCACTGAGGCCCCAACTCGGTATAAACCCAGAATTTCAGAGTGAGCAGCACATCATTTAAATATAGGCATAGCTGATCCACTGGGTTTATCCTTAAAAACCCAGCCCTGAATCCCTTATGGATTTAAGTGCTGATGAGGGTACAAAAACCATTTCAAATGATGTGTTCAGAGAAGCCCTGAAACCACCTGGCAGTGCTGCCCCTTGCCTGTGGGAGGAGCAGCAACTTGCGAAAAAAGGATGCCAAAATTTCTGCTGCAGCTTCACAAGGATCATATGAATCCTGATGAACCCAGTGAGGGGTTTTTCAGAGAAGACAGGAGGTATATGAACAGTTAAACCACTCTGAGGCATGCCAGGGTCAGAGGCTGGAAAGGCTCCACACACCTGGACCTTCGTGGTGAGCACAGGAGGGAAACTTAACCAGAGTCAGTTAAGATGCAAGGAAAGATAAGGCTCCAGAGACCATCAAATGTGGTTCCTGCTAACCAAGGGGTGACAGCCTCTCTGGGGGCTAACAGAGATGTGGCCTTTCACAGCCAGAGAGATGATGAGATAAGGTGAAAGCCAGCACTGACAGGATGGAGGTGCAAAGGCCATGTGAGCTCATGCCTCTCGTTATGGAGCAAAGCAACCTGGAAAACTGTCCACACTCCCGAAGCAGCAAAACAACAGGAATGTCAGGATGTACCCACAGGTACAGCTCCAGAGTACACCAGAGCTGTGTGAAAGGCAAGGCCTCTGGCAGTTACTGATAAAGGCACTATAAAAGGGTTATAAATAGGGGTGAAGCTACCAAGAGAAGCTCCTCTCAAACAGCAAAGGCTGTGCAGCTCTGCACTCTCCAGCGGCCACAACTGAGGCACTTTACCCCTTCTCTATTTCACTTCCTCTTATTCTTTCAGATGAAAATCTGGGGAGAGCAACGGGCTCTATTTATACCTCAGGCGAACGAGGGGCTGTGAGACACCCCTGGGGCTGCAGGGGACCCTTGGGAGAGGCTCCAAGGAGGGAGCAGAGGATGCTGGTGGATGGGGGATGCCACAGAAGCAGAGCTGGGAGCCATGAGCCGTTAGACACGGCCCCATAACTGCTCTTGGTGTTTTTGGGCTCATCCCCCCTGACCCTCTGCCAACGGCATCACCGCAGGGCAGCTGGCAGTTATCTGATCCTGCACATCACCAGGATCTGCTCCACCACAGACCACAAGCTGGGCTGGCACCTCAACTTCCAGGTGAGAGCACAGCGCTGGAGCAAGTGAGGCAGCACAGTGAGACCAGTGGGAGTGCTGGTTTGGGGACAGCAGGGAGATAAAACTCCTGGGAACAAAGTCATCATCTACTCTTAAATTCTGCCTGAGTTCCTTCATAGTCAAAGGTTTTGCTGCTTCTCCAACGCTGTGTTAGTGACCCATAGGCAGGATCAGATCAGATCTTGGTCACCCACTGAGTGACCAAGACCTTCTGGTGTAACTGAGAAAGGAAGAAGCAAGAACGAACTTCCCCACAGGTTGCATCTCTCATCTATCTTGAAAAGAGGCAATTAAGTCATCTGCAATCAGCAGATTCAGGCTTCTTGGCCCTTAACAGCGTGCCAAGCATCCTCATTGGAAAAATTAATTTCTGTCACTTTGCTAATGGTCTTTTTCTGCCTGAGCAAAAGGAGAGCCATTAAAAACGCCTGAGCACATAAAGATGGGGACAATGTGTCTGGCGGGATAACCCGGTGATTAGCGCTGCTGCCAGCACCACGCAGCACAGCAGAGTGTGTCCTCCAGGAGGCTGGGCTGGAAATCTGTGAATCCCACTGCCAGCATGGAACTGTGAGATAGCCCAGACACCCTCATGGACAGCACAGCAATGCAGAACCAGCTAGGGAACACTCTGTGCAGGGAAAAGGGGTGAGGAGGGCACGGAAAATATGTACATGCCATGTGTGGGGGTCAGATAACTCCATGCCCAACAAAGTAAAGCAGCTTTGCTCCAGAACAATGCTTTAAAAGAGACATTAAATGGCTTAAATGTCAGCTAAGGGAGGAAAAAAAGACTCTAGGCTGTAACAAAAGGCTGAAGGTCCTTTCCACCCATGGAGTCACCTCTGAGCAATTCTCTGCTAGAATAAGTGGGTGCAAGGCAGTGCTACAGCTGGGCAGGATCAGGACCGACTGCGGCTTAATAGGAAAGATTATAAAGAGAAGATGGAGAAAAGAGAATCTGGATGGACAGCAAGGAATTTTCAAGGCTGGGAAATTAAAAAAAGAGAAAAACTTTCTAATCTCAGCTGCAGGAATGCTGTCTGCAAAGTGAGATACCGCAGAGTGGGAATTAACTCCTCCAAAAGATAGAGCTGAAAGCCCGGGTCTTGGCTTGCTTGAAGCCAACCTGATAAAAGATTCAATTTCTTAAGGAGTTTATGGTGGAAATCAAGGCTGCACCTGCAAAGAGAAGGACTCAAGGCAGCACCAGGAGAAAGACGGGAGCAGGCAGGGGGGCAGAGGGGGACTACACACCCTGTTTTATGTCCTGCATGCATTACAGAACTGCAGGAAAGCTCCACTCCCCCCTCCCTCCCAGCCAGGCAGCACTAACTGCCGTGCCCTGGCTGATGGCTGAGGCATCCCTGGTGAGTTCTAGAAGTACAGCCTTCCCTCCTGGCTAGAGCTGTTCCCAGGAGAAGCAGCCCTGCTGGGCCTTACGTGCAGTTGGAGTGAAGGACACAGGCCGGGGGCCGCCGGGGTTGACGGGGGGCAGCGGCGGCATGTTGGGAGGAGAGGACCTGGACTGGATCTTCACTTCCACGGGCGATCCGGGCATCACTGGCACCTTCTTCTCACCAGCAACTGTACCAAGAGAAGGTGGCAAGGCTTAGTGACAGTCACTGGCACGCATTTCCCTGTCCAGCACACCAGGAACGGTTGCAAGGGTGAAGAGCTGGGGGAAGGCATGCAAGGCTCCCATGCTGCTGCCAACAACCCCAAGCTGGGGACAGGGCACCCAGGGTTGTGCTCATGGCGTCCATGCTCACCAGCCCAGTCTCCTGACCCCATCTTCTCACCCCTTCGTTCCTGAAGGTGCTTTTCATAATATTTTTATCTGTTTGCTTTGCTTTGCCCCCACTCAAGATCTCTGACACACCCCAGATGTGCCCACACACACCTCGATGAGCCTTTCCAGGGGAATCACAACCCCTGGGAGCCATGCAACAGGTAACCTGGTTTAGTGCTGTGCCAGAAGTGACCAGAATGGGCCCGGGGTTGTAGAGATGAGCTGGAATCAGCTATTCACAGACCCTCTCCTGTGTGCAGTGTCTAGTGTCGGATATACGACCAGCTCAAACTGCAGCTTCCTTTCCAGCCTCCAAGGGACATTCCAGCTCAGGGGACAGTGTGACCACACTCCCAGCTCGAGTGGCTGGGATCAGCCTCACAAGACAAAAAGGAGGAAACATGCCAATGTAATAGAGGGATACTTTTTTTTTTGAGGGGGGTGTTTTGGGGTATTTTTGGTTTCTAAGATACAGACAACTCAGTGGACAAAGCCTAAGGGTCTCCAAAGCACAGCTCCTGTAGGAGCCAACACCATTCCAGGAGTGCTCTGTATTGCACTGCCAGTGTCTCCATGACCCCAAACAAATCACCCCTCTGAGATGATGATCCCCACTCCCTGCACCTCAAGCTGCTCCTCTCCTTGCTCAATTAACTCGCTAACGAGATGTGACCAGCTTGTCCCGCCCAGGAACACGGCTGGGTCCCCAGCACGTCCAGCTGCACCCCAGCTCAGGCTGGGAGGGAGCTCAGCTCACCTTCCAGCTCTCCAGTGATGCAAGCTGGGCTTGGGGCAATTACCATCTAATCTGCTATCCACACTTCCTACCAGTACCTGTCAGCTGCAAGAAACTCGGCTTTTGAGCCCCGGCAGAGCTATTAAATGCTGTATTCCCACAGAGCACTGAATAGGTGGCAAACTTTGTGCTGAAATACAACACAAACCTGCTACTTCTCCACTCCCAACAACAAAAATGCTGCTTTCTAGAGCAGAGAAGACACAAACTGGCACCTGAGCCCTCGTGTTGCTGCCTGGGATCTGCTCTGTCAGCCCCAGCACCTGCTCTGCCACCAAGCTGCCTCATTTATTTTCCTTATGGCAAGTCATGGCGAATGCCAGCGAGGTAACAAATGAACTTTGTGATTCCTAGCAATTTCTTTCTGCTGTTTGCAGGAAGGGGAAGCAGGGATGATACACACTGAAAATCCATGTTTTCCTGCCCTGTCAGTGCAGGTGGAATGACTGGGGTTGGAATCGCTACAAAACCCACATCCCAGAACATTTGTGTCTTCATTTATCTAAGCCTGCTTTCAAGAAAAGGAAAACATCCTCAGCTTTGCTTTCATGAAGCGGGGAGATATTGAAGCCATGGGAAACTACTATTAATTTTAACATATAATAACTACATTAATTCCATATTGCAAACTACTATTCACATACATGTGGCCCAACTTCCATACAATTAAACCCTGATGTGCAGACTCTCCCTGTCATCCCCATGCATGAGTATGATATTCAGATGAATAACCATGCATTGATGTAGGAATAGGACATAATTTATACATGTAAGCACCTATTCTAGCAGGTGAGTTTATCAGCAAGAACAGGGAAAATCCCCTGACTTTCCTTCCTCTCTAAATAAATGCAGCAAAACAGTGAGAGAGCTGAATTTGTGCACAAAGTTGGGGTATTTCTACCACAAAAAGTGTGAGTTCCCTCACCCAGGCAAGGAAGGGAAACATTGCTAAATGACCCAAATTTTTCTATCAAAATAGCACTAATTGTGCCCATCCAGCACTCGGTGTCAGGTGCCTGATGACCATCCAGGGACCCACTGTCACCCACCTGCCTCCTCTTCTTCTCTCTCTTCCCATGAAACTCCCTTTCCCAGGTGTACATGGCTAACCTGACACTGCCATAGTCTGGCGAGTCTGAAATCCTTACATTTTCTCCTATTCCTTCCTAAAATGTTCCTAGGGCACACTAAGAAAGCAGAACTAATTTGGTTAATTTACAGCGAGGGAGATGAATTTCACATGGAATTTATAACCCCAAAATAAAACCAGCTCCTGTGTGAGACACCAAAACTGAAGCCCACAAGAAACCAACACCTTCTTTTCCAAGCCCACTCCAACAGACAAGAAGCAAACAGGATTGTTAAATTTAAAAGCTTCCTGCTAATGACCTAGGGCATCTATAAATGCAGATAAAAACCATCTTTCTGAAGCTCTTCATTTTTAGCCTAAACACGTCTGTTTAATGAGAATCATGTGAGCAAACCACGCTGCAACCAAGAGCTTGAGTCAGCCTTGAGTTGACCTGGGGCTAAAACTGAGCCAGTGAGCTGCTCCCTGGAGAAATGCTGCCTTCCTGGTCTCATTCCTCCACTTCCACTGCTCAGAAATATTTACTTGCTCACCAAGGGCAACTTTTCAGCTCTGCCTCCAGATGCACAGGGAGGATGCGGAGATGCTCCTCAAAATGTGCGTAAGGCACTCCACTGTATCACTCACCTAAAGAATCTAACACTATCATAGATTTTGGATGATACTCTAACAAGAATAAATGTTGTCAGTGACTGAATGCTCTGAGAACCAGAGCAAGACACCCACCCAAACTGGAAACATTACATTGCTTTCCTTCAAAAATTCCTCCTTCCAAACCCTATCTGGATTAGGAACACAGATGCTGTCTCTACTTCTCAAGCAGTGCCTGCAGGAGCAGATCAGACATGTCTATGGCACAACACTTTGGCTGCCAAGCTGCCCAATGTCCAAACTTTGCAGTGCTCAGCTTTGCACCAGGACCTGGCTGGGTTCACCAGGGAAAGAGACAGCCACGATGTGACCCGGGTGGGAGAGCTACATTCCCAGCCTCAAACACGCTGGAATTTTGCATGGGAAGACAAGTCAGAGAAAAGGAACCCCAATGAGATGCTGTTTTAGTCTTGGCTGCATGCAGGAATTCCATCTCCTCCCAGCAGCAGGTTGTGCAGCGCAGATTTTGCAGCGCTGAGTTACAGATCTCAGCTGCTCGAGCTGCCGGCTGGGCACAGGCAGCTGCAGGCACAGAGCAGGCTGTGCTCCTGCCCTAGATATTTGTGTGCCCCATTTAAGCAGCCCAGGTGTGCAAGAGACTGGAAAGGCCCAGAGCTGTGACTACACCTGGAGCACTCCCTCCCTCTCTCCCTGACATGCTGCAAGGCTCTGGGTTCATCTGCCTCCTCTCTGGCTGTCGGTGTGCACCAGATTTCCTTCACTGCTCCAGTTCCCATCCTAGCGTAACAAATTAAAGAGGAACATATGTCAAGATTAAGTGCAGCTGATGATTTTCCTTTCTGGAGAGGAGAAGGAGAAAAGGGAGATGATGGGACAAGATGCCAAGAGAAAATCTGGGGTCTCGACTGATCCCACTCCTGCATTCCCAGCTCCCCAACACCACAGCACATTTCAGAGGGGGCAGTTTTAACACCCACTCGAGACATTTCATCCTATTTATCTTCTTTAAAGAAGTCTTCCACCTATGGTGTTTAGTACAAAGAGAGTGTTGCTGTGACAGGTAACTCTGATGAATGGTCAGCATTTACTTGCACTATAAACTGTGTAAAGAAGCTGCTTTATTAATCTCTTCATGCCCGTCGACTTGAGGAAAGAGAAGAGGCACAAGAGAAAAAACAGCGACAAGTTAGGGAGTATCTCAAGTACGCTGGAATTTAAATTAATCCTTAAATTCCTCTGGCAGTTAGAGAATAAACTAAGTGATGAAGAAGAAATAAAAACACTGCCTGAGGAGAACTGGATGTTACCTTCCCCAAAAAAGCAAGATAAGGAACTGGAGAATGGCGACAGTGAGGTGGACAGACACAAATGGTCTCCTCCTCATCCTCTTCCCAAAGTTCAAAATACAACAGTCAGCAAGGCACTATCAGGAGGTGTTCCACTCTGCTCAGGAGAAAGCCTTGATCTAGATTCTATGGCAGAGCTCTCATTTGTAAATAACCTGCAAAGAGTTGAAACTGCATCTCACCAACCCATGTGCCAAACTTGAGCTCTCCAGCTTTCTGCAGAAGTCAAACCATGAAATACCTTGTAAGAAATAAGAGAAAACCATGTGAAACACAAGACTGCCCTGCACCACCAGCAGCTATGCCCAGGTAAGGGCTTGCTTTTCCCTTTGGCAGCTTGCAGGACAAGAGAACAGGCTCAAAACCACACCTTGTCACCAAAGCTTTGACCGCTAAGTGGTTACACTGAAAAACTGTAAATTAACCAAGATATTTTTTGAGGAAAAGGCTGTATACAAGGGTTAGCCCAGTGGTTCAGTCTCAGGAGGGGAAGTATTTAACAGTTTCAGACAAAAAGAAGAGGTTTAATCAAAGCAGATGCTTTCAACTTTCATCTAGAACAGGCAGAACATATTCATAACCCAAAAAGCTACTCTTCGCCTCAAAAAGTTCAAAGCTCCAAATTCATACCTGCCTCTTGAGAGCAAGGGACTGGAGAACTGTCCCAGTAACAGCTGCCAAGGTTAGATCCAGCAGGAGCAATTCTTGGGTCACCTCCAAGCCAGGTCTGAACTTGTTCTGGAGCCAACAGACAGACAGACACCCCCAAAAGTGATTCAGCCTGACCCAAAACATCCCTCAGAACAAGGGAGATCAGTCACACCTCTCTTTCCACTGGCCCTGACACCTCAGGTGAGCACTTGGACTAGAGGCATGAATTCCAGATCATCTACAAGTCAGCAAAACAAACCCTTCCTACCAACAGTCCTTGGAACTTCTTTCCCCACCATTTACATGGTTCAGAGTCCCTGGTTTAAGATGAAGCAATGCCAAACTAGGCTAAATGGAGAGAGAGGCCTTTGGAAAGAGGGAAACAGAGGAGGGACAGCCCTCAGTGCCCTCACTGGTGGCTGGCAGGACCCTGCCTACAGCCAAGGACATCTCTGTACACGGCAGGGCCGTTGGACTAGATGACCTTTTTAAGTCCCTTCTGACCCAAACTATTCCGTATTTCTACAAGTAGCTCAATGTATCATCCTGGAGGCCAGGCCAGGGAAATGCCCAAGCCCACCCATGCCAGCCCTGACATCCCCAGCGAGGAGGACATGCTGCAGTTGGCTCAGCACAGGGTCCCTGTTGATCGTCTGAATGCAGACGGGAGGCAGCATCAGTGTAACCTGACCTGATAATGTAAATAGGGTGAAATGAAATATGGTTCGCCACCTCCCCAGCTTTGGCGAATGTTTATTTTGAATAACATGCTTATCTGCTCCAACTGCTCACCATCTGTTTTCAGTCTCCACCAAGCTAATATTTTTCACATTTAGGAACTGAGAAATGGGAAGAATTACATTTAAATTTTATTAACATCTTTCCTCTGCTCCAAGGTTGCCTTTCCCTCCCCCTGATGGCTCTAAGCCATCTGTAGAGCACCTTTGCAGTTCTCCAAGGCATGCAGATGAGAGGTGATCTACATGCAAAGCAAGACTATCATTACTCAGGCTTCCAGAAGATGCCATTTACGGCTTCCTCACTGCAATTCCCTCCCTCACCTGCTTCCACACAGCTTCCCCCAAGCTCAAACTCAAATCACATCGTCAAGGGAAAAGTAATATTTTACCTTTTTGCAGCACTGCTGCATCAAAAAGAGATGGAGGGGGAAAACTGAAGATAAGCATCAGGAACAAGGCAGCCAATACAACAGCTTTTGGAAAAAAAGGATGGCTGGGTCTGTCCCAGTTTGGAGGAGAATGAGACGTTGGGAGGTTTGTAGTCAAGACGACTTTTCTATACAAATATTGATTTATTTATTTACATGTAGGGTGGTTCCTAGAGGTCTTTCTTTGCTCGAGCCAACAAAAGGTGATTTGCAGCCTGAACTGGGGACACGAGTGTGTGGCACAGCCAGGTCACCAGCAAGGGCTGGTCACACCAGGTCCTTCTCCATCCTCCTCCCTCCACACCACGGGGTTGGCCAAGATGATACTACAGCATCTGTTGCAGTAGGTAACTCATGCCACTGTGCCACTTCCTCCACTCAATGTGATCAGCCTATTTTTACCCTGTTCAGCTCGGGTTTATGGCACATCCTGGCTCCTGAGCTGTAAGATGCTGTGGGAGTGGAGAGGGCTCGGCACCTCACAGGAGAGCCTTGCATCACACAGGAGGGAGCTGCTGAGCCTGGGATAGGCATTTTATAAATCAAAAATAAACGCGTGTATCTCCATTGCCATCTAGTCCTCTCCCACACACAGCTGTTTCACTTTAAATCTCAATTCAATGTGAAACTCAGATAGAAGAACTTGAAAGAGCAAAGTATGTTATCGTTCGCAAGCAGTCCAGAAAGCAGTTAATAAGGGAAATAAGATTAATAATTTATTCCTGAAGGCAGACTGCAGATCTTTATCCGTCTTGCCCTTCAGTGATTTTTATAAAATCCTATTAATGTGCCTGGCTCTACAAACTCAGCGGTAGCACAGGTTGGATTTCAGAGCAGTTCCCACCCAGACAGGGTGGCTGCAGCTGCAGCTCTGCCTGTGCCATGGCCATGGCAGACCCATCAGCCCAAACCTGCCTGCATGGCATCCCTACCTCCTGAGCTCTGCTTTCCTCCTGGGCCATGGACTCAGAACAGGACCAAACCCAGGGATGCCCTACAAACTATCACATCCAGCATGCCCCAGAATCGTTGTACATCAAACCCCCAAATTCTGGTTATCTTGCTTTTACAAGAACACAAACCACTCTGCTGTGGCAGCCTCCACTCTCCTGCTCCCTTTTCCACGAAGGAGGCAGGGAATAGTTACTCAGAGCATAAAAGCTGCCCTGACAGTCATTTCCACCCAGGAGTTGTTGCTGCTCTAACCACCACACCACAACCATTCTCTTCCCACACCCCCAGCATCCCTACAAGTAAGTTTTGGGGACCCAAGTTCATCCCTTGATGTCCCTGGCAGCAGCTTTTGCTCATCACTGTCTCAAAGGGATGCTGTGAGCTCTGCCAGGGAGCCCATGGTGCCCACGGAACCCTCCTCACCCTCACCAGCCGCTTGCTCTGCCTCCATCAGAGACAGCCACCCTGGAGGGAGGGATATACTCCTGGAATATAGCCCAGGAGAATATATTCCAGGAAACCAAGGCCTGCATTGCAGTTTTAGGATAGGAAGCACTTTGGGATTGAGGGGAGTGATCCAGTCTCCCCAAACCACCCCTTTGGCTGGGTTATAACCTGGGATAGGGCACTCATTCAGCAAAGCCTGAGCTGCTCACTAATTTATTTGCTTAGTTACTGCTAAGTATTTTGGTAATTTTTCATTAATTCATCGTCCCACTTAACATTACAGAATCAAGGCTATTTTTTTTTTTAAATCACCCACTCCGATAACAATATTAAGAAATATTTCCTCCTCCACACTATTTACTCCTTGGGCTAAAGCACTCGGAATGAAAAATGAAAGCAGTTACAGATATCAAACAGGCAATTATCACAATCATGGCAAAAAATTAGTTCTTAAAAGTCCCAGCCTGCTGCACTGCTCTCCAAATCCTCTGACTCTGAGCAAAACCACGGTGGCAGAAGCAAAGTTTCCAGATGGGAACATCTGCGTCTCATTTGCCGCAGGGAAGAAAACACCAGGAAGATTAACAGCTCCCAGGGCCGGTGGAGCCCAGACACAACACGTACAGAAGGGATACCACGGAGAAAGGCTTCGAGCAACAGCCTGCTAGCAAAGATTGTGCTTTTTTATTTAATGATTATTTTGCGGGGCTTCTACACATGGAGAAATGAGATGTCAGGGCAGAAGAGAGCTGGAGTTTTACTTGTTGTAAAACTGTGTATGGTGAAAGCAAGAATTGAGTTGATGATATTTATATTTTAAAAAAAATTAAATAAAAGCAGCACTTTTAACATCTCAGCTTTTTACATAGAAACATTAATTTTAAAAGTTGGCTTTAAGAAGTCACCCCCAAAAGGTCTGAAATTGCCCCCTGCCCAAAGCATCAAGGCCATAGATTTGCACCTCTAGGCTCCACTGAACACCAAGTTTACACCAGAGAGTAAGAAGTGATCCAACAAGTGGGAAACTCATGGTTGAATGACCAAGTCTCCCCTGGCAATGGCAGCAAAAGCCTTTTTCCCTTAGGAGCATTCCTTAAACTCTGCCACAGTTTCGGGACCACATTTCCGAAGGTGGGCAGGCGCAAAATCCACAGGTTACACAGAAGAACAACTGAGCACTGTAATTTTGGGAGTCCAAATCTGTTTTTCATTCTCCTTAGGCTAAACACCATGGAGTAAATAAAGCTGGAACTTTTGTACCTGTAAAATTTTGGGAGGTCCAGAAGAGGGAAAACACAGTGAAACAAGCTCTAAGTTTAGAAAGCATTTTCCACCTTAACAGAGACTTCGAGACAGCCTTTAGGACATGATTTTATCTAGCCCTCATAAATCCTTTTAAAACTTGGATTGCTGGCCATTTAACAAGCAGCTCCACCCTTCTGCTCTCCAGATGAAACACATTCACACTGGGCTCCATTTTGTTCCTTTCTTCTCTGACCCAGCAGCACCAGCAAAGCAGCAGAGCCTGGGGAACCGTGGTTAATTGGCATCCTCTAATTACTAATTAGCTCCGAGGGGCTCTCTGCAGCTCTGAGCAGTCAACAGGAATGCATCCACTGATTTAAACAGGCTTGGGAAAAGCAGAGCTGCTGGAGCAGGGTCCTAGAAATGACCCAAGGAGCTGCACAGGGAACCCACAGCTCCCCATGGAGGATCCAGCATGGGGCCACCACTGCTGAAGCCCTCACTGGGCTTTGCACAAATGGCTCTGGAGGAGTCTCAGGGAGGCTATAGGGTTCTCTCATCCAAGGGGAACATTCCCAGAGGGTTCTGGCTGCTCTGCAGCTTCTCCTGCACAAGAGCCTCTTGCATGGATGCTGCAATTAGAGGTGTCAGAGCAGCATCTGGGGCTTAAAATCCCATCAGAAGAGATTTAAGCCACCATCTCATCCCACCACCACTCCACAAACTCCATTTAGGACCCTGAGCCTCCTCACTGCCCAACTTTAACAAAAGGGCTGAGGAAAGGGCAATGTGCACAGAACAGATCCCAGCAGGAGCCGACAGCAGCCGGTGCTGCACACGCAGTGAGACCACAGCTCTGCAGCACTGCCCTTCTCCCTGCTGAGCTGCTCCAGCAAATCCAGGGGAGCACTGCAGGTCTGGCATTCCCATGGCTTCCCCAGGAGACCCCCTTCGCAGGGAAATCCTTCCACACTGTGAGTCTGGCTCATCCCAGAAGCAATGGTCACCATGTGAGTGACCGTCCTTTTTCATCTTCTGGTGTTTTATATCCCAGGTCACAATTCCAGTAGGAAAAGTTGTGGAAGAGGACGAAATTTTCCAGCCAATTCCACAAGAAATTTAGGAGGTGATGAGAAGGATGCTGTTTCTGGGTCAGCACAGTGAGCCCCTTTGCTGAAGAGGTCCCACTCTGCTCACTGCAGGAAGAATCCCTGCCTCTCCAGGGACAATCATTTTGGGAGCTTCCTCTCAGAAAAGCATCACAAAATGTAACCTCTTGGTGCATTTTCAAACCCAAGCAGCTGAGGGATGGTATGATACCCCTTATCACAGTGTCAAGTGAGTTCAGATCCCAGTCCCACAGCTCCTGCCACTTCAGGTCTTGCCTACCCCTCTGCCTCTGCTCCCAGTTAGCTGCTGGGAGTACGTCTGGCCACATGCAGCTCAAGCTCCTACAGGGGTGGGTATGGTCTGCATAGAAGCTCCCACAGATTGTTAAGAGGACAGCAAGGTTAAGTTTTGTGTCACCAGAGAACCCAGAAATCCTTCAACCAGAGCATCTCCTTTGGGAGAGACAGCCTTATCTGTGCAAACGTATTTTCCTCTGGGTAAAACCCTGAGATCAGGCTGGACCTCCACAGTGACCCTGCCTCACTGGGTACAGCAAACACAGCCATTGTCCATGACTTGGACAGGTCCATTCCCACCCTGACACACCCCAGGGATCTGTACAGCAGCACAGAGCCAGCCTGTAGCACCTCACAAGCCCACGCAACACAAGGAAAAAGGGGAACAACCTGAAAATCATGAAATCTTTTAAAATAAAAGGATGAATTCAAACCCACCTTAAAATCACCCAGTAACTGAAGATTTGGGAGCTTTAAACCTGGTTAGCAAAGACATACAGGAGGAGTTTTAAGTCGAGCTTTAAAACCATTTAAGAAGACATTCCTCTCACAGTCCTCCATCTTCCAAGCCCTGCTGTTTGATGGTTTGGTTCCCACCACTATAAATCAACCTTAAAACCAGCACTGACCCCAAAAAATACCCAGTACTGAGCAAATCTGGATTCCTTAGAGCATCACAAATATCACTGAGAACACAGGGATCTGGGCTAATGAGAACAGGAACAGCAGGTCTGGGGTTTAAGGGTGAGAGTATCCAGTGAGTAGAGAGTACTCAAAGTGAATAAAACACAAACTGGGATAAAAAAAGCCTTTGCATACAGGCAGACCCAAAGCACCAGTGCCAGCAGCTCAAGCACCACTACCAATAACTGTAAATAACAGCAATTAAAAAAAGCAAGGTCATTTCTGAAAGAAGTGAGATGTCAAGGCAGAAAACCACATTTAATCCATAACAACCAATGTGACCGCGGAGAGGCACAAACAACACCAAGGATGCCCAAAGCTATTACAAAACCCTATATTAAACTAGGGAAAAAAAAACCAACCAAACAACAAACCTGTTTGTTAAGCAGAGACCAGGTACAAATCCTGACCATCTGGAGAAGGAAGCAATCCAGAAGCTCATAGTCAGAAGGGCCAGTTTAGATGAAAACAATGGTCATTTTTGCAAAAACAAAACAGAAACCAAATCCAAGACAAAACAAACCACTAACCAAGTTCTACCACAAACCCAAAATGAAGCAATCAAGGAAGGATACAGAAAAACATCCCCCTTGGGTCTCTGAAGTCATACCATTTCCAAATATAAAGCAGAGTCCAGCAGGGAGTCTCCCTTCTCTGGATGGAGGCTGAGGAGCAGGAGCTCACCACTGCCAGCCAGCTCCAGGGCTGAAGTTCCACTAGACTTTACTCAAAACTGGGCAAGCTGTACGCAAAATAAAGGAGGAACTTGGAAAATATTTGGGAAGTATCTTTCACCCTCATTTTTTACAACCTGCTCCAAGTGCCAGAGGGGACCCTATCCATGTCTGTCAATGTCTGCAGGGAGGGCTCAGAGCAGAGACCAGGCTCTGCTCTGTGGGGACAAGAGGAACAGGCAGGAACTGCCCAGGACATTCCACCTGAACATGAGGAAGAACTTCTTTATTGTGTGGAATTGCCCCAAGACGGTGTGAGTCTCCCTTACTGGAGATATTCCAGAACCACCTGGACACAACCGTGTGCTCTGGGATGACCCTCCTGGAGCAGAGAGGTGAGAACAGATGAGCCACTGCAGTCTCTTCCAGCCTGATCCTTGCTGGGATTCCATGACCAGGAGTGTCCCTCACCCCACAGGCAGGGTGGCTTTTCCACAGCAGCCCTGGCACGGTGCTGGCAGTGCTGCCCACACCCACACCCTTCTCTGCCCTGCTGATATTCCTGAGGCAGCCAAGCCTCACTAATGACTCCCCAGCTCCCTGGCTCTGCGGAGAGCTCACTTCATTCACTTGGGCGCTAAGTGCATCCACTGCTGCCCAGCTAACAGTCCCTGCCATCGATGGCACACACAGGAGCCCTGCCAAGATGACAATTCTGCCTCTTAAAAACACTCCTCACACCACCACACAAATTGCTTTTCCTCTTCGCCCCAAGCCTGACCAGCATGTGGGAACTTTCCACCATCCCACAGAGCTGGCAGCACAGGAATCACATATTTAGGGGTGGGTGTTGGAGGGGTGGAGGAGCCTGATGATGTAGAGAGGCCCTTACACACCTGAAACACCAAGAGACAGCAACTCCTGCAATGTCCAGGCATGGAGAGATTGGGAGAACAGGAAAAGCATCAAAGTTCACTACTTAGAATCATGGAATAGTTTGGGTTGGAAGGGACCTTAAAGATCACCCTGCACCCCTTGGACACCTTCCACCAGACCAGGCTGCTCCAAACCTTGTCCAGCCTGGCCATGAACACTTCCAGGAATCCAGGGGCAGCCACAGCTTCTTGGTCTGTTCAGGGAACAAGCCCAGAAGAGATGGATGCACAGCAGTGACTGCTTCTGCTGTGCCTCCTTCCCCTCCCTCTCGGGGCAGCAGAGGTGGAGATGTTCCATGGATAACCTCTGGAGATCCAGTGATGCACAGAGCCTGGAGAGTGAAGGTTGGCTCAGCTGCTGCTGCACTTGCTTTCAAATTATCACACTGCAACACAGCACAGAGACTTTCCAACTTGTCATTCTTAAGGTTGATCTCAACTCATTACCAGCAACCTGCATTAATCTGCACCCCACCAACTGGAGCATGGGGGAAAGACAAAAAAATCCCGAAAAGCTCAACTGCCAAAATTACCAGACCAGAGCACAAAACAACTCAGCAAACCCCCAAGTTTGCTCTAAACTGCCATTTTCCTCTCCTGGACACAGCAAAGCCTGTGACACAGTGCCTATAAATTTCCTCTAATGATGCGGCAGTGAGGCAGAGCCCCATCTGTGCCTGGGCACAGGTGAGACTTTTCACTATCGTGTAAGTGCAGGCTGCCTTTCAATTACACTCACCAGCCCATTAGGCAAATTAGATTTGCATATGAGAGGATAACTAGAAAGTCAAGAAATAGCCCCTGAAGGAAAAATACATTCTGTAAGCTACATATCCCTGGGAAGATGTGGACAGGGAGCTTGCTGTTCAACCCAGGGCTACTTTAGGTTTTCATGGTGTTCAGGTTTCTCTCAGAGCTGGCGTGGGTTTGAGGACAGCCTCTCCACCAGGCAGAACTGAAGCCAAAGACATCTGCGTTCCCTGCATCCCCACCTCCCTAAAAAGATGCCCATTTCTGCAGGGCTTTGCATCATTTGCAGGTTCTGCCTTGCAGTATGCTGCGAAGGAGATTAAAATATTACTGGTGTGAGAGAATTTCAATTGATTCCACCTGGCTTTCAATAATATATCGCTAAAGTACAGAATTATTTCCAGCACCCTAAGAAGGTCCCCAGGGATGTGACACCAAGTGGTATGGCATTACACTGGTGTCCCATGTCGCTGAGGACATTCGTGTGGACTAAACAGGTCTGCTCAGGTGATTCTGAAGAATTCATTTGCCTGCACAGCCTTTTTTTTTTAATGGTGAGTGTATGCAAAACAGAGACAACCTAGCTCATCTCCCAGAATCCAGATGGCACTTGCAAACCTTGTCTGTGTATCAAATGTTGTTTTTTAGATCAAGTGTCCCTGGTTGACAACACAGAACTTCACGATGCTATCTTTAGAGAGGCTTCTCTGCAAAGAAACACCCTTGGAGCATACGTTGCAGGAATATGCTAATGTGGCAGGGTGTTTTCAGCGGCCGCAAATGGAGCTGTTCCTGGGAGCTCAGACACCCCACAACACACTGAGCCTGGCTGGAGATGAAGGGTCACCAAGGCCCTGCGGAAAAGATACACCAACAAACTAAAAATCACAGAGAAAGGTTAAGTTACACCACTGGTGAGATGCAGGGCGAGCTCCCAGCAAGCACACTTACACATCAGAATGATGATTGCCAAAAAACCCTACTAAATGAGCGAGGGCAGCTCAAAACAGACAGCAAAAGCTGAGACTTTCCATTCCTTGACTTCTCTAACAGGTTTAGAGATTCTTGCCCTATTTCCTGTTCAGCTAAGTGCAAGCGTTTAACAAAAAAAACAATCATCTTCTTCCTCAAGGTCTTCACTTCCTCCTCCAGATTTCATGCAAAGATAAAAGCAACACATGCAAAGTAACTGCTTTAAAACCAGCCCATTAATAAAGAACGAAACTTCTACAAAACTTTCAGTTTCACATATTCCTGAGATGGTCATGTTACTCTCAGTGGAAAAAAATAGTAGTAGCTGTTAAAAGAAAATACCAGCATCCCCCAAAACACCTACCCTGAGTTGTTTTCTATTCTCCTCAGCTCCAAGAACAAGAATCATCACCTGCATGTGAAAAAGCATGAAAAAATCCCCTGACTTACACACTCTCCACACCAAGCAGCAAAATGGCTTAACAAAAGCCAAGGAAAAACAAAGAAAGCTGCAGAAACAGGTTATGATACAGCTCAACCCTGGGATCAGAAGGTGACACCAACAGCAGTGAGGTGGCAGAAATAACCCCTCGTGCCCGCTGCTGAAAAGAACATTTCAGAACAGTGACATCAGGTAAAGCAGCAGCTTTTGAAAAAAGAAAGTGATCCAGGAGGTAGCTCCTTCCATATTGCAGGCGCTCACAGTAAACACCATATGGCCTGTTAATTTAATTAGGGAGAAGAAACCCCCTAAGTTTGAGATTTGACTTTGAAGGGTTTAAAACAAGCCTGAGGAAAATCGCTTGAGATATTCCCTTAGCTTGACTTGTCTCCTTCATCCACCTTCTGACCTGCTGTACCTGGCGGCTCTCCCCAGGCTGCACAGCACCCCTAAGAGCTGGAATTTTTTCAGAAGTCCTTCGCCACCACTGCACCTGCATGGATGCTTCCCAGGAAGATCTGGGTGGTCCATGACAGACAACCAAACCAGGAGAGGTCTGGATCAGGAAGGAGGTATGTGCAGTAAATAAACCAAGTACTTCAGCTGAACACATCTCAGAGAGCAAGCAGAATTTTTACTTGAAATGCTCACAAGCTGCATTGGCAGGTCCCATCTGTCAAAGAGAGGATGGAGCTCATGGGGAAGGTCAATCTGACAAAAGCTGGAGCACCTCTGCTGAGACACAAAGTCTCAGGGCAAGTCTACTCCCCGTCCAGAAGTAAGCTTGCATTTGTGATCTTGAGATCAACCAACCAAGCTCCAGCCATCCCCAAAGACTTTTGTATCTGAGCAAAGACTCACTGCAGCATCTACTTAGCCAGGAGACTGCCCACAGGGCTGTGTTGGCTGAATAAAAAGACATTTTTCATTATGAACGTCTTCCATGTGTCCCTTTGCGGAGAGAGGAGCATTTCGAGGGTAATTTCTAACTAGAGGTTTGCTTTTGTGTATCTGTACCACGACGGAACACTGCAGCACCCCTGTCACACCACCCTGCCAGGTGTCAGCACAAGCTGCCCAGTGCATCACCATCAGGAACAAGACAGGAGGGGCTGCTGGGGCAGCATTAGAATGCAAAGACAAAACCTGCTGATTTCCAGTGGAATGACCTCTCAAGCTGTAACAGCTTCAGCAGCCCCCCGAGACCCAGGCAGCAGGAACACCTCAGCCATGGTGCTACAAGGACTGCTCCAGATCTGCTCCAGAGCCTCCAGCACAAACCTCATCAGCACAACCAAAGTCCTTTAGGGAGCTCCAGTTGGGTAAGGGAAACCCAGTATTCTCCAGAGAGGTGTGACTGACCGACCTCAGGACTGGGACAGGGCATTGGCAGCCAGACTGTTCAGGCAGGAGCACCAAGGGAAACTGCCTGATGCCTCCAGCACGGGCAGGAGCTGCCACCCTCCTCTCTTCCTGCCTGGCACAAAGTAGGTCAGGGCTGCGTGGGCTGATCCCACGTCACAGGATGTGACCCACCTGTGTTCCCCACCAGAGATGCTCCATGCCACTGTGAGCAGGTGCATTTCCAAGGCCTAGGTAGGGCAGCAAGTGATGCTCCCTCCCTGCCTCTCTCCTCTTGCCAACTGCAGCCCAGCTTGTCTCGATGAAAACCCAGAATGCTCCATGCCACTCTGCCAGCACTACCCCAGGAAAAGTTGTGGGAGGTTTGGACTTTCATGGAAACTGCTGCCCTGTGGATAAATTGTACCAGGAGAAAATCGAATCCTTCCTAGAGATTTGTAACGTCAGCTGGCACGGAGTTTCTCCTTGGCTCCTCTCAACAGCTGACTACACTCACAAATTAACATCCCACTTGTTCAATTAGTTTTTCCTTTTCTACCCAGACCCAGGTTAGGATCTGTGTGTCCCTTTAATAGGTGTGTCACAGCAGTATGCCAGTTTCCCATTTCCTAGTAAAAAAACCAAAAAAAACAAAAAACCAACAAACCAAAACTGAAAATAACAAAACATCTAAAGGCCAGCAGACTTCTTCCTGCCAGCAAGGAAACCTCCTCTCAGGACACTGCAAAGATTTAATTTACTACCAATTGCCCTCTGGTTATTTTACATTTATGGGGTGGGGGCTGAAGAAAGGAAGAAAGCAGAGAGGGTGTAATTAGCTTTGCTTGTAAAATGTTCATCCCAGTTGTAACAGCACTGGAGCCTATCAGGGCCTTAATAGATTTCAGGGTTTTGTTGAAGCTGAAGTGTCTGTGTGGGGTGGGAGGGAATAAAAAAAAAGGGGAAAAATTATTTTAAAAAAAAATCAATAAGTGGATCCTACATCTTGCCACAGCCCCATATGGAAGTAATCAAGCACAAGGGTGGCAGCTGGGGCCAATAACAGTCACCTGCAGTTGAGGGACATGGGGGTTTGGGATGGGTTTTTAATGCTAATTTCCTGGAGGAACAATGCGGGAGCGGCAGCCGAGGGCGGCTGAATGGGGAGCAGCGGAACAATGGCTGCACCTGGCGCGGGGAGCAGCGCGGAGCGGCACGCGGCAGCGCCCGCACATCTGTTCCGCACAGCGCGCTCCCCCCGCCAGCACCGGCCCTCCGCACTCACAGCTTGCTGGCCAGCAACAGGTCCGGGCTGTCTCCAAGCTGCAGGCCTCCTTCTCCTCCCTTCAGTGATGGTTATTGATACTTTCGGGGCTTTCTTAGGGTTTTTTGGTGAAAGGGGTGGTTACACGGCATCCTGCCGGCAGGCTGTGGTATCCTGTTGCCACAGGAAGATGAGGAAGGAAAACTGACTCCTGGCTTTGAAGATCTGCAAGTGTTGGTTCTTCTAAATGATCTTCTGGCCACCTGCAACTGTCTTCCTTCAATACCAGAAGTCCTGCTGCAGCCACGAGAGATGGGAATTCTGCAGCCGGGAGCGCGCCGAGGAAATTCAATACGCATTATTCTAAAACCTTAAGCTTGGCTTATAAAAATGCCACTGCCCAGCCCAATAAAAGGCATGATAGTTACACTTTAAAATGCTTTGAAACCTCTGAAATCGCTATTGTCCTGTCGGACATAAGCTGCTGACACACAAAGCAGTGCTAAGGTCAAGGTCCTGCCTCAGAAAATTGCTTGCAGACCCAGGAACTGAACCCAAGCCTCTCCGTGCTGCACTCTAACTGTGGGATCATCGCTCCCCACTTCTTCCTGGCTGCTGCTCCTGCTCTAAACAAAGGTTTTTCCAGCCGTTCCCTGAACGCTGCATGAATTAAGGCAGTCTCCATCATAAAAATAAAAGTTGAACAGACTCCCAGAGACCTGCAGTGACGCTGCCCCCAGGGACTGCTCTGGAGTGTCTGTCACAACACATTTCATACCTAGCTCCTAACAAGCAATCAGATATAGAAATAGTCACTAGATAAAGGCAAGCTTACAATCCAGCCCAGAACAAGTATGGGTAAAGCCAGCTCTTATAATTGGAAAAAACCCAACAGGCAACAGATTACGACCATCTCCTGCTCAGATTTAAGAAGTAGCCAGCATTGCCTTAAATCTGCTGCATATGCCCAAGTCCTCAAATGACTGTTCAGCTCTCCAGCTATACTATAAACATCACATATACATGTCAAACAAATCTTGTTTTTTGTCCAAACCTTAAAAAAGCCAGAGCTGGAAAAAACAAGAGGCCACCTGGCTCCCCCATCCCATCCCATAACTGTGGGAAAGCACTGCCTCCTGCTAAATGCTGCTGGTGGTTACTGCATTTATGGGTCAATTTGGGGACTGGAGGGCTGATTGCCTTGAAAACTCAGCTCCTGAAGTCAAACCACACAAACCTGTCAAACCAGTGATAACCTCTCTAAGCCAAGATCCACTGTAGGCGACACAAGACAAAGCTCTGTAAAGCAGCAGTAAAATCATTTGGGACGCACACTTGATGTGACAGGCGAGGCAGCTTTAAGAGAAACCTCACTCTCTTGGGGACACCAGTCCTGTAAGACTGAGAAGAATAAACCACAAGAAAAACCAAACCCAAGAGCCTGACCCAGGGCTCACGTGAGCAAAGCTCCCTTGGCTTTGGCAGGTTTAAACAAGCCTCTGCAACACCAGCAGATGCAAGTTGCAAAAATAACAGCATCTTGGAAGTAAGCAGGGGCTGTGGCTCCAGTCCCTGGGCAGAGCAGAGCCTGGCTTGGCAGCACTGGTTTGGCCTTTTCACTATTAAATGGAGTTTCTGCTCTTTTCCTCGGGGCATTCCCTGTGTAATAGAGTTCTCAGATTAACGATTTATTCTCCCTGCCTTTAGCAATTCTGCTCCTTCCTCAAACCCTTCAAATCCTTCCCTTGGCTTAGCTGTACTTTCCTGTTGGCAGGATTCACTCAAACTGCCTTTGCTTTTCTCCCTTTTCCTGGTTTCCCACACTGGAGTCCCTTAGTTTTGCATTATTTGTGTACTTCTCTAACTGCTGGATGTGCTGGGGTAGGGCTACCTGGCTGTGAAGGGCACACAGACATTTAGGTGAAGCCTACGTAGTTCCAAAAATCAGACTAAACATCTTTTCCATATTAATAGTGAAAATCACATCATCCAGCAGACAACTGGGGGAAAAAAAGTGTCTTCACTCAGATGTCCTACACCATTTCTATAAAATTATTAGGACTGGTGACAGAGTTTCAAGCCACCTTCTTCCCCAAAATACAACCACCTCTCTCATCTAAGCACTCCACTCATCAGGCACCCTAAATCCTTTCTAAAAATAAAGGAACCTGAGGAGAAAAAGAAAGTTTCCGGCAGGGCTTGAGCAAGACTCCACTAAATTAGTTGTTTAATGGCCAAATCGTGCTGCCCTGATGCCGGCAAAACTTCCGTTTGCTTAATCAGGGCTCGACCTGCAAGGAGACCACAGAAGCAGCTGCTCCAACACCCTGCACTGCCTTCACAAATTAGGGAAGTCTCCAGGAAAGCCGCAGCAGAGAAGCACAGCTCTTTGCTCCTAAATATCATCGCTCCCTGTATGGCTTTGCTGGACATTTTTGGGGTTCCAAACTCCTTTGTGCTGGTGCACTTTGAGACATTGAAGCACACACACTCCTCTTGCCTCCTCTCCAGGGACACACAGGAGGTGTTTGGTGCGTTGCTAGAAGCAGACTTACAATATGTAACAGTTTTTAAAGGCTCCACTCAAATGCTTGCATGCAGCTAGAGAAGGAAAACCTTAAGGTGGCCCATGGAGTGGCCAAAGTGGCCAAGCACAGAGCTGCAGCCCAAGCATCCTGCCAGGGAGCCCAGCCAGCCTCTCCCCTGGGAAACCCTGTCATTTGGCATGCTTAAAGCTAACCAGGACAAAGCAACACCAAAGGGAATCATCCTGCACCAGACAGCCCAGCAAATATTCCTCTTTTTTTCCAGCCTGACAGCAAGCGATGCTCAGCCACATTTCAGCTCCCCAAACTTTGAGTGCTGATTTTGGTGCATCTCCTGTGGCTGGGCAGGACTGCTCCAGCACATAAAATGGACTGTGGACATCATGGTACAGGACCTGAGTGCTGCAGGGAGGAGAATAAGCTGGTAATATTTTGGGGAGCAGCTTAAACGTGCAACAGAGCAATCTTTACAACGAGCTACATCAGAGGGTCAGAGGAGCAATTTCAACTGCTGAACCTTCCCAAAAGACAGGGAGGAGGGAAAAGAGCAGGTTTAAACTAAATATGCAAAATCCAGGGATTACAACAGAAAAAGAGAAAATACAGCAATCTGTAACTAAACAGTGAAAATATATAGGGGAGGTATGTTCTGGTATCACAAGATTGATCCGGGAGATTTAGATGCTGGGAGCATCAGTTGCTGCTCAAGGAGCGCAAAGACAAAAAGGGAGCAGCCTCTGCCACAATGCAGAGAAGCCCTGAAAACATGGGGAAAATTAAGGAAATTTGGGAGCCAATGGAAGAAATCCACCTCTGCAATTTACCCCCCCCTTCCCAGCTTCACTACCAGCATGCAGAAACCAGAGTAAGCCTAAGCACAGCAGAAAAACACGTTCTGCTAAAACACACAAAACCCTTCCTGCTTTGCCATTTCCCCAGAAAACGCCAAATCCCAGCCCTCTGCTCATGGAGGGGGGCTGGGGAGAAAGGGAAAAAAAAAACCACCAAAAAAACCATTCCATAGCAACACAGAACGAGCTGTACCGCAGCTCTCCTCAGAGAGAGTTTAGTGTTTTTTCAGCTGCAGAATCCTCGCATGCAGCCGGCTGGGCTATTGAAGTTTTCCCCAGCACTGCAGAGGACCGAGGCAAGGCTGGCAAAGCGCTGCGGCCACCGCCGCTCCCACCCTCTCCCTCTACCTGCTGCCGAGGTGGAGGCTCTCCGAAGCCCGCTGGACAAACCCACGGTGCTCTCCTAACCTTCCTGGGGCCACCAGGGCTGAGCATCCCCCGAGCATCCCCCGCGGCCCCGGATACGCCGAGCGCTGTTTAAAAATAATCCCATGCCTTGCTTACCCTACCCAGCGAGGTTGCGAGGATCCAGCTGCTGAGGAATACACCTCGTTTCTTTGAAATAGAAAGAAAAGCGCTCTTCCTCCTCCTCCTCCTCCGCCCGTGATCTTCGAGCGCAGCCGGAGCCCAGCCTGCCTTCTCCTTTCATTAGCTGGACATGTGTCAGGTCCCGCACATCTGCGATTTCTCACTGCCTGGAGCCGCCTGTCCGATTCCAGGGAAACACAGATGGATCCCAGATGGGAAGGTCCTGCCAAACAGACCAGCTCTCCACCTTGCCAGAATACCCAGCTTAGAGGCACACACCCTCGGCTCCCTGCCTGCTCCCTGCCTGCGCCGCGCTGCTGCCAGGCTGCTCGCCAGCTGATGTCACCAGGCACACACCTACCAGCGCCTCGCCGCCCGCCTGACATTAACTTGTTAAATACACGGAATTTGTTTATGGCCGGCAGGAACAGCGAGACAGCGGCGGCGGCGAAAGAAGCTTCGCCGGCCACCCTCCCCAAACCAGCCCTGCCTTGTGCGGCACCGGGGGCACATCAGCCTCTGTCTCAGCCCTCGGCTTGGAAATCGGGATGAGCTGTTGGGCAAAGCGGAGGATTGATTTTCCGAAGGTTTGCCCCCGCACGTAAATCTTGGCTGCGAACTGCCCCCCCAAGCCCAGCGCCAGAGTTTGCGGCGCTGGAAAGCTGGCATGTGGTTGTAATTAGAAGTAACAACAAGATAACAAGATACTGATGTTGCAAGGGTACCAAACGCGGACTGGAAAATTCAAAGGAAGAGCAATTAAATGTGTAACATACTACCCGGCTCGAAGAGGAAGTGTTGTAGGAAAATGTAAACCCGAAATGTTTTATACGGGGAGTAAACTCCACCAGCGATCTCAGAGCAAGCAGGAACCCACTGGGCAGGAGCACAATTGACCATTTCCCCCCTCCCATTAATGCACAGACGTGGCGGCTCTGCCACCTACAAACCTCCTGGTAATCCTGACAAGCTGCTCCCCGAGGTGCGGCGTGAACAACAGATATTAACTGGAGGCCCCTGACTAATCCCATCAGCCCGGCACCATTCAGCGCCAGCCGGGCGCTGGGCAAACACGGATTTACACAACAGCATTCCCGGCCACGCAGGCGGGCAGCTCTGGCTGCCGGGGCACTGCCTCGAGCAGGGGCACCCACCCCTCCGGCACTGCCCGAACCATCCTGCTCCACACCATCCCAGCCCCAGCTCCCCGCAAACCACCCCAGCAGGAGAAGCAATGTTTGCATTTTGCTTGCAGACCACGCACAAGCACACATGAAAATCTCAGGAGGCATTCACTGCTCCAGTCCATACAGCTGAGCAGGTTCAGGTCTTAACATCCTTTCCAAATCTTTGCAGGCAACACTACCTTTCCCTCCACCTACTTTTTTTGAGAACCAGGGACCTCAGTACTTTCTCAGTTCAGCAAACTAAGAGCCTGCCATTGCCCAAGTCGAGGGATGCTGTTTTTTCACAAGTCCAGCAATCATACATGCCAAATTCTCCACAGTTGGTGTAGGCATGACGGGCTAGTTACTTGTTCACAGGCAGCAAAATGCTCCTTTGCATGAAGTTCCCAGTGTTCTGGTAGGCTACTGCTAACTGCCAAGCCATGTCCATAAAGCCTGTGGAGGTACTGCCTCCCAGCATCCCACCTAACCCTTCACCCCAGCTTCTCTGCTGCTTATTCCTAATTAGTTTAAGGTACCTCTGCTTCCCTTTGGGAGGGGAAAAGGCTGTAAAGGGAGAAAACTGCTTTAAAGGAAGCATTAAAATCATTCTATGAGCAGGCACGGTGTGAGTTCATGAACACAGGGGCCACAATCTCCTCCTGCAGAGGACAGGCCTCCCAGTATAGGCAGCATGCTGCATGATAATAGGGAAGGAATTTGAGCAGGAGACTTTGGGCTGCTGTAGGAGCACACGAAGCTGCTGCTTCCTTGGCTGGGCAAACACATCACTCCAAGGAGGAGGATGCAGGCAAAAGGGGCACAGGTTTACAGCAACTCTCCCTCCTTAAAACCTCACCCAAGAGCAGCAATTCCATATTTCAGTTCGGGAAAAAAAAAAAAAAAAGAATCACATTCAAGTATCAGCACATAAATACCTGGAGCATCCCATGAGGTGATGCTCAGGCAGCAAAGCAGGTTGGGAACAGACAGATCCAACAGTGCCTTCCAGCACTCCCTCCTTCTGCCAGCCCCCTAGTCCTCACTGGAGGGGCTGCTGGCAAGGCACATCAATAAAACATTTAAGTTCAGAAAGTTCAGCTCGCTGGGGCTTCTGACACTTCTGATGGAGGTTGCGCACAATACTGAAGCTCTCAATATTTCATTAGCTGAGATGGAAAAACCATCTCTAAATTACACAGACAATGAAGGGAGACACAACCCAAGCAGCTCCACCAGCACCAGAACTAATGAAGTTATTTTCCTATGGACTTGCATCCCATGGTCGGCTCCCCAGCGCCTCACACTGTGAGGTCTCCAACAGGAGTCGTCCCCAGCCGGGTTGTGGTGACAGTGGTGGCTCTCATGTGGACTCTCTGATGTCTTATAAGAATTGAGCCCATGTTGCAGCTCTGTCCCCAGTGGAGATGGCACCAGGCAGACGGATGCAGCCCTGTGCTCACAGCATTAAGTATCCAGCATCAGACACCACTGCTCCGTGTCCAGCCCTGTCCCAACATCCCCAAGCCAGCAGTGAAATCAAAAGCTGACTTTGGTCTGAGTGTGACAGAGAGGTGGATGCTGTGTGATGAACAGCAGATGCTCAAGAGATGCAGCCTGGGATCTGTCAGGTCTTGGGGTCAAAGCCATCAGAGAAGTACCCTCAGAAGGCACAGGGACATGCTGGGGTTTGGGGGGCTTTATGTGAAATAGGTTACCAGCACTAGGTGTTTCCTCACCTGCTTTTTAAATCATATTTAAGGTTAAGGCCCTGACCAGCTTGTAACACTTCACACAAACAAGAGCTGTCCCCACCCTTTATCAACCCATGGACCAATAAATCTCTCCAATGTTTTTACAGCCTAAAGCACTTTGAAATATCAATAACTCAGGTCTCTGCAAGTATTTAAAGTATAATTACAACAAATTTGTAAACCTTTATGAAAAGGCACACAACTCTTTGTCATGGTGTCCCACAGCCCAATGTCTACCAAAACCCCAACATCCTCAAAGAAGACATCCCCACTCCTGGCTAGAGAGGCAGGAACATGCTCAGCATCAGAGTGAGTTTAGGGTTCTCCAAGCATAAAAACTACAGGTGGGATCACCTGGGTGCCCTGAGCAGAAGCCATTTCCAAAACTCCTTCGAAAATGTCGTGGATTGTGTCTTACACATGATCCACATGCTTCAGCTCACCCAAACCATGACCTACCCCTATGCTCATCCCTGAGCTCACCACTGGCAGAGGCAGGTCTGTGAGGCACAGAACCCCAGAATGGTTTGGATTGGAAAGGACCTTGAAGCTCAGCTCATTCCACCCCCTGCCATGGGCAGGGACACCTTCCACTAGCCCACCTTGCTCAAACCTCCATCCAACCTGGGATGGGGAATCCATCCACCTGTCATCTATTCACTCCTCACTGTTCCCAAGAGGCTCTTCTGCTCCCAAATATGCATTAAAGCAGATTTTGTAGCCCAGGCATCAGCAGCACAGCGGAAGGAAGCAGGACTGCAGGCAGCATGGGGAGAAATGTTTTCCCCGGCTCACCATGCTAATCTACTTCTGCTTTCTTCTCCTGGGAATGTTCCATGGAAAGAACGATGCAAGCAAAGTTTGAACACTGGGAGCTATTGATACCTGCTGCTCAGTGTGGTTTCTGAGGAAAGCGAGGAAATCTGAAGAATTTTTCCAGTTTCCAGTGGAATTTTTATGCCTATCACAGCCCATTGCCACAGCGAGCACAAGAGACCCGAACTGCTTCTGATTTCTCTGCTATTCCACAGATATTTCATGATGAGCCTCGGCTTTATTTTTTGCCTGCTGTGTTCTTACCTCAGAAAGAAGCTTCACTTGAATTCAAGGCAACCCTGGAAAGCCTTTGCCTTTTTAAGCTGACCACTTTCCATCACACAGAAAAATAAATCCAAATGCACTGAGGCAGCCAAAGCCATTTATCAGGCTAAGTAGAAACCGTAAATTCATGCTAACTGGAATCTGATGGAAACCAATTGGGATCCTCCTCTTCCTCCAGGCTCAGGTCTGGCAGGAAAGTCAAACATTTTATTGTTTTCTTTATGCCTTACAAGACAGTGGAGCCAAGAAGGGACTGCTCCCTTTGAAGCGATGCTGGTGGGGTTGCAAGGGAGACTCAGTGACCTGAGTACAAGCCCAACCCCCCCAAAACAGAGATTAGACCTCTGCATTCCTGGCAAATTTATCACATTTAACAAACATCCTCTTTTCAATACATCCATTATTTGAATTAGCACATGGCAGATTATGTTAACAAGCTTAATTTGTCACAGAATCAGAGAAAGGTTTGGTTTGGAAAGGACCTTAAAGCTCATCCCATCCTACCCCCTGCCATGGCAGGGACACCTTCCACTATCCCAGGTTACTCCAAGCCCTGTCTGGCCTGGCCTTGGACACTGCCAGGGATCCAGGGGCAGCCACACCTTCTCTGGGCACCCTGTGCCAGGGCCTGCCCACCCTCACAGCCAGGAATTCCTTCCCAATATCCCATCTAACCCTGCCCTCTGGCAGTGGGAAGCCATTCCCCCCCATAACTCCAGACCCTTGTCCAAAGTCCCTCTCCAGATCTCTTGGAACCCCTTTAGGCACTGGAAGGGGCTGTAAGGTCTCCCTGGAGCTTTCTCTTTTCCAGGCTGGACATTCCCAGCTCTCCCAGCCTGGCTCCAGAGCAGAAGAGCTCCAGCCCTCAAGGAAATCCAATCACATTGCCTCCCTCAGGAGTGATCATGAGCAGTGTTTGGCTTTTGTGCCATTTCAATCCTGCCCACAGAGGGGAAAAACCGTATTAAAAGTTGGCCTTAAGTGAGCTGGCAGAGCTTTACACCCAGAACATCCAGAATCAGACATTGCAAAAAAACCCAAACAAACAGGGAGAGCAAAGATAGAACAAGGAACTAAACACAACCTAAGAAAGTTGCTGCAACTACTTCTGACCATACAACATCACCTAAGCAGATGTTGCCTTATTCCTGTGGCCACATACGTAAAGAAAAAACATGCAGGAACTGATGTCCTGCCCAAAAATATCCTCTCCAAAACAACAAACCAATTCCTAAATCTAACACCCTTGCTCTGATTAGAAATCCAAGCTTCTGTAGCTGTCACGGGTATTTAAACCAAACATAGAAATATGGAAAAAATGAGTAATCCTATTTGGAGAGAGTAAAATCCAGCCTGCAGAGGATTAATTCTAGTCCAACAGCTCTGCAGCTTGACAGTATTTTCCAGATCAATAGCAGTGCCATTTGATTACAGAAATTTGTTCAAATACATACATCTACTCTTCTCCAATTGTCATTTTTGTGATGCTCAACTTTTAATTGCCCAACACCTGATCAGGAGCATTCCTGACATTGGAAGCTCTGCTGCAGCTCTCAGGCACCTCTCCACTAATTTAGAAAACCCAATTACCTGTCTACCTCTGACACTTTCACCCAATTCCTTGGAGAACCATGCTCTTTGGCACCTGTTTCTGGGGCAGACAAGATTTGGAAGCCAAAATCCTCCTTTTTGGAGGTGAGATGGTGACTTTGAGAGCTGTGTCCTGGATCAGGCACCCTTCTCTGGGCTCCCAGTGCTCCTCACCATCAGATGTGGAAGATCTTTTACAATTAAGAAAAGACAGGTTAAAACCTATCAAAGCAGCTGAACTTGTGTTTTTTGCTTCATCCCAGAGGTCAAAGTGAGCAATAAAATGCCTGTGATGGATCCCAAGCTCCTTCCCCACATCAGGGTCACTAGATCACAGTTCGCTTCCAGCACCTCCCTCCACTGGTGCCTTTCCTTCCACAGGCTCTGGCTCTTCCCTGAGAATGACTTTTCCTTCTTTATCTTGGGCTTTTTTAACAGAAGCCTTTTCCCAGTTTCATCCTGAGCTTCCCTCTGCCCCAGTCCCTGGGACTGCAGACCTGTGAGGGTTCCTGGGGCTCTGCTCCTTGCCCAGTGCTTCAGGAGGAAGATGGTGCTACCTTCCCACCACACAGCCACCCAAGCAGGGTGCTTTTCTCATTAATTAGTTGTCACTAACCTGGTAAACCTGATAAAAAATATCCCAATTCCAGTCTCACTTTAAAAAAAAAAAAAAAAGAAAAAAAAAAAAAAAAGTCCTGAGCTGTTTAGTTCATTACACCCAGCAAAAACCACCAGTTCAGGATTTTAAGGGAGGCATCCCAGTAGCATCCCAGTTTGTTGGCTTTGCAAGTTTACCATCGAGCAGGGTTCCCTTCCTTCCAGCCTCAACCAATCACAAAAACCACATTTCAAAAGTGGGTTTTGTTAGTTTTCCCCGCACTTATTTTTTCCCCCCATTTTTCTTTGCCAGCTCCCTTCCCCTGCTTTCCGCTGACCCTTTGGACCTAACAAATGCTGGCTTTGGGGAGAGAAAAAAGAAGAAAGAGCCCAGCGCAGCCCTTTGCGCCTGGCCCGGCATTCCAGCGCCGCGCTCCCGGCTCCACAAAGTCTGATTTAGGAGCACTGCTGGGAGCTATTAGTTTACGAAAGGCCCAGCACGCCCACCCAGGCACAGGCGACGGCGAGAGGCTCCCCTTTCACCGCTGCCATGTGCCTCCCATCCCGCCCGGAGTGCTGGAAGGCTGTGGTCGGGCTCAGGGCAGGGAGCCAAGGGAAAGCCAGCCTGGGCGGCGGGCGAGGAGAGCGCAGAGGTCAGCGGAGAGGGCTGGAGATCGTCCACAGCCCTGTGCTGCCGCAGGAGAAGAGATTAATTAATGGGATGCTTATTAAGAGTTCAGCCTCCATCCAGACTTTGCTTTTATCCTGCCCGTTGCTCCTGGTTTCCATGTCCTGTAACCACTTCTTCCTTTTCGTGCCCTTTTTCTGTTTCTGCTACCATGCTTTCAGTCTCTTTTTTGATCTATTTTTTTGGCTTTATTTTTGCTTCCCTCCTCCACTTTCTGCTTCCACCATCTCCCAGCTCCTTGCCTGCCTCCATCCCTTCCCTGACAGCACAGAGATCCCCCAGCACCCCCACCAGCTGATCCTGAAAATCATCACTGTCATCCCAACCACTGGAAGCCCACAAAATCAGCTGAGCAAACCTAGGTGTTTGCCACCTGCCTCTCCTACCTACCCAGAACTAAAGCATATTTCAGACTCCCAAAAATGCACGGCATGGGGAACTTCATGGCATGGTTTTCCAATAGCTGCCAGAATTTGGCCAGCTCACCAGGCCCCAAAATCCCTGGTGTGGATGTAGGACAAAGTTAACTCCCCAAAGCTGAAGATCAGCTCAGTGGTGGGAGAGGCAGGGAAAAAGGAAAGGGGAAAACAAGCAATGAAGCATCATTTTGGAGCCATCAGGGTTTTGACATTCTCCAACTGGCTTCTATTAGCATTGCATCTGTATTGGGTGCCTGAAGGGGAAAAAAATAAAAGGATTCATTTCCAGAGGTACAGAGCAATCAGCAGGTTCTCTGTGCTTCCACTGCCTCTGGAGTGCTTGGATGCAGCTCAGGGAGGACCAGGCACAGTGAACAAGGACCTGAAATTTTATTACCTTCCCCTCCTGCCGGAAGCAGAGCCCATTTACAGATTTACAGCTCGTGTCAACAGGAAGTTCGTGTTTACAAGTTTCCTGGAAAAAAAGCCAGCATTCCTGTCCTCCCAAGAGCCTGGTGGGGATGCTGCTTCATGGGGGAGTGCTCAGATGGGTATGGGAGACAGGAATGAGTTTTAGCCATGTAAAACATCCAGACAAATAGATAAAACTATGAAAAAAAAATCTGAAGGCCAGAAGGAAAACAGTAATTCAGCAATTTGGTGGAAAATGCACAGCAAGACAGAACAGCCGTGTCTGGAAAAATACTTTTACAGCATCTGGGATTCACACTTCAAAGAAACAGAAGAATTTTAAGAGGATGAAATGCTATATTCAGGCTAACATGAATTTTTCTCTTCTGGCCCAATTCTCTTGTCATTCCCGTTACACTGCTCCTCCAAGAGACAGAGCCAAGCTCAGCTGGTCACTCTGGGGTAGGCCTTTCTCTCCCAATAAATGCATGAATGGGACCACAGTGGTATCTGCTGGTGCTGCTGGACTCACCAGGATCCACCCATCCATCCCCCTGAGCTCAGGACACCATTATCTGCCTTCAGCAAACAGGAGCTCTGGGCCTAAACTGCCCTATCTTGTGAAACCTGAATTTAAAATATTCCTCTTTCATATGGTTATTAAAAAAAACAAAACCACAAACCCAAAACCCAAACAACCTGAAACAAAGAAAAAAAAATCCACAAAAAACCCCACAAAAAACCTCAATATTTGTTCCAAAATAATACAAAACAAGAGGACATGAGGACAGCCAAGGCTCAAGGAGCCAGAGCTCCACCAGGATGCCAAAGACTCAAATCAGTAAATATTTATTTAGGCCATGCTGTACAGTTTAGTAAAGGCAGATATGGAGTGCCTAGGGTGGTATCTGATCTCCTGAGAACATACTGCTCCCAAGGAAAGTTCTGTCTTGACAGAAGGACATTTCCAACACAAGGACGATCCAATCACAAGATCCCTCTGAAACAAACTCATTCAACAAAACACAACAGCTAGAGAAAACCAAGTCTCAAAGAACCACAGTTACCTTCTCCTTAAAGAGCTGGAGAAAACCAAGCTGACAAAGCGCTGGAGCCACCCAGCCTTACAAACTTCCAGGATTTAACATGCAGAGGCTTGAAACAACCCAGCTGAAGAGGAAACTCAGAACTGGTGCAGGCATCAAGTCCTTCCAATACCACCACAGCTGTCTCCAGCACAGATTTAGGGTGACCTCCCTCACCCAGAGCTGCACATCTCCACTCATTCCCTGAGTATTTGAGCTCTTTCCACACCAACCAGCATCCCTAACAACAAAATTCCCAGGACTGTCAGAGCGATGGGAAGGAAAGAGTCATGCAAAGGTCCCAAAACCTATCTTTGCATCCTAAGTCCTTGGCAGGAAAGCATTACTAAGGAGCTGCCTGTCCTGGATCCAAGCATTTCACATCCAGGTGTCACCATGCCTGTTCAAGAGGATGGAATTCAAAGGGAAGATTTTGCAATAGGCTGGAAGGAGCATTTGCTGAAAGTATTATAACAAAGTAGTCAGGTATCTTCTACCCCACACACTGGACATACGTGTTCAGACAACTTCAAGATCCAGAAGAACCCAAACATCTGTATGTTTAAGTTAATTAACATGCACAGAGAGGAAAAACGGAGACAACAAAAATTACCTTCAATCCAAACCTCAGATTTACTAAACTTGAAACTTCAGCAGTCATCAAAATCTTAATTTTCTGTGTAATGTATGTAATGTAATGAGTTACATTAAAAAAGAAAGCCTCAGGGGGAATAATAAGAAAGAGACATCTTAACTTAAAAAAACAATAATAAAACCTGGAGTAGGAGATAAAAAAGAGATTCATCAGCAAAGCTCCTCCAAAAGGGGGTTTGGAGTTGATGGCAGAGGCAGTTAAACGGCAGCGTTCTGGAAAGAGCTGATTTGATTTGGCTGTTACCACTGAAGAAAAAAAACAACCAACTAAACTAGAGTAGCTCAAACATACATTTACTTCCTCTTCATTTTATTAAGCCTACCCAGGGCCGAGGTGAAGCTGAGGTTATTGCCTCCGACCCTGCTTTGGGGTGTGCTCTGCCCAGGTGAGCCAGCACCTCCTGGGGCTGCTCTTAACTTCTCCCAGCTGTGTTTTCCTCATGTCCCAGACGTCTCCACCTGGTTCTGCAGATGGAGCAGCTGCAGTTGAAGGCAAACACCTGGTGAGCCACAGCCCTGCCCTGCACTGCAGGGGGAGATCAGAGGTACAGCAGCTCCTGCCCTATTTAAGGCAGTGTTGTAAGTACTGTGCTCGTGCTTGATAATCTGCCTCCTTTGAGCCTAGGGAACCTGAAAAGCTCAGCTGGACAGGTTTGCAGTGAGCAAACACCAAAAAACCGCTGAAGTTGTAGAAAGGGAGTGCTAAATCCAGCACAGGGAGTGCCACCCAGCAGACCACCACAGGATGCTCCAATGATTGTACCTTTACAACCAGTTGCATTTCTCACACTCAGCTTTGGGCTGCACCAACCCAACCAGCACAAGAGCTGCAGATGTGCCCAGACACCCTGATGGGCTCCAGGTTGGCAGGAGGCTCCCTTGGGGTAGAGGAAGGAAGACCCTTGTGCTGTTCACTGCTGCTGTCTGACCTGGTGCTCCAAGCTACAGCATGAGTACTTGGAAATTCACTTCTCTAGAAAAACACATGACAAATACTCATCCTCTAGGGAATGTCATCATGAGCAGAGCAAGAGAAGTACTAAAATTATTTTTTAATGGATTTTTACAACAGTCACGTCAAGTAACACCTCCCTTCGAGTTAATACTGCAGTCTGAGCAGGCTTTTAGTCCAAGAGTTCATTCTTCTTGGAGACTCCTTACAACTGAGCAGCAGTGTCATACATCTACCTGGTTAGCAGTGCTGCTTCCAGGCACCATTTTCCTGCAAGTTGTTGGTCAGTGCTGGCAATATTTATATTAAGAACACTAGAGTATATAACTATGAGGCTACAAACTGGAGGCAGACAGTGCACTAAAAAAACCTAAACCCACTTCCCAACAGCCTCCAGACTTTTCTGAACACCACAGAATCAGTAAAAGAAACTATTTCTTACTTAGCAGTGATTCTCAGGTGACTTGAGCTGAATTCAGCATTGTAGTCACACAGGAAAAAAAATCCATGAGAGATGCTCAAGGCCAGGTTGGAATGGGCTCTCAGCAACCTGGACTAGTGGAAGGTGTCCCTGCCCACAGCAGGGGGCTGGAGAAGGATGATCTTTAAGGTTCCTCCCAACCCAAACCATTCTGGGATTCTATGTAATACAATTTTGATTAAAAAGGAGGTAATTTAAGGGTTAAATTAAATCTTGCAAGGCCAAACTGGCAGGAATCAGTTCCAGAAAGCCTGCAGGGTCAACTTGTATTGACTACAGAAGATGCTTGTGCAAATTAAAAGGTTTCCCTGCCTGTTTGTTTCGGCATATGGAAAAGCTGCAAATTCATTCCCTGAGGTTCGCACCAAGGAGGCTGTTAAATGCCAGGACAAGTCTCAGGACTGGGATGTTTGCATGGTGAGGAGTGCTGGAGGTGCAGCCTGCTGCAATTCTCCCATGTGTTCAGGAGTCAAGTCAAATCAAGCCGACATTTGTAAAAGCTCCTCTCGGGTCCCATTTCCAAACACCTGCATCCCTGTGTCTCCTGGGTGCTCTGGCTCTCCTGTTTCTCAGCACATCTCTGCAGGCAAGAGCAGTTCACTATGAAAATGGAGAGTGCCTGTCTTCCTCACCCATGCAGAACAGCTAATCCCAGCAGGATAATCCTGCTTTAATGAGAAAACTATAGGACCTCTGATAAAGCATATAAATCTTATAAAAGCCCTACTACAACATTCCTTAGTCTCTGGGACCAGATGACCGACCTCTAAAATGAATTTTGCATGTGGCTGTCTCAAGATGTAGAACGTAACATGTGGCAGGGAGTGCAAACTGCTCCCTCTTGTTTGCAAGACACCATAAAATCTGTAACAGTGCTGGAGGCAAATTTCCCGTGCCTCTGGACATGTGTGCCACTCCAGCAACAAAATGCCTCATCCTCGCCTGCCACAGGAGCCAGAGGACACCACCACCTCCAACTCCTTTTCTCCCACTCACAGCACATCTCCCAAAATGGGAATGGCCATGATAAAGCTGATCTGCCCCAAGACAGTGGCTCCAAAGGTCCAGTGATTTCCTACAGCCCAACAAAGAGCTGGGAGATGGCAGGAACTGTGTCAGAGCCAACCTGGGCAGCATTGCAGCTGCTCAGCTCCAAGATAAACTCTCAAGCTTCTGCCAAACTGAGAATCTGTGTCAGGTTTTGTATGAAAAAAAGATCTGAAAACAATTCCTCATTACAGCTTAGGTGTAGAAATCCACAGACACTTTTTTCTGACCTCACAAGACCTCATCGCAGGGAAGAACCCAGTGAATTGACATTTCAACACTTTCTTTTCCCCTCAAGTACAAACACACAACTGCTGAGAAAAAGCAGTGATGCTCTGACCTGACACGACCAGTCGTGTAGCGGGATAATTCCTGTGCTGTATCGGTGACTGGAATTACCAGAGCTTTGCCAACAGCTTAATGAGATGGAAACTCACGCTCCCACTGCCAGAATTTGTTTGTCGGGCTATAAACTATTTAGATGTCCTGAATATTTTGCTCCTGTGTTATAAAACAGGTGTGAAGAGGTGCATCTCCATTCACGGAGTTGCTGCTGGACAGATTGAAATTCCTGCTGTGCTGCATGTATACAGGGAGATCTGTCCATCAGTTTGTCCTTCACCAAAAGGGACTCTCAGAGCCTGGGTCACACCTGCCCAGAGTCCTGGACCAGCTCTGTGTGGTGCTGCCAGCATCTGCAGGGCTTCCTGAGCCACCTTAGACCAGCAAGAGCACCAGCAGGACAGTAAAAATGCAGTGCTGCTAGAAACTGAGGCAACCCTTACATATGTACAAGGAAAAGCTGAGATCCTATGCCAACCAACTTATCTTGTTTGGTAGCTGTGAGACTGAAGGCAAGAATTTCTGCATGGATGAGATTCTGGTCTTTGCTGCTCAACTGTCCTTATACCATCAGGACAGTCCTCAGCACTGATGGGGGATCAAGATGTGGTAAACAATGTTCAGGAGCAGTGACTGAGTCTGCAAATGTTTTTTCTGAGCATATTTTAACATAAAAATACAACAAATTTCATTCCATTAACTTTATCTCTAATTTAGCTTTCTTAATTAGAGGTACAGGGCTCGAGGGAAACTGCTGTAATTATTAAATGGGAAATAAAACCTGATGAACACAGTAGCTGCAGCGACTGAAGACTTAAATAAAACCGGTAGAGGGCAAATCAAGAAACATCTAAAAATCACCTGCTCAACAATTTGTGTGCTCTGATAGTTATTTACCCATTCAAATGCACAAAGAGGTTCTATTTTCCCTCTTGCTAAAATCAATAGCACACAGGGAAAAAAAAAAAGGGGGTTGTTCAATGAGACAAATATATTCAAGAAGAAAACAGTTGGAGAAGTGCCTGGGAATGTTTTTGGAATACTCCAGTGCAAAGCCAAGACTCTCCCTCAAAAGATTCCATCAAATTAACTTCTAGGTGCATAGATAAAGAGGGAAGACCAAGAAAAACATCATAGCCTGGGGGGAAAGAAGTGCACCAGTGTATTCTGGAATGTGGAAACTCAGGTGGGCCAAGGGCAGCAATCTGGAGTCAGGTGTTTTGCAGCAGAGGAGTAAATAAACACCAGTAAATGGATGCACGCACAATTCCAATGGGAGCTGATCTGCAGTCCCTGATCTGGGAGCCATACAAACAAGCCACTGCCTGTGTGACACCATTCCTGACCCGTGCTGGTTGAGGAGTGGGAATGCCTCTCTGGAAGAACATTCCTGAGGATGACACAGTTTCCCAGCACCGTGTAAAGTACAGTGTGTCTCCTTACTCACCACGGAAGGTGATCCATCAGCATCTGTAGTGTGAAGAGGGAAGCAAACAGCAGAAGGAAAGCAAAGTGCTAGAAAGAATTCCTGGCTAGAATCTGCTGCCTTAAATCTTCTCATGAACACGGGCTGTGAGGCTGCAGAATGACACACTCACACCGGGAAAGCAAAATGGGTACAAGGCTCCCATCCAACTCGGATTTAATGGCAGAGAAGATAGATCTGCTCTTTGAGAAAAATCCCAATTGTTGATTTCTATTTTGTCTGGCGATGGAGCACAGTATTCCTCCTTCCTTCCTGCCAAAAGTGGTGGAAGTACGATGTGCTTTAAAGTAATTACAGCAGCTCATCCCAGAAGTGGCTGCATTTCAAACGAGGCAGGAGATGCACAAGTGGGGAGTGGCTGCTCCCGGCTGAATGTGGAACCTGCCTTCAGACCTGGGCATGAAAACGTTCATTCCAAAACCAGCCACCACATTTGCTTCCAATACTTCTGTAGTTCGTCTCCCTGTGGTCTGCCTAACCCTGCTGCACCTCCATGTATGGCTGGAAAACCCAGGGCAGCACAGCCCAATGTGGCACCCACGGGTAGGACATGCCTTCCTACAGAGACTTGGCTTGATCCAGGTTTTTTTGAACTGATATCTCTCTGACTCGTCAGCAAAACTGGCAAACATTTGGCTGTGCCAACTCTGTACCCCCATAAACATTGAAGTATGCCTGGAAGTGCTCAGTACTTTCATTATTGGTAGAACAGCCTTAATTATCCAAATAAAACTATTACTATACTGGGCCTTTGATCATAAATAGAACTTAATGGATTTTATTACATCCCAGGAAGCGAGAGCTACAGAAGGAAAAGTATTGCTAAATATGCTTTGCTACTACCTATCAATTTCTCCTAAACACTCAGCACTTAAGAAATACCCAAAGAAACACACTGGTCCCACTGCACAACCATGGCAAACTCCCCTCTGAGCTCTTCCCCTTTAGCAGGGATCGTTTCAGCAGCTGAAAATTAAAGGGTCACAATATTGAGCCTTCAGGTATCAAGTTCACAATGGAAATAGCAGCTGACACAGAAAGGGCTCTGCTGAGCACGGCGGTGATAATTCTGTTGCCTCGGAGCTGGAAGCAGCTCCCTTACACAAAGTTTGTTATTTAACTCAGCGAGGAATGAAAGAAAATGCCATAACCGTGGATTTATTCCTTACACAGCCTCTTTCAAATCACACTCCACACCGGAGACATGCTAGCAGTGAGTCTTTAACTCTGGCTGCAGTATCCTCCTAAATCCAAATAATTCCCTGTCAAGTGCCGGGGAAGGCAGTGATGGTCGCAGTGAGGGCTGCTTGTCCTGCAAACCCCTGCAAACTCTTCTACAGAGCCCAACTTCCAGAAAACTTCACAGGAGCCAAACGCTGCTAGATGCCGCAGGTCCAGGAGCAAGTGACAACAAATCTGGGATGTCCGACAGTCATGAGTCCAAGTGGCCTTATGGAGAAGGCCAGGAACAAGGAGGACTTCAGTGGGGCAGCCAGATATGCCCCTGCTCACATCATCCAGGAAAAGCCATCTTGCCACCCCCGGGGACTCCCCACCTGGCCCCGCTCCGCGATGACAGCCCAGGCCTGCTGCTATCTCCCAAACAGATGCATTGATTCTCCTGAGAGCCTCCCACGTCTTATCTCGCTGGCAGTTTCCGAATGTCGAGCGCCAAGTCCGGCTAAAACCACTTTAAGCTCTTTTAGGCAACAATTCCTGAAAGCGTTTTGGCAGGGGAGCGAGGGAGGCGGGATGGCAGCCCCACTGCTGGGTCCCCCTGCGCTGTCCTGCCGGGATGGGCATGCAAAGCAACCCCTGCACCCCACTCTGGAGATGCTGTAAACAGGACCTGGCACAGGAATGGATGTAGAGTTTACAGACATGCCTTGCTTCAAGCAAATTTGCCTCTCAACACATGGCCAAACTCTCACGCAATAAATTAACTATTTGGCAGCCACTGAACCAGCGCTGGAGCCAAACCAATTAGGGTTTAATGTGATCCCAATTTCCTATTTCTGAGACGGGGGTCGGGGAGGAGGGGGGAGAAGGGGGAAGAGGAGGGAGAGAGAGCAAAGTAAATCCCCTCCTGGTTTATAAATCCTTGCCAATCATCCCAGATAAACCTGTCACCCACAGCTCTAAATCTGTATCTGCACTCGCGTGCTCCGAGGGACGCGATGGGAAAAGGCGCATCGGACGCAGCCAGCCTGACTCCTGACATGTGTTTTCCATACTTGGGAAATTCAATCATTTAAAAAATATTTACCAAGCTTTGTCTTTAATTAGAAAAACATGACGACGGATAAGGCGAGTTATTATTTCTAAGCTAGAAATGTCAGAGATCCTCATGATGTCAGAAGATAAACCCCATCAGCGACTCGCGGACGCGCTGCCAGGGCCGCAAACGTTTCGAAGGATTTTTTTCACCTCCCCTCAAAGTTCAGCGCTTTCCAGTCACAATTCAGCGGTGGCTTCTCTGCCCCCACCAAAGCTAATCAGGGAAGAGGAGGAGGGAAGGGCTCCTGCAGCAGATCTGCCAGACGGGTGTTTTAATGCAAAGGAGCTCGCACAACGGGGGAGGAACAGAGGAGCATTTGACTTCTTTGTGTTTTCACATCCTGACTCTGGTACCTCCCTTGCACAAGTAATTACCTGCCCTCAGCTAAGATAAGCAAATTAATCTCATCTGCACCTGGAAATGCCGCAGGCTGAGCTGTCCCCATCCTTTAAAAAAGTGTTAAGTTTCTGCTTAGCCAAGACCCAGGGAAACGCTCGCTCTCGGGAATACAACCATAAAATATTGCAACCCACGTTACTCACCTAAGAAAAGGATGCTGCCTGTGCTCCAAGCAGACAACATGGGGTTCTGCCTGCCCAGGAGCATATGTGACCCTACAGCTGTACCCCACACTACAGCCCCTCTTCCACCTCTGTTTGATCCAACATCTCCAGCCAGATCCGGAGAGGCTGCGCAGGCAGGATGCACAACTTAGAAGTATAAAGCAAATATTTGCTGGCTAACAAACAAAAGATAGCCGGGATGTAATGAGCTGTCAGGCCCATCTGTGTGCTCACCACTCCCGTTAAGGCGACTGAAGAGTCTTTGCTGACCAGGTTAGGGAGGAGCCCTGGGCTGGCTCCTCAGCGCTGCCAGGCTGTTGTGTGCCACCAGGTTAGTCCCACCAGTGCCAGTAACTGCTCGACCCAACCATCCCTCGCCGGTCCCTCGTCAGAGCAGCCCACTCCCACACACCCCAAACACGTACAGCCTCCCTGCTTTATTTCCTTTAGCGCTTTATACCTCCTCCTCCACCTCCTCCTGTTGCCTCATGTCAGAAAAGGCAGGATCAAACACACACAAAGGCCAGGTGGGAGCGTGTCAGGTGATATATTTGGAAGAACTTCCTGCTACAGCAACCAGGTGCACTACTAGGAAGTGAAAGCCAACTCCTAAGAGATCACGAGGATTAAAAAGTATGGATAAGCAGGGAGAAGCTGGTATAGATGCAAACAAACTGGTATCTATCTAGTCCACTCTTACAGCAGTAAGTCTGCAAGCATTCACTAAGTATTTGTCTGATTATTTTATATCCACAGGAAAAAAAAGGCTAATCCTACATTTTCCATTCAAAACCGTTCCTGCAATGAGAGAATTCTGTAATATTTTTGAAACATTTTTTAACAAGCTTTGAAGTATCACCTATGGCCCCAAAGCCAAGCCAAGAGCATGCCATTTATCCTGTGAAAATACCCTTGCAATCCAAGGCTGAGGTCTATTAGCAATGACTATCTTAAATACCAACATAAATCTAAACTGGAGAAAATCCCTGCCTGAACAGTCTGATCCTTTAAATTATCCCAAGTCTGCAAAGCACATCATTGAGGAAAACATGTGCAGATTTTGACCTCAAAGTCCAAGTGCCAGAAAAATTGCTACCTGTAGAAGTTAGCGCTGCTCTCTCATGAAATGGAGTAAAGGACATTTTAATTGAGTTCTAAGGTTAGGGTGGATTAATCTGGAGTGCACAAATACAGCCAAAATTATGTCCAGGACACCTCTGCAGCTGAATCAAACACGAGTGCGCACAGGGATGTAGCAGGGAGAAACAGGAAGGTGACAGGGACACAGGAGAAGTTTCATGCCCCAGACACTGGCTGGACAAGTGTCCTCAGGAAGGTGGTTTTCAGCCTGGAAGAGTTCCAGGTAAATCGCCTGTCTGGGTGGAAACCCTTCCCCTGGGACTTTTTACATCGGAGAGGGAGAGATGAATTTGCTTCTCACCTTTCTGAGTTTAACAGCCACCTTCCTCTGAAGGGGAAGAGTTCACCTCTGATTCTTGCCAGCGAGAGGGAAACCTGAGCAGTTCTCCCCGTCCTCTCCAGTGGCTCATGGCAGCCTCTCGAGGTGCCTGTGACTCCTTGGCAGCTCAGGCTGATGGAAAGCACTCAGCTCACTATTCCACTCCAGTCCTGCTTCCAACAGAGTCAACTCCATGAGCTCTACCCCAAGTACAAGCTCTTTTCTATCCTCAGAGAAGCTGCAAATCAAAAACTATTTTTCTTTTCTCTGACTGCTTTAAAACGTCCATTTACTTCACCCGCCTGAACACTGGCACAAGGGGAAACACCTTCAGCCTTTCATTTTACAGCATATGAAAATCAAAATTAAGTCCCTGAATGATCCATTTTAATTTCTGCCCATTGGAAGTATCCATGTAAGAGCATATTCATAAGAGCCAATATGTGCCTTAAACTAACACAGAACATCCCAAAGTTTCAAAGCAGTGCTACATTTCTTCTTTCCTTCCCCATCATTAGTTTCACACTAAGCACTGATCCACTTCTCTGTAACACACAAAGAAATCAAGCAACCTCCTGACATTGCCAGGATCTGTATAACACTGCAGAAATCATCAGGCTGACAACTAAGGCAACGCAGATAATTAGAATTTATAAAAATTATGAGTCTACAGCTGATCATTCACTTTCTTGAGACCAAAGATAAACCCCAACAGTGTTCTTGGGCTGACATTGGGCCCAAGAACTAAGTGATGTCTTGTTCAGTGGCTGGCACTAAGAGGACATCCTTACCTGATCTGTCTACAAAGGTCCTGATAACTATAGCACATTATCTATGTGCTTATCTTTATAGAGCCACTGCACGGCTCACCAGGCTTATCCTTAGCATTCCCCAGTGGAGATTGGGCCACAGACACATTAAAGCTGCATAAAAAACAGCACTTCAGCTCCCACTGAGTCACCCCAAACATTCCAGGTGACCTCACTCTCTACTGCCAGCGGCTATGGCCTTGCTGTCACTGCTGCCATAGGGTTGGTGACTGCTTCCTCAGCTCTGTCAGCAGAACCCAAATGAAAAGCCCTAATTACAGAATAACTGACTGGTTTGGGCACAGAGAGACCTTAAAGACCACCTTGTTCCACCCCTCTGCCATGGGCAGGGACACCTTCCACTATCCCATGTTGCTCCAAGCCCTGTCTAGCCTGGCCTTGGACACTTGCAGGGATTCAGGGGCAGCCACAGCTTCTCTGTGCCAGGGCCTCCCCACCCTCACAGGGAATAATTTCTTCCTAATCTCAGACATGGTTTAATATTGCAAAGCTCAACAGCTACATGCACATCCATACATCCTGCCATGAACCAATAACATATTCAAACAACTTGCCCCTTGTTGGAGAAGGTACCATAGCTGAGAGAGGAACCAGTTTCACATACCCACCCCAAAGCTATGATGGAGGCACAAGATCCCTGTCTCCCTTATCTCCAGTTGTTTCCAGAAGGATTTCAAAGGTCTGTCTCTCGTCCCTGTGCTCAGCCTAAGCGAAGCAGGGAATCAGGGAATCATATCAGTCTGCACACACCATCGAGCTGCACCACAAGCAGACACACTGGGTGGGATTTGTCTCATCCAACTCCTTGTTGCCAAAGCCTAAGCCAGCTCTCCTGGACTCCCCTTGCAGTCAGTGAAAAAAAGCCCAGGCACCTCTGGTGTGGAATTTGTCTCATTCAGAGAGAGGTGTCCAAGACTGGAGAGATTAATCACTCTCAGAAGGGCCTGTTTCTCCGATGTGACTTCAAAGGGAGCTTGGGGAAAGGAAATTGGGCACAGAGGGCTGCTTTGGACAGCGGGGTTAAAGCACATGATCTCACCCGAGCTCCTTCTGTGGAGCCTTTTCTTCAGGGCTGACCAAATGAAGGTTGGGAGCCAGGTGCCAGGGCTCTCCAAAGCCACAGGGATGTGGACACGGCTCTCCCACCACGGTGCTCCTCAGGCACCTGGGACACCAGCTGAGTGAAGTCCACACACCTTGACAGACTCATATGTTTCTAACTGCCTTTGGGGGTAACAACCCAACCCTGAACATCTCCACACCAAACAGCATGATAAAGTATAAAACCACCCTCTGCAACTTCTGTCACTTGGTAACTCATTCCCTGTATCGGGAATCCAACTTTCAGAGTGGTTTCCACATTAGCATCAGCATCTATCTTTACACTGCTTCCCTATGAGCAATCACACTTCATTTTAAAATTCCTGAATTTCCTGAGCTTCGGGATGTGCTTTTAACTGCTTTTTTCCCTTCCCTGAGCTATGACTTATGCACAGAGTCACCTTGAGGCCGTGATCCAGCCCAAGTGAAATGGACATTGCTACGCACAGACATCCCAGCTCTGTCCGGCACCTCACTCCTCATCCCGGGTTGGCTCAGCCTCCACTCCCAATTGCGGATAAACAGCACAGACCACAAAAACACTCAGCAGGTTGATAAATGGCGAGAGGCACAGGCTAACCATGTGCTCTCCTGCTGATCTCACGGCTTTCAGAGGGCACAACACTTCTGGCAACAAACCCACGAGTTTTGGGAAATGAATGCAAATGGAGCTGAAGATATCCACCTTCCCTGCTCCAAGCAGGAGAGGATGCTGTAACAAACAGGACTGATGTGCACAGGATTCACATGCCAGGTCACTGCCCACCCGAGCGCCTGCAGTCCTGAGTGGAAACACTCGTGCCCAGCTCTGATGTGGGTAGCTCACTGTGGCAGCACTCCCTGGGCTATTTCATGGCCGTGTTTTAGCAATGGGCTCGGAATGTGGGAAGCGCCAGAAGGGTGCAAACGCACTCTGGCTGCAGCAGCTGAGGTGTGGCGCTGCCGGAGCCAGCCGCGGGCCGAGGGGCAGCGGAGCGGGGCTGCACCCTCCTGCCCGGGCACCAGAGCCATCCAGGCTGGAAATCCCGCACAGATCGGGCACTGCCGGGCTGGGCTGCGGCCGGGGATCCCCTAGGCCCGCACTTGGCGGCAATGAGTCCGGGGGCACGCTGAGAAGCACACATTACCCAGCACACAATCCCAGACTGCGCTCCAAAGCGCGTGTTCCCCTCCCGCTCAGCCCCGCTCCGGGCGCTCAGCCCCGCTCCCCCCGGCCCGGTCCCGCTCGGTCCCGGCCCAGCGCTGCCCCCCGCCCCGCCCCGATCCCGGCTCTTACAGCCCCGATCGCGGCTCTTACACGGGCAGCTCCCCGGGATCCCCACCATGGCCCGGATCCGCGGCGCCTCCTGCCCGGCCCGGCCCGGCCCTCGCCGTGACGAGCGGGGCGCGGCCTCGGCCGGCCCGCCCCGGAGCCGGGCAGGAAGGGCTGTGAGGGACGGGAGTGGGTGTGTGTCGGTTTGGGGATGAGCTATTGCCGAGTTGTGTCGGTTTGGGGATGAATTATTGCCGAGTTGTGGGGTAGAGCCTTCACAGACCTCACTGGCCGCGTTCCCCATCTCCGTGAGGCCTCTCTGCTGCCCCAACGTGCTACAATACCTGTACACCCCCCAAAGATGTTAAAATACCTGTACACAACCCCTACAATACCACCTGTACACACCAAATGTGTTCAAATGCCTGTACACAACCCCCAGCGGTGTTACAATACCTATGCACACCCCCCAAATGTGTTCAAATACCTGTACACGACCCCCAAAAGTATTGCAATACCTGTACACACACACCCAAAGGTGTTACAATACCTGTACATATACTCCCAAAGGTGTTACAACGCTTGTATACAACCCCCCAGAATGTTACAACACTTCGACACAACCCCAAAGCTGCTACATTACCTGTACACTCCCAAAAGATGTTAAAATACCTGCTCACAGGTGTCACAATGCCTGTACACAGCCCCCAAAGGTGTTACAATACCTTTACACCCCCCCATGTGTTAAAATACCTGTACACCCCCTAAAGGTGCTACAATACCTGTACCTCCCCAAGTGTTAAATTACCTGCACACAACCCCAAATGTATTAAAATACCTGTATCCCCCCAAAGTGTCGCAATACCTGAACATACACCCCAAAGGTGTTACAATACCCTCCAAAGTGTTACAGTACCTGAGGATGAATAGGTTTGTCCCCAGCCCAGCCCCAGTGCCTCAGGTGTTGTAACCAAAGTGGGTTTGCTCCCTCCTGGCACTTCCCACATTCCAAGCTCACCCCTAAACCAGGTCCACAAAATATCCCAGGGAGTCCTGCTGCAGTCAAGTATCCTTGACGAAAGTGAGATGTGTTTGCAGTCCTACAAGCTAAAGCTTTCACTGCATGGGTACCTCAAAACCTAGAAATGCCAGAGTTTGGGATCACAAGAGCTTCACTGAGAGCCTGAAATTCCTGATCAGGGTTTGTCAAGGCTGCAGCCTCAGCGAATCATGGAATATCCTGAGCTGGAAGGGATCTGCAAGGATCATCCAGTCCAACCCCTGTCCCTGCCCAGACACCCCAACAATCCCACCCTGTGCATCCCTGGCAGTGCTGTCCAAACACTCCTGGAGCTCTGGCAGCCTCAGGCTGTGCCCATTGCCTGGGGAGCCTGGGCAGTGCCAGCACCCTCTGGGGGAAGAACCTTTCCCTCATGCTGGTCTGATTGGCATCTGAAAACGAAGCACAACCTTGCTCCCATCCTGGAGGGATTTGCCATTGTAGGTGTTCTCTGGGAAGCTGAAAATATGCCAGCTGGGTCAGGAATGTCCCAAAAGACTTGGAAGTAGCTGTAGGAGGAAGATATGTGCCTGCAAATTGGGTTATAGCCGGCGCTTCTCTTCCCAGCAATAAAATATGTATGTGGTCCTGGAAGCAGGGCCAGGACCCAGTCTCCTGCCCGAGGTAGATGTTGTCACCAGTTAGCAAGTCATGCTGGTACCAGTGTGGCTCTTGATGCCCTGCTTCAGCCTAGGAAGAGCTCATCCACAGTGAAAGAGAGCTCTTGGGACGGGACAAGAGATCCAAACTGGCTGCCCTAAGACACTATCCATCCCCTCAAGTCACTGCTTGTATAACCGAAGCAGTGAGAGCTGTGAGCCCTGCTCAGGGAAAAAGGAGCACATGGGTCAGGGCTGCTGTTTCCCAGTAGGACCATGCTCCAGCCAACTGGGTTTGACCTACCCCAGTTCTGGGCTGGTGATTGCTGGCAGCAGTCCGTGGAGAGCCCAGCCCTGCATCTCAGCAGTGTTTCACTCCTGATGCTCAGGGAACCACAGGCTCCGTTGGAGTTCACTGGCCAGGAACAGGCATCTCTTGGGCCCAGATGTCCCAGGATGGAGCAGATCCAAATTTGCACTGAAACAACAGGACCATCCGTCCGGTCTCATTGTCTTGGTTTTAGCTTTGTGGCTTTGCCTCCTCCCCTGGCCCCCATCTGCCAGAGCCTGCATCCCCTGCACTGCTCTTATCTCCTGCCACGCTGGCTGCAGCTTGGCTCTGGCCTGTGTTTGCCACCACTCCATTTCTGTGTCATCTACAGCCTCGCTGGAGCCAATTTGACACTGGTGAAGCAGAAAGGGCCATTGTGTGGGGTGCTGATAAGGGCTTTGTTTTTATTTAGCTGGTCCTCGAAGCCTGTGAAGCCCCTTGGAGAGTGGCAGGCTGGGCTCCATCAGAGCCCAGTGTGATGGGAGCAGCTTCCCAAGACCCCTGAACATGCCAGTCACAGCCTGGCATGGAGCTCACCCAGGCTGGAGCTCTCTGTGTGCTGAGGACAGAGGAGATGGAACTGCTATGGTGACTGTGGGGCTGTTGCTGCCCTGCTCTGTGCCCCATCCCTCCAGGGCACCACAACCTTGAGAGATGTGCCCTGGCAGGAAGTGTCACTGTTCAGACTGAGAAGAGGGTGATGAGGACTGGGAGAGCAAAGCAGAACACTGGGGTGTGCTTGGGGAAGCTTTGAAGGAGCAGCAAATGTATTTTCATCCTCCTTTCTCTTCAACAGCTTTGATATTGCCCAAAAAGCCATGGTGGGCATAGGGCGGCTCGAGGACAGTGTCTGCTTTGCTGCTTGGTTTCTAAAGAGGGAACAGCTGCTTTGGAAACCCCAAAAAGAAGAGGACTGTCTAAATAATACCCCTGGAATACCAGGAAATGGTACATACAGGGTTTGGTCTGGCAGGTCTCGATGCCATGGAGGTGTAGCTGCTCAGGACAGCAGTTTTGGGGACATTTCCATAGGTCTGTGTGACTTCCCCACAGAGGTAGGATCACATTTGAAATGTGGCCATCCTGCTGCTCCTCCAGCAAGTGTCTTCTAGAGAGAGGAAGAGGCGTGAGCAGGGAATGGGATCTCTTTCTCAGATCTGAGACAAGTGGTGCCAGGGTGGTGGCTGAGATGTGGGCATGGTCTTGTAAGGAGGATGATCCCCAGACCCTGATTTCTGTGAGGAAGGGCAGCAAGTGACATTGAGTCACTCTGCCATAGCCTGCTCTGCAGGGAGCTCTCCTTGCCCACATCCAACCCCCAGATTTTAAGCCACACAGTGAGCTGAGCTTGTCTTGTGCTCTCCGGAACAACAGCCATCAAATGAAGGCGTCAGATGCAATTTTTTCCTCTGCTGGTACATTGGTACACAGAGTAGGGTTTGTTTGCTCCAAGAGAAAAAAACCTACCCAGCCTTTATGAGTATGGATTTCTGTGCTGCGTCCAACTGAGCAACACCTGTTCACTCAGCTGATGCTGCTGCATGTCCTTGAAATAGGCTGGTGTATGAGAGAAGCAACTCTACAGGCATGTGGACTTGATTTGGAACCCTTTTCTTTTTATCACTGCAACACATAATGTATTTGGGACAAGAAAAATACTTCTCAGCCCAGTGCAGTGTGTGGGGACACACATGCTGGAGAGGTAGATATATATGTCTAAGTATTTATATACATATATCACACCCGACTGAACAGCCACAGTTTTGCAAACAGCATTTTTAGGACTATAAATACATAGCCACTGTACAGGGTATGTAACTATGGCCAGTAAAGCACCGAAATATTCATACATGCCCTCCAAAAGTCAAGAGATGCTCCCACCACCTTCAGAACACTTAATTGGATATCAGGAAGTCGAGTCACAGACACTTTTTCCGTGGTGAATTCTCTGTCAGGTGTGCAGGGAATGGTGCTTGCTGTATGAGCAGGTACTTGGCCTCTGCTCTGGTTATTTGCTGCCATTCCACGCCTCAGCTCATGCCATGCTGGGCTCTGAAGATGGGGTTTTTTCAGTTCTGTTTGCTGTCCTGCCACATCCTCACTCCTGCCTGATGTGAAGCACTCTTCTGGGGTTGATCCCCATCCTGAAGGAGCTGTGCTCCTTCAGCTTGTGCAAAGATCCTACCAAAGGGAACTGGGTGGACAGGAAGGACATGGAGATGTTAGAGTCCAGAGGAGGCGACCAGGGTGATCAGAGGGATGGAGCAGCTCTGCTGTGAGGAAAGGCTGGGAGAATTGGAATTGTTCAGCCTGGAGAGGCTTCAGAGTGGCCTAATCGTGGCTTTCCAGTGCCTGAAGGGAGGCTGCAAGAAAGATGGAAAGAGACTGTTTACAAGAGCTTGGAGGGACAGGACAAGGGGGAATGGCTCCACACTGACAGAGTAGGTTTCTATTGGGATATTGGGAAGAAATTCTTCCCTGTGAGGGTGGAGAGGCTTTGCAGAGAAGCTGTGGCTGCCCCTGGATCCCTGGCAGTGTCCAAGGCCAGGCTGGACAGGGCTGGGAGCAACCTGGGATAGTGGAAGCTGTCCTGCCCATGATGAGAACAAGATGATCTTCAAGGTCTCTCCAACCCAAATCTTCTCAGATTTGTATAATTGTATGAGACCACATGGCCTTGAGTCTCCCTCTGAATAAAACCAACAGGACAGAGGAGGCTGCAGGGTGCTGAGCTGGAGGGAGAGAAGGTCTCAGATGATGATCCTGGGCGGAACAAAGTCTCTCATGCAAAGATGTATGGCCAGTCTTGCTTCTCATAGCCTTGTCCTGACTCTTCCTCACCCCTTTGCTGTCCCCTTTCAGTTCCCACACCAGCTCAGTCCTCCCATTTCCTCTACAGGGAAGGCAGATCTGGTGGAAAGGATTAATGGGTTTGATCAAAGAACAGCAAACACAAAAGCAAGAAGGGATGTTGTTTGGAAATCTCTCATCTCACAGGCATGTGTAGCTCTAAAATTGCTGAAAAAAAAAGATTACTGTCATAGAAATGAGTGGGAAATGAGATAAAGGATTTATCACACAGGGCAGGTCATGGCAGAGTACCCTGCCTGCTTCCTTTTCTGGCAACTCATTTTCCAAACTAGGCAAAATGGAAAGTTCAGTACAGGTATCATTGCCAAGGGTGGGAACTGAGTGAAAGGAGAGTGAGGCAGATGGTGCCAGAAGGGAGGTCTGGAGCTCAGTGGAGTTCCCAAGGTCAGTCCCAGTGTCCGGTCAGTGTTTCTCCTGGCACAAGGTGAATGGTCAGCATTGCCTGGAGAGACAGGTGTGTCCAGGGGGAGGAGGATGGGATCTCATCAAGCAAAATCTGCTGGAGGAGAAGACGGGTGGGATGAGACCTGTTCAGCAGGTGGAAGGCAGAGCACACAGAGGCTGTCGAGCCCAAACAGGCAATAATTCTGTGATAAAATGTGGGGACATTATTTGTCACACAGATCCCTTTCTTCAAACATAAATGTTTGAGCAGGAGGGTGTCCAGCCCAGCTTAGAAGCTGTAATCCTCTCCCTGAAACCATCTCAGATCTTCCCCGTTTGTATATTCAAGCTGATGGATGCCTGCTGCAGCCATAAAGAGGCTGATACTGTTTTGAATATCTTATTTGTTTTCCAGAGGCCATCTGGCTGCATTTCTTCATTGTTTGAGAAAGCAGTGACACTGACAGCGCTGCATTACCCAAAAAATGCCCTGTGCTGGGAGAGCGAGTGACTGGAGAGGAGGAAAAGAGACATGTGAGCACTCAGCAGTCGGGGCTGGACATCAGGGCTGTGCATCTCTTTATGAGATCTCTCAGCAATGCACCGGCATGAACAAACTCACTGTTTAGGACCCCAGGAGCCAGTGAGCAGCTCCTGTGCCATGTTATCAGCTCCTGTGCCATGTTATCAGCTCCTGTGCCATGTCACCAGCTCCTCCAGGTCACCAGCTGGGCTTGTGCCAACTTGTGCAGCTCAGGCTTTCAGCTCTGCGTTTCCCACCCAGAAATGCAAACTGGGCTGGCTGCTGGGATCCCTAGGGAACAATGAGGCAGCTCAGTGCCAGGCAGGATCAGGCCAAGGTGATCAGAGTCCAATGCCCAGCAAGAGCTGAGGAAAGCTCAGTCCTTGCACTGCTTTGGACTTGTCAGAGGATGATTCTCTAGTTGTCTTGCTTGTGGCTTCTGGGGGCAGGGACACCACCCAGCCTCGGGGACACAGATCCACAGTGTGTTTTGGTGTCATTCAGAAACCTGCAGCCACTAAACTGCTCAAACTTTTAACTTTGCAGCCTCAACGCAGCCCCTTGTCACGCTTGGAGCAGCCCCGAGCTGAGCCCTGCCTGGCTGTGCAGGCTGCCTGCCATCTGGCACAAGCAGGACCAAGGAGAGTTAAATAAATGTTAAATACACGCTAATGCCATGTGACACCAGCAAAAGGCAGCGAGTTCAAGCTCCAAGAGTCTGCGTATGTAAACAGCATCCTGAAATTAATATTTACCTTTTAAAACAAACAGATATTTGGGGTGTTTCACAGCCTTTCTGCCTAGCAGATGCCAAAAACAACAGCTTGGTACTGCAGGGAATTGGCTTGACAGCTCAGGGGACGGTAAACTCCCCACCAGTCTCCAGACTGTGAGGTCAGAGCCGGTCCCTCTCTTTTCAAGCAGATAAATTCGCACAAGTGCCAGATTAATCTTTGCTCAGGGGCTGCGACCTCTAATGAGGAGTGGGAGCCACCCCGACGTCGCAGGCGGGGAGCAGGATTGGAGCAGCAGATGGGCTGAGGAGGAAGGATTTGGGGATGCTCGGAGCAGTCCCTTGTCCAGAGGGGCCCTGGGGAGGCAGAAGGGCTGTCCTGTGGTGGCTCCTTGGGTGGCAGCCTCCCCACCAGCCTGTGCTCCCCTTCCAGCCAGACCTGCACCTGTGGGGTTAATCCCATTGTTTCTCTAAGGAGTGATGGTTTTGTAAATCCCAAGCACAGCCCCTGTCAGAGCACAGCCAGGCTCGGGGATGTCGCTCACACACCCCAACTTCTGCTGCTCCTCCGTGAAGACATCGTGGCCATCCCCATCCTCATGTGAGCACCCAGGACTTTTTGGGGTTTGCTATGTTATTTTAAAACATTTTTTATCATTTTCCAGCAATGGGATGTGTGTCTGCACAGACAGAAAGAAAAAGTCAGCTGCTGCCATGGAGGTGTTTGGCATTTCAGAAAATAGAGAGTGAGTAGAGGCTGGGGCAGGAGTCTGATTTTAGTTTCAATAAGATATATTTTGCAGATGTCTGAAGGAGAAAGAATTTTTGCTGTGTTTTGCATCTTGCCACTTCTACCATCACCCCCTGCTGGATTTTATTTCAGTCCTCTGTTCCTAATACACCTTCATCCCTGGCACTGTGCTTTCATCCTTATCCTCCCAGCTGGGAATAACTCTTCCCTCTTGGCTGTGGTGCTCATCCCCTCACTGTCCCACCTCTGGCTGTGGGTGCCCTTGTCCCAGAGAGTTTTGGGTTAGCATGGCTGGGCAAGCTCCATGCTCACAGCCACCACCTGCCCGTGCTGGTGCTCAGCTGGCTCCTATTTTGGATTTTCAATTCCCTGCAGCATATTCTTGGTGATTTTTCAACCTCCCATGGAAGGGGAGAAAGGGGACATGCAGAGCTGATGGGCCAGGGATGCATCAGGGCTTGGAACGAAGTTGGGAATCCCAGATCCATGCCTTCAGGAGCACAGCGATCCCACAAACATTGCACCCTGCGTGAGGGGACACGAGGCTGCCACCTGCCCCTCGGCCGCCGTGCAGCTGCCAGCTTGAGATGACAAAGTGACAGCACGTTTGGAGGCCGTTACCTGCCAGGCAGGGCAAAGCAAACCCATTAACAGCGGCACTGCGTGGGCGGGAGGATGTGGGCAGCTCTATCACCTCTGTAAAACAAAAACCAACAACGACGCCAGCGTGGCTGCCATGGGGCCCTGCACGGGCACGGGGTGGGTGATGGGGACAGATCAAACACCCCAAAAGTGATGGCAAGGCGAGCTGAGCTCACTAAACCACATGAAGTATAGGATGCTCGGGCACCAGGGAAGGGCTGCACCCAGCCTGGGGTGCTCAGCGTTTCCAGAGCGGCCGTGCCGGAAAAACGAGTGTGTTTGTGTACGGATTCGTGTTGAATACCTCTTTCTTTTGAAATCTAATCCTCTTTGCATTTCAACTGCTGACAGTGCTTGTCAGGGCTTGCAGTCAGGGTGATTTAAAGGGTGATAGTGAGCGGTAAGAAATTCATCTGCCCTGCCAAAGTCACACGGGGAACTGCAGCTCAGTGCTAGGGACAGGGGCTGGGTGATGCCACCAACACTCTGTGACAGCCGTCAGCCCATCAGGAAGGGCCTTTGGGCTGTTCCCCGACTTCCCTTTCTACAATTAGTTCAGTTTGCTGATGAGGTCAGCCAAAGTTGAGCTGGAGAAAGGGGGGGAGTTTTCCTATCGAGTGACAACTTCAGGCTAAAACTGGGGGGATGGGATCAGGTCACTGGGAGGTCTGTGGGGACATGGGGACAGGACACCATGGATGGGTTTGGGGAAGGCCATCAGCCCTCCCACTTCCCAGGCCACGTCCAGCTCCAGAGAGATGTCCAAAACACTCTCATGTCTGCACTGCACCTCGTCAAGCCCTTAAAAATAAATTAAAACTTAATTATGGTGTTTGGTGCATGGTAATGGGATGCCAACTTTTCCTAAGTAGTGATTGATATCTATAAGACAGACCTGGAATCTCTGCTGTTAAAATGAACTGGTAAGTTGCATTGCACATGAAAACCTAGAAGGCTGTGGATGAGCAGCTTCAAATAATCCTCTTTGAACTGGAAAAAAGGAATACTGGAATTTTGAGGAAGAGCCATTCCCCAGTATAAACAGGGCTGTTTTCAGAACTGGGAGGGAATAGGACTTCATATTAGTTTGGTTAGTGGTGATGGATTAGAGCAAGGTTTCCTGCCTGCTGATTTCCACTATGGACTTCAGTCACTTTGCCCTGCCTGTTTCCAGCTTCACCAAAGGTTTTGTGTGAGGATTTGAACACCCTGGGGTTTCCAAGGAATATTTCTATACTACAGAAAAATAGCATAAAATAAATCCTCATATATAATAATATAAAACATTTAAATATTAATATATCATTTACGTAGACTATATATCTATTATATGAGACATTTAATTTCTTATCCAAACCAAACCAGAGAGCAGCAATTCTGTTACAGGTAGTGAGGGCTGAAAATTATGGAGCTGAGGCAGGGGTTTTGCTGAGGGTGATGAGTTGGCTATGATCCCTCCAGGCTGTTCCCTTGCACTTCCAGCACCTCTGCCCACCCTTCCCTGTTCCCCTGGACACAGGGGTTCCCAGACCACCCCGCAGCATCCACATTCTCTCCGTGCAGCCAGAAGGAGAGGTGGGAGTGTTTCCAGGCTGTTTCCATGCCCTGCAGAGGGGCATGGCAGCTCGTGGATGCTCTGCCCGGCGCTTGGCACGTGCCATGGCCACAGCTCCAGTCCTGGCCGCTGTCCCACGGAGATGGCTTTCCTAGAAAGCTCTGCCTGCTGCCGGCTGGCCGCTCCTGAAGCACCCTGGCCACCACACCAGAGATGCCATCAGCCTGAAGGCAAGTGGGGAGGAGGCCCAGCAGTGCCAGGGCTCCTTCCATCCCTGCCCTGGGGCTGGTGATCTTGAAATAAGACCTGCTGGAGCACCCAGCTGTGTTTGGGGTTGAGTGTGAAAGGACATGTGGGTGGCTCATCCTGCCCTGCAACATCCCCTGGCACTGCCCTGCTCCTCAGCCAAGGGGCTTCAGGTGATGAGGAAATGTGCACAACCCAGTTTGGTTATCACTTTTTTTAAAATAGGTTTTAAGGTAAAAAATCATTCAGCACCACTGAGGAATTAAAAATAGTTGTAATACCTAAGCCTTGAACAAAGCCTTCTCTCCCAGCCACCTCCTGCCCTGCATCTTCAGGGCTGGGGCTCGCTGCCCTTGGCTGCCCAGCCATGTGGCACAGGGTGGCTTCAGCTGGAGCACAGGGGACACTTCAGCTGGGCAATGTCCTGTGTTCATTTGGATGGAAGCTTGTTTTGGAAAAGAGGAGTGAACAAGTGTGTGACATTTTCGTTCCAAACTCAGGCTTCGCTTTATGTGCTAAACTGTGGAGTTGGAGATCAGCAGAAATTGAAATAATGAATTTCACTGTTACTGACTTAAAAAAAAAAAATCCATTAACTGGCAAATTCTGAAATGTCATGATTTTTCCGGCTGTTCAGCACAAGAACCAATCTGGAAGTGTCATTATCCGAGCCCCCAGCAGCCCTGTGATCCTGACTGGCTCCAGAGGCTCCAGTGGATCCCAGCTGGGTCCCCGTTTGCTTTGGATTCCTCAGGGAGGCCCTTGGCTGCACCTCACACCTTTTGCAGAAGGACATCAGCCTTGCTGGCATCTCCCAGTGCATCTGGGGCTCTGCCCATAGTACAAGGAGGGTGAAGGGAGTTTTTTGGAAATTCTCCTGACTGGACAATCCTCCTGGATCACTGATGCAGTAGCTGCCCCGGGATTGTGCCTTTCCTGGCCGAAGCCACGGGCAGCACAGGGTGCCCTGGGAGCAGCCAGCTCCACCCGGGAGTGGTGGGTAGCACAAAGCCCATATCAGCAATGATTTCCTGACAAACAGTGCGGCTCATTGTCTGTTCTCATTTATAAACTGCTCCACACCAGCCATCTGATATCCATTATTACAATTACAAACAACCCACAGTAACTCTCCAGCTGGTCAGCTCCATCCTAACAGCACTGCAGCCATTCAAGGATGCCATATGGTACCAGAGTTTCCAAAGCAGCATTGTCAATCAGCCTTATTAATTTCTGAGTTCATTTCTTTTCCTTTTAGGGATATATTTTTTCCCTTTCTTTCTATATAAGACAGAGACACTTCTCTGGCCTCAATTTGGAATATGCAGCTTGACAGAATAATTGAAACATCCACATCTCTGAGGCAGCTGGCAGGGAAAGGAAGAGCCTGAACTCTGTGAGCAGCCCCCCGAGTCCTGGTGCTCATGCAAGACCTCCGAGTGTCTCTTCCCATCTATACCCCAGTGCGTGCCACGAGAATATTAAAAACCCATTAGATCCGGAGTGCCGGACATGGCTGGCTCTTTACTGCAGATGGAGGGTTGTTAATGGCCATTTCCCTTCGATCTGAGTCTCCTTTGAGCTATATTTATTTTTTCCCCACCATTTTGGAGCCTACTGGTGGTGTCATTGCAGTCGGCTGGAGATGCTGAGATGCCGTCAGCTCTGCTCATGCCCATCCTGTGGTCAGCAGGAGCTTGGGAGCATCCCAAGGTGATTCCCAATTGGGTGGACTCTTCCTTTGGGGTGATTTCTGGTGATTTTGTGCCTGGCCCCTTCTGTGTGGCACCATTGCACTGTGTATCTGTCACAGTGTCATTGCAGATGGTGCTGAGGGAAGGGGCTGTGCTGGATGTGCCATTCCCAGCCCTGCAAACACCTTCAGGCACTGCATCACAGCCACTGGCTGCAGGGGCTGCTGGGCCTTAATTTTTGCTTTGCTTTTGCAGTTTTAAGCAAAATCAGCAATGACCAAGGGATGAATTCTTTCCTTAGCTTGAGGATTTTGTGGCTCTGAAATGCTTGGGTCCAGCTAAAGCTCAGCACCTGAGCTCTAGCAGGATTTTCCTTCCCTGAGGCTGGGATAGAGGTGATGGGGTGAGTGGAGATGGAGACCTTTCAGGATGAGCCACATGGCATTGTGGCATCCTCAAAGCATCCCTGTGAAAATGTCTCCACACCCTTTCACATTTGGTCTCTCCCCAGGTGATCCTGTGGTGTTCACCGCTGGAGCAAAAGCTTCCTGTGGGGATGTGGGTGCCTCCAGCAGCACCCCAAACACGCTGGGCTGTGGATACCCACACCTGGGAATGCTGCTCCACACAGCATTTCACTCCTGGCACTGATACATGGCTGGGGAATAGGAATCAAGCTGAGAGCAGAGAGGAACACCCAGCGGCTCCTTGCGCCGTGGCGGGTGAGAGCAGCAGGTTTTGGGGCTGTGCATTATGCAGATCGTGGGGGATT